>NC_140579.1:732963943-733672674 GCF_964204655.1 Triturus cristatus | reverse complement strand
AAAGGTTTATTATATGTAATCTTTCACCTATTTAGTTAACTAAATGGTCCATTAACCAGAAGAAACGACATTGGATCAAGAGGTTTGGTAAGATATAATCAGATAGAATTCATTTTACAGGTATTAGCTCAATAAATTGACCCCAGCGGTATTTACTAGCCATATGAATGAGTGTGTTTATGGGCCCAAGTAAATGTATAGTAAGTGAGTATCTGAGGTTAGTAACCCGCTGGATCACTACCCTTTTCTCCCCATGTCCCCCCCCTTGTTTCTCCCATTACTATTGTCTATGCCACAGTTCTATTAGAATGTTAGATTTTGAATGTGAGCAGGGGGCATATTGTTCGAGACCTGTACAGCGATGGATTACTGTGGCTGGAGTTCCTGTGTTTATGTAGACTTTCCACAGCAGTCTAACCAATGTTCTTGGCTCCTGATTGTGATGCAGTCAGGTAAGCTCCATGTACAAGGGAAGCTCGTCTACAGGGATGGGATGAAGAGTGAAAGTTCTGTTGGTCGTGACAGTAATTTTAATTTATTTTTCTAGGTTCTTCTGCAGTCCTCTTTTCCATTCTCTTGTCTCCATATTTCTTCTGGAGACCTAACATTTCAGAATAAAACACAATTTAATCTAATTGGAGACCTGACGGCTAGCGGTCGCATTGGGATTTCAACTGTCCAGGGGCTTTGCCAAGCATTGTAATCCTGACAGGTATGTGTATACATACATCACTTAGTTATTGCTATTGGGCCTCCAGAGAGGAAAATCAATGCAGGCAAGACTCCCTGTTGAGGAGGGTAAGCTTATTGTAATGAAAATGAGATTCATGTAGCTGTCAGTAACTGTTACTCACCCTCCACTAAGATGTACAGGAACCGTCAAGGAGCCCATTTCTTTGTTCGATCTAACTGTGAATAGGCACTTTCATGGCTTTATGTAGATGGTCCTAGACTAAGCAAGCCATATCCACAATGAGACCTAGAGGTTGTTCCAGTCATATTGGCACCTACCCAGTCTACAAAGCTGTTCTCAGTTCCAAGTAGAACCATTGCCGACTCTCTTCAGTTGTTTCCTGTAAATCCTCCCTTTTCAACACAGCCTACGTCCATTTCCAGCCCTTCATTAACCATACCCCAATGTTCATTCTAGGGATTTAGAAGTATATAATAAATCTTTTTATCCTAAGTCACTCCATCTAGTAAAAACAACTAGCTATCCTAATTAAAATACTGTTCTTAAAATTACAAAGCTCAAGAAACGTATGGTACTAGGCGCCAGATGTAGGAAGCGAAATACAGATCGCAAACGCAGAAATTCGCAGAATTTCTACGTTTG
Source organism: Triturus cristatus (assembly GCF_964204655.1). Lineage (NCBI taxonomy): Eukaryota > Metazoa > Chordata > Amphibia > Caudata > Salamandridae > Triturus > Triturus cristatus. The sequence continues at coordinate 733,671,338 of NC_140579.1, read as the reverse complement.
CGACCGCAAAATAGCCCTGTGCAATGTATAGAGGGAAAAATCCCATGCGCAAAATAAGGATTTGCAAAAAACAAGAGAAGCCATTTAGCGATTCCCTAAATTGCGAATTTGACCCACCGAGTCCCAAATTGCGCCTTGCAAATTGCAAAATCGCAAAAAAAGAATCGCAAAGAAATGTATGAAAAATCGCTAATAGCGATTTCAGCAGAAATCGCTATATGCGAGTCGCAAATTACCACCAACTCAAAGCAAGTGGTAACCAGGTGCATTGCATATAAACAGACCCAGAATGCATAATTTTCCACACAGTGGCAGCCCTGTATTGCATTGCAAACAGGATGCGGATGCAAGCAGCAGCACAGAGGATGAGGAGGCGACAGGAACGCATATACAGACCGCGCATCACCCTTTTCCAACTCACAGAAGGAGAAATACATGAGAGGTACAGGCTTCACTCCAATACCATCCTAGACCGGATACGTGACCTGCCTCCAATCCTGGAGCATCAGACACACAGGGCGCACCCAATTCCACCACATGTGCAGGTGTTGTGTTCCCTGCACCTACTTGCATCAGGTAGTTATCAGGGGGTGATAGCTGTAGCTGGAGGTGTCTCACAAAGTTGCCTGTCACGCTTCTTCAACACCTTCCTGGATGCCATGCTTCAAAGAATGCACTATTACATTCGGTTTCCCACCACGCAAATGGAACTGCATAAGACCAAAATGGATTTCTACCAGATGGCCCAATTCCCACATGTCATTGGGTGCATTGATGGGACACATATTGCAATTGGCCCCCCCTCTGCTACTCAGTACGTATATCGGAACAGAAAATCATATCATTCAATCAACATCCAGATCATTTGTGATGCGTCACACATCATAACTGATATAGTAGCAAAATTCCCAGGAAGCACGCATGACTCCTATATCTTCAGGCACAGAGGAATCTATACACGTCTGGCTAGGGGTGAATTTGGAGAAGGATACCTGCTAGGTATATGCATGTGACACACTCTGATGTATACATTGGATGTATCTGTTGTTTCCTGTGATTGATGTTTCATCCTTTCCCATTTAGGTGACAGCGCATATGCAGTGCGTGCATTTATACTCACCCCATTCCTCAAACCATCTACCCTAAGTGAGAGGAGATACAAAGCTGCCCATAAGTCTACGTGGAATGTGGTGGAGCGGACATTTGGACTCCTGAAGAGCAGGTTCCGCTGCCTCCACAAAAGTGGGAGGTGCACGGCAGTACCGCCCGAGATATGCTGCAAAATCATTGCTACCTGTGCCATGCTCCACAACCTGACCACTAAGAAGGGAACCCCAGTGGAAATCACAGATTCGGACTCAGAGGATGAGGAATGTCCACGGCCACATCACAGAGAAGCAGGTGTTGTAGGAGCTGCAGATGGGAGACACAGACGTGCTGAGATCACACGCAACTATTTCTAAGTAAGTAATGACACCAAGCCGAAACTGATATTTGTATATCGGTGTTTTATTGTCCTTATATCAGGCAATATGTATGCACACCACCTCACAATACTGGCCTCTGTGTGCCTTGAGCTGCCCAGCGTGGCATGTCCACACTGCATGCACATTGTCAACCACTGTCACTGGGTCACATGGGTTACCTCACCCATCAGCGAATGTCAGCCACAGCATGTACTTATTTCCTGTGCCCACGCACAGCAGTGCTTTGCTCAGTGTGCACACTTCCCTCCCATGACTCCTGTTCTGATGATTGCACTACGCCGTCTGGGCTCAGAAAACAGGTGGAGTTATGCTGCTGCGGCTGGTGACCTCCTCACTGTCTCCACCATTCCCAGACCCCGTGGCAGATATGTTGGCTGTCTGGAGCAGTTCAACAGCAGTGGTGACCTGCACCAACCCCCTAGAAACATCCTGGCTGCAGTGGGCCATTTCCACTTGCATGGCAACTGTGCGTCTGCTCAAGACAGATGTATCATTGCATAGGCGGTTGACCGCCTTTGTGAATCCATCCATGCACTGTTTTTTCCTGCGCCTTGCGCCACGTTCACTGTCCAATTTGCTGCATTACTGCCACGGTCATGTCCCTCATGCACTCTGAATTGGCCCTAAGACCCTCAGCAATAGTGGTGTTCAGTTCATTGAGGCCCTCCCTAATGTCCCTCATGTTCCTGTTCAGAGACACCAGCTGCCGTTGCATTAATCTCATTGTCTTCATTTGCAGCCGCTGCACCTTCACCATGGTGCCCTCAAGACCCGCAAAGACACTGGATTCCTCACCGTGTTCAGACAGACTGTGTGCCCTTGGTCTGCGTCGGAGACCACTGGTGTGGCTACGCTGCATGGATGACTGTAGGTCGGGAGACTGTGCTGGCTCTTCGGGCATGGTCTGTGGAGCTTCCGTAGACTCCTCCACTCCCCCCTCCATCTCCTGTAGTGTTTCCACTGTGTACCTCCTAGGTCTTGGTGGTGGTGTAGGTGTGACTTCTGTGGCTGTCTGAGACTCTTCTTCCCGAACATGTTGTTGCCTAGGTGCCTCATGTGTCTCCCTCTCTTCTGTCTGTGGTGCAGGTTCGCCTGTGGATAAAAGATGTCCATTTACTGACTTTCCTTGCAGCATTTGTATTACATTAAATTACATGAATTGCTATTCACACTAACAGTCCCACGCTTGGTTATTGACTGATGTGAGGCCCCTGGAATTGTGTTCACAAATCTCACAGATATGCTATATGGGGTTTGGGACTACAACTCCCATGATGCATTGCTGGTTGTTAGCAAAATGTGGGCTGGAGTGGAATTCTAACTTGCTCATCAGGGATTGGGGAGGGGGAGGGTTCAGGACATGCTGTGCATGCATCTTACCTTGTCTGGTGTTGTCCCGGGCTGAGGTGCCCACGTCTTTATGCCACTGATGGTCTCAGGCTGGAGGGTGGACTCCACTAAATCATTCAGGGGTGTTTTTGCAGGCTCTGCGGATGGTCCGCCACCTGTCTTTTTTGCTTGCTTCAGCCAGTCTGCTACCCTCTCCTTCGCCCTGGAGAGCAAGTCATACCAGCGCTTCTTGAGGTCGTCGATGGAGCGCTGAGTGACCCCAATGGCATTGATCTTGGCTTGCATCTCCAGCCAGATTTTTCTCTTCTGCGATTCTGGTACATGCAGGGATTTCTTGCCAAATAACTGGTCATGTGTCTTCACCACTTCCTCAATCAGGACCTCCAACACCTTTTCATTAAACTTGTGCTTCCTTTCTGCAGGCTCCTTTCCCTTCTCCTGTGTGTCCATCTTGTCAGTTGGTGTCTGCCTGACCACTCCGGTGCAGCTCCTGGGTGTATGTTCCTGCTCTCTGCCTCTCCCACAGCCTCAGGCACTCAGAAACAGCATGGGTGTGGCCACTTCCTGTATGTGATGTCATCAGAAAACACCTGAATCGCAGATTCGCTAATTTGCGATTTTTTTAAAATGAGATTTCGCAAATACTGATTCGGCATTACAGATTCGGTATGGGGGTTTGCGAGTTTTATGGAATCGCAATTTATTTACTATTTTTTATCTACATAGCGGTTTGCTATTTTGTAATAGTGATTCGGTAAAAATCGCTATTAAGAACTCGCAAACATAATTTTACCTAGATCTGCCCCTAGGTCCTGCATTAAAGTTCTGGCTAGATCACTGGATCTTTATGACGTGAAATATCCTCTCATGCCTTGTTCTTCCTTCTATATAATTAGTTGTCAATACCCACTTCCCTCAAAACCCTGCAGCTACTAACACATGATCCATCCACTATCTACAACCAGTGGTTAAGTCCCTGACCAATCTATATTAACTACCCATTTGTGACATGTCTGTTACACGCTATGCTCTACATTAATCCTCTGTGCTATATTATAAGGAGTCAAAGCTGTGATGAGACTGCATATAATTCTGTCTAGTTAGTGCTTTGACCACCATAGTGATCTTACCGCTATTACACCACAGAACATGCTGGGTGCACAAAGATCTCTGCAGCAGGTGAGTAGTACACCAGAACAGATTCATGATCACATTTGCCCTTGTTGCAGGCTTTTTTTTGTGGTAGGCTTTCTAAAAAATAAATGTGTGTGTTGGTTGTCGGATTCAGCTCCTCAGACTTTGCTCCCTTTCTGAAGCTACCCCTTCATCTCCAAAGTGTGAGATCCCTGGGCATTTATTTTCCCATTTCTAGCACAGGTATCATTAAAATTTACTTGCCCATACCCTTACTTTCCACTTCCTCACCCCAGTCTTTCCTAGTAACGAATGATGTCCTTGCAGGCACAACACTCCCTATTGGATAGTGCTAAACAAAACAATTTTTAGGTCTCGTCTGGCGTAGGCTGCGCACATGCGCAGTCTCGCTGGCGAGATTGAATGATTTGGGGTATTTTCTGTAAAGGGCATTAAGCCCCGCCCCTCTTTTCCATTGGCCGGTGTCACCGTTCATGCTAAACGCTGGCCAGCCATTGGAAAAGAGGTGTTTGTGACGTTTTCGTCCGGCTATTTGAGCCGTCCCATTTGGACGGGCTCGTCTGCCTTCCTTCTGCCGTGAAAGCTTTCTTATCTTTATGGGGCCATGTGTTTCAAACACATGGCCCCATAAAGACAAGAAAGCTTTCGCGACGGACGAAAGGTAAAGCGGACCGTGCTTGTCTTTCTTTTTACCAGGGCTCCATTATATCACACACATCCCGGAGCATGCAATACGAGAAAGGGTCAATAGAACGCCTCTACTGCTGCAGCAGTTCATCTGGGAGCACGTCTCTGATTTCAGGGCACCCGGGCCATTGTTTTATTTAAAAACGGCCCCGGCTCGTCTCCTCATCCGAGTGCTTTGCTTCCAATGAAATACATTTGGAAAGGGGTGTCAGCCGCACAGCAATCCATGGAATCGTTTCTACCTCATGGAAACTTTACTAACCGAAAGAGAAGCAAACATGGCTCGAATCCCTATCCCTGTAAGGGGTTTCCGGGCCTGACTTTCGCAGTAATCCGCCAGGCAGGAGGCGCTGTGACGAGAGGGCCGCCGTCAGCTGCGTGAATCACTGGCCGCGAGCCTCCCGCGCCGTCCAGACCTGCGCCTGGGAGAAGGTCCCCTGAGCCTTGCAGATGGGGCTGCGTTAGGCCTCCCGCCCTGTGGCGCAGACGTCGACTTGTGCGAAGATTCCACCTGCTGCCGTTTGGCACGGGGACTGTTGCCTCTGAAACTGAGACCCCGGGCTGGAGCCGTACATGCTGGTTGGTAATACTAGTAGTACCATGCAAGGATGTAGAAGGTGGCATCGGGGAAGTGAAAGCCCCCTCTGAGTGCCATTCTAGAAGTCCCACTGTGCACTTGCATGCATGGTTTTATGCCTTTAGTGTAAGCAGGAAGCTCCTTGTACTTTGAAACGTGGATTTCTTGAAGTTCAGCAAAATAATTGTTGTCAAAGCATAGATGCTGTAAAGTGGTGATCTGTTGTTCGAGGTGTGATGAAGTGTAAGCCCAGTCTGTGCTCCTCGGAGCTTTATATTCATTCTTTCATATTTTTTGTTCAGACCTCAAGCCCTGACAAATGTTATAGTAAGAGAAGAAGCAAAAAAAGACTGGTGCATATTTAAAATCGTGAATTTAAATGTATCTAAGCCCATGAATTCTGGCTATGAATGTATACCAAAAATCAAGTTGGGGGAGAATGGATCACTTGTCCTGTAGTATCAGGGTCTTCGATGTTAGGAAACTGTATAAGATAACCCTCATATGAGTACACAGGTCAGGGGCGGTATATCTTGATTCTCCGCCTTCGTGTACCGTCACAGCATCATCATTGGGTTTCTTACGTTGGTATGCTGTCCTCCACCTGGAGGTAGACCCACTGATTTTTACAGTAGCGTCCAGGTATCAAAAAAGGAGAAGAGAGGGATGTGCTCAGTGCTCAAAGTGGTGAGGTTAAAATTCCCTACTGCACTCAAAAATGCTACAAAAATTTAATTGAGAATACGAGTGAAGTGGGAAATTAAAACAAAAATGATGTTATAATAGACAGTGTTACTGGTCTATTACATCAATGAGTAAGGTCAGTGAATAGGGTCAACATGTTTCAGCCTTCTCGCTCATTCTTAAGGCTTTCGTCAGGACCGGGGTGTAAAAAAGTAAAAAAGTTGGCCCGTTGTGCCGCCTTTTGTTGAGTGATCAGGTGATCGCATGTACGTTTGATTCCTTTGAAGAGTTATTGTCTCTGTAATTAGAAAGGAATTGATTGCATTTGTTATAATTACTCTCTATTCAGCATTAGTGATATAGTGACCATTTGTCCTATATGATTAATGAGGCTATGACAGTGAAAACATAGTTTGTTATTCATGGTGCTATCAATTGAGCAGTTCAGAAGGAAAAAGGGGGCGCTGTATACATTTGGAGCAGTCTAGGGGAGGCCTGCTGGTGGGCCAGTGGAGGAGGGATGTCTTAAGTGTAGCCGATAGGCTTAATTTCGGTAGCTTATTGTTGGCATGTCAAATCTAGTGAATTAAGTAATGCACGTAAATCATTGACTCACTTTGTTTCAATGTGAAAGGCGAATCTGTGGGTATCAAGTTCGTGTTATGATGTCTAATATTAAGCAGAAGAATGCGTGTTTGTCAAAAAGAATGCGTGTTTGTCAAAAAGAGCAGTCGGTACGCAGAGCCTTCCGTGCCATTATTGTTAGTTTAAATTCTAATCACATATCCTATCAGTTGCGATAGCATTAGTGGGGGCATATCTGATCTCGTAATTTAGATAATAAACATGAACTCGCTTAGATTCAATTTATGCAGAAAGCTTGCGTGTTATTCAGCCTACAATCGAGTAAATGCATCTCCAAGGAGAAAATGTGCGCGTTTAGCACAAGCACAAAATAAACAAACAAACAAACAAACAAACACACGTCCCGCTATGCCGTCAGTGGCATCACTGTAAATTTCATTTGGGTAGCATATTGTGGTCTGAGTTACCTTTTTAGATGCCTCGTTGTGGCTTCTTCGGGACTTCAGGGTTCAGAGAACCTGTTCCTAAGGAATTAAATATTATTTAGTTTCAGGTTCTTACCGCGTTCGTCTTTTGCCTCGTGGTTGCGAGGAGCAAGGTCTTACCGGTTCTTCATTGCACGTAGCTTGTGCTGACTCTGATCACGGTGTCCCGGTTAACGCGGGGCCGCGTTTCGATTATATTTAAATATTTGTAAAGCTTGAAGACTGAGAAAGGACTCTCATTTCTTCATAATGGTTGGCACATTGGTTGGCAGGCATAATCAATGTTGAGAGGAAAGACTATGGCGCCGATCACGATCCTGTAAAAACCGGGTACGAACCGTCGGACGGAGCATATTCTCCGTCCGACGCGTACCCGGTCGTCAAAATATACAAACATGGAATTACGATTCGCACGGGAACACCATTTCCGTACGAATCGTAAAAAACCCCGACCGAACAAAATAAACCTACAAATGCGATCCGGGAAAGCGCCGACCTGACGCTCGCAGCCTGCCATTCACGAACCAGGAATTACGATTCGCACCGACGTGATCCCGCACGGTGAATATTTTCCGGCTGCCAAAAACTGCCGGGAAATCAGGACGACGCGAACAAGGACTACCAGTACGCGACGGACAGACAGGACGACGCGAACAAGGAGGACCAGTAGGCGACGGACAGACAGGACGACGCGAACAAGGAGTACCAGTACGCGACGGACAGACAGGACGACGCGAACAAAGAGGACCAGTACGCGACGGACAGACAGGACGACGCGAACAAGGAGGACCCGTACGCGACGGACAGACATGGACCCGAACCTACGTGTCATCCCGGCCCTCATAGCAGTCGACCTCCTCTACAGGTTCCGACGCAGACGCCGCAGAAGGTCAGAACAACTAAGGGAGGGGGGAAAGTGGGGTGGGGTGGGGGTGGCAGGACCAGGGCAGGCCACAAACCCCCCACCAAAGTCACACAGCACACATGCCCTGGACATACCTGACTCCCATGCCCTGGTCACTACGAGGGGGTGGGGGCGTGTCCAGCTAAGCCAGCGACCGCCACAACGGAAGTCCGTCACGACGCGAACCGGCAACACAACCAGACAGGTACGTCCCGTACCCACGCCCGAAGAGCGTGGGTACGAGTCGTACCACGCCCACACCCACGTCACCCCAACAATGGCGGGACGGCTCGTACCCACGTGGCAAAGGCCTGGGTACGGGCCGCACAAGCATCACATAGCGTGGGGACGGATATGTACGGACCCTACCCCCACCCCGTATGCATGGAGCGTACCCCCACCCCAACAGTGTAAGTACGACCCGTACTCCCACCCGGGTACGTATGGAGCCTACCCCCACCCCAACAGTGTAAGTACGACACGTACCCCCACCCGCGTACGTATCGAGCGTACCCCCACACCAAGAGTGTAAGTACGACACGTACCCCCACCTCGAATGCATGGAGCGTACCCCCACCCCAACAGTGTAAGTACGACCCGTACCCCCACCCGCGAACGTATGGAGCGTACCCCCACCCCAACAGTGCAAGTACGACCCGTACCCCCACCCGCGTACGTATGGAGCGTACCCCCACCCCAACAGTGTAAGTACGACACGTACCCCCACCCGCGTACGTATGGAGCGTACCCCCACCCCAACAGTGTAAGTACGACCCGTACCCTCACCTCGAATGCATGGAGCGTACCCCCACCCCAACAGTGTAAGTACAACCCGTACCCCCACCCGCGAACGTATGGAGCGTACCCCCACCCCAACAGTGTAAGTACGACCCGTACCCCCACCCGCGTACGTATGGAGCGTACCCCCACCCCAACAGTGTAAGTACGACACTTACCCCCACCCGCGTACGTATGGAGCGTACCCCCACCCCAACAGTGTAAGTACGACCCGTACCCTCACCTCGAATGCATGGAGCGTACCCACATCCGTGTATGCCATGAGCGTACATATTGTGAAATAGGGGGGGTGTGTGCAGAGTCCTCCCAGCAGTGCCCAGACACAGGAGGGGTGTGTGCAGAGTCCTCCCAGCAGTGCCCAGAGACAGGAGTTGTGGGTGCCTAACACTCCCAGCAGTGCCCAGAGACAGGAGGGGTGGGTGCCTAACACTCCCAGCAGTGCCCAGAGACAGGAGGGGTCGGGGCCTATCACTCCCAGCAGTGCCCAGACACAGGAGGGGTGGGTGCAGAGTCCTCCCAGCAGTGCCCAGTCACAAGAGTGGTGTGTGCAGAGTCCTCCCAGCAGTGCCCAGAGGCAGGAGGGGTGTGTGCAGAGTCCTCCCAGCAGTGCCCAGAGACAGGAGGGGTGGGTGCCCATCACTCCCAGCAGTGCCCATGGAACGCAAAGGGTGGAGTAGTCACAGATACCATGCCCACAAATGTCAGTCAGGTGCACAAAGACCCTGCAGTACATGTACCACATGTGTGCGAGGCTGGGAGTATACGCATGCATAGCGCAGAAAAGAAAACATGTACACATGAAGTCATGTCAATAGGCCACATACACAAGTACAATGACTACCAAGGATGCCACGAATGATGCAGGTGGAGACATCGCTCAGCATGCATGTGCAAAGGTGAAGGACTACGTGACACACCCAGCTAATGGACACACAGCTCTGTGCTAAAGTCAGGGGACACCCTGCAGGGAAGAAGTCAGGGCACACAGAGGAAGGAATACACCTTGGGACAATTGCAACATGCAGCAACTGCTTACATGAATGGAGAAAGGTAGCTAACACCGTGTGATGGCACACAGATCCCAGGGTCCCCCCTATGAGCAGCACACTACTACATTACCCACACACCCAACACATGACCAACACCCACAACCATGTAGCAGCCCCACCAACAGCAATGCCAGCAATGCAGGAGTGTTCCAAGGGCAAAAAATAAATAGCTTTATTCAGCATGAGCAAAAAACTAGTATGACGTAAGTCCAATATTAACAAAGGCCATAGGGCAGTCCAGGAGTCCCAGCTGGATGGGGGACACAGTGGGATGCGTGTCCCCTAGCTTGCCTGCACAGTTACAATCCGTTGTCTTCCACAGGGGTGAGGGCATCATGTGGGGGGGGAGAAACAGGCACCGCAGGGACAGGAGGGTGAAGGGTAGGCGTCGTGGGTGCAGGGATGGAGGACTCCACCACAGGGGGTGGGGCAGGGCCAAAGGCGGAGGCCAGGATCTCGCTGCACACCTTAGCAAGGTCCTCCAGGGACTCCCCTGCACCCGAAGGAACCACAGGCCCCAAGGAGGGGGGGGGGTCAGAGGGATGGGTCGCAGCGCCACTGGGGGAGGGTGTGGACAGGGGGGGGGACTCAAGCACCCTGACCGGGGACCTCCTTGACCGCTTGCGGGGTGGTGTCACTGTGGGGCTCAGGGACAGAGCGGCCATGAAGGAGTCTTTGGGGGAGATGTGGCCAGGAGAGCTGAGGGGAGGGGATTTGGAGGGAGTGGATTAGGTGGAATGCGGACTCCCACTCTGGCTGCGTGTCACACGTTTGCCCCCCGACCCAGTGGGTGTGCCTACTGCACCCTGTGTGTGCGTGTCAGGAGGTGTGCGGCGGACCTTCCCTGCTGGTGTGGTGCCTGTGTCTGTTGTGGTGGGTGCATGCTTACGTCTGGGTGTATGTGGGACAGGCATGGGAGTGGGAATTGTGGAAGGAGCAGGGGTAGGGGGTGGGACGTAGCGCTGCAGGAGACCCACTGCTGCAGTCAGTGTGGAGTCTATGGACCTCAGCAAGTTGCGTTGGTCAGCCTGCGATGAATGAATGCCCTCCAAGTATGCCTCCATGTTGTTGAGGACCTGGCTGTGGCCATGGAGGACATTAAGGATCGCAGTCTGACCAATCTGCAGCTGCCGCTGGATGTCCAGACTCAGCATTGGCGGCAGCAGTGGAGACAGGGGCAGGGGGTGCGGTGCCTGGCAGGAAGGAGACATGTGGTGACCGGGCACGCTGGGAAGGGACACGAGCACGTGGGAGGCGGCTGATGCCAATGGAGGGGGCGGTGCCAGATGTAGGGCTGCTGTCAGATGGTGGTGCAGCCACCGCCCAATCGGAGAGATCATCCTCGGACCCGTCAGCTTCATACTCTGTTGTGCCAGTCGACAGGTCCCCGGGTTCACTCTCCTCCGCCTCAGTCCCACTCGAAGTGCCAGCCCCGATGTCACCGCTGGCACTGGTGCTCGGTCCCTCCGCGCCGTCTGTGTCCATGTCTCCCTCCGTGTCCCCCGACGATGCTGTGGGCAGGGTGAAGAGACAAATTAATCATACACCTGTATACATATGTCAAATGAGTCAAATCTACGTAGGTTACAGTGCATAGCCTGAAACAAAGGATGAGTTACAACTACAAAACAAGGTACATACGTAGGCCCTGCAAGACACAGTTGTGTGACCCACCATGCCATGGAAAAACTATGGAGAGCATGACACAATAGCAAATGAGATGACATGGTATTCTGACTGAGGAGCAAGGCCCAGGGGACAATACAGCACTGCATCTGCACCACACAGCGTGGCAGGAAATTGGGATGAGCAGTGACCAAATCCAGGAACTAGAGGAACATGCAGCATAGGTAATACTGAGAACATGCCCACCCTGACTGGCACGCTGCACCTTGAGTGTATGTCCAGACAAACATCACACACTGGCCAGTCCTAGCAAGGAGATGACAGGTCTTGACATGTAGGCCATGGCCGCCCCACCCACCCCCTACATGAGACAAATCTGTGGAGACACAGGAAGCACTTACATCTCTTAGTCTGGGTGAAATACACATGGGATGCAACAATTCAAGATTGCACACCAAATACCCAAGGTGCGCCTGTCCAAATAATCATGTACAAATGGACATCATCAGATGATTGCAACAAGACACACAGGCAATGGCCACCGTGAGTATGTACTTTGAAAATCAGGTCAGGCTGGACAGTGGACACTTGTAATACATCTCACGTCAAGAAACATGGTGCAGGGGACAATGGCACAGAGCACAACCTATGCTGTAGACACAGAGATTGTCGACATTCTCGGATTACACACACGATACCTAGGAAAATATGCCCCTGGGGACAGTAGTGGCCACACAACTCCATGCTCCTGAATGGGAATGACTGCAACACACGCTAACATCCCTGCACTATGCGTAACGCACACTCATGCACATCATGTCACAGGCCACCACATGGGACATGCCTGCTGGAAGGCCTGGCACTCGAGAGATTAACTCCCATGTCTGGACTCAGCATTAGTACCAACTGACATGGAACCCACAAGTCCAGAACTGGACAGGGCACAGGCAAGGTCACAAAACCTGTTACACACCACCCCCACACATGATGCTGCAGGCATTGTACACTTGGAGAAGGTGTCAGGCTACATAACCTTGTGATGGAGTGACTACACACAGACCAGGGAACACAGCAATACTGTGGGGAACAGGATCTGCACAGCACCATAAACCCTGGAAGTGTATCCATGGAACAGTGCACTTACAAATGCTGGTGAAATACAACAAACACACACATGTACCTACCCCCTTCCGGCTGCTGCATGTCCTTTAGACGCCTGTCCAAGTCAGGAAAGACCACCGCCAGCACACGTTTCTGGATGTGGGAGAGACGGCGGCGCCCGCGGTTCTTGTGGCTCTCAGGTGAGTCCCCCAGCAGGACCCGTGCGATCCTCCGCGTCCAGCACCGGATATCCTGCCAGCGTTTCCTCACCTGGGACAGGTGCCGCCTCCGACCATCCGCACTCCTCACGGCGCTGACGGCGTCCAGCCATATCTGCTCCTTGGCAGAGGCGTCTACCTGTGAGGATGAACAAGTGACACTACATCAATACACCTTGCACATGTCACAGGGACACAGATTAGAACACATTTGCTGTTTACAACAAGGCATAGTGTGCATCCAACGCATTGCAACTTTGTCATAGGGACATGATCCTCTGGGGGAAGGCCAAAAGCAGTACGTGCCATTGAAAGGACACAGGTGGAATGAGGGCAACTACACAATCAATGAGCCACTGTGCATCACACCCACCCCTCCTGTCTCAGGGCACTGCTGGGAGGACTCTGCACCCACCCCTCCTGTCTCAGGGCACTGCTGGGAGGGATAGGCCCCCACCCCTCCTGTCTCAGGGCACTGCTGGGAGGACTCTGCACCCACCCCTCCTGTCTCAGGGCACTGCTGGGAGGACTCTGCACCCACCCCTCCTGTCTCAGGGCACTGCTGGGAGGACTCTGCACCCACCCCTCCTGTCTCTGGGCACTGCTGGGAGGACTCTGCACACACCCCTCCTGTCTCTGGGCACTGCTGGGAGGACTCTGCACCCACCCCTCCTGTCTCAGGGCACTGCTGGGAGTGATAGGCCCCCACCCCTCCTGTCTCAGGGCACTGCTGGGAGGACTCTGCACCCACCCCTCCTGTCTCAGGGCACTGCTGGGAGGACTCTGCACACACCCCTCCTGTCTCTGGGCACTGCTGGGAGGACTCTGCACACACCCCTCCTGTCTCTGGGCACTGCTGGGAGGACTCTGCACCCACCCCTCCTGTCTCAGGGCACTGCTGGGAGTGATAGGCCCCCACCCCTCCTGTCTCAGGGCACTGCTGGGAGGACTCTGCACACACCCCTCCTGTCTCTGGGCACTGCTGGGAGGACTCTGCACCCACCCCTCCTGTCTCAGGGCACTGCTGGGAGTGATAGGCCCCCACCCCTCCTGTCTCAGGGCACTGCTGGGAGGACTCTGCACACACCCCTCCTGTCTCAGGGCACTGCTGGGAGGACTCTGCACACACCCCTCCTGTCTCTGGGCACTGCTGGGAGGACTCTGCACCCACCCCTCCTGTCTCAGGGCACTGCTGGAAGTGATAGGCCCCCACCCCTCCTGTCTCAGGGCACTGCTGGGAGGACTCTGCACACACCCCTCCTGTCTCTGGGCACTGCTGGGAGGACTCTGCACCCACCCCTCCTGTCTCAGGGCACTGCTGGGAGGACTCTGCACCCACCCCTCCTGTCTCAGGCCACTGCTGGGAGGACTCTGCACCCACCCCTCCTGTCTCAGGCCACTGCTGGGAGACATCAGGCATTCCCCCCCCCCCGGGACCCCCCCTACAGTACATAGCATGTGTGTCACACCTGGACACAATGGCAGAAGTCACAGTCACAAAAAAGGGACACAGTCTGTGGCAGTGGACACTGCACTCACCTGATAACCTGGTCGCCCATACAGCATGGGGTACCGTGGGAGGATCACTTCCACCAAAGCCATGTTCTCCTCCAGGGTGAATGGCTGTGACCTCTCCACAGCCCTTGACATGGTTCCAGGGAATCAGTAGCAGCAGCTGGGTCGTGGAATACAGAGATGTGCAGGCAAGTGCTCCCTCATGGGACCTGGCTGCCTTATATCTGCCTTGCTGGCCCATCTCTTGCACAGGAGTACAGAGTGATTGGTCACTCACATTTGCATCCTAGGTTTCCTCCAATCCCTTCAAACCTAGCAGTCTGTGGGTTCTCTATCGTTTTTTTTCTCCTGCATGATGTCAGCCCCACAAACACATTGCAACAAAGTAGATTCATTCCAACTGACTTCTGCAGTGCACCTTCCAGAACAAAATCAAAATTTGAACTTGGTCTCCATGACAACCAGCATGCATGTAGGCCTTAATACTTGTCCCTCATGTGTCCCCTATGTAATTTGGAGCTTCACACACAGGTACGGTGCGTTCCGGGGCCCTAGGGCACCCCAAATGCATTGCAACGGCCCGTACACGCGTGCCTACGTTCACTATCACTATGGGTGTCCTCGCGTATGCGTACTCGTAGTGGTACGGGCCGTACACACACGCCTGTACGCTCCCTATCACTATGGGTGTCCTCGCGTATGCGTACTCGTAGTGGTACGGGCTGTACACACGCCTGTACGCTCCCTATCACTATGGGTGTCCTCGCGTATGCGTACACGTAGTGATAGTGAGCGTACAGGCGTGTGTACAGCCCGTACCACTACGAGTACGCATACGCGAGGACACCCATAGTGATAGGGAGCGTACAGGCGTGTGTACGGCCCGTACCACTACGAGTACGCATACGCGAGGACACCCATAGTGATAGGGAGCGTACAGGCGTGTGTACGGCCCGTACCACTACGAGTACGCATACGCGAGGACACCCATAGTGATAGGGAGCGTACAGGCGTGTGTACGGCCCGTACCACTACGAGTACGCATACGCGAGGACACCCATAGTGATAGGGAGCGTACAGGCGTGCGTACGGCCCTACCACTATGGGTGTTGTTGCGTATGCGTACTCGTAGTGGTACGGGCCGTACACATGCCTGTACGCTCGCCATCACGATGGGTACACATACGGCAGCACTCCCATAGTGATATGGGAACGTACACAGGCCCTCTTAGCAGCAGTACGGCGGTTTTCACACATCACAGTGGTGACAGGCGGCACACAGGTAGGAATAGGGCGGACATACTTGTCCATGGATGGACATACTTGTCCATGAATGGACATCAAGGCATCGTGTGTGCATTACTACATGTGTGGGGCACAGGTGTGACAGGCTGTGATGTGGAACATTACTCCTGAGTCGAGAAGGCACCAGATGTATGATGAGATGTGTACAGATGTACTGTGTGACGGTGCAATGTGTGCCAGGCATGCCCTTGACTCCTTTGACATGTGTGCATGTCGTACTGCACACTTGGGGTGAGCGTCACTGGCATGGCACGGACACCAACACACGGAAGTGTTCCCTGATGCCCGGTACAGGGGTTACCACACCTGACTTGTCACTACCCACGGTGCACAATGTGACTATGTCATGTATGTGTGGGGGCTTCCCATCAGGTTGATGTTGGAGCACCCTCAAAAGCTGCAGCTGTTGCAGCAACCAACATGTGTCTGTGTGTAGATTGACATTGCACACTGTTCCGCACACCATGCCACATGTGGTATCGGATGGGAGGTGCACATGTATGCATGGGACACGGAGTAGCGTGACAAGGACATGTCTGCATCCTCACAATGAATGTGTGGTGAGTCATGACATGTGCACCTTCATGGCAAGGTGTGTGGGCTGTCCTAGTGTAATGTCATGTGACCTGTGGCTCTAGTGTTCCGCTACCAGTCTCTGCAATCGGCATCCTACTTCTGCTGATGTGTGGGCGTATGTCACTCCTGTCTTGCGTCTGGCTGTTCACTTGCACTGGGACACAGCTATTCCCATGGCATGGCATGGGGAGGTTCTCAATCTCCGTGTGTAGCTGGGTCTTGGTAGGAGTGTCACCTGGCAGCCATACGTGTCCAGTGCATGTAGCACATACCTGACTCCCTATGTAGCATATGTGTATTGACAGATTAACATGTGCTCAGTACATATGAATTGTCGTCGTAGTGCACTCACTCTTCCTTGTCACTTCCAAATTACTGCAGAGCGCCGCCTCTTGCCCGACCAATTCCGGACTTGGCTGCCATGCGGGAGAATGACAGTATCCGGTGCTACCGCTTCCCCCAACCGTTGATTCTGGAGTTGACGGCGAGACTGGCACCACACCTGCAACCGCAGCACAGGTATCCTACGGCACTGACACCCCAGCTGAAGGTAATGGCTGCCCTACATTTTCTTGCCACGGGTACCTTTCAATATACCATAGCTCATGTTGGTGGCATGTCCCAGAGCATGTTCTGCCGTGTGCTGCATGATTTCTTAGAGGCCATGTTGATTCACCTGGATGACTTCATCAAGTTCCCAACCCCTGAACAGTTGACTGCGGTCAAGCGTGGATTCTATGCCCTGGGAGGGATGCCCCATGTCATTGGGTCCATAGATGGGACACATGTAGCTTTGGTACCACCACACGCACGGGAGGTAGCGTACCGCAATCGGAAGCACTACCACTCCATCAATGCCCTTGTGGTGTGTCAGTCCAACATGGTGATTTCACATGTCTGTGCTCGTTTTCCAGGATCAGCACACGATGCCTACATCATGAGGCGTAGCAGGATGCCTGAAATGATGATGCAGCTGCGCAACGAAAGAGCATGTGTTGTTGGTGGGTACAGTCTGTCTGTCCTGTATTTTGCATAGCCTACCAGCACGACCGCTTCACCACTTCTAACGATGTCCATGTGCTTCCCATGTAGGGGACGCTGGCTATCCCAACATGTTATGTTATGTTAAAATGGCTTTTATAGAGCGCACGGCTACTCAAAAAGAGTGTCCCGGCGCTTTCATTTAAGGTAGGCTACAGTATGTTAACATAACACATTAAAAGAGAGAGTGACACAGACAGAAAGAAAAACAACGAACGAGACAAGACCTACTGAGTAAACAACCAGGATTTGAGATCCTTTCTAAAAGCTAGTAAGCTGGTGGCTCCCCGATGTGTAAGAGGCAGAGAGTTCCAGAGCTGTGGCGCCAGTAGTCCAAAAGAGCGACCTCCCAAGCGCGCTCTCTTTACTCGCGGGACGGACGCCAAAAACAGGGATTCTGATCTCAGAGAACGAGCCGGTCGGTAGAAGGCAAGTCTCCTTTGGAGGTACTTTGCTCCCGTCGCATGGAGGGCCTTATATGTCAGGGTCAATGCCTTAAAGGAGATCCGCTTGCGGATTGGAAGCCAGTGCAGGGTCTGGAGCAAGCCCGCAGCACTGACGCGTCTGTTCAAGCCAAAAATCGCTCTCGCCGCAGCATTCTGCACAATTTGGAGCCGCTGTAGCAGGTACTCTGGCAGGCCCAGGTACAGAACGTTAGAATAATCTAGCCTGGAGCCTATCAGAGCCTGCACAGTCAGCCTCCTGTGCTCCTCCGATAAGAGGGGAAGAAACCTCCGTAGCATCCTAAGGAGGCCGAAGCAAGTGCCCGACACCCCCAGGATCTGAGACTTCATAGTCAACCCCTTGTCCATCTTGACCCCCAAGTTCTTAGCCATTTGGGATGAACAAGTTGGGGGGAACATATTGGTAGGCCACCAAGCCTGCCAGTCGCACCCAAAGAAAAGTACCTCGGACTTATCGGAATTGCACTTGAGGCTGTTCAGTTGAAACCATTGAAACACAGCCCCAAGGCAATCCCGGATACTCTCCCCATCAAAGTCTCCTCCTCTCTTACACGAGAAGAGGAGCTGGGTGTCGTCTGCATAGGATACGATCCGGGCCCCAAACGACTCCGCCAACGCTGCCAAAGGGGTCATGAAGATATTAAAGAGGGTCGGGCTCAAAATAGAGCCCTGAGGGACCCCGACTCCCAGAGGCGGCATCACGGCGGAATCAGGCGAGGCCCAGACCGTTTGCCGGCGGCCCGTTAGAAAGGAGGAAAACCAGCTAAACACCAACATGCCATGGCTGCTCACACCTCTCCGCAACCCCATCACGCCGGCCCAGCACCGCTACAACACCGCCCATGGCCGGACAAGGCGAGTGATAGAGAGGACGTTTGGCCTGCTGAAGAGCCGATTTCGGTGCCTCCACAAGACCGGCGGCGCGCTCCCATATGCCCCTGCGAAGGTCTGCAAAATCTTCATGGTCTGCTGCATGCTGCACAACATGGCAGTTGAGAAAGCTGGGCCACTCATCCTGGATCAACATGACGAGGACCATCCACCCGTGGAGGACGAAGGGCTTGGCAATGGGGCTAGTGATGTGGAGGATGTGGAGCCGCAAGAGGACATCCGGACTCGGCTCATACGCGACTTCTTTGCTTAGTGGTGAGTACCAGTGTCTGAGTGTGCACGCATTGGTCCCCGTGTGGCATGTGTTGTGATGTGTCTCCACCTGCATGTATGGCACGTGAGTCAGAGGTGTGTGTGGGTGTGTCACTGGAGTAATGGTGGCAGTGATGGTTGTATTTCCCCAGTCATAATTGTGACCTAGCATGTTGTCATCCATACATGTGTCGAGTAAATGCACATGCAAGTGGCTGTGCTTTTTGTGGCTGACTTCTTGTGTGTCTCTCTTCCCCAGGTACTTGCGCATGCCGTCTGCTGGTTGCATTGTTGTGGCACTGCTATTCCTCATGGACACGTCATCGTGGGCTGACTCAGCGTTACAGGCACGGACACGTTTGGAAGTCTCCATAGGGTAAGGGATGCATCAGGGGTGTATTGGGTGTGGCAGTTGTTCACGATGTATGCACACTGCCCCTGTCGATGTTTGGTTCCTCTGCAGCCATGTAGCATCACCATGGGACACGACATGCAGCTGTGTACACCTGAATAGATGGTCTGACTGGTTGACAGTCATCAGTGATGGGATAGTGGATTGTGATGATGGCATCAATGTGTGGGACACTGCCCTCGGACACATACGATTAGCATTGGCTTGACATGGTGTGGGACTTCCACATCAGCGGATCAATGGTGTATGGCAGTCTCTTCGTGAGCAGCTGTGGGTGTTTAGCTGTTAGCCGACAATTGTGTGCCAGTTCCATGGCTAACACGCATTTGTGCTGCAAAAGGGGGGTGCCAGTGTTGGACCCACATGTTACTCCACAAGCAGTGTTCATGTGTACTTCAAGTTGCCTCTGCAATCCCGAAAACATGACTAATAAAGGTGTCCCTATGCCTCCAAGGTGCCTCTTCTCAGTCAATGCTGGTGTGTTGCCACGGTGCATCCAGCATGTCTGGCATGGTTTTCCCGGATAGTGGCTATGTGTCGATGTGTTGAGTAGCAAGATGCAAGCTGTGTGTGTGGGCTGAGACTGTGTATTGGGCATGATGTCCATGACTGTGTGGGTATTGTGACATGTGCCATCCCCATGCATCCAACGTTGGCCAGGCCCCCATTCTCTGCATCCACCGGACTCAGGCTTGCAGGACATGGTTCTGCCACCTGTCTACACATACCTGGGTGCCCCCCAGGACACTCCACATGATCCCTGACCTCTGCGCATGACTGTTGCTGTACTCAATGTCTGTCAGCATGGTTGTGCGGCCACCCCCTCAGCTGGTTGGGCCCATCACGGGTGTGTATGGTGCTCCATGTCTGTGACCCGTGTGTCCTGTGCCAGACTCAGGCCCCAGGGTGTGGATGGTTGAAGTCAAAAGAGAACTCAGGCATGTTTAGACTTTACAACACACATGTAAGGTAATAATGCAACCAGCAGGCATCTTCTCTTCATGGTGTGATTTTTTATTTTTTGGGGGGGGGGGGGGGATAAAGTGAGGGGCTTTCCGGGAGTTTGGAATCCAAAGTTCAGTAGGGGAGTTGGTGTCCTTGCCATTGGAAATCCTCATAGTCCATGCCACAGTCTTTGTCAACATTGGTCAGACAGTGACCAGCAGGGCCATGTGGCAGAGAATGTCTCTTGATGCTGTGATGCTGTTGCTCCAGTGGGCCAGGTGCCAGGCCAGGTGTCCTGGGAGATGGTGATGTAGCGCCGACCCTCACGGTCCTTTCCGTGGACGACCCGGCCTCCTGCGGGGACCCTCAGAAGCAGGCCGTGACGATGTTTGGGATGCTCCGTCGGATGTCTCCTCCTCCTCCTGATCCCTCCCTGTGGGTGGTGATGTTCTACGCCGTCTGGCACAGGGAGGGTTGCCCATGTTGTCGGCCATCCGACGGAGTGTATCGTGAATCCCCTGGAACACCGTCACTTGCTCAGCCTGTCTGTCCTCCATCCTCCGTTGGTGTTGCAGTAGACAGGCATGTTGCTCCGCATGTTGCTGGGCCTGCTGGGTCTTTATCTCATCGAGGGTCCCCTTGATCTCATTGAGGGTGGACACAACCTGGGCCATGCCCGTGGTGTCCTGCCGGTATGTGTCCATGATGTTACGGACATGGGAAAATACCGGTACCCCAGCCAACTGGTCAGGCTCGCGCCTCCGCCGTCCTCCACTCCCACCACCCCTGCCCACTTGCACCTGGCCTGCCCTTGTGGGTACATCGGGTCTCCGGGACCCCTGAGGGATGGCATTGGCATTGTCGCCTGCCTCCTCCTGGGTGCCCGGGACACCGTGTCCCTCCTGGCCAGCCTGGCTGCATTGTGGTGGTGGGGCAGGGATCCTGGGTGTCTCCTGGGATGTGGCAGGAGTGGGGGTGGTGGTTGGCACAGTTGTACCTGACGCAGGTGGTTGGACACCAGAGGGGCCAGGTCGGTCGGGGTCGTCCACAGAGTGGTGAGAGTCGTCGCTGCCGGTGGGATCGGGCTCCCGCAGATCCGGGTCCTGTGAGTCTTCCCCCCCCAGTGTTGGGGGGTGAACCACGACGTTGACCTGCGTGTGAGAGAGACAATGTTAATTTTGGTCCATGCAACATCCATGTTTCATCAGTTTCAAAGTTGGCACTTTTCCTCTTGGAATTAGGATCTGTCTTGCATTCCACTCACAGTGCACTTGTGCATGGGTGTGTCCCTTGTGCAGCACTTTGGCCCCTTTAACTATGTGTGGCACAGTCTTACTTGCTGCGTCAAGTGTGACTGCAGTCAGCAGTGGAGTGGGCAGGTGTGGCGAGCCATGCATTGGCGCCTTCCGTGTAGCACTGTACATGTGCACATGGAGTGGATCCACACACTTATATAATGCAGGTAGCTGTTGTTGTGCTCGTGAACAGGTTGTGACATGGCCCTGTGTTTTGCCATGGTGAAGAGGGGGGGTTCTGGCACTGGCCACCCTTGGCTACATGCACGCAGTCTACCTGCTGACGAGCAGACATTCCCACACACCACACGGCTGATTTGCTCTCCCTGTGTCTCCCTCCCTCTCTGTCCCCCTCTCCCTCCCTCTGTGTGTCAGCCTCCTCCCTCTGTCCGTGTCCCTGTGTCTCCCTCCCTCTCTGTCCCCCTCTAACTCCCTCCGTGTGTCAGCCTCCTCCCTCTGTCCGTGTCCCTGTGTCTCCCTCCCTCTCTGTCCCCCTCTCCCTCCCTCCGTGTGTCAGCCTCCTCCCTCTGTCCGTGTCCCTGGGTCTCCCTCCCTCTCTGTCCCCCTCTCCCTCCCTCTCTGTCCCCCTCTCCCTCCCTCTCTGTCCCCCTCTCCCTCCCTCTGTGTGTCAGCCTCCTCCCTCTATCCATCTTCCTGTGTCTCCCTCCCTCTCTGTCCCCCTCTCCCTCCCTCTGTGTGTCAGCCTCCTCCCTCTGTCCGTGTCCCTGTGTCTCCCTCTCTGTCCCCCTCTCCCTCCCTCCGTGTGTCAGCCTCCTCCCTCTGTCCGTGTCCCTGTGTCTCCCTCCCTCTCTGTCCCCCTCTCCCTCCGTGTGTCAGCCTCCTCCCTCTGTCCGTGTCCCTGTGTCTCCCTCCCTCTCTGTCCCCCTCTCCCTCCCTCTCTGTCCCCCTCTCCCTCCCTCTGTGTGTCACCCTCTGTCACCTCAGCCCAGCTTCCTAGACACACACTTTTTCCAGTCCTTTGAATGGCCCTTGGCTTGTTGATGTGAGTTTGTTTCTGATCTCCAGGCACCCATTGGGTGTAGTGTCTGTGTGTGCGCTACTGCTGTGGTTGTGTGTGCTGCCACTCTTTCACAGTGTTGGCTGTTCTTTAGCTGCTGTCATGTGCAAAACAGTGCCTTCACCCCCATGTGTTGATGCAAGGCGTCCGCCATTTGCTGGCGAGTCTTTCCTGTGTGGGGACACACTGTTTGTCTGGCTGTGACCTGGGCCATATGGGCAGAGGGCATTGTTGTCTGCTTCTGAGTTGCACTATGTGATTTTTGGGGCCCACCCTCCTGCCATCCGGGTTACCGTGTCATGTGTTGGTGACTTCTGTGGCCTGTGACTTGACATTGTCCAGCTGGGGGCATGGTGGCGGCAGTGGCATGTGCGTGTTCATGGAGTGTGGTTGAGTCATGCGATAGGTTGGGGTGGTTGCATGCCTGTTAGTGATTTTGGTTGTGGATGAGGTCCCCCCCATGTGAGGTGCGTTGTTCGTGTACTCACCCGGGTCTCGGAGTCCTCCTAATCCTTCGACTGCCTCCACCGGCTGTATGGCCATCACCCTCTCCTCCCAGGGCTGGTAGTGTACGGGTCTGCGGGAGGGCCCTCCTCCAGTGGCGTTGGCCTGGTTGTGTTCCTCCAGCATCTTGGCTCGGACCCTCCTCCGCAGATCGTACCACCTGGCTTGGCATTCCTGCCTGGTCCTTCTGGTGTCCGCAACAGCATTCACAGCATCGACGATGGTCTGCCACATGGCTGTTTTTGCTGCCATGCTGGTCTGTCTGACCAATGTTCCAAAGAGCTGTGGCTCGACTCTGAGGATTTCATCAACAAGGACCTCCAACTCTCGGTTACTGAACTTTGGATTCTTGTTAGTGGGCATGGTGAGGGGTGTGGGTGTGGATGGTGGGGGGGGTGTGTGGATGGTTGTGGGTGTGTGGGTGTGGTTGTGCAGGTGTGTGTGTGTGTGTGTGTGTGAATGTGATGAGGGGGTGTTTGTGAAGGTGGTTGTGTGAAGGTGTGCAAGTGTAAGGTGTGGTGAAGCTTGTAGTATGGTTCTGTGGTGTCTGGCAGCAGTGAGTCTGTTGCAAAGGCTCATGGTTTGTGTGTGTGGGCACTTTTTATTGGTCCATTGGTGGGTGTGGCTGTGTTTGAAGTTTGGGTGGGTGTGTTATAAGGAGTGGTGGTGTTTTGGGCCTCTGTTTGTTTTTGGCAGTTGCAGGTCAGTGAATGTGTTTTTTTAGTGTTTGTTGGCCATGTTTAGTGGCTTTGTGCCATTCGAATAGTGTATTCTTGTGTGGTTTTGTTTTGTCCTGGTTGTGAACGTGCGTTTTGAGCGTGTGTACGGTGTGTACATGGGCCATTTGGTTGTACGGTGCTGTCCTTGTGTGTGGCTTGGTACGACTCGTACATGCGGTTGTGATGTTGGGGCCTGGGGTGCGCTCCGTACTTAGGAGGTTGTGTTGGGGGTGCGACTGGAACGTACTGGGGTGTACATTGACAGTGGTACGACACGTACAGGGGTGGGGGTAGGACTGGAACGTACTGGGGTGTACATAGACGGTGGTACGACACGTCCAGGGGTGGGGGTAGGACTGGAACGTACTGGGGTGTACATTGACGGTGGTACGACACGTACAGGGGTGGGGGTACGACTCGAACGTACTGGGGTGTACATACATGGGGTCGGACATGTACAGGGGTGGTGGTACGACTCGAATGTACTGGGGTGTACATACATGGGGGTCGGACACGTACAGGGGTGGGGGTACGACTCGAACGTACTGGGGTGTACATTGACGGTGGTACGACACGTACAGGGGTGGGGGTACGACTCGAACGTACTGGGGTGTACATAGACGGTGGTACGACATGTACAGGGGTGGGGGTACGACTCGAACGTACTGGGGTGTACATTGACGGTGGTACGACACGTACAGGGGTGGGGGTACGACTCGAACGTACTGGGGTGTACATACATGGGGGTCGGACACGTACAGGGGTGGGGGTACGACTCGAACGTACTGGGGTGTACATACATGGGGGTCGGACACTGTTAGACCTGTCAGCCCTTTGGGTGGTCCCGCCTCATCATTATTTATTTTGTCCCACTTTTGCCTCAAACCCTGTTATAATTTTTCCTTTTTGGGAACCACCAGACTTTTTAGTGTTGATGCAGGGTCAGGGAGCCATTTTCCCTACCCCTGGAACTTCTGTCTGAGGGCCTGAGACACAAAATGGTGGCCACCCATTGTCACCTGTGACATCATCAGAACCCACTGGAGATTTCTAGAACCTTCCGTAACATTCTGGAACCCTGTGACAGTGAGAGGCAGTTTAGAATGTTGGGAGGCCATCTCAGAGTGGCAGTTGGCAACTGACTGGAGAAGAGAGAGGACAGAGATAGAAGGAGGTCGGAGTAAGGCAGCAGAGGTGGAAACCAGTGCTTGGAGTGGGGTCCAGAAACCCACCCTTGATGCTAGTCTCTACTGACCAAGCCAAGCCTAAAGCCCTGTGTGGGATCAAGATCAGAAGAACCATCTTAAAGGACTGAAAAGTTGAAACAGGCCTTAAAGAAGAAGAACAGCAAGTTCCTGACCTGTTCAGCAGTGTCCTCCTGGAGTCCTGACGTCGAGAAGCCTGGAGACCTGGGGCCTGAGGTCGAGAAGCGGCGCTGACAGAAAGCAGACGTCGTACCCGGAGCCGCCAGAGGTCGAGTGAGGGCGCCACCGGAGGTCGAGTAAGGAGAATCACCCGAGGTCGAGTGAGGGCGCCGACGGAGGTCGTGGAGAGGCGCCGGAGGTCGAGTCGGGAGTCACCTGAGGTCGAGGTGAGGCGTCGACGGGGGAGTGAAGTCCGCCCACCGGAGTCGCCGGAAACCGAGATGAAGCGCGCCGGAGGTCGGGAGTGGAGATCGCACTCCGGAGACACCAGGAAGTGGGGAGTCCAAGTCCCTGTGACACCGGAAGGCGACATCGAGACGAGGCCGTCCAGCGCCATCGAGACGAGGCCGTCCAGCGCCATCGAGACGAGGCCGTCCAGCGCCATCGAGTCGAGACCACCCAGCGAAACAGAGTCGAGACCACCCAGCGACACAGAGTCGAGACCGCCCAGCGACACAGAGTCGAGACCGCCCAGCGACACAGAGTCGAGACCGCCCAGCGACACAGAGTCGAGACCGTCCAGCGACATCGAACCGGAACCGCCTCACGGCGTCGACATGGAGCCGAGCGGAGTCGATCATCTTAAAAAGGGCAGTAAGTGGTAGAGGGGGCATCCGAGGCCCTGTGGAGCCCTAAAAGACCATTCTAGGGGCTAAAGGGGTGTTAGAACCAGCCTGAGAGTGCCAGGGGTGAACTGAGACGAATACAGTGACCTACATAAAGAGCTGTGTAGTTTGGAGGGTCAGATCTGTAGATTACTCTTGTTCTACCTCAGCTTAGGCCCCAGCCTTGACCAAATCTAGGTGGGCCACCCCCATGCCATCCAAAGTGTCCTTAAGTTGTGTATGGGCAAAGTAAGACCAAGTGACCTCATGTAAATGATTTGAACTGTAACTGTCATTGATTGTTTTACCCTATTTATTGAGGTGCTTTATTTATTGTCATTCACTATTTATTCCTGCACTATATTTATTGTCTGACTGTATTTATTTGCCATCTGTATTTATTGCACCCTATTTATTCCTTGCTTATTTATGACCTGAACCTATTTATTGAAATTCCAATGTAGTATTATCTATTTGACCTGCTCTTTTGAGGAAAATCTTATTGTATTGTATTTATTTTATGACACCTGCAACTAAGAGAAAATAAGATAAAGACATATATATTTTTCAATTTGACTTGCATTATTTTTACGGGGTAGTGTCGTTTTTGGAACGGATGAACGCATGGTTATTGTGAGGGTGTGACGTACGCTTAACACGGTGCCTGACCCCCAACCGCTCGAGCCAAGCTACCATTGTGCTGGGAACCTGGTGACTGCTAACCCGGTTGCCCGGTTTCCAACAGACACGTACAGGGGTGGGGGTACGACTCGAATGTACTGGGGTGTACATACATGGGGGTCGGACACGTACAGGGGTGGGGGTACGACTCGAACGTACTGGGGTGTACATAGACGGTGGTACGACACGTACAGGGGTGGGGGTACGACTCGAACGTACTGGGGTGTACATTGACGGTGGTACGACACGTACAGGGGTGGGGGTACGACTCGAACGTACTGGGGTGTACATACATGGGGGTCGGACACGTACAGGGGTGGGGGTACGACTCGAACGTACTGGGGTGTACATAGACGTGGTACGACACGTACAGGGGTGGGGGTACGACTCGAACGTACTGGGGTGTACATAGACGGTGGTACGACACGTACAGGGGTGGGGGTACGACTCAAACGTACTGGGGTGTACATAGACGGGTGGGGGTGTACATACACGGGGGGGTACGTCTCGGAGGGGCGGGGGGGGGGGGGGGTGAGTGTTGCGCGCGTATGCGTGCACATGTCTCCATGGTTGCTATGGGAGTTCGGTGCGGACGGTGTTTTTTCCATACGGTTGTAACATCGGACGCACGGGATGGATCGTGATTCCTCGGTCGGACTTCACCTTTCACATTTGTACGGTACATCGTCCGAGGACGTGTCGGACACATTTTCCGACCCGAGGACGTGTGGGGAATCATTCCTGATGCGGTTCGTATGGACTTTTTACCATGCGAATCATGATTGCCAGTTCGTACGGCACTTGTACGATTCGTACGGTAAAAAGACCGGATACGAGTCGCACGGGGAATTTTTTTACCGGATCGTAATTGGCACCTATGTAGATTACAATTTTCTTTTAGTGAGTCTTCTAGTTGTTGGAAAACTGTCAATTGTTTGGAAAATAGTGGTGCATCAAATAAAATTATCAAATGAGATTATCGGTGCATTAAATAAAATTATGATGGCGGTTAGATCGTTGTTTTCGAAAAAAGATGCTATATTTCAAAAAATAGTTTACAGAAGATATTCTTATTGGGGTAGTGAAGGGATGTTTTGTTCTAATAGCTCTAGATTGATACGTTCGATTTGAGAAGACTGGTTTCTGTTGTCCTCTATGGAGGTGAAGAATTAGAATGGTCATTCATCAGATATCATGCTAGTGTATGCCAAGGGATAAAATCGTTCAACCCTTCTGTGTCTGTTTTGAGACGATGTATCCAACGGTGTTCTTTTTCAAACAAAACTCGTTCAGCATTGTTAGTTGTCACATGTAAGGTTTCCACAACTATCCACTTGAGATCTTCTGAGCTGTGGTTTTTCTCTATGTAGTGCTTGCTCATTTTTGTCGTTGCTTTTTTACAGTTCACATTGCTCTTATGTTCTCCTATACGGAGTTTGACTTTGCGGCATGTCATTCCTATGTACCTCTTCTTACATGGACAGGTGATCATGTATATCACATGGCTGGTGTTACAGTTCGTGTGATGTCGGAGGGTCCATATAAAGTTGGGTAACAATTCAAGTTTTTTAGTGGCTGTTGTGAGTTTGCATACGACACATGACCCACATGGGTAGTGGCCCGTGATGGGACTCATGTTCCAGATTGTTGTTATACTCTTTGTTCTTGATCGAGGTTGGTCTGGTGTGTACCAGTTGGTCCTTCAAGTTACGTGTTCTTTTGTTGGCGAACCTCGGTTTTGGCCATTGGAGGGTGTTCGAGGTCAGAATTCTCCAATTGCGATTTATTATTTTCTGCACTGTGTTGGTGGAGGTATTGTAAGTTGTGACACATGTAAGGAGGTCTGTGGGTGGTGTCTTTGGTGTTATTTCTAGAAGACTCCCTTGGTTGATTGCGCGCCCTCTTTTGGCACTTTTTGATAATTTTGTTTGGGTAGTCTCGCTGGTGTAATTTCATTTCAAGATTTTTGGCTTGGTCTTTATAGTTTTCAATAGTACTGCAGTTACGTCTCAGGCGTAAAAACTGGCTGTAAGGTAAATTCTCCCTCAAGGGCCGGGGATGGAAGCTGTTGTATGAGAGTATGCTGTTCCGTGCAGTGGGTTTATAGTATGTTTTGGTCTGTAGAGTATTGTTCTCTGTGTAGATGGTTATGTCAAGGAAGTCAAGTTTTTTCCGGTTTGATGTACAGGTGAACTTCAGGCATTCGTCCCTGCTATTCATCCATTCCAGAAAAGTATTTAGAGTCTCCTGTGAGTCCTCCCATATCATGATTATGTCGTCGATGTAACGACGCCAGAATCGTATGTGTGATTGATAAGGGTTACATTCATTCTGTATGAACTGTTGCTCGAAGGTGCTTACGTACAGCCCTGCTACACTAGGGGCAAAGGTACTACCCATAGATGTACCGTGGCATTGGCCAAACAGCATCCCTTCGTAAGCAAAATAGTTCTCAGTAAGTGCCAACCGGCAGCATATTAGTACGAAATGTCTAGGTGTGCGGTAGTCCCATGTTCCAGAGAATATGATACTCTCAAGAGTGTCTAAAGTCTTTTTTTGCGGTAGACTGGTGTAAAGACTCTCTACGTCGAGTCCTACTAGGTACATAGTAGTTTCATCATATACCTGGCCTTCAAGTTGGTTAAGAAGGTCTCGTGTGTCTTTGAGGTATGTGGCAGTGCTTTGCACCAGTGGTTTGAGGAAATGGTCGGCAAATTGCGACAGTGGTTCTAGTACTGACCCAATTCCTGAGACGATGGGGCATCCTGGAGGAGGTACCCTATCTTTGTGCGTTTTTGGTAGAGAGTAAAAATAGGGTACTATAGGGCTATCAGTTCTTAGGAAATCTGCTTCATTTTTAGAAATCCAGTTGTTTATTTCTGCCTCTTCTACCATTAGGTCTATGGTTCTCTTCAGTCTTGCAGTGGGATCAGTAGTGAGTTTCTTATAGAACCTCTGATCAGCAAGTAGTTCTAGGCATTGTTTGTTGTAGCCCTCTTTACTCAATAGCACTATTGCTCCTCCTTTGTCTGCTGGTTTTATTACCAAGTCACTGTTATTCCGTAGATCTCCGAGGGCTTTCTGTTCTTTCTTGGTCATGTTCACATAGTGTTGTTTATCTTTTGTTTTGAATGTATACCCTCAGCATGCATGTATATTGGCCTATGTTCTGTTTCCTAACACATTATGAGATAATGGCCACTTAAAGCAGGCACACCACGTCCTTATGCATAGGAAAGACCTGAACTACAGGTAAACTGATAGTGCTTACATCGAAGTGATGGGCACACACCACTGCACCAGACATAAATGTGTATGTCAAGGTGGGTCTTTCGAGGGTATGTGGTGGTATGCAGTCATTTGCAAATAGACCACTCTACACTCAGCATCCCTGCCAGACTCCTCCGTCCACACCCGTCTCTGACACCAACATGGTAACCACACACAGCAATGCCCACAACAAAATCAAACCTTTCACAGAGCTGTGCACAGGATTATAACTTTGCAAACCCATTTTAACATAGCTATGTTGCCACATAGACTCTGTACCCCAAGATACATCCACCGTTTGGATAACTGAAAGTACAACTAACCCAGTATTCTCATCTACGCAAGTAAAAGACCCCACTTCATTGCCCATCCTGTGTGCAATTGCTATCAGGACATGAACAACTATATGCACTTTCCTCACCACACATATTCCTTTTCACAGGGTCTATGCCCACTGCCCACCCCCATTCATCCAGTCCCAACCAGTAAACAAATGGTGTGCTTTGACTACC
Source organism: Triturus cristatus (assembly GCF_964204655.1). NCBI lineage: Eukaryota > Metazoa > Chordata > Amphibia > Caudata > Salamandridae > Triturus > Triturus cristatus. The sequence goes on along the minus strand of NC_140579.1, from coordinate 733,641,203 downwards.
CCAGTATACAGAGCCCTCTGCATACAGCTACATCCATTGCAGATACCCGTACTCCTAATTAAAATCACTAGATAGACCATTACATACACAACCTTCACACCAGCAGAGGCAGCTCCTACACCCCACAATACCTCTGCATATTTACCACACACAGAATGCTACACAATCATACACAAACGTTTTTTCATATGTGTCTACTGCCAGACAATAACATACAGATCATTTTACATTCCCACTCTTCCATCACACCGAACTTCACACTTAACTTGCAGTCACACATACCGGCACAAACACACACACACACAGCCACACTTCACAAGTGCAATCCATGCACAAATCCAAATTCACTGCCCCAGCACACAACTCTAAATACACTTTCCACACCATAGTGGTCACCACTATGCAGGGTATGCACTCACAACATCGGAACCTCAACACCCACCCACACTTGCCATACAAATGTTTAAATACCTCCTACCCCACAGCCACCTCCCCCAAATGGCACAGCCACCCCACTGAATACTTTACCATATTTTCACCTCTCTCCACATACTTTAACAAGCATTGGCATAGCCAATAGGTCTCGCCTTTGGGACCTTATAAGTGTTTAGTTATCCAGCACAATATCCTCGGTGCAACATCATCAACTGTTGCATGGCTAAACACTTATAAGGTCCCAAAGGCGAGACCTATTGGCTATGCCAATGCTTGTTATTATTCCTGCCTAGCTGGAGAAAGAGGCATGCGTGGGAGGTCCCTGTCAGGCTCAGGCTTGGAGAGATTAGCTAAGGACTCGCTGGGCTGAACAAAGTAGGGGACACTCCCTAAAGGCCTGCAGGACCTATGGAACTCAGATCAAGTATCAAGACATAGGCAGTGTGGCACGCTTCAAGGAAGAAGACCTGCAGCAGATTGACTTAAGAATTCAAAAAAGTGATGGGTGGAATGCTTGAAGTAATCTCAGCCACTGGTAATTACTCGTGGCCGCATCCCTATTCATCATTATTTTGAACACCATGTATCCTCATTTTGGACCCAGCTATATGCAACTTAGTCTTGACCCAGCTCCAGTCAGTACAGGACCAGTTTCATCTAGTTTGGGCTCATCAGCAAAGTACAGCTTGGTTCCAGTGATACAGTGTGCACAGGACCCACGTCTGGGTTTACTCACCCCACTTTGAGCAACACATTAAAGTACACAATAAAGTGATGGATGGAATGTTTGAAATAATCTCAACCACAGGTAATTACTGGGGCCGCATCCCAACCCATCGCTATTTTGCACACAGTCATAGCAGTTTTGTATACTTTTGACTAACTATTGGACAGATGCAGGACAGTCCAGGAATCCACATAGGAGTGAAGGATAAGCAACAATAATGAGCAATATGACAATTGTGCTCACCGGCAGGCCTCTGTTGTGGACTTCTTTATTTTTTACAGGATAGGACACAAGTGAGTATCCTTGGATCAGAGGACAATGCAACCTGTGCACAACAGAAACTATGTCCCTCATTACAGCGGTTACATGCCAGTAATAGCAGTTACTGGCATGTGGATCTTATAATACTCATGGGGCCGGTAACTGCTGTAATGGGCCCCACTATGAGATCCACAGAAACACAGCACTGCCGTTTGCTTTCATACATTGAATTTGGCTGCTAACAAACAACTAAAATCTCTGTATGAGAGTCTGTGGAACAATAAGGAATTACCGGGGAACAGAACTTGGAAATACAAATTCCATCTGCAGTTGCTTATCTTGTAGTGGACCCTCAAGCTCTACTTACAAGGATACCAGTTTTTAGTGCGGGGATACCAGGGGGCCGAAATCTCCGTGATCCCCGAGATGTTTTCTCCCTGGAATATGCAATATTCTCAAGGACCCGGAGATACTGAGCCCTTTTCCATTGTGGTTTTCCCCAATTCTGTTGAGAAAACTGCTAACATTTTGTCCCTACTCAGAGCAGGCAGAAAGTGTCAGTGGGAAGGCTGGCGGGGTCTGGGAAGGTGTGTGGCGGGAAGTCAGGCAGGGATGAGCCTGTCTGGGGGAGCATTGTTTGCTCCACCCGTGCTGCTACAAGCAACTGGCATGAGCCAGTGTTTACTCCTTTCTGGAGCCCCTGCAGAACGTACCTGGGTCTGGTGTATCTAGGCCAGAAATTATCATGTCTGGAGTTGTATACCCGGTAACTCAGAATTGTGTAATTCCACCCAGAGATGTTACTCCAGGTGAAATTCTGCTACTTGTAATCAGGGGGTCAGGGTCCAATTCATAATGGTCCGGATTTTCCTCGTTCTTGGGTACCCCTAATTTCAATAACTCAGTGAGTGGGGCAATGATGGTACAATTTCTGGGCCACGAATAATGAGGGCCTGTGCTGGAAAGGAGACACTCACTCTGGAACATATTAACAGTGAAAGTTCTTTTTCTGATTCAAAGTCCTGGTAACTGTATTTCGAGCAGTGCCAAGTGCCACTTCACATGGGAATGCCTCGTCACAAAACACATTTTGCAATTGATTTTAGGGCAATGGAAAGACCTAGGGGTAAATATATGTACCCAGATTTCTGAAAATAGAGCGAGTCGTCGATTTATCATGCAAACTCTCGAAGTCACCCACAAACACAATTGCAATGGATCCAGTGAAGACGAAGTGAGAAGAAACCTTAAAGATCTCAGCAGTTTCTTGACTTAACCTGCCAGTTAGTATGCATGCACTAAATGAAACTTAGTTGTTAATGGTGAATTCAGTTTCATTTTTCGGGTGATAGGGGTAAATTAGGGCAGTTTTGTTTTATTGGGTTAAACAATCAGGTAGATCCCTGTCAGGCACTGCCTTCGGTGAGGTGGAAGCTTCAGCATTGGCAGCAGCGCTCTGTTTAGCAGTGAGTCATGTACACAGACGAGTCTCGAGAATGGGCAAGAGTCAGGATCAAGGTATTGAAACTATAACTTTTATGTACCATGCTGTTCGGGACCTAACTTCACGAGGAATACATTTTCCTGACCCATACGATGAAATCATTTGTTTTGGAGAATACCAGACTTCTTTTGCTTCATTAGTGATCCTATATCGAGACGATTGAGAAGTTGCCAATTGGGAGGTTGCCTCCAATTCATGAAAGAGGCAAACAATTTATGCCTTTGCCACCTGAGAGAGGATTGATCTAAAAGCTGTGACCTCAAAGTCCAGCTAGAAGGGAAGCTATGCACAATGGGATTCAGAAGTGTTTATCATAAATGAAATACACAGTCACACCACTGCAAAGAGGCTGTTGACCTAGTCCATCTACTTTATTAGGCCCAAAGTGACTGAGTGGCACCTCAGTGGAGATACTCCATGGATCAAAACCTGTTGTTGAAGTAGGGACATCACATGGCATCATTGGCTCTCAATCTTCACATTTCAACCCATCAGTCTCATCTCTTGAAGTTTGCATGATGACCTTAATTTGGCTAGCAGAGCTTGGTTTCTGAATATGGCTTAACAAGGGTTTGGGTATCTGGAGAATATGTATAGTTCATTTTGAGAGAATAAGAAGCAAAAAGCAGTCCAAACCTGGCTCAGCTGCATGGATCTGGAGATATTCAAAGCCCACATTTTGACAAAAGTCAAGTGATTTGGATTTACCTGTACACCAACCTCACATTCAAGGAACTCATTGCCAAGAACACCAAGATAGTTTTGTGACAGCTTTCTCTACTAAAGAAAATAAAGCCATTTCTCCCATAAAGCAAGTTCAGAACTGCCATCCAAGCCTTCGTGGTAGGAAGATCCTTCTCCACAGCCCCCCAGACTCTACACTGGCCTCCTTAAGGTTATCCACACACCACAGCATGGCTCAGCAGGAGTCTGAGGAAACATGAATACATCACCCCATTCTAATAGAACTCCACAGGCTTTCCATGCCGGCCTGCATCACCCTCAAGGCCAGCTGCATCCGTTGTGATTAACGCCCTTCCTAATCTAGCTAACAAGCTCACCATCTCTGCTGGCTCTCTGCGCTCTCACCAGCCAGGACAGTATCAGACTGAAGAAGAAGACATGCGAGGTAGGAAAAAAACGGAGCAACAGGCCTTTCCCATTTACACATCCAGAATCTGGAATTACATCCTCGTCTCCATCTGGTTTGCCTCAACTCTTCTTCAATGTAGGTAAGTGTAGACGCCCAGTAGTAATGATATTGTGTCCATGGAACTAAACATTGGCAATTCTACTTAGCTGACCTGACAATCACATGGCTGCAAACAAAGGTGCTTGCAAGGCCTAACTTACCGACTTTTATTCCCTCACTGATTGTTTGCTGCCATCAACCCTGTATAGCACTTTCCTGCCTTTCGGCTAGGTTTGCTCTAGACAAATGCCACATACAAAAATAAGAAGATTTAGGAGTCTACAAGGGGACTACCTTTCTTGACTGCATTTCTCCCCGAGGATAAGACTGTAATACACCTGGCCTCGGCAACCAGACTGAACCACAAGCAATCCGGGTTTCTTTTCCTGTGCATCAAGGAACGCTAATATGTGCTACGGAGTCCGCCTGCTTACTGGTGAAGGACACATGCACTCTAAAACCTCACCATTCTTCATTCACAGAGTAGAGCAAACATAGCTGTAGTAGATCTCACTTGGACAGGCCCTGGTTTCATGGAGAACTGTTGGCACCAACTGGAGATTTGCTTGCAGAGAGAACTGACTATTTGCTCTGTATTTGCCTTTGACCGTCACAGATTTTGCAAAAACAAAACAGAGGAGGGGCATGCTACTCTGGAGTCAGGTAGTCTGCTGGGCTCAGTGTAATCTTTTAGCACATAGACTCCCACTGAATTAAAAAGTGTACATTTCCCTGGAAATGCTGGCATGTATCTCTAGTGAGAGGAAGGTTACTAGGGCTTACACCTTGTACCGTTTCTCATTCCTTCTTGGTGACTTGCTATTTCTGGCATCCCATCTCCAACAGTGCTGGCTCACCCTGGCTGCACTTTTTTTGCTGGGCTGGGGATCCCAAGTAGCTCCTTTCACACTTTCAACCATCCATTGATTCAGCCATTGATAGTGACCATAAATCACCTACCAATATGGGAATCCTGGGTGGGTGAGTTTCTGAATGAGGTCTGGAGGGAGCTGGCGATTTCCTCACGCCTGCGGATGGTCCTGGCTAACTATTTACATGTGACATATCTGTCCCTTCAGTGATTTCAGCGGATGGGCCGTGTGGACCAGGCTGCATCTGCACTTTGCTCTACCTCCGCTGCTGATTTTTACCATGTGGTCTGGTCATGTCTAACTTTAATGTCATTCTGGAGCGGGCTGGGGCATGAGATCTCAGAGATGCTGAGCCACCAGGTTGAACTGGTCAGCACAGCGGCACTTCTGGGTCTCTCAAAGTGATTTCGTGAGTCCCACTTTGAAAAGATGTTTATAGAAGTGACATCCCTGGTGGCCAAGCAAGAGGTTAGCTCGACTCTGGAAGCATCCTGAACCCTTCCCTGGTAGCCTGGCGGAGAGGCATCGACTGGTATGCATGCTAGGAGCAACCAGTTTACGAGGACAAAGGATGTCCCTGCAAACATGAGAGAAGATGGTGTGCTTACTAAGGACTGTCAAAGTAAGATGCAAACGATGCTAGGTGACAGTGAACGTTCGAGGCTATGCTCCAAATTTATTTCAATTTAATTTGTATGTAACTTTCAGTGGATTATATTTTTTGTATAGATAACCCCAATAAAATGTGGTTATTAAAACAAAATTACCCACCAACAGCCCAATATTTCAATGACAAAATATGTATTAGTAGAGCCCTAATTGAGATCACCAACGTACCTGAAAACTGGGCAAGGATGGGCACAGAGTACTTATGTACGTGTACCTCACTGCAGTACTAAAAGTCACCTCCCTTTATGTTGAAACAAACACATCCTCCTTATTTTATGCAAACATGTATTATGCACTTGATTTCTCCAATAAGCCTTGGTCTTCTGATTTGTTCCACATGTATGCACAGTGCCAGGCATTATCTTTAGTTACAGCTGTCTGCTCATTCAATTGTCCCCGGCCTCTGTAGGTAACAGACAGCATCTGCAGCAGCAGTCCCAGCCTGTGTCAGCACACACAATGTGCAGCATTTGGCAGCAGTGCATGCGCCCTTCCCACACCACACACCACACGTACAAGGTGGTCAGCAGCAATGCAAGCTAAAATATTCTCACATACAAAACTGGTTTCACACTGGCAGCAGCATCTAAGCTTATTTCAGCCACAGAATACCTAGAATAATGTATAGAGGTGGCTGAGACAATGAATGGAGGAGAGGATGTGGTGTAACGGCCTGAGCTGCCAACTTCAGAGCCAGTGGGAACCAGGTTTGAGTCTCAGCCCCAACATCCTGTGATTCTGGGCAAATCACGTAATCTCCTTCCGCCTACAATTCAGCGTCTTGAGACCCTTATGGGTGATTTACCACACTTTACAAATCCTGAATGTATTTACTTGAGGCTCGAGCCAGATGCCAGGCTCTGGTTCAGCTCGCGGTCTTCTTGAGCCCTCAAGCCCAAAATGAGCTGAGGTTTTTTGGGGCTTCTGTCTGCTACCCACACTCTAACCTCATGCCCAAGAATGAAAGACAAAGCATAAGGCTTTGATGCCAAGTAGGAGCAATACATGGATACCAATCTTGTGGCTGAATTAAACAATATGAAAGCAGAAAACTTGGACCCAATCCTAGCTTGGTCCCGTGACCAAATTATGTGACCCATGGCAATTATTTTATTTTATCATGCCTCTTATTTTTTCATTATTGCATATGCCAAAACCTTGAAATACGTGAGAATGTCTGCTGTACAAAAATCTCTTTTGTGTTTGACTTAACGGACTATAATGTTGCTCTCAGTCACATAAGAAGATACCCCACATATAGGATGGCTATGACAACTGACTTGCCTCTTACTTCACTTATGGTACTTTCATCAAAGGTGTGGGGCAAGAATGTTTAAGTTCATATTTAAAAACGATTATTTTTTAATAAATCACTCGCAAGGCAGTGATATAATCTGATGGCTCATTTCATGCCTGGACTCCTAGAGCCAAGATGGGTTGTATGACCGAGGCACGCATGGCTAAAACACACGTGCCCCTACTTCGCAGCCTGAACAAAGAAAGTGCAATTTCTTGGTAAAGGGATGTGTGGTAAAGTTCACATCCTAGCCCTTCTGCCCTAAGCCCTAATACCCTGGCCCCTGCTCTATAATTAACCTGAGCCCTAAAAACTACCCCACCCCTAAAACCTCAAACTACCTCGGATCCCCCCCGCCCTGAGCCCTAAAACCCTGACCCCTGCCCTATAAACAACCCGACCCCCCCATAGCGCTAATAACTACCCCATCCTAAAACCTAAAACTACCTCAACCCCCGTGAACAAAATCGCAGCCCCCTAACCAACCCTGGCCCCTAAAAACTACCCCTACCCATAAAACTACCCTCCACCCCCCAAAACCCGGCCCCAGCCCCACTTACCAGACCGTGTCCTCTCCAGATCCTTCCTCATACTTTTCCTTTTCCCGTCAATCCCAGCATCTAGACTAGACATATGTGTGGTTAAGGCAAGCGTGGTTGCGCTTGCGGGGAAACAGCATGCTTGGCTCTGCCCGCGTTGTAAAGGCCGTTTCTGGCTAAGACGGGCTATTGGAGCCAAGACAGACCCTTGGCACGGCTCGCCGTGTTAATTTGTCTCACCCAACTCTACTAACAGTGCTGTGTATATCACTTACCGAGTTTCCCCTCTCTGACTATCTCGCTCGAGTTAGCAACATCATGTTTTCCAAGATTCTGCCCAGTTTACACAGTTCTCAGAAGGATAACTATTCCTATTACTGGGTTTAATAAGGAAGCATTGCACATTAATGACCGTAAGAAGTTGTTTTAAAGTTACCGGTGCACAAAATGAAACAAACAATGCTCTAAATGTACAACAGAACCCGAGCACACCTCTAAATTATACAACAATATGTTGACAACAAATGCAAAATAAATTTCTTGATATTTCATGTCATGTCTTCTCTTTTATTTTTTCTGTGGTCCAGCCAACACGTGTTTCGTCGCCCGGGAGTCCCCGCGACTTCCTCAGGGCTGGAAAGTGAATAAATATATTTAAAAAAAATTATTTTATTTTTTTATGTATAAACTCTCCACAACTTATAATGAAGTGAGATACTGGTGGAGCCCGTAAAGCAAAATCAGATACAATTGGTGAAACGCATTGACAACATTGTGTCAACCATTGAAATATCAGATATAACGACAGAAGACCCACGTTGCTGAAAAAGAGTGACGTCAATACATAAGCGCCTCCTTTAAAGAAGATACTTGAATTGAAATTGAGTCGCACCACAGATAAAGGTGTATGAAATCTACAGATAGCAAAGGGAAATATACGTCACCAATAAAACCGAGTGTGAAGAAGTCCCAAATGCCAAAATGACTAGTCTCAAACCATATCTACCTTATGACCAGTTAAAATCGTCCTGGCAGCTTGGAGAAGGGAGGTGATGAATCAATGCCACTAAGTGTACGATCTGATTTTATTTTTTATTGTTGATAATTTATATATAATATATACTCTATACTACATTTATGTCCAATGACTCTATGATGAAACAGCTAAGACCGAAAAGAACTCTGAATCAACCTCTTGTATGGTGAGATATAATCACTAATCCATGAATTATGGCTGATTGGCAATGTGATACTGCATTACATTGACGGTGATAAATACAATTTCTCCCGAAAGTGACAGATATATCCCTGAATAGTTGTAAGGACATAAACGTAATCAACAACAATATTATACCGATATAATGATATATCAAGTATGACCTATAATTGTGGACAACAATAACTTTGAACATACCCATTCGGAGGTATAAGTGAGCGAACAGTCAAAATAAAATATGAAAAAACAACTCACATGAAGTCAATATCATGCGACTTCCGTATCAGGTATGCTGCTCTAATGGAAATAGATATGCGTAAGTATCATGATGAAAAGATAGATCTAACTGATATCCAATGAATTGGCACGGTCCGATCATACGAAAGCCTACTTGGATATCGGTGACGAGGTTATCTGTCTGACTCTCGGTCCTGAGTATTGACACCGAGTAGCGTGAACCGGAAGCTCAATAGATTTAAATCCGGTTCCAAATCGAAGGAAGTGAAAGACTAGCTCTGATATTCGCTATAACGTTGGCCTGAAGCAGCGGCCATGATGCATGTGTTGTGATATATGTGAGTGTATCTGAGGGGCTGCCATGTAAGTACCATGGCGTCCGAAATAATAGCCACAATAAGTGTGCGTCCGAATGGGAGTTAGTTGAATAATAAACGATATGTCCTGAAAAATAAGGATACAATTGCTACTTGATAATAACAATCATAATAATGAGTCGGTACCGTTACCGAAAAATAAATTAACCAAAATTAATATGAGCTTGAATCAAATAATAGGTGTAAAAACGAGTGAATTGTATCGTATAAAGAGCCGACCAAGGAGTAATAAAACCCATGGGGACAGTCACTCTGTTTTAGCATCGTGGATAGAAAGAAATTGGAAACCAATGAACACAGTTACATGTAAATTGAGAATAATCACATGGCAGGTACAATTATTATAAACGAGACAAAATTAAGTATATAAAAGTAACATCTATGTGAGAATAATTTGCATCATAATATGAAGCATTGAGTGTAAATATGTAAACATGAAACAAATTATCATACATCACAACTGGGTCATATGTCATCTGGTAGGTTACAGAAAATATTTTGTAATTTATTTTTATAAAATTATGTGTTACTCTTCTACTATGTTGCTAATTCAAGGTGTGGAAATCTTTCCTGATGAATGACCAGCTATCAATGCATTTCATGTGAAAAAATATGATACCTATGCTATAAAAACGTATACATTATCTGATCAATACATCGTTCATACACAGTTGATAAGATGTTTATTCACCCAAAAAATAATGTAGCTCATGGTCTACGTTGAGACCGTGTTCAACCGCTCTCATTTACATGATCCAAACTGCTTCTCGACGTCTCAATTTTAGCTCCATATTTCCACCCCTGGGATCCCTCTCAATCTTATCAATTCCACAGAAAGTGAATAATTTATGTTTATCCTGTGTTGTACATTCATTTATGTGTACTGCAGTAGGATATCTTGTGTCTTTATATCTGATTGCTCGTAGATGTTCACCAATATGTACTTTTAAAGGTCGAATAGTACTCCCTATGTAAAATTTGTTGCATTTACATTGAAGCATATAAACGACAAATTTACTGTTACAATTGATCATTTGTCTGATCGTGAATTTTTTGCCCTTGGGGTTGGTGAAGTCTTTCGTCTTATCCATGGCCAAATCACAGACCTTACAGCTCCCAGATTTATGAAAGCCCGTACAGCCTTGTGATAACCAGTTATCTATTGGCTTGCATTTTGGATAGCTGGGACTAAGTAGAAACCTAATGGTCTGGCCCCTCCTATAAGAAATTAACAGGACATCTGCTACTTGTTTCTCTAGATGTTTGTCCGCTCTCAATATATGCCAATGACGTTTCATACTATTTCTAAGTCCCACAGAAAGATCATTGTAATCTGTGACCATTCTGAGAACCTGTGATTGTTTTGTTCTACCCGATCTATCTTTCAATGTATCAGCTCTATTAATTTTCGAAATCCTGTTCACTGCTTTGTCAACTATACATGTGTCATATCCTCTCGCAACGAAGCGGTTTCTCATGTCATCCACACAGGTTTTAAAGTTCGTCTCATCACTACAGTTTCTCCTAGCTCTTACTAATTCCCCATATGGGATAGAATCCTTTTGATGTTTAGGATGAGCACTGTATGCGTGCAACAATGAATTGCACGAGGTGGGCTTCCGATGCAATCTACTATGAATGTGATTCTTATCAATAAATAAGACCACATCTAGAAATTCTATTTCTTTGTCACTGCAATTATGTATAAACCGTATACCCATATCATTGGAGTTCAAGAAATCACAGAAGGATTTGAAAGTATCAGTGGTCCCAGACCAGATCAAAATGCAGTCATCATTATATCTTCCCCAATAAATAATGGAGTTACACCATGTTGTCCCTTTTGGGCCCCAGATCCACTCCTCCTCAAACCAACCCATGAAGAGATTGGCATAAGAAGGAGAGAACCTGGAGCCCATCGCAACTCCTTGAGTCTGTCTGTACCATTGTTGTTCAAATACAAAAACATTATTATTGAGAATGAGTTTGATCATAGTTAAGAGCATTTGCACATGTTCCCATTGTTTAGCTGGTCTAGTGTTTAAGAATTTCTCAGTAGCTGTAATTCCCAAGTCTTGTCTGATACACGTGTAGAGGGATGTCACATCCAATGTTGCCAGGATCATGCCTTCTTCCCAAACCACATCCGCCAATATGCCTAATATGTGCTTGGTGTCTCGTATATATGAAGGAAGATGTTTTACTAATGGTTGTAAAAATAGGTCCACATAATGTGACAAATTCTCTGTAGGTCCACCTATACTTGAAATAATAGGTCTACCTGGTGGAAATCTTTGGTTCTTATGTATTTTAGGTAAGGTGTAAATACAGGGGAATCTGGGTTTGTCGACTTTCAAATATAGTTATTCATCTTGATCAATTAGTCCTTTATTACGCCACTCAATTAAAAGAGTATTAATTCTAATTGTAAGCGAGGTAATAGGATTCTCCTTAAGTTTCGTGTAACAGATGGGGTCATCTAATTGTGATTGAATCTCCTGATTATAATCCTTAGTGTTCAAAATCACGATATTACCCCCCTTGTCTGCTTCCCTGATGGTTATGTTCGTCATATGTGAAAGTTCATATAGAGCCGTTCGTTCTTTGATTGTTAGATTATCCCTATATTGACTTTTCAAATTATGTCTAGGTTCCAATAAGTGATTGAGATCTTTTGTTACCAATTTGTAAAAGACATCTATGTTATTATCACTTGATAAAGTTGGAGTCCAAAATGATTTTCGCTTGAGACCACTAGATAGATTAAAATCTGTTACAATATCATGATCCATAAGCAATTCCTCAATACACGTGATCGCGATCATCATCAGTCAATGACAAAAGCAATTCCGCATCTCTGATATCCTGTATAGTGGTTAACTCAGGAAAGACATCATGAGGATATGTTTTCGCTGCTTTATTTGTAATTGGCTTAAGTGAAAAATGTTTTTTTAATTTCAGATTTCTCACAAATTTAAATAAGTCTATCATTGTGTTACAAATGTCACCATGATTTTGAGGACAAAACCCCATCCCTTTTTTAAGAAGGGAGATCATATCACTTGTGAGTGTTAAATCACTCAAATTTATGACCTCTACCCCTTGACATTGTGTGCTCATTAATTCTTTTTGTCTGCTGATCTCAATTTCATGCTCAACTTTTCATCTACTCGTCCCTCCTCTCTTCCCCCTCCTGGTCTTTTTTGTACAATATCCTGACGCCGAGGTTGATCCCTGTTTCCTCTTTTTATTCTCTTTACTTCCCTTAAAAAACAATTCTCAGTATTATTAATAGATGATAGCGATTCTGCCTCACTCTCACTGGAGGGGATAGTGTTCAAAGAGGTGGAACTTGAGCTGGCTACAGTCATTTGTTGGGGGGTTTTGATTTTATCCCTGTTATCTAAATCTACCAGATGATCATATTTCCTAGCGAATGTAAAATTCGCCCCTGTTTGTAATCAATCTCATCCCTTTTTAGTTTCCTTGCCATTCTTTGTTTGATATCATCCAGATGTTTTTTTATAATATCGTTCAGGATGATATAATTTTTCTCAGTTGCTTCTTTCAATTTCAATTAATTGATTTCCAATTCTAATTTACTGATTTCCATTTGTAGGTTCCTAACTTTGCGATCTGCATTTTCGATAAGAATTTCCATTAATTTATTGGAGTTGGAAGTTAATTCCTTCTCCCAACTTTGGAGTAAATCATCCTCCAAGTCATCATATGTAGGTAGGATCTGGGAGCGTAGACCTCTGGGTATTCTACCTAATTTTAAATATTGTCTGAGTGTTGCCCCGTCCCACCATTTGGAATTCTCTGCCTTCTTGAGTTTTTCCAGTTTGATGAATGTATCTCTCAGACCCTCATTAGTACGTGGAGGATCACCAACTGAAAGAGAGTGCCCCACCGTGTCACCTCTGGCTAGGCTGTCAAATAAATCTTCTGCTGCTTTCTCTCTATCCATGTTGTCAAACTAGGGGAACTGCCCTACCGGGTTTAAACAAAATAGTCTCAATCAATGAATGGATGACGGGTCCCTGGTTGGTAATGGCGCTTACCCTATTCCAGTGTGTGATGGATCTTGGGTATTATGGGTGCTCAATGGAAGAAGGGTCATCCACCCTTCCCTATTAGTAATCCCTAGAGATCACACAATGTACAACAGAACCCGAGCACACCTGTAAATTATACAACAATATGTTGACAACAAATGAAAAATAAATTTCTTGATATTTCATGTCATGTCTTCTCTTTTATTTTTTCTGTGGTCCAGCCAACACGTGTTTCGTCGCCCGGGAGTACCCGCGACTTCCTCAGGGCTGGAAAGTGAATAAATATACAAAACTTGTTGTTTTTTTTTATGTATAAACTCTCCACAACTTATAATGAAGTGAGATACTGGTGGAGCCCGTAAAGCAAATTCAGATACAATTGGTGAAACGCATTGAGAACATTGTGTCAACCATTGAAATATCAGATATAACGACAGAAGACCCACGTTGCTGAAAAAGAGTGACGTCAATACATAAGCGCCTCCTTTAAAGAAGATACTTGAATTGAAATTGAGTCGCACCACAGATAAAGGTGTATGAAATCTACAGATAGGAAAGGGAAATATACGTCACCAATAAAACCGAGTGTGAAGAAGTCCCAAACGCCAAAATGACTAGTCTCAAACCATATCTACCTTATGACGAGTTAAAATCATCCTGGCAGCTTGGAGAAGGGAGGTGATGAATCAATGCCACTAAGTGTACGATCTGAAAAAAGGTTTTATTGTTGATAATTTATATATAATATATACTCTATACTACATATATGTCCAATGACTCTATGATGAAACAGCCAAGACCAAAAAGAACTCTGAATCAACCTCTTGCATGGTGAGATATAATCACTAATCCATGAATTATGGCTGATTGGCAATGTGATACTGCAATACATTGACGGTGATAAATAAAATTTCTCCGAAAGTGACAGATATATCCCTGAATAATTGTAAGGACATAAACGTAATCAACAACAATATTATACCGATATAATGATATATCAAGTATGACCTATAATTGTGGACAACAATAACTTTGAACATACCCATTCGGAGGTATAAGTGAGCGAACAGTCAAAATAAAATACGAAAACACAACTCACATGAAGTCAATATCATGCGACTTCCGTATCAGGTATGCTGCTCTAATGGAAATAAAGATATGCGTAAGTATCGTGATGAAAAGATAGATCTAACTGATATCCAATGAATTGGCACGGTCCCATCATACGAAAGCCTACCTGGATATCGGTGACGAGGTTATCTGTCTGACTCTCGGTCCTGAGTATTGACATGGAGTAGCGTGAACCGGAAGCTCAATAGATTTAAATCCGGTTCCGAATCGAAGGAAGTGAAAGACTAGCTCTGATATTCGCTATAACGTTGGCCTGAAGCAGCGGCCATGATGCATGTGTTGTGATATATGTGAGTGTATATGAGGGGCTGCGATGTAAGTACCATGGCGTCTGAAATAATAGCCACAATAAGTGTGCGTCCGAAAGGGAGTTAGTTGAATAATAAACGATATGTCCTGAAAAATAAGGATACAATTGCGACTTGATAATAACAATCATAATAATGAGTCGGTACCGTTACCGAAAAATAAATTAACCAAAATTAATATGAGCTTGAATAAAATAATAGGTGTAAAAACGAGTGAATTGTATTGTATAAAGAGCCGACCACTCTGTTTTAGCATCGTGGATATCCACGATACTAAAACAGAGTGACTGTCCCCATGGGTTTCATTACTCCTTGGTTGGCTCTTTATACGATACAATTCACTCGGTAAAACCAAACAAACAGGCAGAGTTTTGGACACATATTAACAAACTATTTGGGCAAGGCCATGATAGGTGCAATACGATCGCTTGCGAAATATGGATAAACCATATAACAACATTATATTGTGTTGCACAAAATTCTTCACCTGCGCATAGCCAAGAACAATCCTTACCCGCTACCCTGCCTGAAGCTCCACTAGTAGCCATAGAAGATACATCTGGACAGGCAGTGGCAAGGATTGCATCAAATATGGAGACTCTCTGAAATGCCACGTTTGCAGGGAAACGTGTGAAAAAAATTCTAACAGGTATTAGAAAAGATGGGGCACCTGGCCCCAATGGGTTACCTGGTCACTTGTTTAAAGAAGATTGCGACTTTTGGAGTAGTATACTAACGCCACTCTACCATCACTGCTTAGTAAACACCACAATCCCAGAGTCTTGGAAAGGATCTCTATTACACCCTATCTACAAAAAGGGCAGTACTGGGGATCCCGCAAAATACAGGCTGATAGCCCTTTTGGACATTGAAGCCAAAGGATACGCTAGTCTTCTACTACAAGATCTCCAGACGTGGGCCAATGAAAACGAAATCCTTCCAAGATGCCAAAATGGCTTTAGACCTGGTGCATCTACAATGGATAACATCATAACATTGGCTTACATGATAGAACAAACAACACAAAAAAAGTCTCTCCCTTTATTTGCATGCTTTGTGGACTACTCCGCAGCCTTTGATGGAGTCAATCGCGGCCTGTTGTGGTGGAAATTACATGGCTGGGGGATACCAGAGACCCTTTTAACCCTTTCACCGCGGCGGGAATTCCGCCGCGGTGCTGAGGGGTGCGGGGGGGCAGCGCGGTGGCGCTGTGCTCATGACGGAGCCGCTCCGTCATGAGCCACGGTTGGGCTGTGCTCATGACGGAACGGTTCCGTCATGACTCCGCCCATTTGCGTTGTCCCCCCGCACAGGCGGGGAAACAGCGTCGCGCAGGGGGAGCGGCCGCCAACGGGCGTGTCATGACGGAACCGTTCCGTCATGAGCACACTGCAACCGTGGCTCATGACGGAACGGTTCCGTCATGAGCAGGGAAGGGGTTAAAGGCAGTAATTAGCCTTTATACTGGAACCTGGGTTCGGGTGAAAACCTCAAGAAATTCGGCCACCAAAAAGATCTCTACAGACCGTGGCCTAAAACAAGGTTGCATATTGGCACCTCTGCTTTTCAACCTATATACAGCAGATTTGGCTAAAACTATTTTCAACGCAAACTTTCTATCTCCGAAAATTGGCTTTAATAAATTTTCTTTGTTACAATATGCAGACGACATGGTATTACTGGATCATACAAAAGTAGGCATGCAAAGATTATTGGACACATTAAATCGCTATAACAACAAGAATGATTTAAGAGCAAATGCAGGCAAAACGAAGGTAATTATATTTGGAAAGTATGCTAACAAACTCGGTCACTACTGGAGGTTGGGCAACTTGAAGATATCAACAGTATCCAAGTATAATTACCTGGGGGTATGGCTGATGAGCAATGGGAAACCAACCGCTCACCTTGCCTCAGCCAAAACAAAGGCTAAGGCAGTAATGTTTGCTTTGTGTAAGCTTAATGCTAAACTAAACAGCCCGACAACAAAATCCATCAGAAAAGTTATACGGGCAAAACTGCTGCCCTCAATTACATAGGGCCAGTTAGCATTTCCAACTGCTTTTGACAACAGCCTTGAACACATCAACTGCCGAGCGTACAAGCGAATCTTCCAGATCCCATCACATACACGTAACGTCCTGGTGAGACTGGAATTCTGGCTGAATAAGCAAAACTATGAGCACTGGGCAACGTTTGTGCGGTATTATCGAGGAGTTTGTGCGGCTACCCCCAATACTCTGAAGTCAATTCTGAAAGTTATCTTCATGCAACCTAACAACTCATGGAGCAATGGCCTGAAAATTGCCTGCACTGTACTACATCTCGACATGACTAAACTGCAGAACTTAACCCACCTGCCAGGCACATTAAAATCTATCCTAAAGAAGCAGGTCAGGGCACTCTCGAAGGAAGAAGACATGAAAGAGCTGACTAGATCTAAAAGTAACATCGGGTTTCTCATCACCTCCTACGAAGATCGGCAATGGCAAGCATACCTCGACGCTGCACTAAATAAGTCAATCTTAAGGCAAATTTTAACAGCAAGGCTCATGGTATTGCCAATAAAAGACATCAACAGGCAATGGAAAACACTAGAGACGATTACCAACTGCAGACTATGTAACCAGCATGTTGAATCGATGGTACATTTGGTCTGTACATGCAATTGCCTAACACATGCACGTCGTACTTTTTTAAGACCATTGTTTTTGAAATATGGGACACGTAACTGCAAGGATGCTATGACTCTCCTGTTTAGTCTGGAGTTACCTATGGAACTAGCTAGGTTTGCTAAATTTGTGTACAAAGTAAAAGACTGCTTAAATAACGCATCTTGCAATCTAGAACTTTAAGACTGCACCTCGGGCATGTCTAGACTTGATTTGTATGTTGCGACAAGACGCATTTAATACTTATTGAATCTATATCTCACTTCTTAAATAGGTCTTCGAATGTTCTATTTACATGAACTTCTCTGTATCGTGACGCTCCTGCTCAGGGGGACAGATGCCCTGAGCTTTTTTTGATACACGAGTTATACTATCTTTTTTTAAATTGATGATTTTATTTTTTTTCCTTTAGAATTTACTGATTAGACTTGTAGTATTTAATTGTGTCTATTGTAGTAACTAAGCTTTTGCATATTATATTGGAGATATTTTTGTAACAATTTTTGTTAATTGATACAATAACATTTTTACTTACTTACTTACTTACTTACTGTTGTACATTGTGTGATCTCTAGGGATTACTAATTGGGAAGGGTGGATGACCCTTCTTCCTTTGAGCACCCATAATACCCAAGATCCATCACACACTGGAATAGGGTAAGCACCATTACCAACCAGGGACCCGTCATCCATTCATTGATTGAGACTAAACAATGCTCTAATAATTAATTTTCCCAGTTTCAACACTCCGTCCTAAGTAAGTCTTTGCTATTTTAATAACTGCCATCGGCCGTCCCTCGCCCGTCAGGCTGAACCTAGCGATTACGGTGACTGTCTTGTCTTCATAAACCACACAGCAGCATGGGCATACATACCTTTTTTTACCTCTGCTAGCGGCAGAGCCAGGGCCAAATGGCTCACTTGGAATTTACAAAAGTGAGCATGCACACTGTTTGGCCATTCAGTGAACTACACAGTGCCCACCGCTGGTGCTTCAGTGGATTCTGCTGCTCAGTTGGCCTCCTGCAGCTGAGGGAATCGGACAGAGCTAACAGTAAGCTCCACGTGCTCCAAGAGCTCCTACGAACCCAGTAGGCAGTGGTGCTGGCCCAATATTCAGACTTGGGGTGCTGCCATCAATGTTATATAACTGAAGACATAGGGATTCTGAAAAATCCTAGCAACAAGTGTGCAAATGAGCCACGTCCATCCAGCAGGAGAGTGATATGGTTGTAGTATGCAGCTGGTGTTGCAATTAGGAGCACACGGGGGCGTGGCTTCGATGCCGACAGTGATGGCCGCCTGATAAGGGACCTCCGCCGCACCGGGACAATTTTCTGTTCGCGGGCGCCTGCCCTCGTATCCTTGCTGCCTCCTGCTGGGGGAACATGACGCGCACCCAGTGAGCGTTATTATTCCCCGAAACAAGTCCAAATTGGCAGTGTTTGTTTCACGGACATATCCTCCTAAGAGCGGCCGCCATTTTGTGCGCTTCGTCGCGCTAATGCTTCTCAAGGATTACTCATGCTGCAGTTGATTCCTGTTATTTCTTCCAGCACCGGAGGCTCTTTCCCTGCATAAAATGTATACTTGATGTTTCTGGCAACTCCCTGCTGCTTTTATTATGGCTTTTTTGCTGTGGCTGCCTATTGTTGTGGATTTTTCTCTCATTTCAAACTTCCACTTAACCCAACTATATTTTTGATGTACAATTTGGGTCAATGTCTCTTTGTCATCTGCCTTGCTCCATTTTTGAGGTGTTCTCTCTTGAACCTCTCCACAATCAATTGGCGCCATAATTGTGATGCTTCCTTTCTGATGACAGCAGCTCTGCTCTTTGAGTGAATATCTCTCCAGCCGCTTCACGTAACTGCTCTTCATTAACTTTTTTTTTTGCCGTACCTCACCTTTATCATTTTCACATGGTTGCTTCTCCTGTTGAAGTATCTTTAAGGCATTTTCATTTGACATTATTGCATTTGACTGTATTGGAAGCTTTTTGATCTCTCAAGTGCCTGTTTTTAATTGCCTTTTGTGAGGTTTGCAGACCATAACTGCCTTTTATCCAACGTGTTGCTTTTGCTGTGTTTATTCTGTATCATTTATATATGGGAAGGTTGTGTAAACCACAGTTTGTGTTTATACCTAAGCTTCACACTACTTTGCCAGCACCAATTTCTCCTTCAGCAAGTATTTCATCTCATAACGTAGTCGAGATGGCAGGTGTTTCTTCCAACCGCTCCACTTCAGCACAATTGACTGTTACTAAACCTTCTCTGCCACTATCATCATCCAAGCGTCTAAAGCAGGACCCTCCATCTCCTGACAAATCGTCGCCTCCTCCTATATCTTTGGAAGTTTTAATGGAAGAAATTCAAGCTCTTTGTCCATTTATAGAGGAAACTAACAGTAAAATGCAACTTTTGGAGGAGAAGTGGTCTACGATGGAATCCAGAGTGTCCTCGGTAGAGCAGCTGCTCCATATGGTGCATGATACGTCTCAGAGACTCTCTTCCTTGGAGCAAGAGGTTCGTGATCTTCGGTTACATACAGAGGATTTGGAAAATAGGAACAGAAGGAACAACCTACATATTTATGGTCTTCCTAACTCCCTTGAGGGTGAGGACACTGTTACCTTCTTTTCCTCCTTCTTACCGAAGCTCCTGGATATGCCTTCTTCTACCTCTCTCAATATTCCGAGAGCCCATCGACTGGGCCCTCGTCTCCCCAGCTCTGCGGCTCCCACGAAACCAAGAGGAGTAATTATTCTCTTTTTGAAGTTCACTGACTTGCTTTCTGTTCTCTCAGCAGCCAGAGCCAAACGTCAGCTTTCTTGGCTTGGTCAGAGGGTGTTTATTTCTCAAGATGTATCCAACGTAACGGCATCAAGAAGAAAGGAATTCCTTAATCTCCGACCTCCTCTGCGCTCCCTTGGTGCTCATTATGGCCTTTTCCACCCATGCATCTTTAAGGTGACATACCAAAATCAGGCTCGGACTTTCCATGACCCAGCGGATCTTAAGAAATTCATCCATTCTCATACTGCTTCTGTTATAGATACAGCTGGTCCTTCCAATGATTGACTTTTTGTCATTCTTTCTTAGCTCATTAGCTACTCTACAGTCATGGCCTTGTTTTGTTTTCATCTTTTTCCTATTACTGTTCTTAGATTTGTTTATTAAGCGGCCTGTTGCCTCTCTCTGAAATGTATCTATGCTAAATGATATTTGTTGTCTATTTATTTATTTATCTGTCTATTTACTTATTTGTTTATTTCTTTTCTTCTTCATGTCTTTCATCGCTAATTATTTCTTCTCTATTTCATATAGGTTTATTTGTCTCCATGGCCCGTAAGGTCCTTACCTTTGTCTTCCCCCGTCCTGATGTGGTCGGGATGTCCTTGGTTTAGGTGATCCATCCTGTCATGTGTCGTCCTTGCCCTGACATCTCTCCCCCTGTTCCCTTTAGGTATGTCGTATCAGTCATCCTTTTTGGATATGTACTTTTTTTTTCTTTCTCTTCCTTTGTTTTTTCCTTCCCCTCCTTTCTCCTCTCCCTCTTTCTCTCTCATAATCATACTTCTTTCCTATCTGCTGTCTCAACTGACTGCTTCCATTTTACCCTTTCTTTACTTTTCTTTTCTTACTGGTATTTGCCCCCTTCTCTTTTCCCTTCTACTGATCCTATCTCTCTTTTTCTTTTCTTTATTGAGTTTTCCTCTTTCTCTATCTACTATTGCATATTTGGTTTTATATAAGTATTTTCAATTTTTAATGTTTCTCCGTTCAGAGTTATTTCCTGGAATGTGAAGGGTTTTATTAATCCTATTAAACAACAGAGAATCCTTTCCCACCTAGCTTCCTATAATCCCGATATAGTTCTTTTGCAGGAAACGCACCTTACAGAAACTGAATCTCTTAAGTAAAAAAAAAGCTGGGTGGGTACGGTCTTATTCTCTCCATCTACCAATAAAAAAAATGGTGTTATCATTCTATATCATAAAAAATTGAAGTGTAAAGTTTTATCACACGAAAATGATACGGATGGTAGATGGGTTCTAGCAAAGTTATTAATCAATTCTGTTTCTTTAACTGTTTTTAATATTTACGGTCCTACTCAACCTGATTGTACTTTTTGGCCTTTGATTACGCAAAAATGTATTCAATCTCGAGATGATTTCTTCATTCTGTGTGGTGACTGCAACCAAATTGTTCATCCGTTTCTTGACCGCAAGTCCACAGTCCGTTTCACTCCACATAATACTCACAAACAATTTCTAGATACCATCTCTCAGACACGTCGTGGACTCTTGGAGGCTTTCTCACCCTGACACTCTTGATTACTGTGAGAAGTTGGCCTAGTATATGATGTTCACTAATTAAAGTGACCACCTTGTACCATGCCAAGCAACCCTTATGGTGTGGTTGTAAGTCAACCTTTTCGGACCAGCTGCCCTAGTGGTAGCGTAGGCTAAGCAGTCTTTGAGGCTAAACTCGTTTAGGCATGTTAAGCAAGCTGTTTTACCATATGTAACCCCCCTTTATACCAATGAAAGGACACCACACAGATATATATTCAAAATATATATGTATTTATTACTCAAAGTATCCCCTAGACTCTTTATGAGCACAGGAGCACAAATTGTTAAACAAGAAAGTATTACAATACACGAAAGTTGCACTTTATATGGATAGGCCCTGGTGGCCGCTCAAACCATATACTAAAATAGTGGTATAAGTACCACGAACAGGAAAGGGAGAAGGCCTAGGGCCTCTAGAATCGCTGGGCCTACAAGGAGCTAACTTTAGTTAGTGACCAGGAGGTCCACGGGTCGCGTGTGCAGTGAGGAAAGTTACACGCGGGCGACCATAGGTTTTCAATGGGTGCGTAAATGTTCAAAAGTTACTGCTAGAAGGGTCTTCTGGTTGGACTACGAATTCAAGACTTCAAACCTAGACACTAGAGATGTTACTCTACACTTGTGCACCGGAGTGCCAGCTTTACCTCACCCACAGGAAGCGGGTGCATAGGGCTCGAAGTGCGTCGGGTTTCGTCTATCTGTTCAATGGAGCCTAACGACAAAGATGCTGCAGGCGGTCGGTCCAGAAGAGATGCGGTGGATCCAAGGATGGATCGGAAGTGTAGAAGACCTGTAAGCAGAGGGGACAGTGTTCACAGTCACTAGCCAGTGACCGGCGTGGCACCAGGTAGGTACCAGGCGATGTCCGGTGCAAACAGGTGAAGAGGTGTAGCTTGTCTCTGCAGCCACGTGGTCCCTGAAGGTCGACGACGTCCAGGAGTCAGTTCACGAGCTGTCCCACGAAGACTCTCGCTGTCGGCGGTGTCGGCGACTCAGAAGAAGCAAACAAGCCTTGGCAAAAGCAGGAGTCGCAGGAAGTGAAGAAAGCTGTTAGCTCTGACCAGCAAGGTCAGAGGGGCTGCTCTTTTGGAGGGGAGCAGGGGCCAGTCTGGGGCAACCAGACCAGTGTCGTAGTTTTTCAAGATGGTCGCCAAGATGGCCACTAGTCAACGGACCAGTAACCGGTTAGGCGTGTCGAGTCGCGAAGTGCAGAGTGGCCCCACGCAGATCGTGGAGATGCTGGAGGGCTCACCTTTGGTGCAGATGCTGCTCGGATGTTGGGCTTCTCAGGACCCAAAGCACAACTTGGAGGGAGCCTCTGTTGTCGCGCTTTCAGCTAGTCGAGTGTCTTCCAAGATGGCTGGCTCCACGTGTCTCGGTGCCTCCACGGGTTCCTTCTTTGCAGGGACTGTGGATCGGGCGGTGAGAGATCTGGAGGTCCAGTTCTTGTCGGTCTCTGGGCTCGGGCTCCGGCGGGAGGCGGCGGCAAAGCAGACGTCGATTCGCTGGATGGTGCTTGCGTTAGCAAGATGGTCACTCCCTGACCATAGGGGAGATTTCCTTCAGTCTTCTGTGCAGCAGAACGTCGAAGTTCCCGTCTTCTTCTTAGTTTCAAGTTGATTCCAGGATGTCTGAAGTCTTTGGACACAGCTCCTACCTTTAAGCGGATTCTAGGGGCCGGACTACCTGCTAGGTCCCTCCCTAAGGGTGGGACCAGGAAGGGGGGTGGTTACACCCCCAATCCTTTGTCCAGCTCGCCCCAGGTCTGGGGCTGGTGTGCCCCAGGACCGGATTGAACTGGCATATGCACCGAGGCTCCTTGTGAGCCTCAGGCATGTATGTTTCCTTTCAAGCCCTACCTGACCAATACACAAAATCCTGTCTGGGGTGGTGCTCGCACCTCCCCTGGCAGGAAACCCTTTGTCCACGTCTCCCAAGCTGGAAGGACTCCCAGCAGCAGGAGGGCAGACTTGTGTCTGTGGTGGCAGCGTCCATTTTGTGGAGCTGAGGCTATGTCTGATTCTACCCGAGTTTCAGGTTCTGTACATGTCGTGTCCCTCTAGGAGGGTGGAATGCTAACCCCGTCGCCAGAATTGGCGAGGGGTTAGTATTCCAATTCGTATGACACCTTACTCGACATGTTTTGATAAAGCCAAACCAAAGATAGCATTTAACCGCGAGGTTCATAATGCACTTAAGAGTATATGGTATGGCGATATCTGGAAACGGTAGAAGGAAGTTGTTCCGACTACTGCAGACAGGCTCAGCTCATGCCAGAGCACCGTCTCACATGGAACCAAGCACTCTGCCTTCAGGATTGTTAAGGCTTGCCATAGGAGTGACTTATAGGTTAACATGTGTCCCATTTAAGGTTAGGTATAGGCATACTACACCTAAGTAAGAGGTGGATACACCAACTTACCCCAGCTGAGTGATCAGCCAGTTGTGTCAAATTGCTAGGCCAGGCCAGGGGTGGCACAATACATGCTTCAGCCCCTGGTAGGCCTCAGATACACCAATGCCCTGAGTACCTAGGGTACAATAGTACAGGGGCTCACAGGGTGATCCAGTTCCAATGGGTCATGCACCTAAAGTGCATAGTGTCAATTTAGCAGAGAGAACAGCAGGCTGGGGGTCTGATTAGCAGGCCCACAGCCTCGATACGTCAAAAACCAGTGAAGCAAAAAGCAAATATTTGGGGTGACCATAGGATAGCAGACCCTACTCTCCTACAATTACTCTTTCTTCTCTCCTCCACATGCTTCTCTTTATCGCCTACACTATATTTTTCTCTCTCAATCTTTGTGTCAAAACTTACTGTCTTCTTCTATTGAACCCATAGTTATCTCTGATCATGCTCCAATTGTTACGGACCTGGACTTACTTCCTTCCCGTCCAAAATCCTCTTGTTGGCGTTTTAATAATTCCCTACTTACTGACCCTCTTTTCTCCTCCTCTTTTCGCTCTTTTGCTAATGAGTTCTTCGAATTTAATTGCGACTCTGATTCCTCTCCCCATATTATATGGGATTCTTTTAAAGCTACGGCTAGAGGTTTCATCATAGATTTTGTCTCTAAGAAAAAGAAACTTTTTTTTCATAAGCAGAAGCCCGCCTTAGCACATATTAAGCATTTGGAACATGAATTTTATACCTCTTCCACCAATTCTATTTCACCTGCGTTGATACGCGCCAAGATTGAGTTCAACAAATCTTCTACCGATAATGCGTCATCAGTGCTCCTTCGCAGTAGTGCTCGGTACTATGGTGGTCATAACAAGGCAGGGAAACTCTTAGCAAATTATCTCAAATCCCATAAGGAACGTAAGCTTATTGACTCTATTTACTCCTCTACTAACTCCCTCCTGTACAAAGATCAGGATATTCTTGATGAATTTAAATTGTTTTATCAAAATCTCTATACCCCAGAATCTCCCCCTTCCTCTGCTTTCATCCAAGCTTATCTTGATAAACTCCCTATTCCTTCTACTTCTCATCTTAATTTTCTTGATCTTGAAAAAGACCTTTCACTTCAGGAACTTTCTACTGCTTTAAATACTCTTACTAAAGGCAAATCGCCTGGCCCAGATGGTTTTTCTGTTGAATTTTATTTACATTTTTCTGATCTGTTGCTCCCCAAGCTTTTAACGCTCTGTCATTCCTTCTATTCAACTGGTAAGACAGAAGGTACCTTTCAGGAAGCCACCATTTGCCTTATTCCTAAAGATGGTCGTGACTCTCAATCAGTAAAAACTACCGCCCAATCTCCCTTGTTAATGTTGATCATAAGTTATTTGCTAAGCTCCTTGCATTACGTTTAGACCCCCTCATGCCCCATCTTATTGGTAAAGAGTAATGTGGTTTTGTTAAAGGTAGGCTGACTTCCGACAATTCTCGTCTTTTTCTCAATGTCTTAAATAAAACCTCCTCCCTCTCCTCTTCATTGGCCGCTATCTCAGTTGACGCAGAGAAAGCTTTCGATAGAGTTGATTGGTCTTTTTTGTTTGCATCACTACATTGGCATGGTTTCGGTCCTAATTTCATATCACTAATTTCCTTACTCTACTCTGCTCCGAAGGCCTCGGTTTTAGTTAATGGCCGTGTCTCTTCCTACTTTCCTCTTCAACAAGGTGTTCGTCAGGGCTGTCCTTTATCCCCTCTTCTTTTTGTCCTAGCCCTCGAACCCTTTTTGACCTCTATTCGCACCAATGATTCCATTTCTGGCTTTCCTTACGGTGACCATCAATTGAAACTCTCTGCGTATGCAGACGATATTCTTTTATTCATTTCTTCTCCTGAAACCTCTATTCCTCCTTTAATGTCTGAATTCGACTCCTTTTCACAGGTTTCTGGTTATAAAACTAATTCTGACAAGACTGAAATTCTTCCTCTTACGAAATTCTGTTTTACACACTCCTTCTCTTCCACTGGATTTGCATGGAACAGTTCCAAAATTAAATACCTCGGCATTTGGTTTTCCAACTCCATAACGTCTTCCATTAAATTAAATATGTCTGCTGCATTATCTCGTATTGAGAAACTAACATCTTCTTGGAACCCTCTTTTTCTTTCTTGGTGGGGACATTTAGATTCAATTAAAATGATGATTGCCCCGATTTTAATTTATATCCTCTCCATGCTTCCTGTCCACATTCCTACTCTTTATTTCAAACGTATTGATTCATGCCTATCTAGATTTCTTTGGAAGAATAAAAAATCCAGAATTGCTTTATCCTCTCTTCGCAAACCAAAGTCTAATGGTGGCGTGAACTTCCCGAACTTTCTTCTTTATAATAAATCCTTCTCTTTACGCCAAGCTTCAAAATGGCTTCTATCGGACCTCTCCCCATTTACTCCTCTTTGGTTCCTAATTGAACAAGTCTCGTTACAACCCCATTCTTTCAGTGAAGTCCTCCGTTTCTCCACCAAAACCTCTCAAGCCTCTCTTCCTCTATTTAAACATACCTGTTCCTTATTGAAACCTTTGTTCCGTCCGACTGTCATTTCTCGCGAATCTTTCTTAGAATCCCCTATTTGGCTTAACTCGCTTATCCTCTTAAATAACAGGCCCATTTTCTGGAAGGCATGGAGATTGAAAGGTATTATATGGGTCAAGCATCTTTTTGACGGTATCTCCCCTTGCTCCTTTCCCCACTTTCAGTCCCTCTTCCATTGCTCTCGCTCCTTTTTTCAACAGTTCACTACGCTTATGGCGATAATAACTGACACTTACTATTCTCTTCCCTCTCTCCCTCATCGGATACTCAAAACTCTCTCCTTGAGATACTCTGTACTTTACCCAAAGCCTCTCTTATCTACAAATTCTTTTCAGCCCCCAATCCAAATCGTATGAAATCTAAACTGGAACTCTCCTGGGAGTCGGACCTAGGATGCGAATGGTCTATATTCTTTTGGGACAAACTTTGGACCAGATCCTTAAAGATTTCCCATTCTGCCTCTGTAACCCAGTCTATGTTTTTCCTTTACCACAGACTCTATTTTTCTCCTGTTTCTTTATCTCGTTTCTCTTCTTCTACTGACTCTAAATGTTGTACTTGTGGTTCTTCAGATGCTGACCTCCTTCATCTTCTCTTCCTTTGTCCTTCAGTTTCTGTTTTCTGGGAGAAAGTCTGGTCATACATTTCCCGTTTGTTCACTATTTCCATTCCTTATTCTATTCCACTCCTCTTTGCTGGTAGTCTTTATGAGTCTTTAGTGCTTTCCCCACATTCTCATGGTCTTTTTGACCTCATGCTTGCCCTGGCTTTTCAACACATTTCTTTCAACTGGAAATCCCTCATAAAACTGTCCATACAGCATTGGTGGAACACTCTCTGTCAATACCATAGACTGGATGTTGCTTTCGCCTCCTCATGTGTACCAGCATATAATAGGGATCTGTTCTGGTTGCCTTTTACCATATATTTGGACCGGATTGTCCTACAGAAAATCTCACACTTGACATCTGACAATTTTAAACCTCCTTGAATGATATTATCTCTGTCTCCTCATATGTATTATATTTATCCTATTGAATTGTTATACATTTATATTTATTATATTTATCCTATTGAATTGTTATACATTTTGACTTATTTCACAAACCATTTTTTGATTATCTATGATATGTAATATAGTATGCCTTTCTTTTTTTCACTTATCTTTCTATTTCATTATGGTAACTTTTACTACTCTCACCCTCCCCTTTTCTTTTCCTTCCCACATTCGTAAAATCTTGAAAATGCTTTTATGCTTCTTTTACGGTATCCAGCTTATACATTTATCTTATCTATTGTTGTTTCCTATATATATTGCTGGTATGTTTGTATTTTACTAAGTGCCAATAAAGCTTTTCAAACTGCAATTAGGAGCACACAGTCACAAATATATTACTAAAGCATGGTGTGATAGTCATTCACTGACAGCATATTTTCCATTAAAAAGGCCACTAAATTTGCACAGAAGTTCAGTTTTACTGATAAAACTTTAAAGCCTTTAAACCGTAATGTGGAGAAACTGGGGTTCACTAAATATGTGTTATTTGCATATCACCAAGTAAAGTGTCATTGATCCTTTTAAAATCTTTGCTTTCATCACACTTCAGAATTGGAAAGAAGGGCTTAATCTGTGCATTGCTAACTGTTATTTATTGTTAAATATCCGCACACTTCATTTATAGGTATTTATATGTTGTTCTGTTAGAAGAAAACAACATCCTACGGCCATGCCTTTCACACCAACAAGAGTGCTATCGAGTTCACTATTCAAAAATCCTCACACTTGGCAGTAAGATAAAAAAGTAAACACCAGTGTGGATAAATGGTAAAATAAAAAGCAGCAATTTGTCAGAAGACCAGTCTGAAATTTGACCACTGTCTTTGAACGCACAGCAAATATGCCAAGATAAAAACAAAATGTAAATTCATCTTTAATGCTCCTCTACGTTCGGACTTCCAGCACGGTTATTTTGAGGGTCCTGCAGCACCCCTACACACCTACTTCCAGTGCCTAGGTGCCCTCCCAGGTCTGTTGTAGTTGAGCCGCCTCCCACCTTCATGCCCCGGTGCATTGCACCAGCAGTACAACTGGTAGCTACACCTCTGCTTGAGTCAAGAGGGTTCACTTTGAGAACTCAGTGGGAGATAGCGTTGGGGTATACAGTTTTTCGACTGTGTTTTCAAGCGAACCCTCTATTCGCTACATGGCATTTGCATCAATTCCAAAGGCTTCTTAATCCCTTTTTTTTTTAGCCCACTGATGCTGTAGATACTAAATGCATTTCTATAGAAGATCCTTTTTGGTATACTCTAAATAAGCAAGATAATTAGAGAAGTTGAAGGGATTGCTGTGGGGGGAGATGTTCCTAATTAAGTAATCCGGGGCCTTAGTGTTGAGAATGTAACCTTCTTTTTCTGTCCCTTTGCTTTACATTGATGTAAAACATAGAGTACTAGCTTCTTTGGGCAGGAAGAGGCACTCAGGATGCCCGTTGGTGAAAGAGGACACCAGGTCATGGACGAAAGGCGTCAATAGCCAACCTGGGATCAGGGCCACAATTTCTGTGGTCTAAACTACCTGTATGAGGCCAGTTAAAGTAAAGCAACTAGGGACACAGATGCTTCTTGCACTAAGATACCTTGTAGCTATTTCTAGGGCTGCCACTTTGTTGGATTCCCACAAGTACAGCATAATAGGCCAGTGGTAGAAGATGCTGGGCAACACAGGCTTGGAGTTTGGCCTTTTGTGTTGTATTAGAGAGGCAGCTGTCGTATAGTCAGTGTTCCCTGTTTGAACCTCAGCAATGTTTGGCATAGCTCAGAAGCAAGGACAGTGACCTGGGGCCAATTCATTGATTACTTACAAGTACACTAGAGCAAAATATTAATACAAAATTCACAACTGGTGAACTCTGCACTTTTTAGGTCGAGCCTGGGCAGCTCATGCGCTGCTCTGGGAGGTATGCTGTATTAAGGTAGGGACTTGAAGCTCTGCCCACTCTCCGCCCACATTCTTCATTGGCTTGTGTCATTGTCCACTGTTAACTGTGGCTGTTCATTGGTCAATAGGCTTAGTAGTCCCTCCTTAGTACCGCCTTGTCTTATTTTGTAACCTCTCAAATTGCATTGCTGTTGCAGGCAGGACACACTCTCTCCTAACACTTTTTTTTATTTTTGAAGAACGCATTTGCAATGCAATAGGTCTTGCATTTGCGAAAGTTTAAGCTATTGCATTGTAAATGACAATGCCTTTTATGTATCTGTTTTAAAAACAACATATAATAAAAGGCATTGTCATTCACAATGCCATTATCTCAAACTCTCATAAATGCGAGACCTATTGCATTGCAAATGCTTGTTGTAAGTTTATCTGTGGAGTGGAAGGTTCGAGTCTGGCGGGGGGCTCAAACATCCTGGAATTCTGGGCAAATCACTTAATGTCCCAGCGCCTAAAAATAAATGTGTCCAAGCCCGTAATGCAACTGGTGCTCATGTAAAGCGCTTTGATACCTTTGGGTCGAGTTTGCGCTATATAAAACAGCAACAACAAAGCAAGCATTGGCATAGCCAATAGGTCTCGCCTTTGGGACCTTATAAGTGTTTAGCCATGCAACAGTTGCTGTTGTTGCAACAAGGATATTTTGCAGCATAACTAAATACTTATAAGGTCCCAAAAGCGAGACCTATTGGCTATGCCAATGCTTGTTTCCAGCTGCTGCTTTCATGAACCCTGAGATACCTGAAGCAATGCCAGTTTCAGGGGTACCAAGGGGCAAACAAGGGGAATAGCTGCTATCCAAGGCTACTCCTTTTTGACATCCAGGCAAAGTACTTCTGTGCAAATATGCATGCACATTTGTCTGATGTTTAGTAAAATTATGAAGGATTTGACAATTCTTGACCAATTTACAAACATTTGCTTTCCCGAGGTTGCTCTCTGCGTATTTTTTGCTGTGTTCGGACTTTGATGCCTATTTCAACGGAGCAAAGGTGTCCACGGAGCTGGGGGATGTAGTGATGTGCGACTTAATTGAGCAGTGATGATTTATTGACAAAAAAAAGGTCCTGGGTGTGAGACAGGCAAAGGGCGTGTCAGAACGAGCGAGAGTGAGATTGGATGAAGAGGGATGTGCTGCGTTATTGACCCTTTATCGATCCGGCCTGTCAAGGGAATGGGACAGCGAATGAGAAAATGAATGGACAGAGCTGGGTGCAGGGCACGAGGCTCACATATGCTGCTTCTGCGTCACACAGCATGGCCTTATTTCGACCTAGAGCTTTTACAAAATGAGGGCTGTCTACAAAATGGCCTGCTGGTCTTGAAGAGCGTAAAAGCAAAACTAACAGAAGCAGCCTGCATGGCTCAAACAAGGTCCTTTAGTTTCTGTCAAACTGCATATCAATTGGTTTTCAAAATAAACCCTGTTTGATCCTTGAAATGCACACTTTATTTATGTCTCCCAAAAAGTCGCATATGTGGTCCCCAAAAAGCATTTTAATGCAGACGTTTTCTGCTTATTTTGTGGTAGGAGAAATGCCTCTTGTGTGGTTTCTACAATTCCAATATGTGTGTTATTCTGGTCTTGACCGTGCTTTCCTATCAAGCTCGCTGTAATGCAGCAATTTCGAAAGCTGGACATGGAGGCGGTCACGACTTGGGAACAGAAACTAACGAAGGAATGAGCTGAGCAATGTCCAATGTACTGCAGGGGCCGCTGCTCGCTCACGAGCTCCCTAGGCTAGGGGAGAGAGGAGGGACATGCACATGTCTTTGGCCAATTGCGTGCTGTCTTTCATAGAAAGACGCACGCAAAGGCCAATAGCGTGTGAGCAAAAAAAAAAGCACACGCACGAGCGTGTCGTCCAAGTTGAAAGTCCTTACTAGAAGCCTTGCAGAGCAGCGCATGCGCGCTGGCTCAGGCGAGACCTAAAAATGACCTTTACTTGCAATTTGTGGGAAAATATAGCAAAACTACTATAGAATTTTTAGATGTGAGAGTAATGATAAGAGGAGATAATTTAGAAACAACAATCTTCCGAAAACCCACAGCAGGAAACACAATTCTGCATGCAAATAGTTCTCATCCAACACCACTCATTCGTAGTATACCGAGTTCTATAGGGCGAGGCGAAAACGCAGTACATTGCAGGAATATGATATAGTGGCAAAGCAAATAACCAGTAGATTTGTAGAGAGAGGGTACTCCCCTATAGCCCTACAAAAAGCTTCGGAAAAGTCTGAAAAAAATGAGTAGAGAAAAAGTGTTATTTGAACCTTCCAAATCTGCTAAAAAGAAGGAGAATAGAGAAGAAAATAAAACACAAAGGTTCATAACTACCTCCAACACCAAACATGGATAAGTAAGATCATTTTTAAAAAAGCACTAGCACCTTATTAAGGCGGACCCCACTATAGACCCCCAAGTGAAAAAGAATCCAGAGATAACGTATAATAAAATCAAAATCCTTGAGAGACCATATAGTTAAAAGTGAATACCAAGAGAAAACGGGCACTCAAACCTGGTTACATCAGAGAGAGGGATTTAGGAAATGTCTAAAATGCAAGGCATGCCAACATGGGGAGAACCTAACTGAATTGAAAACAGTTTTTAATAAAACTATAAAGATACGAGGTTGCCTAAATTGTAAATCAAGTTTTGTTGTGTATATTCTGAAATGCCTGAGTAAGAAGGTCTATATAGGGAGTACAACACAACCAGCCCATAAGAGAATATTGCAGCACAGAAGGGCTATAATTAACAAAGATAGACGGTACAGGCATTTCGAAAGATACCATGAGAGTAACCCGAACCCGATGCGCTATAGCTGCATAGCAGAAATTTCAAGAAAAAGGAGGGTAGGTAATAGAGAGAAAGAACTACGAAAACAGGAGACATATTTTATACTTGAATTTGATAGCAAAGAGCCGAATGGACTGAATATTGATGAAGATCTGTTTACATGCCTGTATTAATTACTGTTTTAGAGTTTGCACATTCAAGAAGACCATTTTTTAGTTAGAATTTTAGGAGGACAATGGGCACCAGCACTTTAGTATGAAGCACTTTAAGAGCGTTGTACAAACACTAGTATGAGCACTTTAGAAAAAACTTTTTCTTTTACAAAACTATACATAAAATAAAAATGAATAAGCACTAAGCACTTTATAACAAGAAGGCATGAAAGTGAAGGCACATGTAGAAGTTCTATATGTAAAAGGACAGCTAAGAAACAGTAGGCACTTGCACTTTCATTCTAAACGGGAACTTTCCCTTTTGAGTGTAAATAAATGTGTCTGTCGTTCATTTATTTATCTATTTATTTGGAATTGTTGTTTTTAATTGTACCATATTTATGAATTTATGCATTAGCATTGGAGAATGACACTACAATATGTAAAACGAAACCTGTTTCAAAATGGCGCCCATACTTGCCAAAATGTACTGCCTTGGGTGGAAATAAGAATTGTCCTTTGTCTATGTTAATTTACGGGATCGTGTATTTAAAGATGAGCAAAATGGCGATCTGTGTCGTGAACAAGGCTGCGTGAAGCGGTCGAAACACGTAGCTATCGTCATACTACAATAAATCAATCCGAGTGAAAACCCTTCGGAGTGTCGGCTTGCTTCTGTAAGGAGAGAGAGAGGAGTGGTAAACGAAATATATATTGATTTATTGTAGTATGACGATATCTACGCA
This sequence comes from Triturus cristatus, assembly GCF_964204655.1. Taxonomy (NCBI): domain Eukaryota; kingdom Metazoa; phylum Chordata; class Amphibia; order Caudata; family Salamandridae; genus Triturus; species Triturus cristatus. The sequence continues at coordinate 733,607,654 of NC_140579.1, read as the reverse complement.
AGACAATGTGTACAAAGGGCAGGGATTTAATAAATGCAAGCTTATGACCCGCACTTACTGGGAATATCTCGTTCATGGAAAATAATTGCAACCCCCCCATCACAAACGTGGTATAGGGACGCACGCTGTTCCATTCTGTGTAACGCACGTGCATCCCCAGACATCATCTACAGGCATCACAGACCTGCCAGTGCCTGATCTTGTGTGAATGAACACCACTTTTCTCACCAAGAAGTTGAATACTGACAGCTATGGGATGCGTAACTAGTTATCAAGGAGCAGTAAGCCACAGACTGCAAACTGCAGCTTGGCAACCATATTCCTCCTTCCATCTCCTCAGAACACAATGACTTTGGTTTCTCAGAATAAAGCTGTAGTTTTGCAATTTGGCATTGTTTATGGTCGAAACTTGAAGGGTACCTGATCATCTTCAAACCTATGACTTTCGTTCTTGCTTAATGAAAACATGCTTGGCAAATGTTCTTGCTTTGCTTCATCTTGTGAAAGTTCAAAAATTCCATCTCAAGGAGCACAATATGAATGACTTTATAACTGCAGCAACTTTAATATATGCTCATGAAGTTGCAATTACTGTTGCTGCTCGCGCCAGACTAACCGTCCAATGAATCTTCATTAAAGGATTTGACATGCACTCATTGCAATTACAGGGCTTCGAAAGAACCCTGCTTTGTTATTTTTTTACCACTACCTCCTTGAGTGAGTAATTTTTGCGTCTGCCTTCCTTAGATGTGGTAGCCATTTCTGGAACCCCCTCTTCGGAATCGAACCCTGGTTCCTCACTACCCACAGTCACCATGATAGGCACAATAAGTACCATTAAAATATGGCAGGCCAGACATCAGAATGTACCATCACCAGAATGTTGACTGCCCCGAAGTGCTAATAACAACAACGGCTAGCTAAGCAGTCCACTCTTAGCCCATTCTCGAGCAGGCTGCCCTGCCCGGGATGTCTGCTTCGAGTCCGTACCTTCTCTTTTGGAAGGCAGCCTCGCTTAGGTGCCCCTTAGGTAGTTCTGGAAGGTATCCCAAGACCTTGGTTGCTGTGGGCCCCATAAAGGACACACACGGTCCTTGCACTGTTTAGGTAAAACAACCAGATGACAAACTGGTCCCAAGCACCCTCTCCCTACTAATCCAACGGAAGGTAACTTCTCTTTCTTGTAATAATTGTACTCTGGGTGAACTATGGGGACCTTGTAGAAAGTGTATACCACCTTCAGAAGCCCTGGCTGAGCTAAAAGCTTTAAATGAAGCTTTATCAGGACTTCCTGCACAGCTCGGCCAGCTGGTTCTATAATTCATACTTATGGCAGAGTACCAGTTGACTGAACTCTAGACAATGATATGACATCTAGAAATCTGGTAGTACCATGCATTTCAAAGGAAAATTAATGGGACGTTTTTAGGAAGCAATATGGGCATGGAGAGCCACCCCAGACTGGAAACTGGAGTCTTGTCCTTGAGGGCCACACCACAGGGCAGCTAGAGCTCTCTCTGGGGTCTGGTGAAAGACTTTGGTGCCTGGGAGTCCTTGCCAGGCTTCTCAAGAGTGCACCATAAGATGAAGCTGAGCCTTCTGAGTCAGAAGATGGAACCCAAGCCCAGAGCCATGTCCAAAGCCAGCAGGCAGGTCCTCGTGTAACTGACTGGGGCCTGCTTAGAGCTTTCAACCCTGCCAGAGCTGGGGAACCCTCCTTGGGCCTGAAGAACACTATCCTGAACACTTTGTACCACCACCATGGCCTGGTGAAGGGCACCAGGAGTAGGAAATTTCACCCCTGGTTAGACAGGAGATCTGACCAGAACACAGTCACAGGTTTCCATCCTGCCAGAGCAGGGAACCCATCATAATTCCTAGGGAATAACCCTGTCCTTGGAAGTTTGTGACACCATGGGGTGGTGAATGGAATCCAAGCCTAAGTGAATTCATCCAGGACCTGATGAAGCTGTAACTGGGACATGTCGGAGCTTGCCATCCCGCCCTAGGAAGGGAACTCTAACCGGGTCCGTGGAACCATGTCCTGGGATCAAGGGCCAGTAAATGGAGCCCAGGAGATTGAACTTCGGGCCTACTGGAGCTCTGATCTGACCTGTCAGAGCTGTCCGCCCTGTCTGAGATGGGTAACCGTTGCCAGGGTTGCGTAATCACATCCTGGGCACTTTGCGCACCATGGGCTTGCCGGAGCTTTGATCAGGACCGGTCAGGGTAATTAAACCTACTGTAGCTAGGAACCCTCCCTGGATGCACAGAACCCTATTGTGGGCACCTTCTGAGACCACGACCCAGGGAATAGAGCCTAGTCCTAAGGGCCCACACCCTGGGGCTGCCAGGGCTTTGATAGGGAAACTCAGTTGAAGGTTTCAACCCCTCCTGAGGACGGAAAGCTTTCCCAAGCCTTTGCAACTGTATCATGAGTAGATTGAGACACCAACAGTCGCTGCCTGACACACAGTTCCATGGCCAATACCTCAGGCCTACTGCAGCTCTGACTGGGGTACCGATCAGAGCTTTTCACCTTCCCGGAGCTGTTCCTGGGTCTGGGGAAGCTCATCCTGTGTACATTCTAACATCACAGAATTAGGACTAGAGCCCAGACTCAAAGGCTAGGCAGCCCCCCATGCCAGAGCTATGACCAGAGCTTTCCACTCCACTTCCAAGAAGGGATTCCTTCCCAAGTTGTGAATCTTGTGTAGCTTGAGACACCATGGTTCACACTCCGGGGCGCCACTTCCAGCCAGCCGCAGTTCTGACTGCGACCTGTACAGATTTTCGTCCCTGCAGAAACTGGGGAGCCCTCTTTGGACCTGCAGTTCCCCATCTAGTGTAAAGAAGGATTTCTGTCAGTGGACGGGCCAGGCAGTCCCTATGGAGCGTAAAGGCAACCTTTGGAGAAAGATATGATTGGCACAGCAGTCCCTCTTCCTCCCAATAATTATCTGGGAAAAGTTAATTAGTCTATCTTGTAATCTGAGTATCTACATTGATAGGTAGGGACTTCTGAGCAGAGGCATCGAACCTCGTGGTGCCTTTGCTGTGAGATTGTTTTCTTTTTATATACCGCGGATTCAACACGAGGGTCAAAGTACTTTACAAGTGAATCAGAATTAATGCATAATTAGGCACAAGAAATTAAGTGATTTGCAGAGAATCACAACATGGTGTAAAACTTGGTTTCCCGGTTCCAAGGCCGGCAGGTCTAAGCCATTTGCCCATACAGCATTTCCTTAAAAGAGTTCTCAATAGGATTTCCATGGCAGGGAAGGAATTCTTAACTCAATTCACATGTTCTTTTTGTATATGAAATGTTACTAGTGAAATTGGTGTGACATATTTCACACACGCTAGGCATGATAAATGTTGCACAGATGTAATTTTGGAAGACCCTAGTGATAACTTAAGTTGATCAGCTCAGAAGAACTACAGTTAGCAGTTTGTTAGGAGCTCTGGAAATGGTTTGCTACCAGACCTGGTCAGGGAATAGAAAAGGGAATGAGATATAACAGTAAGAGGGTGTACCACTGGGCATATTTCACAATTTACGTCTTCATATGTAATAACACTAGGCAATCAACGTTCTGAAGGAAATGAGTCTGGGCACTAGATACATTTTACATTTAGAATAAACAAAGAAGATGCTCAGTGATGCTGTGTGGGACAAAAGATGCAGCAATGCATAGACAATTTAAGTAAAATGTTAAAGAAAATGCAAAATCTGAACTTAAAGGGAGCAAGACTGTAGAGTAAGTCTGGCAAAATTAGTACTTGAAAAGGAAGTACCCAGAATTGTAACTGTTACTAATGCAGTGATTGCAAGTTCCCAGTCCACATAATTCCATGATGCTACTGGTAGCTCTTGATGGGGTATGCTAGGAAGGAAGACTTTTTTTCCCTTGCATCGTCTCAGAAGAGGGTCCACATGCACCCAAAAACACCTAACTTTATAAGAGTCTGGCGTCACAGGATGACAATCAGAGGATGCCTTAGTACCTTGAGTGGCTGGATACCCCACGGCTTCCTGAAACTTAATCCACTGAAAATAGTTATAGCTACTGTCCTTCTCACTCTTGGCGATGACAGATTCCTGGCTTTCTCTCTGCTCCAAATATTCTACCTACTGTGTCTGCCACAGTGAAATGTCTGGGTTTAACACTAGTCTCCACCCTTCCATTTAGGACTCGCATCAACGATCTGGGGTCAAATTGTTCTTCCTACCTGCATACTCAGATGGAATATATATTTGTTCTCATTCTTCAAATGCTGTTCCATGTCAACCATTTTTCAGCTCATGACTGCATGGTTTATATTACTCCTATCTTGTATCCCCACTTTCCCCCTCCTCACTCTCAAAGCTGCCCTCCAGGCTGCAGCTCAAATGGTCTTGTAATAACACAAATATGATCACATCTCCCTCATTTTCTTGCAGCTCCTTTTGTGGCATTTGCAACTGTAGATCTCCTTTACGATCTAGTGCCTTATTTTTTTAAAAAATTGTATTTATTAGAAACAGAAACATAGGGCATCAACATTACATATGATTTATACATTATTATGTTTTTGCAGCACCAATACACTTTAACCGTTATGACATCAATATGTGGACCGAGCTCCAGTGAATTTCTAACAGCAGTCCCGCCCACTGCCCCCATCCCTTGTCCTCCCACATCTCTATTCTGACCGTTGTACATTGTCTAATCCTGGTGGGTCACAAATGTATCCTCTAAATAGTGCCTTATTTTTAAAGCACGCAACGTATGTCACTCTAAATGTCTGGGAGAAAAGCTGAAGCTCTCTCATGGCTTGAGAAAGGACACACACTGGGACCTACTCCACTTAAAGATCCTGTAATTATAACTAGATGTCCTCTAAGGCTAACCTTTCAGCAGCTCTGAATCTCCGGAATTCTCTGATTTTAAGATTCTTTGAAAACTCATGTCTTCTAGCTGGCCTTTTAGAACTTTTGCTAATTAGAGATAATTCTGTCAGTTATCTGCCTTTACGCTCTTTTCTTCCAATTTTGATTATAGTAATTGTATTTTACCTCTAGGATACTCCCTCTCTCTCATGTTCTACGATTCACATGTAGGACATAGACAATAAAGAGTGACATTTACTTATTTACTCAGCTGTATGCTATCATTGCCAACTGTGTTCAATGGCCGTTATTTGGCCATGCTGGTGTTATTGAGTTTTTTTTAGGTCTGGCCATGCCAACCTCTTGAGTGCAATACAAACAAGCATTGAAAATGCAATAGGTCTCGCCTTTCATTAAGTTAAAGCCATTTGCTTTGCTATACAATACCATTAGCAAAGCAAATGGCTTTAACTTAATCAAAGGCTAGACCTATTGCATTTTCAATGCTTGTTTTGCCATGTTGTACAGTAGCTGCTATGCAACATGTCTGAAAGGGATTTTAAAAAGCGCTATGATGCAACAATGCTCCACGTCACAAAAACAATTTCCCAGATGTAGGTGGATGAGCAACTTGCACAGTAATTCAGTCCCAGTTAGGACCCAGCTGCGTATTCTAACAGGAGAAACAGAGGTGGATAGTTAGGAGAGATGAAGGGTGAGGAGAGATGGAGGGTGAGGAGAGACCGCTGTGGAGGGTGAGGAGAGGCAGAGGTGGAGGTGGAGGTGAGGCGAGGTGGAGGTGAGGAGAGACAGAGGTGAACGTGAGGTGAGACAGAGGTAAACATGAGGCGAGACAGAGGTGGAGGTGAGGAGAGGTGAGGTGGAGGAGAGACAGAGGTGGAGGGTGAGGGTGAGGAGAAACGGAGGGTGAGGAGAGACCGAGGTGGAGGGTGAGGAGAGACCGAGGTGGAGGGTGAGGAGAGACCAAGGTGGAGGGTGAGGAGAAACAGAGTTGGAGGTGAGGTAGAGGTGAGGCGAGGAGGAGGTGAGGTGGGTGTGAGGAGAGACAGAGGTGGAGGGTGAGGAGAGACAGTGGTGGAGGGTGAGGGTAGACAGAGGTAGAGGATGGGGAGACACACTGGTGGAGGGGGGGAGAGACAGAGGTTGAGGATGGGGAGAGACAGTGGTGGAGGGGGGCAGAGAGGTGGAGGTGAGGAGAGACAGGGGTGGAGGGTGAGAAGAGACAGAGGTGGAGGTGAGACCAAGGTGGAGGGTGAGGAGAGACAGAGGTGGAAGGGAGTCAGAGGTGGAGGTAAGGAGAGACAGAGGTGAGGAGAGACAGAGGTGCGGGGGAGAGACAGGGGGGAGGGGAGGGGGGTGGTATCACTTTCACCTCCTCTCCTAGTGTAAGGTAACGTCCCCTCTCCAGAGGCCCTGCCGGGGCTGAGAGAAGATCCCTGCCCGCATCAGCCGTCACCCGAGACCGTTCGTGCTTGTTGGTAAAGAGAGGTGTGACATTGTATTGTAGCTTTAAGCTGTATGGAATACTCTTCTAGCATGGTTCCATGTGGAATATGTGTGTGTAAGAACGTATTTGAGGGGTTCCATGGAATGACAGTTGAAGGAGTCACTCGATGGCTGAGGTGAATAAAACCCAACTTACCCAACTCCTCTGTGTACCGGTATCCTCTTCTTCCGTTGAAGACACCACATAATTTTGGCGACGATCGTGGGTTTCTACGCTAACACCTCAACATCAAGCGCGCTCTGCCAGTCTTCTCCAGCGATCGGTAAGAGCCGAATCGTCACTCTCCTCCAGCGGCAGTTTAAATAAACATGAAAGAGAAGTTGTACTTCTCCAGCGGCGGATATCCATCTCATTGATTTAATGGGAAGAAGGTGAGGAGATGTGAGGGAGGGACGAAGAAAAGCACGGAGTTGCGTTCCAGTGACGAAATAACACTAAATTATACGCAGGGCTGCGTTCCAGTGATGTCATTTCATCATTTAAATCACAGCACATGCAAGATGATTTATCGTCCTCTGCTCCTGTGCGCATGCCCAGAATCTTTCTAGCACTGCTCTACTTTTGGTACACGTCAGTGCCACTTTGTTCTACGGCGCATATCTGAAGCGCATGATCTCGGTTCCACGTTCTTTCTCCTGCGCATGACTGAAGTCTTTACGCTGCATTGTTTGTGTGTGATTTGCGTTCCACAATAGTTCCGAGTTAACAAGTCATCGGGATTCATCGAAACTTATTGTGTTTTTCAGTCTGGGTGCCCAATGATCAGATGTTTGCGCTAACAAGCTTATGAGTGTCTACAATAATGAAGGATTATCTCAAGTAAGTAGGTGCAGATGCGTCACTCCACGTTGTCTCATAGTTCAAGTTTTGACTAATCGTATCTGCAAGGGAAACACAAGCATGCAGGATAAGAATTAGTTTCCAGAGTAAAAAAAAAAAAAAGAAAAACGTTCCACATATCTCAACTTATTTATGTTCTGACTGTTCTTCAGTGACTGGAAAATTGCATTTTTTTATGAATTGAATGAAGCAAGTTTCTTTTGATAAGAGGAACATACATAACTTAGAGGAGACTATTGAACTTTTGGAAAGGTTTATTCTTATCTTCATCTGTATTAGTTTTCATTTGTGTATTTGCTTCACATGATAATACTTAGTATGTAAACAGTGCAACTTGCTTTATCAACTGTAATATTAAAAAAAAGGGAAAAATACTTATTTTTCTATTATTATTTTTTAAATATTTTTTTTTCTTCATTTTTGTTAATGATATTTGATACACCTAAATAATTTATTTTGGTGACTTCTGTGATAGAGTTCAGTTGTATTTCATAACAAAATGCAGAATGTTACGCAACCTCCATTTTTTTTAACAAGTCCAGGTGAGCCAAGCATAAAATGGCAAAAGTGGAAGAAAATATTTGTGAACTACGCCTGGGTCTGTGGGACAAACCTAAGTGCGGAACGCAAACATTCTTTGTTACTTCATTGTCTAGGAGGCGAAGGGCAAGAAGTTCTTGAGCACTTACCTGAACTGAGTGCCGCTGAGCAGAGAAACCTGAATGAATATGAGATTTGTGTGTTACAGTTAGACCGTCATTATCTTCCACGTTTAAGCACTATTATGGAAAGATATCATTTTGGATTACGTGAGCAAAAAAAAGATGAATCAGTAGAAGAATTTGTTTCAGCTTTAAGGAAACTAGCCTCATCGTGCAAGTTTGGTGGGGCTACGGAAGAGAGAATAATGTAATGTAATGTATAAATATTTATATAGCGCATAAGTAACTGTGACCCTGCGGGTATCCAGGCGCTCCTGACCAAACAAGATGTTTTAATACTGAGGGGGGCAGAGTCGGGGGCATCATGCTACTGGAAAGAGCCAGGTCTTAAGGCACCTTCTGAATTCCATCAACGATTGCGTCTGTCTAAGTTCAGGTGGGAGCTCGTTCCAGCTTCGGGCTCCGACCACGCTAAAGGCCCTCCCCCCCAATCTTGCCCGTTTGAACCTGGGCTGGACCAGCAAACTGGCATTGGATGACCGCAGCTGCCTTGCAGGGGAGTATCTTGAGAATCTCTCCTGGAGTGGGACCAGGCCTGTTCCATGGATTGCCTTATGAACCAGGCAGAGGGACTTAAAGAGGACCCTCTCTCTAACAGGCAACCAGTGAAGGTCTCTAAGTGCCTGAGTAGAGGAAGAGTCAAACCTACGGCCAAGTGCCAGCTGAGCAGCGGCTGACTGTACTCTCTGTAGCCCCTGCAGAATGTATTGGGGGGCTCCGAGATACAGCGAGTTACAGTAGTCCATTCTGCTAAGTATTGTGCTCCTAACGACCGTGCTACGAGAGTCGGCAGGCAGCAACGGAAGAATCCGACGTAAAAGTCGCAGCAGTCCAAAGCAGGTGCTGGATGTTTTATTTGCCTGTCCAACTGGAGGTTATCATCGAATAGCACCCCGAGATTCCGTACTGTGCCCGCTGGAACCAGTGGGGCCGCATCCGGAGCAAGCCTAAAATCCACTGGTAGATGTTGAGTCCGTCTTGTTGGCGCAAAGTACAGCAACTCGGTTTTGTCTCCGTTGAATTGCAGGCAGTTTCTCTGTAGCCAGTCTATAGTCTCCCTCATGCAGCTTTGGAACTGCTCCAGAGAGACTGCCTGTTTACCTTCCAGGGAGAAGGCCAGTTGTGTGTCGTCTGCATAGTTAATCAGCTCCACCCCGAACGCCTTGGGCCCATTTGGGGCGTGCACTATGGAGCTAGCGTAAAAGCTGGCTTTACGTTCCATAATGAGCTGCTTGTACCTGCTCTGTGCAGATCTCAGCGCCATCTTGTCCCTGGCGAGGAATCCCTTCCTCCATTTTCTTTCGGCCTGCCTGCAGTGCTGTCTTAGCAGTCGCAGATCGTCATCATACCAAGGCGCAGATGGCCTACTCCTGACTCTTATCTTTTTGTTCGGAATTAAGAGGTCCAACTCTTTAGTAATGAACTTGTGGTAGGCGTTGTAATTTGCCTCCACGGACCTAGAGGCCTGAAAAAGGCTGGCTATGGGCGGGGTAAGTAAAGAGCCCGTTTTGGCCAGTTTGATCCAGTTTCTACCTTCTCTAAACACTGCCGCGGCTTTTGCTTGGGTGCGAGTGACTTTTAACAGTTGATTAAACTGAATACAATAATGATCTGTCCAGATTAATGGCAGAACATTTATAAATTCCGCCTCTGCCTTGCTGGCAAACAAAAGATCCAATATATGACCTCTTTGATGAGTGGGAGAGGTGACTAATTGATGAAGTTCAAGGCCGTTGCAGGTAGACGTCAAGTCCCGCAGCTGGCTCTTTGTACTAACGTTCTCCCACCAATTAAAATCACCAAGAACGGTCATTTTGGAGTGTGTGAGTGCCAGATTAATAATGGTATTCAGGAGGGGTTGCAATGGGATATGCTGCCCTGGAGGGTTATAACAGAGCAAGCCTGTAAATAAATTCCCTCGGCCGCTATGTAGCGAGAAGGCCATTGCCTCGATTCCCGCCAACTCATCTATTTGTAGCAGGATAGGACAAAATTCCTCCCTGTAAATTAGTCCCACCCCTCCCCCCTTGCCCCCCTGCCTGGGTTTATGTAAAAACTTAAAACCCTCAGGACAGGCGGAGCCGACCTCCACTGCTGCGTCTGCCCTTGCCCAGGTTTCTGTAAGGAAAAGCGCATCCAGCGACAGGTCTTCTATTAGTAGTGCAATTTCTGTGTGATGCTTGACTAGGGATCTACAATTCAGCGACGCGCAGTTAAGGATACTCGGCTCCTTCGGGAGTCTGTTGCCTGCCCTCGCTCCCAGATTAGAGAATTGCGTAGCAGACTTGGTCTGAATAGATGCAATATAGTCCATCCTGCCCCCTATCTCTAAGAGCTGAGACCTCGAGTACCTGCGGCTGCACGCTTGCGTACTGTTCATTTTTATAGACGATCCCCCCGTGAAGTAGTCGCCCCTACCAATATGGCGCCTGCCCCGCGCCTCCACGCCCGTCCCAAGATGGCTCCTATGCAGCGAGGGATCGGGAGAGGATCCTGCTCAAGCAGCAGGTGAGTGCAAATGATTTTAAGTGCAAGTATGAGGGTTGGTGGGGCTGGAGACAGAACAACCTGACCACACAGCAAAATACAGACACAATAAAACACGAACCGGGTCTGGCAACAAAGATACTCGAGTGCCCAGAGTCCAGCAGCATAAACAATAACAGTGAAAGATATTAAAAGCAATTCAGCGCCAGCAGCAGCAGCCCCTAAAACAGCCGCTCAGCTGCTCAGTGAGAGTGCGTTTAGTCAGAGTAGGCTGCGCGCTTGCGTACTGTTCATTTTTATAGGCGATCCCCCCGTGAAGTAGTCGCCCCTACCAATATGGCGCCTGCCCCGCACCTCCACGCCCGTCCTAAGATGGCTCCTATGCAGCGAGGGATCGTGAGAGGATCCTGCTCAAGCAGCAGGTGAGTGCAAATGATTTTAAGTGCAAGTATGAGGGTTGGTGGGGCTGGAGACAGAACAACCTGACCACACAGCAAAATACAGACACAATAAAACACGAACCGGGTTTGGCAACAAAGATACTTGAGTGCCCAGAGTCCAGCAGCATAAACAATAACAGTGAAAGATATTAAAAGCAATTCAGCGCCAGCAGCAGCAGCCCCTAAAACAGCCGCTCAGCTGCTCAGTGAGAGTGCGTTTAGTCAGAGTAGGCTGCGCGCTTGCGTACTGTTCATTTTTATAGGCGATCCCCCCGTGAAGTAGTCGCCCCTACCAATATGGCGCCTGCCCCGCACCTCCACGCCCGTCCCAAGATGGCTCCTATGCAGCGAGGGATCGGGAGAGGATCCTGCTCAAGCAGCAGGTGAGTGCAAATGATTTTAAGTGCAAGTATGAGGGTTGGTGGGGCTGGAGACAGAACAACCTGACCACACAGCAAAATACAGACACAATAAAACACGAACCGGGTCTGGCAACAAAGATACTCGAGTGCCCAGAGTCCAGCAGCATAAACAATAACAGTGAAAGATATTAAAAGCAATTCAGCGCCAGCAGCAGCAGCCCCTAAAACAGCCGCTCAGCTGCTCAGTGAGAGTGCGTTTAGTCAGAGAAGGCTGCGCGCTTGCGTACTGTTCATTTTTATAGGCGATCCCCCCGTGAAGTAGTCGCCCCTACCAATATGGCGCCTGCCCCGCGCCTCCACGCCCGTCCCAAGATGGCTCCTATGCAGCGAGGGATCGGGAGAGGATCCTGCTCAAGCAGCAGGTGAGTGCAAATGATTTTAAGTGCAAGTATGAGGGTTGGTGGGGCTGGAGACAGAACAACCTGACCACACAGCAAAATACAGACACAAAAAAAAAACACGAACTGGGTCTGGCAACAAAGATACACGAGTGCCCAGAGTCCAGCAGCATAAACAATAACAGTGAAAGATATTAAAAGCAATTCAACGCCAGCAGCAGCAGCCCCTAAAACAGCCGCTCAGCTGCTCAGTGAGAGTGCGTTTAGTCAGAGTAGGCTGCGCGCTTGCGTACTGTTCATTTTTATAGGCGATCCCCCCGTGAAGTAGTCGCCCCTACCAATATGGCGCCTGCCCCGCGCCTCCACGCCCGTCCCAAGATGGCTCCTATGCAGCGGGGGATCGGGAGAGGATCCTGCTCACGCAGCAGGTGAGTGCAAATGATTTTAAGTGCAAGTATGAGGGTTGGTGGGGCTGGAGACAGAACAACCTGACCACACAGCAAAATACAGACACAATAAAACACGAACCGGGTCTGGCAACAAAGATACTCGAGTGCCCAGAGTCCAGCAGCATAAACAATAACAGTGAAAGATATTAAAAGCAATTCAGCGCCAGCAGCAGCAGCTCCTAAAACAGCCGCTCAGCTGCTCAGTGAGAGTGCGTTTAGTCAGAGATATCAATTTGTATTGAAATGTGCTCATGATAACATTAGAAAGGAACTATGGTTAAAAGATGAACCACCGTTAGATGAGGTGATCACGATAGCAAAACAAGTTGAACACATGATGAAATGTGTGGATGAATTGAGTGTTGAGAAAAACAAACCTGTCACTTCTAGCACCAACGTTGATGAGGTAGTCTGCCAAGTAAAGAAAAAGGATTTAGAAGTCAAAGACAAAAACGTATCTGCCCCAATTACTGAAAATGTTTCAAGTAGTGTTAGCAGACCAACATGTTTCAGGTGTGGGAGACTAGGACATCTCGCTAATGGACCTTTCTGTCCTGCTCTAAAGGTTGTGTGTAGTACCTGTGGAAGAAAGGGTCATTTTGCAAGATGTTGTAAGAGTAAAGTAAGGAAAGGAGATCAATTTACAACTAAAGTCCAACCTCAAGTTAAAGTAGTAACTTTTCAAGTAGATGTACTAGAAGCCTTTCACCCATCTCATCTAGTTAATATTGAAGGGGTTGAATTGGAATTCAAATTTGATTCGTGTTCTCACTTAACCATGATTAATGAGGACACCTTTATAAAATATTTCAAGACCTCTGCTAAACTTGTCAAAAGTGATGTTTCTCCTCAAGGTTATGGTGGCACAACCATTAAAATGGTGGGGTATTTTTTTAGCAACAATAGAGTTGTCTGGACGCATGATTGCTGGTAAGGTGTATGTAGCTAAGCGTGGTGATGCGCTTCTAGGATGGCCTCACCAACGTCTTTTAGGTGTCACTCTCAATCCTAATACAGTTCCTCAAGTTCAGATACAACAAGTTGATGATTTAGGTTCTATGTTTGCTGAACAATTTCCGGAGGTGTTTCGAGACAAACTTGGATGTCTCAAGGGATACAGACATCGCATTCGTCTGAGAAAGACTGCAGTACCAGTAGTTGCTAAAAGTAGAAGAATACCTGTCAGTGAACAAATGGCTGTTCAAAAAGAGATTGAACATTTTATAGAAGTAGGTGTTATTGAGCCAGTAGAGGCAATGGAATGGTTGGCTCCCATAGTGGTAGCTAAGAAGGCCAATGGAGAGCTTCGGCTTTGCATAGATTTACGATCCCTTAATAAAGAGGTTATAGTAGACCGTTTCCCGTTGCCCAACATTGACGAGATGGTTGGAACCTTAGTGGGAGCAAAGTTCTTCACCACACTTGATTTGGCGTCAGCCTATCACCAGGTTGAACTTGATGAGTCGTCACAAGAGTTAACTGCGTTTGTGACACCTATGGGCACTTACAAATTTCGTAGAATGCCTTTTGGGCTTGTTTCCGCTGCTGCGGTTTTCCAGCATATCATGTGAAGAATTTTGAGAGGGCTTAATGGTGTCAGATGCTATCAAGATGATTTATTAATTTTTGGTGGTTCAAAATCGGAACATTACTCAAGAGTGTGTGCGGTGTTAGAACGTCTGAGGGAGTTGGGTCTAACATTAAAGAGAGAGAAGTGTAAGTTTGGTGTTGAGGAGGTCAATTACCTTGGACATTGCATTAAAAGAGATGGTGTTTTCCCAAAGAAATGATTGGTTGATACTATTGTGAACATGAATAAACCAATCAGTAAAGAAGAACTTCTATCATTTCTTGGAATGGTGGAGTTCTATAGTAAGTTTATTCCTGGTTACGCCGACAAAACTCAAAATCTGAGGAAACTTACAGCTAAAAGTGTCGTTTTTCAATGGTCTGACGAATGTGAAAATGAGTTCTGTTCCATAAAGAAAGACTTGATGAAAGCTCCTTCGTTACAGGCGTTTGTGCCAGGACATGACACTTACATTTTGACTGATGCCAGTATAAAGGGAATAGGAGCGGTCCTAATTCAAAAGTATGAGGGTGTAGAAAAATTGATTGCTTGTGCATCAAGGTGTCTGAGAGGTCCAGAGTCTAATTATTCGGCTATTGAAAAGGAATCGCTGGCTATCTTCTGGGCTCTAAGGAAATTTAAGAACCTTGTTTGGGGTACCAAAGTAAAGGTCTTGTCTGACCATAAACCACTTAAAGAAGTTTTCTCAAAAAAAGGTTTGGATTCTATATCTTCGAGGATTAAGAAGTGGATTATTTCTCTCCAAGAATTTGATTTTGAGGTGGATTATATTCCTGGGGTTATCAATAATTCTGCTGACAGCCTTTCTAGGTTAGTTAATCCTAAAATGATCAACTTAGATGAAGATGTTAGCAAAGAGGATGATATTGTCAATGTTTGTGAGGTGACCTCTGGTGCGATTAGTGAATCGGAATGGAAAGATGAGGTGGGTGCAGTTAGAGACATTTCTACAGGGTGTGTCATTAAATTCTTAGAAGGAATCTTTATAAGAGAAAGTTTTCCCAATAGTATTCTTTCTGACAATGGGCCACAATTTTGTTCTAGAGAGTTTTTAAGCTTTCTAAACGACTGTGGTATTGTTAAAAAAAAGAAGTGCTATTTACCACCCGGAAACTAATGGAGCAGTAGAAAGAGTTAATAAAACTCTGAAAGAAAGTATACAACTCGCAAGAGTGAATAACTTGAACTGGAAAGAGGTCTTGCAGGACAGAATTACAGCCTATCGTATGTCACCACATTTAACTACTGGGAGGTCACCTTTTGAACTCTTTAAGGGAAGAGCACCTAATTCAAAACTATGTCCAGGATGGATGAATTTAAACAAAGGTCTAGTTGACAATCAAATTGGTGTTTGGCGAAGCAGGGAGGTGAAAAAACAGGTTGAGAGGAAGGCATATTTTGATAATAGGAAATCTGCTCATTTTAGTGATGTGAAAGTAGGTGATATGGTAAAGGTTAAAGAAATCGTGTTGTTGTAGTTAATCCTAATTTGTCCTCTCTTAATGGGAAAGGGGCTCTTGGTAACCCTTCTTTCTCCATGACGAACACCACTTCTTCTTCAACTAGGCCTTCAGATTCACTGACGTGTGTCAGAGAAAGGAGTCAGAGGGTGAGACTATGTATGATATGTTTCTTTCTAGAACATGGAAGACCTTGTATGATATGTTCTCCTTCACATTTTTTCCCGGTTGCATGAAATACTAGATATTATATGTTTTCTTCATATTTCCATGTAATGGAAACATTGTACAATATGTTTGTTTCACATTTATTCTTTTGTTTTTATTGTTGTAAAGGAGGGAGATGTGTGACATTGTATTGTAGCTTTAAGCTGTATGGAATACTCTTCTAGCATGGTTCCATGTGGAATATTTGTGTAAGAATGTATTTGAGGAGTTCCATGGAACGACAGTTGAAGGAGTCACTCGATGGCTGAGGTGAATAAAACCCAACTTACCCAACGCCTCTGTGTACCGGTATCCTCTTCTTCCGTCGAAGACACCACAAGAGGTTCATTATCTGCTGATGATGTGATCCACTTGGAGGGTGGGGGGGTGCTCCCCTCACCCACCCCCAGGGCCGACACCGAGAAGGCACCAGAGACCTAAAGCTGTCTGTGCTGCAATACTGGGGGGGGGGCTGAGGGAGCGGAGGAAGAGGAGTGGGGTTAGAGTAGGAATAGAGAAGGGACAAATGGGGAGAGAAGGGACAGATAGACAGAAATGGAGCGAGAAAAAAATGGAAGAGAGCGAAAATTGCAGATTTGGGGAAAAGGAGAAAATGATGAGAGAACTTGTAGAAAAGAGGTGGAGAGAGAAGATGGCGAGGAGAGGGTAATGACGCAGGAGAAAGAGGGAGATGGTAGAGAGAAAAAGTCAGGATGTGGTCCGAAAAACATCCTCCCAACAATCTTAAAACGCACACAACTCGCATGAACAGACGAGTCCCTCAGACAACCCACGCACAGCACAAACAGGACACAGGCATACACAACAAACACAAAACAGCACTTACAGACCCACACGAGTCACAAACACCACACAGAGACAGTGCAACACTCACAGAACATAGACAGACACCACAAGAACAGCACACCACACATACACTGCACAGACCCACAGAAAGGACCATCATATGTAACACCACCACCTGGAAACACCTAGGAAACAGAACATAGACAACAAACAGCACAAAACACACACAGACAACCCATGCTATTTATAGGCACCATATACAGACACAACACAACCATATGCACACTCCACACGCAAATCATCAACATGATGCAGACCCCTGGTGTAGAATTCAGATTTACACAAAACACAACACACGTAATGCAAGACAATGGGTGGCACAAGGCTTGTTACCACAGACACTGCTGATGCTGAGAGACCCCACCCCCCCTCACCGCCTGGCAGTCTCAGGTAGTAGGTTCCAGCAGCGCTGGGTGGCACAAGGCTTGTTACCAGAGACACTGCTGTTGCTCAGAGATGCCCCCCGCCCGCCTCGTGTGGTAGGTTCCAGCAGTGCTGTGTGGCACAAGGCTTGCTACAACAGACACGCTGCTGCTCAGAAAGCCCACCCCACGCAGCCTCGGGTGGTGGTAGGTTCCAGCAGCGCTGGGTGGCACAAGGCTTGTTCCCACAGACACCGCTGCTGCTCCGAGATGCCCCCCGCCCGCCTCATGTGGTAGGTTCCAGCAGTGCTGTGTGGCACAAGGTTTGCTGCAACAGACATGCTGCTGCTCAGCAAGACCCACCCCCCCACCTGCGCTGCCTCGGTGGTAGGTTCAAGCAGTGCTGGGTGGCACAAGGCTTGCTACAACTGCCACGCTGCTGCTCAGAAAGCACCCCTCCAACCCCTACGCAACCATGGGTGGTAGGTTCAGGCAGTGCTGGGTGGCACAAGGCTTGCTACAACAGCCACGCTGCTGCTTATAAAGCCCCCCCCCCACCCCTACGCAACCTTGGGTGGTAGGTTCGGGCAGTGCTGGGTGGCACAAGGCTTGTTACCACAGACACGCTGCTGCTCAGAAAGCACCCACCCCTATGCAACCTCGGGTGGTAGGTTCAAGCAGTGCTGGGTGGCACAAGGCTTGCTACCACAGACACACTGCTGTTCAGAGAACTCTCCCCCTCCCCCATCCAACAGCCTCGGGTGGTAGGTTCCAGCAGTGCTGGGTGCCACATGACTTGTTACCACATGCATGCTACTGCTCAGAAAGCGGTCCCCCAACCCCCGCCGGGCAGCCTCGGGTGGTAGGTTGCAGCAGTACTGGGTGCCACAAGGCTGGTTACTACAGACACCGCTGGATCCACGTGTCAGACATCACTGCCCCCTGCACAGGTGATGGTGGCTACTGCGCTGTCATAACAAGAAGCGGATTTTACGTCAGTCACTCGGTTACCATGGCTTGTGGTACCACGGTGCCTAAGGTCACACGGTGGTTTGTCGTAAGTGGCAGCTCTCTGGGACTGGCACAGTGAGGGGTGGGCCAAACCGACCCCTCCAAGTAAGTATTCACTTTCATGAGCAAGAGTCGTTCAAAATGCAATCACTCATTGGCAAAACAATTAGGATTTGAAAGTAAAGACGTTAAATACATGTCTTTAATATGCTCCTGATCTTTTGCACATACCCAGGGTCACACATTGAGCCATCATTGGCTCCCTGCAGTGTGCACTGTTGGGCAGTACCAGAAATCTCAATTCTCATTATTAACAAGCACCAAATACACTAACTAAATCCTCCTTAGCACCTACAGGTGCTTTAGTTGCATGTGAGCACTACGCACAAAATATACCACTCGTAAAGGTTTTAATGAAGTGACGTTTTGAACGGCTTTAATTGAAACACAAAATTGAATAACTGAATTCTCCATAATTGAATCAGGTGTGAGCAGATACATGGGAGCCGTTGATGACGCAGGCACTAGGGCTACTGATGTGATTACTGGACTGGTTATTGAGATGGGTACCTGCAGGGCCCCGTCTCCCTTTCACATGCGAGTTGGGAGAGTTTGAGCTTTTGACGTGTGATTCTCTTTTGCTTATGGTACCAAGTCGGCTTGTCTTAAGCATGCATTAAAGTAGGTAGGGCCCGAAGCAATAACTTGGATTGCGTTCGCAAACCCAGCGATTCTCAGTCACAAGGTTTGCAATTGCAGAAGCATGATGTGCAATGTCGTAAACCGATTTTGTAAGTGGGAAAATATTTCCGACCTACGAAATGGGTTTTGGGACACATTATGAATCGCAATTAGGAAGGAGTTTAACTGCGAGTCACAATGCCATGTATCAGTGGTTTGCGACTGCAATCGCAAAGAATTAATCAGTTACCGACATCACAAAGGAGGCGGTAAGCGATTCGCACAAGAAAAGCGGTGAACCGTGTCGAAATGCGGGGGGAGTGCAGAAAGTGCGGGGGGAGTGCAGGGAGTGCGGGGGGAGTGCAGGAAGTGTGGGGGGTAGTGCAGGAAGTGCGGGGGGTTTCAGGATGTGCAGGGGGGGTAGTGCAGGAAGTGGTTTACGTGCTCATTATGCGTTCTCTAGATCTTGCCAAATGGGCAACGCGGCATCTGTTCATTCAAGGGACACGAACTGCACACAAAATGTTTCCCACTTAAAGATGCAAATGCAGATATGGGGCTCTGCTTTGCTTCAAGGCCACCAGCACTTTGTTCATAGCCGGTCAAACGGGTTAGACATTGTGACCTGCCTAAATAACATTCATTAAGACATTTGGAGACCCCTGAAAACTGAAATGTATTATGAGACCTATCAGTAGATAGGTTGGATTGCACATCACATCACTATTCACAGTCCACGATTTCAAGATCCTTGGTTTCACGTCGGGAGATTCCCTCGGAAATGTGCACAGTTTACATTACGCCCCCTAAACCAACCCCACATCCCTTCCCTGTCGCAGGATCGCGCCAGAGCTTGTCTTTATGGAGCCATGTGTTTGAAACACATGGCCCCATAAAGATAAGAAAACGACGGGAGGAATGCAGGCAAGGGAGTACAAGTAGGCCGTCCCAAAAAGCCAAAGGGAGGCAACATAGAAAGCTCTTTTCCAATGACTGGCCACCATTTAGCATAAACGGTGATGTCAGCCAATGGAAAAGAGGGGCGAGGCTTAAAGCCCTTTACTGAAACTCCTCTAAAACATTAAATCTCGCCGAGCGAGCTGCGCATGTGCGCAGCCATGCTAGCCGAGACCTAAAAAGAAAAGCGGTAGCCAAATCCACTTCAGGGGCAGACTAATAGACAGGACGTTATTTCCTGACTCAACACAATAAACAATCTGTGTCGCGGCTGCCCACGCTCACTGAATTGCAATACAATCCAGGAAGCCACTGTCTACTCACAGCTGTTCTGACTGGCTGCCAGCAGACGATCAGTCTGGTTCCAACATGGGGCACCATTCCGCTGGTTTGGAAACGGAGCCAACAAGAGCCCTGTTACTTCAATAATCTGATTGTCCACACTTAAAATTAATTATAATAGGGGCCTTTTCTTAAGAGCTGTTTAATTGCAATCAAAACACCAAATTGTATTGGAGTGTTTACATACAGTGCTTCATACCCCTGACAAGAATGCGAGGCACTCACATTTTCACTGAGTCCTGGATTCTATTTTTGAGGAGGGGTGGGGTGTTGGATGTGGTAAGACCTATGTGGGAGATGTTGGAGGAAGTGCATGAGGTTTGAGGATATGCTCCATACATGATGTAGTGTCTCGCTGCACATGAATGAACCGCTGTGGAGACTGTGAGCGAATAGGCCTTGCTGAGTAACCAGATTTTATGTCCGGGACTACACCTTGAGTTTACAATACTGGGAAGAGGCCTGTGTTTTAAATCTTTCAGAAATGAAGGTCACATTTAATACCCCCTGTTCACAATTGAATTGAACTCCAGAATGTTGCTGTATGAACAGAGGAGGATACACCAGGTTGAGGCTTTTTTAATGGAGGAACTGTCAATTATGGGACAAGCCTTGAGCACAGTGATCTTGTTTGGCGGTACATCTATGTGTAGGACGAACTGCCCACAACTCATCTGGGGGAAACCATCTTGTAAAGGTCGCGGACTTCTGCAGGATACCGCTGCTGTGTGCATCTTTTTCACAGGCTCTGGGAAGCAGATCTCCAGAAAAAGGCAAATTTGCAATGGGAACTGCGCACGCTTGCCGTGGACTGTAAACAATGCACACAGGACTACTTATCAGCAGGCTTAATTTTCCTACTCATGCTCTTTCTAGTCACTATTATTTCTGGTGAGGAGTCCTCACCACTCAGCCCGAAAAGTTTACTATTTCACAGTTGAACACTGTTTTTTATCGCAGTGTCCCTCATTCAGTAACCAGAAGGAGTGCTTAATTTGTATTTTAAAAAAAAATGAGTGCCAGATCCAAGTTTTTCTCAGAAGCCTGCATCCGGCAAAATCGAGGTTAGGGGTGGTGAATTCCAAGACTTCGTAGCCTTGATTCCACCTCATGCATCTCTAATCCACCACCAGACACTCCCTGCCTATTGATTTCACTCTTACAGATTATTTTTCCTCCATGCATTCTCCGTCTCACTGTTTTTATGTCTCTTTCTCCTTCTTTCTCCCATTCATGTCTTTCTCTCTCTTCCTCTGGATCGAAGTCTGTTGAGTAAAAATAAGTGCTGGTCCCCAAGAATGAGTGCCCACAAAAATGAGTGCCGTCAGGCCCCCTGCAACCACTGGCTCAAATGAAGCACTGGTCAGAAGATGATTCTGTTTGCCTTTCCCAACGTCCTAATATTTATAAAGCCTCGAGGTCAGATGCACTGAAGTCCATCAGAGAATGCTGGCGCAACACAAGGACTGTGATGAGGAAAATGAAGGACAAAAGCTTAGGAAAATTACTGGAAGTAATCAAATCACTAGCTTAAGCTGGATCATATGCCCACAACTTACTTTGACTGGCCGGGGTGCTTAAAGGAATTCAGAAACAAGGTCGCTCCTAGGGCAGTGGTGCAACGACCCTGTACAGGGCCAGTGACTGCCTGTGGCCTCACTTTACCCAGTGTAGCCAATGGGGATCGGCACCAGAGGTTCCCAGCACCAGGGAGTATGGCTTGGCTCATGACTGTGCTAAGATGCATAGTGGTACCAGATACATCTTAGAATAAACAACCACCTTGGGGCTTTCAGTATTTTGGTACATTTTAAATAGGGACCATCCCTTGCCCAGTTAAACTGCTGAGCCATGTTTATTCAATGCAACCCCTTGTCTGTTCAACGTTGGCATCTGGGGCTGGCTAACAGAATCACTACTGGATCACACCAAAGGGGCCCTTGATATGGATTAGGGAAGAAGTCATGGGACAGGCGAGGGAGGGGGAAGAGGGGCACTTTCCTCCTGCATGGTGAAGCCAAGCCAAACCAGCTGTGAAAACACTGCTGGGTTAATTAGTTCACATCGAAGTGGGTCGACCTCAGCTGGATAGTGCAAGGCCTCAAATCTCAAGACGCACAATTGATGGACGGAATGCTGAACAAATCAAAGCATTTACCCCCAGTCAAGAGATCTGGGTTAAATCCATCATTCTTTTGCTCACCATGCCACCATGCTTCATCTGAGTCGTCCCTAGTGGGAGGCACAGATGAAATGAGCACAAATTGTACTTGTGCATGTTTAGCACTAACGCCAATAAGTGCGGAGTGCCACTAGTTGGGAACTGCCCACAATAAAGGGAAAATAGAACTGTGATGCGCGGTCTGCCTCCAGGCATTATTCACAAATAACAGACTTGTAGACTTATTTACTGCTCCCAATAGTGTCCCATAATGAGGAGGCGCTTTCAAGACACCGTGGTGTGCTATGCCGATGAGTGTATATTAATACAGGGTGATGGATGCAGTGCAAGTAGAGCTCCCCTAATTGAGTTACAGAGTATAGTTGATAGTACACACAGGACCACCGTTTGAGAGCCAAATGTTCTGCAGTATTTAGTTACTAGATGGCTTTACTTGTAGATGGAATTTAAGAAGATCTACGTTTGCCTCTGCATGGCTGGTTCCACATATTTTGAGTCTATGCTCCTTGGACTTGAAGGAGTTCTCTCCATGTGTATTTATTTTTGTGTGGCACAAGTTAGATCCCCAAAACATACGGGGACTGGGTGATTGGCACAGCACAACTAACGTGTACATAAACTATACCAGTCTGAAAGCAGAATATTACCAACAAAAAATAAGCTACATATACATGATACAGCAGTTTCTGTCAAAGTACAAAGAGCGTTGTAGAGGTTAGTTGCAAGTTAGTAGCTGCATGCAGTGCAGCATCTGAAATACAAGGACGAGACGATAAGTGAGATGTTTTCAGAGAGGAGTAGTACATACTTCGATTCTGTGGCACAGGATCAGATATTTTAATGCTCTTTTAGAAGAGGAAAAAAGTAGGGGCATGCTTAAATTTTGGTGGGTAAAAACATTCCAGATCTTTTATGTATTTCCAGAAAAAGATTGTTGTGGTGTAGATTTTGTGTCCCGAGTTTTCACCTACAGTGTATAGGTTTTGCTTGATATTGGGAATCTCTTTGGTGATACACCTCTCTGTAGCAAACGGGGGGTTTACACTATTTTAGCACCTAATGCAGAGCATACAGAATGCTACTGGGGGTCTACATATAGCAAGTGTATGCTAGAAGTGCTCATTTTGCTATCTTTCTTTATATTTCCCCCCCAAAACTATTAGTGTTAATTAATACAGATGCCTCATTCATGTATTTATTCAAGAGTAAGACAGTGTGGGACGTATGGGCAGGATTTGGAACTGACGAGATGTCACTCTCCACTAAAATATACTTTGATACAGCAACTGCATGCTATATAAAAATAAATTAAGCTGTAACCAACACAATAGTCAACGCAATTTCTTTCACAAAAAAAATACTTTCCAGAACTACAATCTCGTGTAGACGTACCAGTCTGTAAATGTCAGGGCACAGAAACGTATTGGATTATATTTATGTGTGGATGCTAATTTTAGTACATTTGACCCGGTTATGCAGCACTAAATCAATCTCTCAGGTAGTAAGTAGACTGACAGGTTACTAATAGCATCAAATACATTTCAATGCACATCTTTTTTTTGAATTGGTTATGACTATCAGCATACTTCCAGCAGATACGAAATAACTTGTTGCACATTAGGAAACAATCATTTTCCTTTCCCACTTCAAGGGAAGCTCTGGCCTCATCAACTGTGTTTTCAGAGGATAGTTAGTCGGTGGTTGGATACTATTAAGAATGAAATACAGATTTGCAGCCATGGTGTCGAAAAGGAGTACACAAGAAAATTGGGAAACGTAGCAGAATGTTCTGTATGTGTCTTATTTTCTTCTCGTCGAAATTGGCCCCAAAATCACTTATAAAAACACGAGGACGCCTTCCACTCAAACATGGAGGAAGGCTGCCATTGGCAAATGGTTGCAACACCTTCATTATTTGGGCCAAGCTGTTTTCCATGTAAAAGATAGCACAGCCAAGAAATTCATTTCGTCAATATTGTTAAGTGTTGCAGGCTACTTTTTGAGAGGGGGACATGATGGTGTCTGGGGCACAAAGCATATTGATACTCAATAGTCTGAAAAATAATCTAGGCTACCGGGGCTTTTTAACAACTTTATTTTAAACCCTCTGTGCAGTCTGGGCTTTGCCCACCACTCCCAAAACTCCTGCACGAAACTACCACAGTAGAAGCCAAAACTCACTCTGGAAAGACCTGGAGTTGCCTTTTAATCGAGTTGATTTGATCAGTCGCAAGGTTTTTGGCCAATGGAGAATCTGATTCCCGAGCTTTCATTAATACAGTGGAGCAATGCACATCTAAGAATCTTAGAATGAATAGAATGCCATCTACGCCAAATAAAACACGGACAATCATCGGCCGGGTTAGGTACAAACCTCATAGATTTACTAATATTGGAAAGGCGAACTAATTTGAGTGGGGAAGTTCTCCTGTCTGTCTCCTGCAATGGAATTGAAGCTATGAATTTTCTTAACGGGGCAGTCGACGGTGCGAATATTTTTAACCAAAATTCAGAAATCTTGAGTGTAAGTTGTCAATATAAATAAGGTTGGGCCCGTATACTGCCTTCTGGGATGGAACATTCATGCTTTTTTAAAAGTTGTCTCAAGTAACATAAATGTATAAAGATACTAATGTTGCCAGATGTGTATTTAGTGGCATTAGAAAAGTGGTCTCTGTTTTGCTGTTCAATCTTATAAGTCAGCAAATGTCCTCTAGCTGTACAGTGGATGGAATCCAAACTCGCACAACTAAGAAGACACCACACGAATCCTACACCTGGAACACACAAAAAAAATTCAAAGCATGCGTAGATCTTGAAGTAGCCAATGACGTTCAATCAGATGCCATATGTTTATTAGAAGGTGGTAAGAATATGATGCAACCTTATTTACAGTACCAGGTGTGGAAATGCCAATATAGAGTTTTGTACATTAGCTTTCAGGGTGATGAATGATCAGTTTAGATCCAGAATGTGTGTCATGATAAAGGATTGTAAGAACATCAACTCTTCCATAAGATTCCGAGAGAGTGGCGATACAGCTGTACACATACAAAATCTAAAGAGGCCCACTTTGAAAGTGCCCTTCTACCAGATACAAAAATCAAAATGCCTAGCCGTTTCTTAAAAGATGGCTACATACTAGTAGCCTAGATCCAAGAAGTTAAAATGGAAATGTGATACTATACAGAGCATTGGCAAACTATCCTGAAAACCGGTGTTGGGGTAGTGGTAATAGGGTCTGAACTCTCAGTAAATATATTCAGTTGTATACTGAAACATTCTCATCTAGCAGTATAAACCTTCAAAAACAGAATGAGGCATCAGGGGGCATTGTGGGATTTTCTCTCTTTCAAACCCATGTTTACAAATGATGAGCCTTTAAATCAGTAATATTTTCACTGCCACTTGAGTCAAATCATTTTGTACAAAGCCAACCCCTGCCAAATTTGGGGTAAATGCAGTCTCAGCAATTCCAAAAGCAGTCCTGCAAGTAATCTTCCCGACAGATTGTGGGACAACTATAGAAAGTGACACTATCGCTTTTCATTTCCTCTTGAACTTGGGAAGTTGGGCTTGGGTGGTCGTGATGTGATTGAGGGGCCAAATTATTAACTACAGAGGTAACAATGACTCTAATCTAGATTCCTCATTTGACTAAATGTTGTGATCATGGGGAAATCTTTCAACTATGTGCCTCCCTCCACTCTCTCTGCCAAATTAAGGAGTGCTTATAAACAGATGAATGACTACGAGTACTGAGAATTTAAAAAATAAACACAATTGTAAGAGACAACAGGCTTTTACTTTACCTGAATTGTTAAATAGAGTAATAAACCGGGCACGGCCAGTGTGTGAAAATCTGATTTCCAGACATGAGTGACACAGTGCATACCTTCCTTGGGCTATGTGTGAATAACTGAACTTATCATGTGTCCAGAACAGACTGGACGCCTTGATTTGAATTAATTCTAATGTATTCACCAGAGCGAAAGGCCATCCAGTAAAACATTCTGCAATTAGATGATGCATGGTAAGCTGCAGCAGGGTATTTCAAAACTCAGACGATCAAGTTTACTTTTTTTTTTAACTGATTATCGTGCAAATGGTGCGCAACTCATTTTCTACACTGCCCTCCGACATCGGAGGATGCGTGCATCTTTCAGAAGATGATTGTGGAGTGGTGGTAACATTAAAACATATATAACTCAAACCCAGCACTCACGATTTATTCAGTAAAATTGCTTCATGTTAGTTTTTTCCCGGTTTACAACAGCTGAACCAACAATGCACATCAATACCACAGCGCTCCCAACATCCTCCTCTTCTTTGTTTCCAAATGTTGGCATGCACGTACAATATTTATTAGCAGTGAATTGTTTGAAAAGCAAAGCAACGAGCACGTCAACCAGACCCATAGGAGTGCTGAATGCAGTAGTCGGTATCATGGGCGTCCGCAGAAATGTTTCCAGGGGGGGAGGAAAATTTTAACTTCATCACCATCCTCCGACATGATTGCGCACAAGTATTAAATACATTTTTAAAAACTCTAATAAGACAAAGAGCTTAAATGAACAAAGAAACCCATAGGGGGGAAGAGAAAAATCTTGTGAGGTGCAACAGCAGACGACCTGGCAACTACAATGAAACAGAGGGAAAAACTAAAAATGGCCGGAAAAAAAAAAAATCTAAATCAGGTTGATGTGGTTCTAGAGAGATCCACATCCTCAAACCTTTCAATGATGATACAGTGGACGATTGTATCAAATTCAAGAGCTAGTAGGATCAGACTCGCTAAGCCACATCGTCTCAAACAATATTAATGAAGCAACTCATTAAGTACCAGAGCCATGACAGATTCCATCTATCTACTTGGACAGAATCTCAGAGGAGTGTCCAGAGCATTGGATTTCTCAAGATGGTCGGTAAGTTGTTCAGACATTATTTGCTTTGCCTTTTTTTCCAAAGTGGGTAACAGCACCATGAGATCAGAGATATAAACATTTGGAACATCCAAACCATCTTTTGAAGGCAGAAAGAGGGCTAACAACACTGGATTTCCAAACTTTGGGTACAAGCCCAGCTGTGAACAATGCATTGATAATATTGGCAATTTCCTAGACACTGGCGGTAGAAGTTCCTTGTAATATTCTGACACAGCACGATTCATTGGGAAAGCCAGGTTTCAACATGGGTAGAAGAATGCCTACCTCCTCTTTAGAGTCTGTGGAAAAGCAAGAGAGGGAGATCTCAGTGCAGAAGTAAAGGCCGGGTGCAGGAAAACTGAAACAAGGAGAGCAGGGGACTGATAAATGGGTAGGTTTTAGGTGTACTCTGCAAGTCATTGAACATGGAAGTGTCAGGGCTACATGTCCTCCAATGCACACCTCTTTAGAACAGAGGCAGAGACCAAAAGGCAAACAATAAGGATGGACAGAATGGAGTTCATGGGTTTGGTGAAATGGAGTTCTGAGAGACTTGGGAGTTACATTCAGCTAGGAGTAGGGGGCAAGGAAATGGAGGACGAGCTTGATGCCGTATTTTACGTTATTCTTGAGCCTTGCCCATTCTAGGGAAGAAACCGTGTTTTGAGGTCACTTAATAAAAAGGTGATGTGGTGAGAGTATAATAGTACTGTAGATGGAGCAGGGGAGGAGGGGGGGGGGGCGGTTATGAGGTAGCCCCAGCTCTTTCTGGTGTTGCAAAGCAAGGACGCAGATGCCCAGGGCTAACAGATACATTTAGGAGAAAAGTAATCTGCTAAAGAGGCAGGTCCGGAAGCAATAAATCATATCAAGTAAGACTTGCTGGGGATTGATGAGGGATGACGAAAAGGTGGAGATGGACGAATACAGTTGCTCCTAGTTTTAACAAAAAGGGGGTGCGGTAGCAAGTCAAGTGAACATTCTACCTCTTAATTTGTCTAGAGGGTCCGGGTCAGACATAATCCCTGGAATCACTGAGATATGGCAGTGCTGGCCTGATACTGGTAAGTTTGAGAAAGGACTAAAAGATCAGTGTGAAGAAGGTGTCTGGCAGGCCTAAGAGGAGACCAATATGCCAATGGAAAGTGGACAGGGTCTAGAACCCAAAGAGCTAGGTAAAGTGGTGTGGTGAGAGAGCTGAGAGTCACATACAGGCTAGGTTATTGCATAGTAGAAGGTATTGGGATGATGTATTAGTTTTTGCTGTTGACCGTTCTATTAATTCATAAACTAAAGGGGTGGGGAATTATTTTTAGTTTTTTCTTGTCTCAATAATAACACAAACTTCATTCAACTTTAAAGTTTGTCCGTGCTGATTTCATTGCACCTTTTCGGCCTTCATTGACAAGCCGATTAGTTTGATCCCAAAGAGATACTTCTCCAGGTGCTCGCGCAAGAGCAGTGGCTTCAAATAGGCACACCCCATGTTGACACCATTGCATACACACATGCATCGTCTCCACACCCATTCCTGCCTAAAGAGCTGCACTTCACACCGACAATGCCCCTATGCAGCTGGAGGCTACATTTTGTTCAAAATAGTGACCCCTCACAAAGATCCCAACAGAAGCATAGCGTTTTGCAGACACTTCTTCAAAAGAACTGCATCTCTCAAATACACCAAGGAAGACTTCTTCCTTTCTGAGACACTGCCCGTTGGTGCTACATATGTAAGGCGACAAGATGACTGCAAGTTACGGGGAGAATTACTTTTACAGACCTAGGCTTTGCTTTTACATTATTAGCTAGTGTGTTTGACCAATTGGTTGAACTAAAATTAACCTAGACTACAGCTCCCAGAATGCACTGGTATGGCAAATCAAAACTGGAAAAGTTGTGCCCTGGTGAGTTATCTGGTCACCCTATACATATGACTGACCCTGCCCCGAAAAATGTATATTTGCAGACAGTGCCCAACCACCACAATGTCACCAAAGCTCTGCATTTCACGCAAACAAAGACCCACATAAAGGGTGAGCCTCACACCAATGCTTATTTCTTCCAAACAACATTAATATCGACCCCCGGTAAAATAACAATGCTTCAACATGGAGTGCTTAATACCAGCACAGTACTCCCAGAGACGTAGCCAACACAAGTGGGTTTAGCTGCAACTCCCCGAAGAGGCGCTCCTCAGAAATAACCCCCAAAGCACACACAGAAAAGAGCGAAACGTTAGGGTATGTGGTGGATGTGTTGTGCAGCTAATATTATGACTGAAGTGTAGACCAGGTAAAAAATAGATGTAGGGTTCAGCCCCAAAAGTTCAAGAAGGGCTGAGACACGCAACCACTTGCAGTGAAATGGCAGCAAAACACGCAATATTGCAACAGATTATAGCCGGACCAAACGATGGGGTCCATTCAGAAACTATTAGATGTAGAATATGAAAGCTGAAGCAGGCCCTACTTGAACGGACAGGATTTTTTAAAATAACCTTTATATTTGTCTGCATGTGAGGTATGGTGTCTGATAAAAAAACAACTAGTTAAAAAAGAGCTGTACTGCTCAAGCACTTTTAATTTCTGACAGGCAGCTGAAAGTTTGACCACCATATCTCAGCCCTTACTGGTCTTAGCCGGCTCCATTCGAATATCAAAATTAAATTAAATTAAATTCCAAAGCTCAGCACACAGCCTCACACTCATCCAAGGGTTAATGAAACCACTCAGTGCTGATTGATTATGGAAGTTTCCATGGTCGGACCATGCAAGCATGATCCGTGTTTTTCAGGCGCTGTGGAAACAGTTTAACTCCCTGCCTTCAAATGTTTGCACTCGCACCACGCACTTAACAATCTAAGCAGCGAAAAGCAGAGAAACTGGTGGCCCGGCCTACTTACTATAAAGTTGTGACAAGTACATGGATCAATGCTGCTAAAGGATAAATTAAAATGCATATTGGTATTCTAGCAGCAGGGAGCTTTCTACGTTGATAGTAAGTACTCTGTATGTTGTATGTTTGTGTATTATAAATGTTTCACTAACGTTATGTTTAGTAGTGTTTTTATTTAGGCTAAAATAGGTTGAATTGAAAGTGAGGTGGAGCACTGGTGACTCAGAGGATATGATGACCCTTCGCAGATGAGGGTGATGGAATGTGGGGTGGGGTTCATCCCAGATGGAGGTAGGGTGACCAACAGGCATGGGTGAAAATTCAGGACAGTGAGTGTAAAAATTCAGGACAAAGGCTCAAAATTCAGGACAAAAATTCAGGACAGACGGTCAAACTAGTCCATCCTACATTCAACTCTTGAAGTGCTTTTACCTCATGGCCTGGGGCACAGTTTGGCTGCAGAAATGATAGCTATGACCTTGGCAGGGCCAGCTTTAGTGCTTGTGGCACCCGGTGCGACAATCTTTGTTGACGCACCCTCCTCTGAAAGAAGTGGCATAACGCAAAACTATGGGGGGGGGGGGGGCCTTCAGAATTAAATGTGGGCCCACTGAGTCTCCCATATCTCACATATGAACATTGGCTTTAGGCTGTACGAGGCCTCCTGAAGGTTTGGGGTTCCCTTGAAGGGTTGCCACCTCCCCCACACAGCATGGGATACAGAGGCCTTCAGCCTTCATTACACCCCTTCACCAAAGACCTCTCTCTCAGGGTCCCTCACTATCAACCTCCAATGGTGCCCCTCATCTCCATATAGACTCTATCTTTTGTGTATTTCATTTCTTTTATAGTGCTAGCCAGCCCAATGTAGGGTGCTGAGCACTTTAGCTCACACACATTGTTCAGAGACAATGACTCATATATGTATGTAAATCAATGTATAGGAAATGTTAATTATGACAATGGGGGCTGCAAGGTGTAGGAGTCACATGTCATCCATACTGGTAGGTACTATTTGCAGGGCCACTGGAATTATGCAGCAGGGGAGGGCCAAATTATGCTGCAGGCTTGACTAAATTATTTGGCAAGAAAAGGGAAATGCTGCAGCTGCAAATTTTGTGATAGTATAACTACATTATTTTCTCATGTTTGCACTTTTTAATACTTTCTGGGCATAGTTTGGACCTCATTGGTAACCGTATAACACCCAAATATAGCAATATGCATAAGAAAGGTGACCAGTCAACCTTTCCAAAGAGCCTTTGCAACCATTCACGTCGTCATCTTTTAAAATCTCACACAGAAGATAGGCATCCCCTGTACAATCACCATTTTGGGTAGAGAACAATAAAAACATAACTCACAACATTTTGCGCATCACTTTAGCTACATGTTTTTTGTTGGGTAAAGTGGGGGAAAAAATATGCGCTGGTGTCTAGCCTTTTGGCTTTGTCAATGCATGTTATTTTCTGTTATTTTCTGATTTTTGTACAACTAGATTGTTGGTAAAGTTGGTGGTCCCTTGAAAATATATATTAAAAAATATTGGCTAAAAGCTAAATCTTTTTGGGTCTCTAAAAGCATGCATTGCCATAGTGGTCCATGGCACAGAAGGAGATTTCTCTGTATGTGGAAGCGCTCCGTGTGAAACAGTATGCAGTCACTCGTAATTAACCCCTTCCCCGCTCACGACGGAACCTTTCCGTCATGAGCCACGGTTGCCGTGTGCTCATGACGGAACGGTTCCATCATGCCACGACCGTTGGCGGCCGCTCCGCCCACGCGGCGCTGTTTCCCCGCCTGTGCGGGGGGACAACGCAACTGGGTGGAGTCATGACGGAACCGTTCCGTCATGAGCACAGCTCAACCGTGGCTCATGACGGAGCGGCTCCGTCATGAGCACAGCGCCACCGCGCTGCCCCCCCGCGCCACGGCGGAATTCCCGCCGCGGCGAAGGAGTTAAATTAGCCAGTGGCTGAAGAGTGCGGACATAATTCCCCATGCTGTATGTGGTAATAAGTGAAAGAAAAATAATGCGAATGTCACAACAAACGGCTGTGAGGGAAGAGGGCTGACTGGATGCCCCTATGAGTAAATATATTATACAGAGACGTTTAGTAAAATCTTAAGGTTTTGGCTAAAGCCAGATCTAAAAGATAAATCCCTTATCAACTTTAAGATGACCAGCTGGGAGCTTGCATGCATTTATCTTCAAGTACAAACAGTTTTCTTTGTTCGTTCTCTTATGTTGGTGGTCATGTGCAGAGAATATTGTTCAGACCACATTGATAATTTTGAAAAAGCAGTATTTCTCCGATTGATGTCCAGCAAAGGTTTCGATGAAGCCCTGGAATTAACACCTGGTTGCAGGGTTTGAGGATCTAATTTCCGTTTGCTTTTTTAACTGTTTAAACTCGTATTTATTCTTTGCTAAAATATTAAACATTCCTTCTGAACCGAGTTTCTCAGCCTCATGCAGTTTTGCACAACTAGACTACTGCAATGCAAGATGTGAGAACATTTACATGTATATGTAAATATTCTCACATATTGCATTGCAGTAGTCTAGTTGTGCAAAACTGCATGAGGCTGAGAAACTCGGTTCAGAAGGAATGTTTAATATTTACAAATAAAAAATAAATACGAGCTAAACAGTTAAGGCTAAAAAAAGCAAACGGATCTAATAGTAATAGTAGATTGTTTTTAATCAGATGTGCGTGGTATAATCTACTGGCTCCAAGCGAGTCACTCGCCTTCAAGGCACGTTAAAGGCAGGCGGCCCATTGTCATTCTTTATGTGATGATCGGCAGCAGGCACAATGACAATGGGTCCGCAGTCAGCTGGAGGTCGGGGAGGGGCTGCTGCAGTCTCTAGAGTTCAAAGAGAAGTGCGAGAGGCCCCAAGTGAGAGAACGTTTAAACTCCTAGGGCCTCTAGCAGGGGAACAGCACAGCCTGCTGTAAATGTGATAATTACGGACCAAAGACCCTAGGTGGAGGGAGGTGGGTGGCTGCCTGCTCAGAACACATGGGCGTCCGCTACTGCAACGTGCGCTGCCTGAGTGACAATACCACATTGTCACTGGGCCAGCACCGGACGGCCCGGCGATCGGGGGGGGGGGGCAAGCGCAAGCTGTGAGGCAGTGCCGCCTCCTTTCACATACAACCAGGGTGACCAACCGTCTGTAAATTTCACGGACCGTCCGTAATTTGGGCCTCACGTCCGTTGTCCGTGAGGATCCCTTTTACGGACGCCTTTTGTCCGTAATTTTGGGTATTGCAGGGAACAGCACTGTTCCCTGCATGAAGCCTCCACTCCCTGATGGGACGGCCTCGCACTCTCGCTGGGACACAAGAGCAGCCCCACCCCTCCCATTGGCATTCTGTCTGTGGCTGAGTGCCACATACAGAATGACAATGGGCCAGTTTGGAGTGTTACTACATGGGGTGGCCCCCTGCTGCCACAGTCCAGGGCAGCGCATTCTGTCAGATGGAAGGAATAAGACTGGACTTTGTTGAATCGCTGCATTTTGAGTCACAAGTGTAGCGAAGCACAAGATTTAGAGAGTACTTTATCGGATATTGGTTTAATGGGCTGTCTTGTCTGAGTCACAGGGTGTCACTTTCAAATATGCAGTCGTAAGTGGTTTTCTTTTCACGTACCTGTTATGCTTGTCTTTTCTGGAAGTTTTATTTTATTATATAAAGGTGGGTTTCACAGTCACTGTTTTGTTTTCTTTCACGAGGATTTATTTTGGGCTGGAGGGGTTAGTAGGTCACAGACTTTTGGTTGGATGTAGCACGTTACAGGTTGCATGCAGTATGTAAGAATTTCATTGCACTATGGATAATGTTCACAGAGTTGGTATGTGCCCCTATTTCTTTAGTTTAGTTAAGGTCGTGCCGATGATGCTAATGGGTTCCTTGCTCTAATCTTGTATTTTGATACCCCTGATTGAAGGGAATGTTCTCGAACTGAGGGGAGAGGATGTGGCCCGACAGTTAGATTGCTGACTTTGGTGCTGGAAACCAGGGTTCGAGCCTCGGGGTCGCGTCCACATCCTGTGATTCTGGGCAAATCACTTAATCTCCCCGTCCCTGAATTGTGGAACGTAACCAGTGCTCATGTAAAGCGCTCCAATACCTTCGGGTTGAGCTCGCGCTATATAAATCTGCATTAAAAAAAAAAATGCTTAAACACGCCAAAGCTGCTACAGAATCCAGTTCATGAAAAGAAGTTGGTGAAACAAGTTAAAAAGAAGGTGCTAGAGTTCTTTCAGTCTCATTTTAGAAACGCGCATTTTCAATATTATATTCAACAAAGCCATGGTTGCTGCATTTTTATTTTATGCAACTAACAACATTGACAAATCCAATAGTTCTGGCTTGTAGGTATAACTTTACTTGCGTTATATATCTGGATGCCATGACAGGAGAGGCAAAATACCAGTCCGGCGGCACACTATGCTAAGCACAGATTTTTAGCTTTGGTGTTTTAAGCTACGCCCTTAATTACATCAAACACCCCCTTTGGAGAGACCCCCCCCCCTTTTTTTCATCCCGCTTAAAGCCCTGGAAACAACACAATGTCACAGTCACCTCATGGCATGGCATGACTCATGACTTCTACGTTTTCAAACTGCCTATGTGCAGGGGCATAGTGAACCCAACCACACCCAACCCCTTGCTTTAGGAACTACAGCAAGGGTGACATTCTTGATGGGCCTTTTCTGTCTGCAACTCTGCAGACAAAGGCTCAGCTCATTATTAATATGAAAAGGTGGGTGAGTGAGTAAGTGAAGGGATGGGTGGATGGCTGGATGGATTAGTGAAAGGGTGAATGGATGACAGGATGGATAATGAGCGAAAGGATGGATGGATGAGTGAGTGGATGGATGGATGAGAGAAAAGGTGAATAGATGGATCGAAGGGTGGAAGGGTAGATCAATGAGTAAAAGGGTGAATGGATGAGTGAAAGGATGGATGGATGAGTGAAAGGGTGGATGATGGGCGAGTGAATGGGTGGATGGATGAGTGAAATGATGGAGGAGTGAAATGATGGATGAGTGATAGGGTCAATGGATGGATTCATGAGTGGATGAGTAGAAGGATGGGTGGATGGATGGAAGGATGGCTAAGTGAAAGGGTCAATGGAGAGAGGAAGGATGGATGGATGACTGACAAGGTGAATGGGTGGAAGGATGAGTGACTGGGTGGATGGATGAGTAAGTGAAAGGATGGCTGTATGGGTGAAAGGGTAAATGGATGGATGGGTGGAAGAGTGGATGGATGAGTGTACGGATGGATAGGGTGAAAGGATGGATGGATGAGTGAAAGTGTGGATGGAGGGATGGATGAGTGAAATGATGGATGGAAGGATACATGAGGGATAAGTTTGCAAATGGATGAATAGGTTTGGATATAGATGGGATTACTTATATACTATTACGCGACCTCCTCGGATGTGTCTGTAAAATTTACCTTTTGTCCCTAAGATTTGTCCTGAATTTTGACCTCCTGTCCTGAATTTTTGTCCTGAATTTTGACCCTTTGTCCTGAATTTTTACACTCACCGTCCTGAATCTGCACCCATGCCAGTTGGTCACCCTACATACAACAGACTCGAGAAGTTAAAATCACAAGTCTGCTCTCACAGCCATAAAGTCTCTTTTGTTATTTTTCTGCAGTCGCCCCTACCCCCGTTTACTTTGGCATGAATCTGCAGGACTTGTAAATGTGACCCTTCAAATGGAAGAGGGGAGGGACAATCCCACATGCAGCCCAACCTCTGTGAATTACAAGTTTTACAAGCACTCAAGACTTTGGGGAAATAACAAGAGAGTAGGCAGGGGATGAACAGGGCCCAGCAGACCACAACCATTTACCAATAAAATATAAAAGCAGCCATACCAGCCACTGAGCCCTAGAGGGGCAGAAACAGCGTTTAGAAATCCTGAAACCTAAGGAAGTGCACAAACTGAGGCACTTCTTTTAAACATGGTCCGTGTGTTAGTTCCTTAACGGTTTATTACATAGACATACTACTAAACGAGAATTGACAGCTTTCCTGTTTATTCCCAACTGCAAGCGCAGCTATTAATATCCTAATCTGCTCATATATTTGCTGATAATTACATGGGGTACAAAAAGTATAAACAAGTAGCGCAATTTCACGTTTTTTAACTAATCGGGGAGAATATTGGGGCCAATAGTAAAATTAGAACCACATGAAAGCCCTTTACAGACCTATACCCCTCGCGCCCTCAAAAAATAGTAATACATGGCATATTGCTGGGTATCTGCATATATGGTTTATGCCGTGGTATAACTTCATTAGGGCAGAAGAGCAAAATTGGCAAGAGAAAAACAGCGTTTACTATCTCCGATTGCTGAAGCAATTCTCTTAATGGTCACAAGGCCTCTTCAATGTGATTTCATCTACTGAGCAAATTTAACCCCTGGCATCCTGGTTATGGTTGAATATATATAATTTTGCAACCGCAACTGGCGGCCTCACCTCGTGAGTCATGGCCCTTTCCCGCTCTCAATATTGTCAATAAACATCTGTATGTATGTGTGTGTATATATACCAACAAACACACACATTAAGAATATATATATATATATATTATATATATATATATTCACTTAAAAAACCATAGGTCTCACACATGTTATAGTTAGCTGGACATTTCACTCGTGAAAAACCATTGAAATTCCCCCGTTATAGTTAGTGCAGGCAACTATAACTCACGCGACCGCAATCCTCTGCTGATGACGTCAGATATTACATCACTGTATTTAGACACTTATTTACGCATGTCTTCTTCCATTAATTTTTAGCTATACATATATTACAAATATTTTTTTTTCAGTGATGTAATATCTGACGTCATCAGCAGAGGACTGCGGTCGCGTGAGTTATAGTTAGCTAACTATAACATGTGTGAGACCTATGGTTTTTTAAGTGAATTTGCAAGGTTTTTTAAATGCTAATTCCTGACTATAACGTGTGTGAAACCGATGTTTTTTTCAGTGAATTTTAAATGCTAAGTTATGTATTTTTTTAAGGTTTTTCACCGTGCGCGTACCGTACGCGCGCTGTGCGCTTCGCGCGCCCACGTTACACAGTTCGCGGAATTTTTCCGTTTCTACCGCACGCGCACTCCGCGATTTTTCGCAAAAAAATTAAAGGAAATTTTGGCCCTTGGGGGTCCTTCTGGGACCCCCTGACAAAGGCTAGGGGGTCATGAACTGTCCACCCTGCCCCCTTTTCACGTTCTCCACCTTTGTTTTTCACCCCCTCAGACTGCGAAAGACAAAATAGCGGCCCACACTTCCTGGTTTCGACCGATTCGAATGTTTACTAAGATCTAACAACCAATCAGAATCGCGCTCGCGCACGGCAGCGTGCGCGTATGGTAAGTTTTACCGTACGCGCACGCTGCCCGCTCATAGATATATATATGCTTTTAAATGCTATTTTCTCAGAAAAAACTGAACAGATTTACACCAGACCTGCAAAAGGCACATCCCTGACCTGAGGACTACCTCTCTGCCAAATTTCAAGTAATTCTGTTCCGCCGTTCGGGCTGTAGCTTGGACTAAAGGTCCTATGGAAAAATGCACGGGGAAAACGCGTTTTGGGACCCCCCCCCCTTTCTCAGCCCCCGCTTGACGAATCCCCCCCCCCCCGAGACCAGCAACCGATATTTACAATAACCATAGACTCAAAGTTTTAAGTGTTTAAGAGTCATGATAATGCTATTTTTAACTCCTATTAACAGGCACTGATCTAGCTGATCCAATAATTTGTAAATCCACAACAGAATTTATTTTACAACAAAAAAGAAAGTAACATTTTCCCTTTAAATGTGGATCCAACCAAAAGGTAAGGATAACAAATTCCCACAATTAGATTTTTTAACACCGTAAATGTACTTGTCATCAATAATGCCTAAATATTATACATGAACACATGTATATCTCTCCAATAGATGGGAGTTGTCATCGTGAAATAAGCCCACGTTATTTTGATTTGCAGATGATCTTTACTAAATAAGTGATATTTATTCACAATAATATGCGGCAGGCAGCATGCTACAAGAGTTTACTTACATCTAAAGCGCAATGAAAATGCTTAAGAGATTCTGATGCATTATTGGATGTAACAAATTTATATGACAAAAATAACAAGCTTTTATTGGTTCTGAAACAATTGTGGGGGATGGCCTTGTGCTAACTGTGAATAAACTTTGGATTGCATTGAAGACAATTCGAAATATTTACTTATTTTAAGGTGGTGTGCAAATTAATGGGTCACTTGTTTGTAAATGAATTGGGAACTTCCCACACAGCCTTGTTTTACTTTAAGAAAGTATGCAAGCATACCGCTCCTTAAAGATGCATATTGGCCATCTCCTAGGAACTAAGCATTAAAAAAATGGCTAAACAAACTGTACCTATCCCATTACTTGCACTTTCTCAAATTAACTAAAAATCTCCTGAACAAGTCAAGTTATAAGCGCAGTGCTTTGCAAACCAAGTCACAAGTTACAAAACACCAACAATTCTAAATGTTGATCACCTCGTAGTTATAGCTGGTGCATTTATGTGTGGACTGCAAATAGTCCGGGTAACAATTGTGTTTTGTATGCATTCTGTTGCCAAACTTGGGCTAAGAGACAGAATCACGGAACTGTGACTATATCTTTATTTGTTTAACCTTAGCTAAACCATATAATAGTTTAAGATCTGAGGATTTTTACACTTAAAAGAATTGTACAATAAAATAAATGATTGCTCATAAATTCATACCTGCGATGTACAAATAAACTGCCAATTTCTAAAGAATAACCTCGTCAAACAATATATAAATTATTGGGATACAAAGAAGAAAAGACAAAACAAACAAAGGCCTCCGAAGCAAGATTAATTTGTTAAATCAACACTATTATATCAAAAGCCTGCTTTTGCATAGGTCCCAGAAACCTGATTGTATAAATGTTCTAGAATATTCCATATAGGAAGTGTGATTCCATGTGGTGTGCGTTAAGAGTGGAAATGGTGGACATACAAAGTCTGGTGACAGGAATCCTGGTGTGAAACAACTCTCCTCTTACTTTACATTGTAAAACGCTCAATTGTAAGCTATGGCCATCTAAGAAAACCAAAAGGGCAGTGCATTCTAGTGGATCACACTCCAATGTAAATAATCCCATCATGCACTTAAATGTGATGCTAGGCTAGGGGTCAGTTCCCAATTAAATATCTAAAATTAGCTACACCTGAAAAACAAAGTCTGGCTGCAAGCCTCCAGGACACAATACTGTAACAAAGTAATATTTAGTTCCAAAAAATTTAAAATATGAAGAAAATACTGCTGCACATAAAAGTACCCAAAAATAACGAACTGCCTTTTTCTTTAAAAAAAACATGTTTTAATTTATTTTGGAATAAAACAATATAGAAGCATTCTATTGCTCGTTGAAGATTGGCATGATCTGGTTGTTCATAAGGCAACATACAACACCTCGTTAAGATTAAGGAACGTCTATTATCTACAAAACCAGCCCAGGGAAGTTTTCAACACTAAACCTGGCATGTGTAAACCAGGTCCCTCTTGCAGTCCACCCTCCTTCACTGTTTGAGGTTTCTAAAATGAACAGGAGTTCCTGCAGCTCAAACTCTCATAGTTTAACATTTACACTCATTATGTAGATTTAAAAATTCAAAGCACTTCTGTAAAAAGAATTTCAATACTGTGAGACCCAAACATTTTTATGCAAAAAAAGTCTGAAGAGTTTGGCAGAACAGAAAAGGTGCACATTTATTGCTGGATTTTGCACGGCACTAAAATGGAAAGTGATTTTATACCATCAATAAAGGGAATGGAACGGTAATTTTGCCATTTTGTTCTACATTAAAACGTGCGACTGAAATTGCCTTTTTAGCCACATGAAAAATAATGTAACAAATATATTCCATTTCTGCCAAGTAGAAATTATTACACACTGCTACTGAGAAAGGGGTTGTGTACACCATATCTTCATCTGGATTGGTTTTGCTTTAAATTCATGCATTAAAAAATATATATTAAAACTGAGTTGCATGTGACAGACTTTCTAGAATAATAGTTCTTGAAAAGATAATCACAAGCCACCCTTTACAAAAATAAGTACATAATATTTGAACTAAGTTTCCTGGTATGATGTAACGCTCACCCCACTGGTTCCTTCAAAGCAAATGACTAAAAAAACAAGGAGTGAAAATGAAGGGAATTGTTGCTTATGTCTCTCACCCCCCAAAACACGTAGAATAACACATTGCGATTTATAAGCTAATTCTCAATTAAACGCTCTGCAACTTTGCCCATCAGTCTAACAAGGTACCATGTTGGAGCTCATAAGCCAAAATTTGGCAAATGGAACCCACAGTGATTGCATTGGGCACGCAAATTCCCACTCCTTTACGTCCTTACTTGTTTTTGTTTTAAATAGAAATATATATTTACATGTACAAATGCTATGTACAAGTTTAATTACACCACCGAGTCGCATTCACTTAAAACCCAAAGCCCTCCGAGGTGGGAAAATACTTTGGTGGTATATTGTGTTGTGAAAATGTCGAATTTCTTCGCCAACAAAATGGCCGACTGTAAGTGGAAAAAAATACGGAAGTTCGAAGCGGAGCCACCGATTGGTGGAGATGGGAAAAGGCTGGACATTTCACTGTCAATCACGCGACACAGCAAGCGTCGTCACAAATTGCGTCCACGCCCACGTTTTGACTTTTAACGTGACAAAATGACGTTGCGGCATCCATCTTTTCCTTGCGCTTGGCATGTTCCCTCATCTAGGGGCAAGGGTTTGAGCCTTCGGTCAGACGGTGGTCTCCCCAGGCCGGCCTTTTGATAGTCGTGTGTAAAACTTACGCCATGAGAGAAGGGTCTTGCCCGACCAGATCCAGAAGCCCGATGTGATACCCACGATGAGAGTCATTAGATACTTTATCATGTACACTGTGAAGTCTGGCCCAAGGCGCGGCGTGTACTGCAGCGGGCAGGGGATGGCAAGGCTCTTACAGTGCTGGCTCACCCAACTGCGCTCCCAGTGTTCGCGAAAGGCCTGCTCGTAGAAGTAGCAAGCGATGACGATGGTGGCTGGCACGGTGTAGAGCACGCTGAAGACGCCAATGCGCACCATCAGACGCTCCAGCTTCTCCGTCTTGGAGCCGTCGTGCTTCATGATGGTGCGGATGCGGAATAGTGACACGAAGCCGGCCAGAAGGAAAGACGTGCCCACGAAGAGGTAGACGAAGAGCGGCGCCAACACGAAGCCGCGCAGCGGGTCCAGGCCGCTCAGGCCTACGGCGCAGACGCCGCTCAGCCGATCGCCGTCCAGCTGGCCCAGCGCCAACACTGTGATGGTCTTGACGGCGGGCACGGCCCAGGCGGCCAGGTGGAAGTACTGCGAGTGCGCCTCGATTGCCTCGTGACCCCACTTCATGCCGGCTGCGAGGAAC
Organism: Triturus cristatus; assembly: GCF_964204655.1. Lineage (NCBI taxonomy): Eukaryota > Metazoa > Chordata > Amphibia > Caudata > Salamandridae > Triturus > Triturus cristatus. The sequence goes on along the minus strand of NC_140579.1, from coordinate 733,566,550 downwards.
CAGGTGAGCGAGAGGATGACCCACCAGATTGACGAGGCCATGCTGAAGAAGTACAGCATCATGAAGAGGATGGTGCAGCCCTCCTTCTTTGTGCCCTGCACAACGGTGCGGTAGCCGTCGTCCGTGAAGCGTTCGTTGCAAGCCACTCGGTCGCCCAGAACGTAGCCCGCGATGTAGGCCACGGAGACCATGGTGTAGCATCCTGACAGGAAGATTATGGGCCGCTCGGGATAGCGGAAGCGTTGCATATCCACCATGTAAGTGGCCACGGTAAAAAAGGTGGAGGCGCAGCAGATCACAGACCACACCAGGATCCAGAGTCGGGCGAACCGCGTCTCTTCTGCAGTGAAGAAGAGGGAGCCGTCGGGCCGTTCAGATTCACAAGGAGCGGCGCAGTCCTTCTCGCCCAGAAAGCGGTAGTTGAGGTACGGCGGCACCTTGAGCACCCGCGGACAGTGAAAGGGCCGCTCGGGCGTGGCGTACCGCGGAGGCTGAGGGCTAGGCCTTTCTCCGCGGTGGTATGGCGGCGGGGTGGTGAGAAGACCAGGGCTTCCGACTCCTCCGCTGTCCTCGCTGTGGTTTTGCCCCACGCAGATCTGCTCTGCCCCATGCCGAGGAAAGAGCTCGCAGCGCAGGCGCTCGGGCCACTGAAAGCCGAATTTGTTCATGAGCGCCTCGCAGCCCTGGCGGGCTCTTTCGCAGATTGAGCGGCAGGGTGGGATGGCCTGCTCCAGGACCGTGCACACCGGTGCATACATTGAGCACAGAAAGAACTTCAGTTCGGGCGAACACTGCACCTTTACCAACGGGTAGAACTGATGCACCTCAAGGCCTGCATCCTCCTGGTTAGTGTGTCCCAAAAGATTGGGCATTATTGTCTGGTTGTAAGCAATGTCCGTGCACAGTGGGATGGAGATGGGCTGGCAGAAGCCATGGTCCGGGACCGAGATTCCCTTCTCGGCATGTAGCTGGCCCTGGCCGAACAACAGGAGCAAGGAGAGAACAGGCAAGAGCAGCCAGCACCCCTGTAACGACATGGCTGGCTTCGGGATCGGTGCAGGCTCAGGAACTGTGTATGCAAGATCAGGGTCCCGAGGCTTCTGTTAACTCACCACTCAGTCCTGCAAGTACAAATAAGTTTTTATCGTACGAATCCAATGGGCACAGTTCTGTTGTGTCCCTGCGATATACAGCTGACGACATCCGTAACTTTAAAAGGTTTTGAATAACTTCACACTGCCGCGATCAGTCCCGGGACATTATTACTTCTCCATTTGGAGAGCGACTTTGGGGTGTCGGTCTCGACTCTAGTGAACTGTGCTTTTCTTCCCCCGCAGCCACTCGGCGGAACAGCAACTGTAGGATCGGTGTTACCAGTCTCTTTAGGTGGCAATAATCGGCTGTCTTTTTCAATTTGTTGCTCTCTTTAAAAAGTTCTCGAATCGCTTAGGAGTTAAATTCCTTCAGTTACTTGTAGATCCTCGGTTTCCTGTCGTTAGTCCTTCATTTGAGACACATCGTCTGGCCTCGGGATGGCACAGTGCCCACACAACGCCTTCCAGCTGTCTTTACCCGTGCAGCAGTCTGCAGAACGTTTGTCTTGCCGGGCCAGCTGAAATGGTGCGCTACTCCGACAAGCAACAGTTGTGTTCGTGCCCACAGTGCATTGCAGATCCCATGGTTGGTGGCTGTGATCGTACCCAGTGTAGACTTACGGATGAGGGGGGTGGGATCTTGTCCCGTGTGCACTGCAGAATCCTAGGGCCGGGAGTTATTATGAACGAGTCGTGTGTGTGGCCTCCGGTTCAGTCGTTATTTTATTCCGTGCAGTCCTCCACCCTTTTCTGATTTGCGTGTTCGGCTTAAGGGAGTGCTGCCGCGGTTGGCGATCTCTCACCCGGGACTCTTCTTTCTTCCTTGGTCGCTTTGCAGAAGCTTGGCTCTTCCTTTGTGTTTCACAGACCTCAACTCCTCCTCCCACAAAGCCAGTTTCAAGGCGGCCCTTCTCTTTGGTCCCGGGACATCCTGCTTGCTATTCATTTTCCTAGTACTGGGGCCGCCTTGAAACTTCTTGTTTTCCTTCCCCAAAATCTGCCAACCACCAATTGCATTCAAACCCCCACGACAGCCCCCTCCCAATCTGGCTCTGATTGGGCGTCCACCGTATAATGAGATCAGAAACCAGATGCTTGTATAGACCACCCCGAACTACGCTGCCAACGAATAACTTAAGCGAAGTTTCTCAACGCACTGATGAAGTATTTACCAAACATTTTATTAAACATGTATACGGCTATTAAATTAAAATGATTCCTCTAGTGCTTTCCTTGAAAATAAAAGCAACTTTGACGAGCCCCCTCTCCCCTGTGGAGGGGGGTGCATTAGGACATGGACTACGTTTCTCTGCACCCCTCCCCCGGTCACTTGCTGATACTTCCTTAGTGTAGGATTACTGTCAGGCTGCCTCCTTTTTAGGTCTCGCCTGAGCCAGCGCTTTAGCGCTGCTCTCGCGAGAGCTTTTGTAAAAGGGGGATCTGGAAGTACAAACTAGTGCTTTTCAGGCCTCCAAATACAGTGCATGTGCGCCGGGGGGGGGGGGCGCGCACCATTTGGCAGCCTGAAAAGCACTGCCTGATCACTTTCACGGACACAGCCACCATCTGTCTCCTCCGTCACGGGTCATTAAGTTGCATTCTCCTCTGCCTCCGCCCGATCACTTTAACTTTCGCTTTCTAGTTCAGCTGGTATGTCAGCTTTTTCTACGTGACGTCTTATGAATCATTGCAAACGCGCATGAAATGTTTCATAGGTTAACGGCCGCGAGCTTTCGCAATCTGTGCAAGCTAACTCACATTTTTGACACTGTTTTCCTCCTGTTTACTGAATTAATTTATATTTCGTGCACAGCAAATATATGCGGCACAATGGTTTAACATAAATCAATTTTCGTGAAATACAAATTTGTAAATCTGGAAATGCCGAGGATTGAACCCGGGGCCTCATACATGCGAAGCATGCGCTCTACCACTGAGCTGCATACCCATCCGTGGTGACGTACTCAATTCAGATGTATTGACTAAACAAGTCGCAGCCCTGGTATGTCACGCAATTCAGAGTGCCAGTACTTGCTTGAATTACTGTGCCATCTAGCTTTGCACCGATACTAATGATGTCTGTTGTTCTGCGGCTCTGTGAACATGCCCAGGGCCGAGGAGAGTAGAGGTCTTGGGTTATCAGCCGTTTACGAGTCAGACTTCTGTGGCTGGAAGCTTTTGACCCAGCTTTACTTTAATATTCATGGCAGTTTTGGCAGCTTCTTCCTCCCCTCCTCCTTTCGCTTTTCCTTTTGGTCCCGGTAGTTTCTGTTTTGTTTGTGTGAGTGGTTAAGGGGGGCTTGGTTTAGGGCAGAGTGTCTCTTACGGAGCTCTCGCCACGAATCCCACCCCCTCCCCCGGCCCCACTCCTCAAACAGTGATTTAAGATCTCTGTGAAATATTAGCAAAGCATTGCCGCCCGTGCTTTCCTGGAACTCACTAGTATTCAGAGGGGAGGTGGCTTCCGAGTTTCGAAAAAGCACGCCGCGCTGCAAAAGTCAAAGACAGTCACCACTCCAGAGCAGACTGACCCGGACTCAACCCAGACCATTGTTATTTCCAAACACCAGGGCTTTAATTGGGATGAAAAAACTGGGGGGAGGGGGGTGGGGCTTATGGTTTCGTGGCCGATGTAATAAAGGGCGGGGCCTAAAACTCTTAAGCTAACAAGCATTTGCAATGCATTAGGTCTCGCATTTACGCAAGTTTGAGCTATTGACATTGCAAATAAGAATGCCTATTGGCATTGTCATTTACAATGCCAATAGCTTTAACTCGTGTAACTGCGAGACCTATTGCATTGCAAATGCTTGTTAAATAGACTGCTTCATATACATTGCCGCCTCCCCTCCACCATCACTTCAAATTAGAACGGAGTCTCTTTAAGAGACCCTTTTAATGACCGGTTTGTGTGCAGGCATATCATTGCCCACCCCTGCCTGCAGACAAAGGATCCAATAAAGGCTCCTTTTCTTCAATGCCACCTCAAAGTGAGAATTATTTAACACTTGTGTGAGGAAGTTTGGGGTCGCTCTACGAGGACGTGCGTTTGGCAGTGACACGGCTCCAAGTAACTTCTAAAGTTCGCTTTAAACATTATGAATTAAATGAGTTCAATTAATTACTTGTAGCTCTAATAGCAAAATATTCAGAAGGGAATGGCTGCTTAATGTTGGTTTACAAAAAAGTTAATTTACCCCGGGATGGATTTGGGCCATCAGCTTTTTCCTGAATTGTTAATGCAACAGTTAGTAATATATGCAACGGATACTGGTCACATTAATGTTTCCTTAAACAGTACGATATTTAAATGTCCAGTAGCAGGAAACTTTAATTCTCCCTAGTTATTACTGTGGGCACACATGCATACCAGACATACGTCTGTCCTTTTTAAGGTCATAGCATTGTAACGTCCCAGTAGATTTCTTTAGATGTTTAGTCTGAAGCCCAATGGAACAAGCTGATTGTAAAGTGTATTGTGCGGTGTGTTTTTGAATAAATGTTTGACTCGCATGCTCTTGACTGATCTTTCCAAAGTTCTTTTTGGCATGAAGTGATTGCAAGGGGGATTAAGAATAGCTGAGTTTATTCTATGAGAATACGCCACATAGAGACTGCCGATAAGTTTATATATAAGGTGTAACAAGTGCTATCAACAGGATATGTTCAGCAGTGTAATCATATATTTTGTCAATATGTAATAGAAAGTGTTTGGCTTTAGACCACCCACAGTAAGAAGTTTGGAGGTGGGGGGGGGGGGGGGGGGGGAAGGGTGCTATACTGCATGGTATTTTATTTTTAAACCTGGATCAACTTTCATTCTGTTGCACTCAATTGCAATAGAACGTTTATGTAAAATGCACCATTCACTATTCCATTTGAGGTAATTCCGGATATCCCTAATCCGACCTCTATAGATTCCTTGTGACCCAAAGATAGGCCATCATTGCTTCCTCTAATCCTGTATAGGTGAGTTTTCACTACTATCGCCATTAGACCTATATCTATGGTTAAACAACTATTTAACTTGAGCTCCTCCATGTTCATAGGCGCTAATACACACAGAGGGACACAGTGTCCATTATGATGACTGTCCCCACTCCCCAGTGGTCCCTTATCATGTGGATTGCCCCCCTCTACAACTGCAGCCAGTATGTATGTTTTTATTTACACCTTTAATTCAATTCAATTGCTCAGTACCCTTAATCATGTCACTCTCCCTTTCTTCCCCAGACAATTTCAGTCTGGATGAGACCCTTTAATTCCTTCAAGGGTTGAAACGCCGTGGACAAATGTACAAAGGCAGACAGATTTTTCATTTTTTGTGATAAAATGATGTATTCCATGTCGTGAATAATATTGAATCTAAAGTGCTGACCTTTGATGTAAAGCAACCAATACACCGCTTATGTTCACGCTTTACCTCACTGTTCTTCGGTTTTGGTTTGTATTTACACCAGGGGTCCACCCATTTCTCTCTTTACTAATTTCATCTTTTGTTTTTGAGAAACACCTATGATATGCTTTAAACACAACACAATTGTCCAGCACTCAAATTTCAATCCAGGTACATAGGAAATATTTAAATTCAAGTATGCATTTGTGAATCACATTTGATAAGAGCAAATATCAGTTCAGCAGAATTGTTTTCATCAAATTCTTTATTCAGAACTTCTTTCCAGCAAGATAAAAAGACCGCAGCCAACACGTTTCATCCTCACGGACTTCTTCAGGGGTACAAATAACAACATATATATATTTACAAAATTATTACACAATATATACATCCTTTACAATACAAAACTTAACAAAATTGCAATTTAATCCCTATTACTTTAAAGTGCTAAATTTCCACAAGATCATAACATTTTGATTTTTTTTACAGGCTTGGTTTACAAAAAAGCCACTTTTCCTCCTATAACAAGGTATACATTTTTTTAAAACATTCTGCAGATTACAGTATTTCCTAATTAAAGTATATGCAATTCGTGATCCAATTCCAATAACAAAATTTTTATTTTTTAACTCGGGAGTCTTTATAAATTTGAAATCCTAGTGGGCCAGAAGATAAGCATTTATATTGGTCTATTTGTATGAGTTTATCCTATTCATATCCAGAAAGTTAGCATTTCTTACCAAAAGAAACTTTTTCTTGCGGTCTGCGCTGAATTCATTCATAAATAGGATTTCTCCTTTTAAAATCTGATAAAATCTGAATGTATCTAATATAAGAATTAAAAGAAACAAACATGGCTTGTTTACAATACACCCAAAGTTTAAATCAACAATTATAATGAAAACTAGATATAACCGACTATACCTGAAGATTCAAATGTCGTGTATGGTGGCTTTTATACATTTTGATTGTTGAATTTCTCATAGTAGGGAGTTAGTCAGTATCAACCGTCCTCCTGTCTGATTCCTGACTTGCTATTTAAACAAAAAAGATTGAAAGTATAACTGATAATATCCTTAATTATTTTTATTTTATTATGTTCTTCTGATATTAATACATTTCTTAATTATACATGGATTATTATATATGTCAGTACTGCCTATTTATTGCGAGTAAATCTGTAATTTTACTCCCTCCGCATACATAATATTCTTCATGTAGGCAAAGGTTCGAATTGCCTGATATCCCTTTCATTTTAACAGGTAAGTTTATTTCGCCCAGTCGAATTTTAACGATAAGGAAAAAATAAAATCAAGTCCATTTACACAAAACAGTAGGTAAGGTTAATATCAAACCCATCTGTACAGAACTACAAGCTCCATTTATACATGGTGCATGGAAAAGTTAAGTCGTATAATTTAAAAACACCATTCAGCGTAAGACCTCTTTTTCTTTTGAGTTTTAACGAGGGGAAAATTCAATCCAGAAACTATTAGCGAGTAAATGACAAGCACCATTTATATATAGTGTATACGGAATATATATTTTCATCCTGTTTCAAAAGCAACATTTAACACGAAGCCATTTTCTCTTTAACAGATAAATTCCTCCCACTCAAATTATGTCATAATGTCGATATATAGTCGATAAGCGCAGATTTGCGTAATATACAGAGTGATAGAGATACCCTAGAGCCGAATCATATGGTTTTTCCCGCCATGCCGATTTCGATACTTTCAATATGATTTAACAAAAGGATAAGTCACCCCAAAGCATTTAATTAAATGGGACATAATATTCGTGTCATCGAGACACAAAATAAAAAATTGGAAAAACCAGAATTCCCATATGTTTAAGGGATTTAAACCCAGAGCACTTTGGAACTTACTTTTCGGATTCGATCAGCCGGCACGGTAGCGTGGCGTCAGTCAAGTTTAACAATCTGGGATTAAGAACACAGTTTAAATAGTCCGCAAACCGTGTCAAAACTCCAATACCTGTGTTTATAAGCAAATGGGGACTTGTGTTTATACTGTTAACAGTCGCCATCTTTGAATGGAAAACAAGATGCTCGATGGTATCCGCCAGTTAATCTTTTCTTACACTGTATTAATACTTGCACCGCTTCTAAATCACATTTATCAAAGGATTATAATTTTAATAATCAGAACCAATTATTTTTTTCTTAGCTAATAAAAATAGTTCTACTAAGGATAGGTGCAATTTTGCCTTGCCCCAATCCTCGTTCTCTTGTATTATAACCTATGATATGCTTACCTGAATAATCTTTGTGAGATAAAACTCGGTTCGTCTGAACCGTAGTTACTCACAAATACTGGCTTTGCTGTTTTCCTTGGTTATTTTAGAAGGTGAACACCCTAAATATCGATTCAGAAATATCGACTGCCCAGAATATCGAATTCAAAATATAGAGTGGACAGAATATCGAATTATCAAAATATAGATAGGTCAGAATATCGAAATTGGGGTACGAAATATCGATTTCCATAATATAGAATTTAAAAATATAGAATTCCATAATATCGAATTTTAAAATATAGATTACCATAATATCGAATTTAAAAATATAGATATCTGTAATATCGATTTTTTTTTTTTAGTGTTATGTATGGTAGTATATGTGTTAAAATTATGTATTATTTTTGTAATGTATGTTTAATTTATTTAAACTAATGAATGTTATGTAATTTAATTTTTGCGTAATTTAATTCCGTAGCGGGTTGTGGGTTTATAGGGGAATAGGGTGGGAAGTAATTTAATTATGATTAATTAAATATTGATTATATTTATATGTTTTGATAATTGATTGATAATTATTAATTGGTAATTAATTTTTATTAATTGGTAATTAATTTATATTAATTGAGTAATTGATAATTATGTTAATTGTATTTTTTATTATCAGGAGCGGGTTGTGGGTTTGTAGGGGAATTGGGTGGGAAGTAATTTAATTGTAATAAAGTAAATAATTATTTTTTTATTTGTGTATTGATAATGAATTGAAAATTAATTATTAATTGGTAATTAATTTGTATTAATGGGTAAATAATTTGTATGAATTGCTAATTAATGTTTATTAATTGCAAAATTATTTTTATTGATTAATTTATAATGTTAATTGTATTTTTTAATATTGGGAGTGGGTTGTGGGTTTATAGGGGAATTGGGTGGGAAGGAAATTAATTGTAATAGAGTAAATATTATTATTTTATTTATGTGTATTGATAATTATTTATTAATTGGTAATTTGTATTAATTGGTAATTTTTATTAATTGCTAATTAATTTTTTTCAATGGTAATTCATTGTTATTAATTGGTAAATATTTGTAATTAACTTTTTATTGGTATTGATAATTAATGTAATCTTATTTTAAAATTAAATCATTACTTTCCCTACTTTTGCACTCTCAGGAGTGGGAATAGTATTTTTTACCCTCCTGCTATCCAACGCTTTCCCTACTGTTACACTCTTTGGAGTGGGAATAGTCATTTTTACCCCTACACTATCCAGCGTTTTCCCTACTGTTGCATTCACTGGAGTGGGAATAGTAATTTGTACCCCTACGCTATCCAACGCTTTCCCTACTGTTGCACTCACTGGAGTGGGAATAGTAATTTTTCCCTTCCCGCTATCCAACGCTTTCCCTACTGTCCCACTCTCTGGAGTGGGAATAGTAAATTTTATCCTCCCGCTATCCAACGCTTTCCCTACTGTTGCACTCTTTGGAGTGGGAATAGTAATTTTTACCCCTACACTATCCAATGCTTTCCCTACTGTTGGAGTCACTGGAGTGGGAATAGTAATTTTTCCCTTCCCGCTATCCAACGATTTCCCTACTGTTGCAGTCTCTGGAGTGGGAATAGTAATTTTAACTCTCCCGCTATCCAATGCTTTCCCTACTGTTGCACTCTTTGGAATAGGAACAGCAATTTTTACCCCTACGCTATCCAACGTTTTCCCTACTGTTGCACTCACTGGAGTGGGAATAGTAATTTTTACGCTCACTATCCAACAAAAGCTCTACTTTTTTTACATTACTTTTATTTTAAGCTTTTTTATATTATATAATGTACTTTTATATTATTTAGTACTTACCTGTTTGTAGATAGGGAGTCGATATTCTGTCCTTCTATATTTTGGCGTCTATATTTTGGGCATTCTATATTATGTCCCTCGATATTTAGTCACTGAACCATTTTAGAACAAGGTTGGTGTTATAAAGAGTTATTCTACAGAGAAATATCAGATATTTATAAAAAAAAAGAATTATGAGTTCCATGTGAACGTTTGTTCCAAGGATAACTTTATCCCGGTTCACATGAACATACGAGTCGCTTTTGTTTGTGTTTAAATAAATCAATCATCCAAGCATGGATGATTGGTGCACTGCTTTTGTGCATGATCTGCACTAGAGGAATGGGACCTTTTTGGATACTGGTGGAAGTGATTTCAGCCGAAAAAGAGGACATAATAGAAAACGTCAACCATTTACATCAAAACAACTGTTCGACTGCAAGAAATGAAATATGGTAATCATATGATAATGATCACATAACCGGATGTCCAGCAAATGCCAATATGACCAGGTATAAAGTGACCATTTTAAACAAAGTGATGTTCTTGACAAACTATTTTAGAACTATCCTCTTAACTAAAGTCCCCCAGTACTTGAAAGGGGATGAAATAGAAACCCATGATTACTAGTTCTGTGGGAAGAATGGCTAATGCACCATTTCAGAGAAGGCCTTAAATCACTTAGCACAAAGCTTTTGCTTTCTCAGCATTCCTGTGCAAATTGTCTGACCCAGATTTCAAGGCGCTCTGTGAAATTTCTGTGGTTGCTCCTTAGCGCCCAGCAGTCACAAACAGACCATGCCCAAATGTCAGAAATTGCTGGATGCACCCCAGCAGGTAACGCTATCAAAGGTGTGGAAGGTCTGGAGTTGTCAGAATTAATTAAAGGGATAAGTGGGTGATGAAGTTGAAGCATTGCCTTTGACCCTTGCTCTTCCTTTGGAAACTGGACAATTAATCTGACTCATCCAATAAGGAAGATTCCATGTTGAAGTTGTGTACTGGTGGTAGGGGGGTTTGTTACAAAGAGACTACTACCGTTTCATCATCACTTTTGTGCTTAACAATTTCTCCTCATTACTCACATAGGAGCTATTTGCCTAGAAATAGGAGCAGTTGTGGAGAAGCTTTTTGAGCAGTATTGGTTTTCACACTTTGCAGCAAATCTTACCATCCTGCAAAATATGTGGGGACTGATGCCATAGCCCATTGCCTTGGTGAATGCATTGCAAAGGGGCAGGTTGCAAGAATTAGGTTTTGTCTCCATCATGAATGACCCAACACATGGGGGTTGATTCCGACCCTGGATTTTTTTTCCCGTACGACTCGTATCCGTATTTTTTTACATACGAATCGTACAAGTCCCGTACAAACGGCGAAGTACGATTCGTACGTGAAAAATACATACGAATCGCCTCGGGAAAAGTTTACGAGACGTCCCCGGACAGTTTTACATACAAATCGTAAAACTGAAGTCCGAGCGCGCAAGTAAGATCCGTACCGCCCATCCGAAAACACAAGCGCATGGAAAAGACTCCGTACGGAGCGAACTTTGTACGAGCCCTACCCCGAGTACACTTGTGCCTGGGGTACGAGTCGGGGTACGGCCCCCCCAGCCTCCCACCCCTCCCGCGTATGTCCGCACCGTGCCCCCGTATGTCCGCACCGTACCCCAGGCGTACCCCCCACCCGCATATGTGCGTACCGTACATACGTGAGGATTGGGGTATGCCTGGGGTACAGTGCGTACATATGCGGGTTGGGGTACGCCTGGGGTACGGTGCGGACATACGCGGGTGGGGTGTACGCCTGGGGTACGGTGCGGACATACGCGGGTGGGGGGTATGCCTGGGACATACACGGGTGGGGGTACGGTGCGTACATATGGGGGGGTGGGGGGTACGGCCCATACATACGGGGGGTGGGGGGTACGGTCCGTACATATGCAATGTTGGGGTACGCACCGTACATGATGACATGTACGATGTGGGTGATGGCGTGTATGTCTCGTAGCGGGCCCCCTTTTCCTTGTGCATCGCGGCATACGGCATACTTAGCTTTTCCGGCACTTTTTAGCCCCGTAAAAACATAGCCGTGCGGAGTGCTGTGGGTACAAATCGTACTTGCTGGTCCGTAAAACACTGCCTGACTCCGTGCGGACGTCGCGTACGCGTTGTCCAGGATCAGAATTGTATGTATTTTTTAGCCGTACTATGTTTTTTACGATTCGTACGGAAATGGTATTTCTGTACAAATCGTACTTGCTGGTTTGTACGGTGGAATTCCCGGGTACGAGTCGTACGGAGAAAATGCTCCGTACGACCATTTGTACCCGGGTTTTACAGGATCGGAATCGTCACCTAAGTATAGTAACTGGATGAGGGAGAGAGAGAAAGCTGTAAGGTAACACTAAAGTGGTTTAGAATCTTTTTACACGTTTCCCCTTTGGCTCACCGACTTTCTTTGTACCCTTGGTTGGATGGTGCCTTTGTAGGCAACTTCTGAAACCATTTGTGAGTACCTTGTTCATGCAAGTCTGTAAATAAGCACTTGTGCTAGAATAAACACTGTAATTTAAAGCAGTACCTGGCAAAAGTAGATTCTCTGGCCAATTTTCATACATGCAATAATTAGCTTTAGACCAGTCTGCCACACTTTGGCCTTGGATGATGCATAATTTGAGTACTTGACTTCCAGAGTACTTTTAAGCTGTAGCAATGTGGGGGTGTCTCAATGGGGCTTTGTACAGTTACATACTTCCAATTGAAAAGCCTATTGGGGGTAGCATAGTTTTGCTGTATGCAATAATCTCCTGGCCATCTTTCATAATTTTTTTCATAAGCATATAGTTATTTTCATGACAATACAGGTTACCTGCGTGCTGACTGAGACAGTTTCATATTGCTTAATTGTTATGTTGGATTCACGCTAAGAAGTAGAGACTTGTCAAAGAGAGTGTGATTTTGCTTAAGGAAAGTGTAGGAGAGTAGGATCTGCACTTGTGTTGCCCCCACTTTTTTTCTGATGTATACACTGGTTTCTGGCTATAGTCTGGCTGGGTCCCTGCTAATCAGGGCCCCAGTCTAACTGATCTCTCTAAACAACTTGGTGTGCATATTAGATGCACCAGTGATTGGATACTGTGGTACCTTATGAGCCCCTAGTATATGGTACCTTAGGTACCTAGGGCATTGGTACTTCACAGGCCTACCAGGGGCTGCAGCATGTATTATGCCACCCCTGGGAAGCACTCACAATCTGACACCACAGGCCTGCTACTGCAGCCTGTGTGATGTAGTGTTAGCACTCCTCACTGAGGTATAGGTTCCTATATCTCACCATACACACACATATAAACCTATCAGTCACCCCTATGGTAGGCCCTATCAATCCCAAGGGCAGGGTGCATGGTTTACTCTGTGAGGGGGTGCTTCTGCCTGAGCAGGACCCCTCTGCAGCTGGCAGAGTCTATTCTCTGCTGCTGTTTGTGGATGCGGTTAAACCATATACTCTTAAGTGCATTATAACCTCGCGGTAAATGCTAACTTTGGAATGACTGCATCAAAACATGTCGTGTTTGGTGTCAAACAACTTGGAATCCTACCCCCACACCAGTAACTGGTGTGGGAGTAGGATCCTACCCTTCTAGAGGAGACGACATGTACCCACTGTACTACACGGTAGAAATCTTTCAGAGCCCTGGCATCACAAAATGGATGCCACCAGCACAGACACCGGGCTGCCCTCCTGCTGCTGACCGAAACTCGCAGTGGAGGGAGCCCAACAAAGGGTTTCCTATCACAGGGAGGTGTCACCACCTCCCAGACAGGATTTAGTGTATTGGAGCTGGGTGGGCGCACTCTTAGAGTGCTTTGAAGTCCTGCACTGGGGGAGCAGTAGGCTCCTCTGTGCATATGCCAGCTCAAACCGGTTCAGGGGCTACCTGCCCCTGCTCTGGCGCGAAACTGGACAAAGGGAAGTGGGTGTAACCACCCACTACCCTGACCCTCCTAGAGGAGTGGTCATAGAGCTAGTCCCTCCCATCATTTCACTATAAGATAGCACACATTGCCAATGCAATTTAGATTACACCTGGACGACGCTCAACTAAGAAGAATCCTGGCCCTTCGACGTTCCACTATCTCTGGAAGACTGAAGAATCTCCCTTGGAGTCAAGGAGTGACTCCCCTGCTTGGCAGGCACCAAAACTCTCTACAACGGTTGCAAACTTTACCGCTCCCGCCGGAGTCCGAAGTCCCTGCGTCCCCTGAAGCGGATTTCCTGACCTCTCGACGGCCATTTTGAGTCCCCAGCGAAGCTGTGGCATCTGGACCCCACGAGTGACGAGGAACAGCAATACCAGGGAACCGTGCACTGATTTCGAGTGCAAGCCCTAAACTACGTCCAACGAAGTTGTGCTTTGGACCACTTGTTGTCCAAGTCCCTAGCAGGTCTAGTACCGAATTTCAGCGGCCTACCCCGTCCCGAGTGACCGTGGGCTGTTGTTAAACTTTCCTGCAAAGGCGTCTTCGCGATTGCTTGCCCGTTGGCTAGTAACTCACCTGAAGACTTCCACATCGATTCCAAGGGCTCGCCTGGTTGCGCTGGGCCTGCCCTCACTTACCCGCGCTGGGTAAGTCCATCAGACCTTGCTGGTCTGCACCATTGCCAATCTTCACTCCACACGAGACTTGCGGCTGCCAAAGCTTGTTGGCTCCAATACGGGTGCCGACACCGTCGACAGCTGCAGACGTCGTGGGACCTCCCGAATCCAGCTGCTGGTCATCGTCGAGCCTTCCTGGACCTCGGGAGCAAAGAGACAAAACACCATCACCGACCTGAAGAGACGCGACAGCTGTGGTCATCCATCTTGCTGGCCACCGGTCACTGGCAAGTGACTCTGAACTCTGTCCCCTCAATTTCTAGGTCTTCTGCAACTCCAATCCATCGTCGGATTCGAACGGACACCTCTCCAGTCGTCACAAGCAGCAAGTATCCAGTGATCTCCATTGCAAACAGCATCGCGACCCGACACCAAAGGACACCTATGCACCCGGCTTCCCTGGGTGAAGTAACTCGTGCACTCCGGTGCCCAAGTGTGTGTTGGCTCTCGAAATACTTACCCTGTAAGTTGCTTGCCTGTTGACTTTTGCGAAGTGCCCTAAAACTGTAATTTACAAACCGCGACATTTGCCATAGAAACGCATTGAAAACCCGCGTGTGTGTTTAGACACTGCACGCGTCTCCTGTGGGCTGGTTACTTACCTGCTAACACTGCAGAAGTGAAGCCCCACCGATTCCCAAGGCCCTAGGCCTCTTCATTTTGCAAGTCGAGTTTGTTAACCCATTATTTTAGTATATGGTCTGGTACGCCCCTAGGGCTACAGCCATATTTGTGCTTAATTTATTGAGAACTGTTGATCTTTTGAATGTTTACCATGGTGGCAGAGGACCTAGTGGACCCTACACAGATCATCCTGGGTGAAATGTACCAGGTACCCAATGCAAGCAACACCAGGACCAACCATAGCCTGGCAGTTGTGAATTTCTCCTGGGGAGGGGTAACTGGCCTCAAAAAGGTAGTAGTCAGTGCAGACCTCCCTGTCGAATGTTTGTTGGGCAATGATCTAGAGACTTCAGCCTGGTCTGAAGTAGAATTATGGACTCATGCTGAGATGTTGGGCATACCTGCAGAGGTATTTGCTGTGACCAGGTCACAAGCCAAAATGCATAAAGCTGAACCAGCTCTGGATCCTGAAACTATGGACCAGGTGCTACCCAAGAGGAAGAGCAGTAGGGTTAAGGCTGGGCCTTCCCCTCTGTCTCAGATCTCAGATTCCCCTCCTGAGGGAGGAGAAGCAGAGCCTGTAGAAGGAACTGCCCCAGAGGAACTTGAGCCTGGTCAGGTTGAGTTCTTGGGGCAGGGGGCCCTTCCAGGGAAGATCTGAGCAAAGAGCAACAGTGCTGCTCCACTCTTGAACCCCTCAGACAGCTGGCTGCTGCTGAGGCTGCTGGGAGTGCTAGTGGTCCCATAAGGTTTATTGGGATGAGGGGCTCCTATATTCTGAGGCTAGAGATCCTACCCCTGGAGCCACCAGGAGGCTGGTAATTCATCAGAAGTTTAGGGGGTTCCTCTTGACCCTAGCACATGATATCCCATTGGCAGGACACTTGGGCCAAAACAAGACCTGGGACAGGCTTGTACCACATTTTCATTGGCCACACATGTCTGAAGACACAAAGGAGTTTTGTCGCTCCTGTGTCACTTGTCAAGCCAGTGGCAAGACAGGTGGCACCACAAAGGCCCCCCTGATACCACTACCTGTGGTGGGGGTTCCCTTTGAAAGGGTAGGGATTGACATTGTTGGTCCCCTTGACCCACCAACAGCATCTGGGCACAGATTTATACTGGTGGTAGTGGATCATGCCACCAGGTATCCAGAAGCTATACCCCTAAGGACTACCACAGCTCCTGTGGTAGCAAGAGCCCTCATTGGAGTTTTCTCCAGAGTGGGTTTCCCAAAGGAGGTTATCTCTGACAGAGGGTCTAACTTTATGTCAGGATATCTAACTGCAATATGGAAGGAGTGTGGTGTAAACTACAAATTCACTACTCCCTATCACCCACAATGCAATGGGTTAGTTGAGAGATTCAACAAAACCCTAAAGGGAATGATTAAAGGACTCCCAGAGAAGCTTAGGCGAAAATGGGACCTTTTACTTCCCTGCCTTCTGTTTGCATACAGGGAGGTTCCTCAGAAGGGGGTTGGCTACAGCCCTTTTGAACTTCTGTTTGGGCACCCTGTTAGAGGACCATTATGTCTGGTGAAGGAGGGATGGGAGTTACCTCTCAAACCTCCCAAACAAGATGTAGTGGACTATGTACTTGGTCTCTGCTCCAGGATGGCTGAGTACATGAAGAAGGCCAGTAAAAACCTTGAGGCAAGCCAAGAACTCCAAAAAGCTTGGCATGACCAAAAGGCTGTCTTGACTGTTTACCAGCCAGGCCAGAAAGTGTGGGCGTTGGAGCTTGTGGCCCCAGCAGCTCTCCAGGACAAATGGAGTGGCCCCCATACAATTGTTGAAAAGAAGGGAGAGGTCACCTACTTGGTAGATCTTGGCACTCCCAGGAGCCCCCTTAGGGTGCTCCATGTCAACAGACTTAAAGCATACGTGGACAGGGCTGACATGAGCTTGCTCATGGCAACTGATGAGGACCAGGAGGAGGAGAGTGACCCTCTCCATGACCTGCTCTCACAGAACCCTGAAGATGGGTCAGTTGATGGTGTTGCTTTGGCAAGCAGCCTCACTGAACATCAATAAACTGAATGTAGACAAGTGCTACAGCAGTTTAGACATATGTTTAGCCTGACCCCAAGTCAGACTTCCTGGTGCACCCATGAGGTGGACACTGGAGACAGTCTGCCTGTAAAGAGTAAAATCTACAGGCAACCTGACCATGTCAGGGACTATATCAGGACTGAAGTCCAGAAAATGTTGGAGCTAGGTGTTATTGAGCCCTCAGATAGCCCTTGGGCTAGCCCAGTAGTACTTGTCCCAAAACTTCACACCCAGGGCGGTAAGAAAGAGATGAGGTTTTGTGTTGACTACAGGGGCCTCAATGCAGTCACCAGGACTGATGACTACCCAATACCAAGGGCAGATGAACTAATAGACACCTTGGCCTCAGCCAAGTATCTCAGTACATTTGACCTTACAGCAGGCTATTGGCAAATCAAGTTGGCTGATGATGCCAAGGCTAAAACAGCATTTTCGACCCCTGGTGGGCACTATCACTTTGTGGTAATGCCCTTTGGTTTGCAGAATGCACCTGCCACATTTCAGAGGTTGGTGAATAAAGTTCTGACTGGTATGGAAACCTATTGCTCAGCATATCTTGATGATATTGCTGTCTATAGTTCCACCTGGCAGGATCACCTGGTCCACCTCAGGAATGTACTGGAGGCCCTGCAGAAAGCAGGCCTCACTATCAAGGCCACTAAGTGCCAGATAGGGCAGAGTCAGGTTGTGTACCTGGGCCACCTTGTAGGTGGAGGCCAGGTTCAACCATTGCAGAGCAAGATCCAGACCATAACGGACTGGGTAGCTCCAACCACCCAGACACAGGTGAGAGCCTTCTTGGGCCTGACTGGGTATTACAGGAGGTTTGTTAAGGGATATGGATCTATAGTGACCCCCTTAAATGATCTAACCTCCAAGAAAATGCCAAAAAAGGTTCAGTGGACAGCTAGCTGTCAAAAGGCATTTGATGACCTCAAGCAGGCAATGTGCACTGCCCCCATCTTACAGAGTCCAGATTACAAAAAGAAGTTCATTGTCCAAACAGATGCTTCAGAGCTGGGTGTGGGAGCTGTACTGTCTCAACTTAATAATGAAGGTCAAGACCAGCCAGTAGCTTTTATAAGCAGAAGGCTGACCCCTAGAGAGAAACGTTGGTCAGCTATTGAGAGGGAGGCCATTGCTGTGGTTTGGGCCCTGAAGAAGCTGAGGCCATACTTGTTTGGCACTCACTTCATAGTTCAGACTGACCATAAGCCCCTCCTATGGCTCAAACAGATGAAAGGTGAAAATCCTAAACTGCTCAGCTGGTCCATTTCCCTACAGGGGATGGACTATACAGTGGAACATAGACCTGGGACCCAACATGCCAATGCAGATGGACTCTCAAGGTATTTCCACTTAGAACATGAAGACTCGACTGGTCAAGGTTAGTTTAATGTCCCTGCGTTTGGGGGGGGTTGTGTAGGAGAGTAGGATCTGCACTTGTGTTGCCCCCACTTTTTTCTGATGTATACACTGGTTTCTGGCTATAGTCTGGCTGGGTCCCTGCTAATCAGGGCCCCAGTCTAACTGATCTCCCTAAACAACTTGGTGTGCATATTAGATGCACTAGTGATTGGATACTGTGGTACCTTATGAGCCCCTAGTACATGGTACCTTAGGTACCTAGGGCATTGGTACTTCACAGGCCTACCAGGGGCTGCAGCATGTATTATGCCACCCCTGGGAAGCACTCACAATCTGACACCACAGGCCTGCTACTGCAGCCTGTGTGAGGTAGTGTTAGCACTCCTCACTGAGGTATAGGTTCCTATATCTCACCATACACACACATATAAACCTATCAGTCACCCCTATGGTAGGCCCTATCAATCCCAAGGGCAGGGTGCATGGTTTACTATGTAAGGGGGTGCTTCTGCCTGAGCAGGACCCCTCTGCAGCTGGCAGAGTCTATTCTCTGCTGCTGTTTGTGGATGCGGTTAAACCATATACTCTTAAGTGCATTATAACCTCGCGGTAAATGCTAACTTTGGAATGACTGCATCAAAACATGTCGTGTTTGGTGTCAAACAACTTGGAATCCTACCCCCACACCAGTAACTGGTGTGGGAGTAGGATCCCACCCTTCTAGAGGGGACGACATGTACCCACTGTACTACACTGTAGAAATCTTTCAGAGCCCTGGCATCACACAATGGATGCCACCAGCACAGACACCGGGCTGCCCTCCTGCTGCTGACCGAAACTCGCAGTGGAGGGAGCCCAACAAAGGGTTTCCTGTCACAGGGAGGTGTCACCACCTCCCAGACAGCATTTAGTGTATTGGAGCTGGGTGGGCGCACTCTTAGAGTGCTTTGAAGTCCTGCACTGGGGGAGCAGTAGGCTCCTCTGTGCATATGCAAGCTCAAACCGGTTCAGGGGCTACCTGCCCCTGCTCTGGCGCGAAACTGGACAAAGGGAAGTGGGTGTAACCACCCACTACCCTGACCCTCCTAGAGAAGTGGTCATAGAGCTAGTCCCTCCCATCTTTTCACTATAAGATACCACACATTGCCAATGCAATTTAGATTACACCTGGACGACGCTCAACTAAGAAGAATCCTGGCCCTTCGACGTTCCACTATCTCTGGAAGACTGAAGAATCTCCCTTGGAGTCAAGGAGTGACTCCCCTGCTTGGCAGGCACCAAAACTCTCTACAACGGTTGCAAACTTTACCGCTCCCGCCGGAGCCCGAAGTCCCTGCGTCCCCTGAAGCGGATTTCCTGACATCTCGACGGCCATTTTGAGTCCCCAGCGAAGCTGTGGCATCTGGACCCCACGAGTGACGAGGAACAGCAATACCAGGGAACCATGCACTGATTTCGAGTGCAAGCCCTAAACTACGTCCAACGAAGTTTTGTTTTGGACCACTTGTTGTCCAAGTCCCTAGCAGGTCTAGTACCGAATTTCAGCGGCCTACCCCGTCCCGAGTGACCGTGGGCTGTTGTTAAACTTTTCCTGCAAAGGCGTCTTCGCGGTTGCTTGCCCGATGGCTAGTAACTCACCTGAAGACTTCCACATCGATTCCAAGGGCTCGCCTGGTTGCTCTGGGCCTGCCCTCACTTACCCTTGCTGGGTAAGCCCATCAGACCTTGCTGGTCTGCACCATTGCCAATCTTCACTCCACACAAGACTTACGGCTGCCAAGGCTTGTTGGCTCCAATCCGGGTGCCGACACCGTCGACAGCTGCAGACGTCGTAGGACCTCCTGAATCCAGCTGCTGGTCATCGTCGAGCCTTCCTGGACCTCGGGAGCTAAGAGACAAAACACCATCACCGACCTGAAGAGACGCGACAGCTGTGGTCATCCATCTTGCTGGCCACCGGTCACTGGCAAGTGACTCTGAACTCTGTCCCCTTAATTTGTAGGTCTTCTGCAACTCCAATCCATCGTCGGATTCGAATGGACACCTCTCCAGTCGTCACAAGCAGCAAGTATCCAGTGATCTCCATTGGAAACAGCATCGCGACCCGACACCAAAGGACACCTATGCACCCGGCTTCCCTGGGTGAGGTAACTCGTGCACTCCGGTGCCCAAGTGTGTGTTGGCTCTCGAAATACTTACCCTGTAAGTTGCTTGCCTGTTGACTTTTGCGAAGTGCCCTAAAACTGTAATTTACAAACCGCGACAATTGCCATTGAAACGCATTGAAAACCCGCGTGTGTGTTTAGACACTGCACGCGTCTCCTGTGGGCTGGTTACTTACCTGCTAACACTGCAGAAGTGAAGCCCCAGCGATTCCCAAGGCCCTAGGCCTCTTCATTTTGCAAGTCGAGTTTGTTAACCCATTATTTTAGTATATGGTCTGGTACGCCCCTAGGGCTACAGCCATATTTGTGCTTAATTTATTGAGAACTGTTGATCTTTTGAATGTTTACCTGGCTCTAATCTCATAAAGAGATTAGTAGAGTATATTTAGAAATAAATACATATATATTTGATATATATACCTGTGTGGTGTCTTTTCATTTGGTAATTCAAGAGATTATAAGGTAAAACAAGCTGCTTTACATTCCTCAGAGACTTAGCCTGAAGGCTGCTCTCCACAGCTACCACTAGGATAGCTTTCTTTAAAAGGTTGTCTTTAAACCTATCTACCAAGAGTCGAAATGGACTGGTGCAAGGTGGCCACTATAACTAGTGACCAGCATATGCCAGGCCAACTTCTCACATTGGTGGGCAGTGTGTGGGATTCCAGCTTGCCATTGTTTTACCAGAAAATCTCTATTTGAATTACTAACTGAAAACCACTTAAGGTACTTAAGGTACATATAAAGTCAAGCTAGTATCAATAAGTTCTACTGAACTTAGAGCTGTTTGTGAAGGGACAAGCACACCCTTGCTACAGCTCAAGCTAGGTCCAGTAGGCCTCAACTAGTGTAGGTAGTACAACACTGCACAACACTAGTATGTCTCACCATGGTGGAGTCAGTGGGTCCACCCCATCTCAGTACAAAGATAAAGCCTACACTGAACTGAAGGCCTTATGCTTTGAAAGACAACTGAGGGTGGGCAGGAGTCCCTCATCACAACACCTGATAGATCTGTTAGTAGCAGATGACCTGAGACAAGCTCTAGGAGCAAGTGGGTCTGCATCAGGGGGTGGTTCAAACATAGTCTCTGGGTCTGATGATGAAAATCTAGATGACCTGGAGTCTGTGGTTGAAGGGCCAGACCCAGAAGGGTCTGAAGGGAACAGAGGAATTCTCCCTAAGAGAACTGACAGAGTGGGAGGAAGGACCAGGTCCCCCTCAAGGGAATCTGACCATTCATACCACTCTGGAAGAGAATCTGTTCCACAGAGGAACTCCAACTTTCCCAGGGAGTCCTCCTCTGAAAGAAGGTTCAAGATGCTCCAGTATGAGGAAGCTAGGCTTTCCCTCAGAACCAAGCAATTGGCCTTAGATAGGGAAGCCTTCCAGCCCCAAAGAGCTTCTAAGAAGGAGGGGTTAGATCCCCTGGTGGCAGCAACAGTGTCCCTAGAGGCAGAGATTACATGCCTGATCATAGGAACCTGTCCAAGGTTGTTCCTCCCTACCAGAGTGGGGATGATATCCACAAATGGATAACTGCTATGGAGAGGGCCTGTAAAGTTCAACAGGTCCCCCAGAAACAGTGGGCAGCAATCTTGTGGCTCTCCTTTTCAGACAAAGGGAGAGACAAGCTCCTCACTGTTAGAGAAGAGGATGCTAATGATTATGAAGCCCTGAAGAGTGCTGTGATAGATGGGTTTGGCTTAACCACTGAACAGTACAGGTTGAAGTTCAGAGACACCCAGAAAGCACAGACTCAGGATTGGACTGACTTTGTTGATTGTGCAACCAAGGCTCTGGAAGGTTGGCTGGTGGGTAGTAGAGTAACTGACTTTAAGGGATTGTATAATCTTATAATGAGAGAACAGATCCTTAATAATTGCCAGAACCAGTTGTTGCATCAGTACCTGGTGGACTCTGATCTGACCTCTCCCCAAGAATTGGGAAAGAAGGCAGACAAATGGGTCAGAACCAGGATGAGGCAGAAAAACCAGAACCAAGGTGGTGACACTAAGAAGCAAGATCCTAAAGGCTCAGATAAGGGTGGGGATAAATCTAAAGATCAGAAGTCTTCACAAGGGCCCCAAAAATCTGCATCTGGTGGGGAGTCACAATCTGCAAAGGAAAAACGCCAAAAGAAGCCCTGGTGCAAATTCTGTAAACAGAAAGGGCACTGGACTTCTGACTGTACAAAGACCAAACCACCACCACTCCAGCCCCTAAGGCAACTGTTCCCCCTAGTGCAGCAAGTGGTGTAGGTAATACTCAGAATAAGGGTGTAGTAGGGTTGACCCTGGGTTCTGATGTGGACTCTGGCCTAGTCAGAGTACCAACACAGGCAATGCTAGTTTGTGAGGGAGACCTTGATATGTCCTTCCTAGTGAGCCCCAGTAATCTGGGCAAATACAAACAGCAGCCTATCATAAATGGCAAACAGGCTATGGCATTTAGGGACACAGGTGCTAGTGTCACCATGGTGGCAGAGGACCTAGTGGACCCTACACAGATCATCCTGGGTGAAATGTACCAGGTAACCAATGCAAGCAACACCAGGACCAACCATAGCCTGGCAGTTGTGAATTTCTCCTGGGGAGGGGTAACTGGCCTCAAAAAGGTAGTAGTCAGTGCAGACCTCCCTGTCGAATGTTTGTTGGGCAATGATCTAGAGACTTCAGCCTGGTCTGAAGTAGAATTATGGACTCATGCTGAGATGTTGGGCATACCTGCAGAGGTATTTGCTGTGACCAGGTCACAAGCCAAAATGCATAAAGCTGAACCAGCTCTGGATCCTGAAACTATGGACCAGGTGCTACCCAAGAGGAAGAGCAGTAGGGTTAAGGCTGGGCCTTCCCCTCTGTCTCAGATCTCAGATTCCCCTCCTGAGGGAGGAGAAGCAGAGCCTGTAGAAGGAACTGCCCCAGAGGAACTTGAGCCTGGTCAGGTTGAGTTCTTGGGGGCAGGGGGCCCTTCCAGAGAAGATCTGAGCAAAGAGCAACAGTGTTGCTCCACTCTTGAACCCCTCAGACAGCTGGCTGCTGCTGAGGCTGCTGGGAGTGCTAGTGGGTCCCATAAGGTTTATTGGGATGAGGGGCTCCTATATTCTGAGGCTAGAGATCCTACCCCTGGAGCCACCAGGAGGCTGGTAATTCCTCAGAAGTTTAGGGGGTTCCTCTTGACCCTAGCACATGATATCCCATTGGCAGGACACTTGGGCCAAAACAAGACCTGGGACAGGCTTGTACCACATTTTCATTGGCCACACATGT
The DNA here is from genome assembly GCF_964204655.1 of Triturus cristatus. Lineage (NCBI taxonomy): Eukaryota > Metazoa > Chordata > Amphibia > Caudata > Salamandridae > Triturus > Triturus cristatus. Next base: position 733,542,820 of record NC_140579.1, on the reverse strand, counting down.
CTGAAGACACAAAGGAGTTTTGTCGCTCCTGTGTCACTTGTCAAGCCAGTGGCAAGACAGGTGGCACCACAAAGGCCCCCCTGATACCACTACCTGTGGTGGGGGTTCCCTTTGAAAGGGTAGGGATTGACATTGTTGGTCCCCTTGACCCACCAACAGCATCTGGGCACAGATTTATACTGGTGGTAGTGGATCATGCCACCACGTATCCAGAAGCTATACCCCTAAGAACTACCACAGCTCCTGTGGTAGCAAGAGCCCTCATTGGAGTTTTCTCCAGAGTGGGTTTCCCAAAGGAGGTTATCTCTGACAGAGGGTCTAACTTTATGTCAGGATATCTAACTGCAATGTGGAAGGAGTGTGGTGTAAACTACAAATTCACTACTCCTTATCACCCACAATGCAATGGGTTAGTTGAGAGATTCAACAAAACCCTAAAGGGAATGATTAAAGGACTCCCAGAGAAGCTTAGGCGAAAATGGGACCTTTTACTTCCCTGCCTTCTGTTTGCATACAGGGAGGTTCCTCAGAAGGGGGTTGGCTACAGCCCTTTTGAACTTCTGTTTGGGCACCCTGTTAGAGGACCATTATGTCTGGTGAAGGAGGGATGGGAGTTACCTCTCAAACCTCCCAAACAAGATGTAGTGGACTATGTACTTGGTCTCCGCTCCAGGATGGCTGAGTACATGAAGAAGGCTAGTAAAAACCTTGAGGCAAGCCAAGAACTCCAAAAAGCTTGGCATGACCAAAAGGCTGTCTTGACTGTTTACCAGCCAGGCCAGAAAGTGTGGGTGTTGGGGCCTGTGGCCCCAGCAGCTCTCCAGGACAAATGGAGTGGCCCCCATACAATTGTTGAAAAGAAGGGAGAGGTCACCTACTTGGTAGATCTTGGCACTCCCAGGAGCCCCCTTAGGGTGCTCCATGTCAACAGACTTAAAGCATACGTGGACAGGGCTGACATGAGCTTGCTCATGGCAACTGATGAGGACCAGGAGGAGGAGAGTGACCCTCTCCATGACCTGCTCTCACAGAACCCTGAAGATGGGTCAGTTGATGGTGTTGCTTTGGCAAGCAGCCTCACTGAACATCAATAAACTGAATGTAGACAAGTGCTACAGCAGTTTAGACATATGTTTAGCCTGACCCCAAGTCAGACTTCCTGGTGCACCCATGAGGTGGACACTGGAGACAGTCTGCCTGTAAAGAGTAAAATCTACAGGCAACCTGACCATGTCAGGGACTATATCAGGACTGAAGTCCAGAAAATGTTGGAGCTAGGTGTTATTGAGCCCTCAGATAGCCCTTGGGCTAGCCCAGTAGTACTTGTCCCAAAACCTCACACCCAGGGTGGTAAGAAAGAGATGAGGTTTTGTGTTGACTACAGGGGCCTCAATGCAGTCACCAGGACTGATGCCTACCCAATACCAAGGGCAGATGAACTAATAGACACCTTGGCCTCAGCCAAGTATCTCAGTACATTTGACCTAACAGCAGGCTATTGGCAAATCAAGTTAGCTGATGATGCCAAGGCTAAAACAGCATTTTCGACCCCTGGTGGGCACTATCACTTTGTGGTAATGCCCTTTGGTTTGAAGAATGCACCTGCCACATTTCAGAGGTTGGTGAATAAAGTTCTGCCTGGTATGGAAACCTATTGCTCAGCATATCTTGATGATATTGCTGTCTATAGTTCCACCTGGCAGGATCACCTGGTCCACCTCAGGAATGTACTGGAGGCCCTGCAGAAAGGCCACTAAGTGCCAAATAGGGCAGAGTCAGGTTGTGTACCTGGGCCACCTTGTAGGTGGAGGCCAGGTTCAACCATTGCAGAGCAAGATCCAGACCATAATGGACTGGGTAGCTCCAACCACCCAGACACAGGTGAGAGCCTTCTTGGGCCTGACTGGGTATTACAGGAGGTTTGTTAAGGGATATGGATCTATATTGACCTCCTTAAATGATCTAACCTCCAAGAAAATGCCCAAAAAGGTTCAGTGGACAGCTAGTTGTCAAAAGGCATTTGATGACCTCAAGCAGGCAATGTGCACTGCCCCCATCTTACAGAGTCCAGATTACAAAAAGAAGTTCATTGTCCAAACAGATGCTTCAGAGCTGGGTGTGGGAGCTGTACTGTCTCAACTTAATAATGAAGGTCAAGACCAGCCAGTAGCTTTTATAAGCAGAAGGCTGACCCCTAGAGAGAAAAGTTGGTCAGCTATTGAGAGGGAGGCCTTTGCTGTGGTTTGGGCCCTGAAGAAGCTGAGGCCATACTTGTTTGGCACTCACTTCATAGTTCAGACTGACCATAAGCCCCTCCTTTGGCTCAAACAGATGAAAGGTGAAAATCCTAAACTGCTCAGGTGGTCCATTTCCCTACAGGGGATGGACTATACAGTGGAACATAGACCTGGGACCCAACATGCCAATGCAGATGGACTCTCAAGGTATTTCCACTTAGAACATGAAGACTCGACTGGTCAAGGTTAGTTTAAGGTCTCTGCGTTTGGGGGGGGGGGGGGTTGTGTAGGAGAGTAGGATCTGCACTTGTGTTGCCCCCACTGTTTTTTCTGATGTATACACTGGTTTCTGGCTATAGTCTGGATGGGTCCCTGCTAATCAGGGCCCCAGTCTAACTGATCTCTCTAAACAACTTGGTGTGCATATTAGATGCACTAGTGATTGGATACTGTGGTACCTTATGAGCCCCTAGTATATGGTACCTTAGGTACCTAGGGCATTGGTACTTCACAGGCCTACCAGGGGCTGCAGCATGTATTATGCCACCCCTGGGAAGCACTCACAATCTGACACCACAGGCCTGCTACTGCAGCCTGTGTGAGGTTGTGTTAGCACTCCTCACTGAGGTATAGGTTCCTATATCTCACCATACACACACATATAAACCTATCAGTCACCCCTATGGGAGGCCCTATCAATCCCAAGGGCAGGGTGCATGGTTTACTATGTAAGGGGGTGCTTCTGCCTGAGCAGGACCCCTCTGCAGCTGGCAGAGTCTATTCTCTGCTGCTGTTTGTGGATGCGGTTAAACCATATACTCTTAAGTGCATTATAACCTCGCGGTAAATGCTAACTTTGGAATGACTGCATCAAAACATGTCGTGTTTGGTGTCAAACAACTTGGAATCCTACCCCCACACCAGTAACTGGTGTGGGAGTAGGATCCCACCCTTCTAGAGGGGACGACATGTACCCACTGTACTACACGGTAGAAATCTTTCAGAGCCCTGGCATCACAAAATGGATGCCACCAGCACAGACACCGGGCTGCCCTCCTGCTGCTGACCGAAACTCGCAGTGGAGGGAGCCCAACAAAGGGTTTCCTGTCACAGGGAGGTGTCACCACCTCCCAGACAGGATTTAGTGTATTGGAGCTGGGTGGGCGCACTCTTAGAGTGCTTTGAAGTCCTGCACTGGGGGAGCAGTAGGCTCCTCTGTGCATATGCCAGCTCAAACCGGTTCAGGGGCTACCTGCCCCTGCTCTGGCGAGAAACTGGACAAAGGGAAGTGGGTGTAACCACCCACTACCCTGACCCTCCTAGAGGAGTGGTCATACAGCTAGTCCCTCCCATCTTTTCACTATAAGATTCCACACATTGCCAATGCAATTTAGATTACACCTGGACGACGCTCAACTAAGAAGAATCCTGGCCCTTCGACGTTCCACTATCTCTGGAAGACTGAAGAATCTCCCTTGGAGTCAAGGAGTGACTCCCCTGCTTGGCAGGCACCAAAACTCTCTACAACGGTTGCAAACTTTACCACTCCCGCCGGAGCCCGAAGTCCCTGCGTCCCCTGAAGCGGATTTCCTGACCTCTCGATGGCCATTTTGAGTCCCCAGTGAAGCTGTGGCATCTGGACCCCACGAGTGACGAGGAACAGCAATACCAGGGAACCGTGCACTGATTTCGAGTGCAAGCCCTAGACTACGTCCAACGCAGTTTTGCTTTGGACCACTTGTTGTCCAAGTCCCTAGCAGGTCTAGTACCGAATTTCAGCGGCCTACCCCGTCCCGAGTGACCGTGGGCTGTTGTTAAACTTTTCCTGCAAAGGCGTCTTCGCGGTTGCTTGCCCGTTGGCTAGTAACTCACCTGAAGATTTCCACATCGATTCCAAGGGCTTGCCTGGTTGCTCTGGGCCTGCCCTCACTTACCCTCGCTGGGTAAGTCCATCAGACCTTGCTGGTCTGCACCATTGTCAATCTTCACTCCACACGAGACTTGCGGCTGCCAAGGCTTGTTGGCAACAATCCGGGTGCCGACACCGTCGACAGCTGCAGACGTCGTGGGACCTCCCGAATCCAGCTGCTGGTCATCGTCAAGCCTTCCTGGAACTCGGGAGCGAAGAGACAAAACCCCATCACCGACCTGAAGAGATGCGACAGCTGTGGTCATTCATCTTGCTGGCCACCGGTCACTGGCAGGTGACTCTGAACTCTGTCCCCTCAATTTCTAGGTCTTCTGCAACTCCAATCCATCGTCAGATTCAAACGGACACCTCTCCAGTCGTCACAAGCAGCAAGTATCCAGTGATCTCCATTGGAAACAGCATCGCGACCCGACACCAAAGGACACCTATGCACCCGGCTTCCCTGGGTGAGGTAACTCGTGCACTCCGGTGCCCAAGTGTGTGTTGGCTCTCGGAATACTTACCCTGTAAGTTGCTTGCCTTTTGACTTTTGCGAAGTGCCTTAAAACTGTAATTTACAAACCGCGACATTTGCCATTGAAACGCATTGAAAACCCGCGTGTGTGTTTAGACACTGCACGTGTCTCCTGTGGGCTGGTTACTTACCTGCTAACACTGCAGAAGTGAAGCCCCAGCGATGCCCTAGGCCTCTTCATTTTGCAAGTCGAGTTTGTTAACCCATTATTTTAGTATATGGTCTGGTACGCCCCTAGGGCTACAGCCATATTTGTGCTTAATTTATTGAGAACTGTTGATCTTTTGAATGTTTACCTGGCTCTAATCTCATAAAGAGATTAGTAGAGTATATTTAGAAATAAATACATATATATTTGATATATATACCTGTGTGGTGTCTTTTCATTCAGTAATTCAAGAGATTATAAGGTAAAACAAGCTGCTTTACATTCCTCAGAGACTTAGCCTGAAGGCTGCTCTCCACAGCTACCACTAGGATAGCTTTCTTTAAAAGGTTGTCTTTAAACCTATCTACCAAGAGTCGAATTGGACTGGTGCAAGGTGGCCACTATAACTAGTGACCAGCATATGCCAGGCCAACTTCTCACAGAAAGGGCTAGACCGATTGATACCGCCTGCTTTGTAGCAGAGTACTTTATTTTCATGAAATCCAGCAGCATGCTTCTTAAAGGGTAGTCCTTCATAGAAACATTGACAGTATTTCTGCGATTTTTATTTTAAAGTGTTAAATAATCATTTTCAACATGTCACTATACAAACATTCTAAGCCAAACCAGAATAATGAAGTTAATAATCAACACCATTCGTAACCACTGCTTCCCCTCCCCCTATTCAAACTTACCACACCCTACTCATCTAGCTCCCTGCTCCAGTGTCCCTTGACGGCATCCCCCTCCTTCCCAGGAGGAGTTCTGACATTCCACGATCTTGACATTGCTCGCCAGTGAATGTTACCTGCCCACCCAGTGGCTACAAAAACAACCTGGTGATACCCCTTTGTGTCATTTGTAACAAAGGCAAATGACGGTAGCTATGTACCTCAGATAAAGGGGAAAAACATGGGCATGAAGTCCAACACAACACAATCCTGTACCAAATGGTCAACTTCTCCTTAATCAACATATTTCGCATGTAACCATGGATCAGTTGGAGTCGACCCTGCTGTCCCCAGTGAGTGACAACTTTACTAACGGAAATATCTGTTTACCTTTGTGAGAGAATGACAGGAAATTATCAGAACTGGGTTTCGTAGGAAAACTGCCTGAACCACACGGGAGAGCTTTCACACATTAAAAATATGTCCTCCCACTATTTTATTTACACATTTTGGATTTTCACTGGTGTGCTGTACTGTTGTAATAACATGTTACAGCTGGGTTTCCTGACTCCTGTGCTTCTTTTTATCCCGTGGCTTTGTCATAATATTTTCCTATCCCTTGCTTTGAGTTTCCTTCCACTATATAGAATTGTCACTTCTCTGTATCCTTGATCTGAATCAATTTTTCAAAGGCCCAGTGGCATCTTTCGTGATGTTTGGGATAGCTATCTAATAATGGACCGGGCTATGGTGGAGCTATTGAGTCATGGTAGTCAGCTTTCACCTAAAGGGCTTTTTAACACCATCTTTTTACATGTAAGCAATTTTTGTGCAGCCCGTATGTTTCTACTTGGCACTGCCTTGTCGTCAATGACTCAGGTGAAAGTAGAGTTAGGTCTGCATGAACAGGGAGAACCCGACTTGGCAGTTCGGGCTGGACTGTCCCATGAGGAGCAGGGTAAAGACTGATTTGTATATGGCTGGGTCCAAACTGGGGTGGCGTAGTGAGCAAAAAACAATGGATTTAACTCCAATTTCTTGACTGGGGTGAATGTTGGATTTAGTCTGCATTCTGTCCATCATTTGTTGCTGCAGCATTGTCTGCCCATAGTGGGATGGTGTAGAGTTATGATGAGTAGAATACTGCCATGGGTGGAATGTGAGCTATGTGGTGACATCACAAGTCGATGAGATGTGATGATGTGGGAGTAAGCAGGACGGTTAACAAGTATTGGGGTTTGTATGTAATAAAGAAGAAAGAAACCAAGAAACATGCGCGTGTCTCTGACTTCACATGGTGACGAGTGTTGGTATGTGCAGGAGACAGACATTAACGCATTCACACCACTGAATTCATCGATTGAAATGTAAAGAAGAAGAAATTAATTGACTTGTACAACTACAGATTCATGATCGGCTTGACTTGATTAACTAAGGTATGAGTTCCTTTTACATTTCTGAATTGGTGCGTTTTCAACATGAAAAGATAAACTTGTTAACTGGAGGAAGTTTTGAATCTAGCACAAAGCATGGAGTGTGAGGAGCGGAGCGCAGGCAGTGCCAACTAAGTGGCATATCTCGAGGAATGCGTGGTGCGTGAGGCACAACAATAGACAGGAGAAGCGCGAGGCACCGTATTGTACTACAGACGTGAGGCAAACACCAATTGCGAGGCAAAACAAGCATTGCTAGTGTCATCGGAGCACAATACTTTTATAGCTCGTATTGAATTGGGTATATACAGTGATTATCTGGTGATTTCCAAAACTATTTCTGGATGACCGCTTCAGCTTCGTATTCACTGGCGAAGAAGTCCTGGATGACAGCTTCCTGCAATTAGAGGAATGATCGTTGCCCTTGAAACAGTCTTCTGTAAGGGTAATTAGAGGAATGAACGCTACTCCTGCACAAGAACAGGTAAGATTCACCTTGAAATGCGTGGTGTAGCATTCCCCTCTAATCTTCTGCCCCCTTTAAACAAATAGTTTAATGTTTATGAAATGTCACAACAGATGTTGGACTTACAATTCACACCAAAAACAAATGTGGTTCTTGAGCGCCATATGGTTTTTTCCAAGGCACAAACATTGACGAGGAGATTGCATCGTTTGTGGCTGCTTGAAGAGATGAGTGAGGGGCTCCGTCTGTAAACTTGGCTGGTGCTGCTGCCCATTGGAGGGATTCCTTGGACTTTCATCCCAGCTTTCTTGAAATCAACACCGCGCCTCGCGGCCCCCGCTTCGCGGGAGCCGCTCGAGGGACCGGGACTCTGCTGCTGTCACTTGGGGCATTGTTGGTGTGCTGACCCTGCAAGAACCGGCGTATTCAGGACTGCGAGGACCAGGGTGCTGTGCACGAAGCAGATCAGCCGCACCTGGTCCTCTTCCTGACTCCTCCCCCAACACCTTAAACAGGCGGTGTAGCCCCCGCATCGTGGGCTCCGTCTGTAAACTTGGCTGGTGCTGCTGCCCATTGGAGGGATTCCTTGGACTTTCATCCCAGCTTTCTTGAAATCAACACCGCGCCTCGCGGCCCCCGCTTCGCGGGAGCCGCTCGAGGGACCGGGACTCTGCTGCTGTCACTTGGGGCATTGTTGGTGTGCTGACCCTGCAAGAACCGGCGTATTCAGGACTGCGAGGACCAGGGTGCTGTGCACGAAGCAGATCAGCCGCACCTGGTCCTCTTCCTGACTCCTCCCCCAACACCTTAAACAGGCGGTGTAGCCCCCGCATCGTGGGCTCCGTCTGTAAACTTGGCTGGTGCTGCTGCCCATTGGAGGGATTCCTTGGAATTTCATCCCAGCTTTCTTGAAATCAACACCGCGCCTCGCAGCCCCCGCTTCGCGGGTGCCGCTCGAGGGACCGGGACTCTGCTGCTGTCACTTGGGGCATTGTTGGTGTGCTGACCCTGCAAGAACCGGCGTATTCAGGACTGCGAGGACCAGGGTGCTGTGCACGAAGCAGATCAGCCGCACCTGGTCCTCTTCCTGACTCCTCCCCCAACACTGTTGCCCTCCATTATATGTACGTCTCCCTGCCTACACGCGCTAGCGGGACACGCGCGGGTCTCCGCACGGGGCTAAGACCGGGCAAAGAGCGGGCCGTTTGAGGCCGTTCGAGGACGGACGAGGAAGGCGAGGGACCACGATCAATCGCTGATCCCTATTGATACGCTCCCTACACCCGAGAGACTGAGGATGTCATCAAGGACAACTAGGAGCAAATCCTCGACGGCCAAGGGGGCCCCCTCAGGTACTCTGGACACATATTTTGTGAAAGCGGGATCCCTTCTCATAGATGAAATCTCAATATTAGAAAGGCGAATTTCCCAAGAGTTAGAGTGGGCTAGAAGATCCTCTTTGGGCCCTCTTCAACATGTAACATCTCCGGCCCCTCTTGCCAGGGCCACAACGTTGGATGGGGGGGGGGTAACAGAAATAGCGACTAATACAGTTGAAGATTCGTTACTTGTTACTCTAAATGATTCTTTAACAACTCATGATTTTTCCATCCATTCTGATCCCAGTCTACTATCCCTCCCACTACCTAGTTCGTCCATAATTCCTACCATTATCGAACCTAGTCTTTCTGACAGAGTACCAACTCCAATCTCCACAGACCAGCATAAATTAACTACCGCTTACGAGAGGGAAGGGGCAATCCCTAAGACAAAAAAAGGGGCACAAAGCATAAGAGGAGTTAAAACTAAGAATTTCAAACATATCCCTCCTCGAGGCAACAATACTGCTAGTATAGCCAGAAAAGCCACGACGAAACCCCTAAAGCAAGCCAACTCATCCTCCGGCGCTCAGCCCAAAAATAAACTAATTACATTTGATGCCGCGGGAGATGAGGGCTTAACACTATCGAATATAGGTACACTTCTGAGGGATTTACTTAACCCCATCTTAAACTGTCTAGTTAAGATAGAAAAGGCCTTAGTGCAGCGTAAGATGGATTTTACCCGTGTCGACGAGGGCTCTGGCACAATAAACCAGATCCCACAAAATAAATCCACACATCCCATCAACATCTCTACATCTGACACCAAAGGGGCGCTGGGTAGCTCGACCTTACATCCCAGCCAATTGCAGCAGCTTTCCAACGTCCCTGCAGTGCCCCCAAACTATAGCCCCATAACTAAAGCCCTCGGCTCAAGTGGCCCACTGAAGAAAGACACACCTTCTATGGGCACTAATGGCATTGATCATAATTATAGAACTATCGATCTACCACCAGAAGCAATGCCTTATACTGTAATTTTAGCTGGCATCCCCAAATTAAATTCCTCTACTAGAGAGCCGGCGGAGGCACTGAAAAATAAGGTAATCCACTGGCTCTCTAGGAATAGGCCGTTGCCAGAAGGAATATTTAGCGAGATTTTGATGGGATGGAATCCCCTGGATAGGACATACCAGGAAGTCAATCCAGGGAGATTGTGCACTGATTAATTTTAGAGATCCTCTTACTGTCTCGCACATTTGTAGTTGGCCCTATCAGCCCCAAGGATCACAGATTCATTCCCTCCCTCTATCCTTTTTTTATCCAACCGTTGATCCTGAACGGGGAGAAGATTGTTGGGAACTTGTGTCCAGAAGGTCTAGAAATCAGGCCCCCTCAGTTTTTAGAGCAATTCCACACCCCAAGCCTCCACGCTTTGACTGCTTATTAACTCATAATAGATTTAGCAGTCTTGATATGGTCGATTGACCAATAAAGTCGAAAGGGGCGGTAACAACAGGGCCCAATGACATTATTAACAAACCGTTTAGGCCAACTACTCCTTCTGAAAATATAAAAATACTTGGAGTACATCAAGTTAGGGATAAAAACATGGGTTCTTTTCTCCCAACGTGTTGCCCACATGAGGTATCTGCACCCCAAGTGGCGAAATCACGGGCTTTGGAATTTCCAGGCCAGGATAGGGGGGAGAATGATGTCTCTGCAATCATTGCTCCGGAAATATCTAACCGTCCCTCCCTCAAGATCCTGTCCTGGAATGTGGCAGGTTTGGTAAATAAAGCCAACTGCCCAGAATGGAGAGAATTTATCCAGGCCCAAGACATTTGCCTCTTTCAGGAAACCTGGGCGAGAGAACATCTCACCCAAACAGGCTTCGCTGCATTTTCTGTGCAGGCAACATGGGCCGGCATTGGACGCCCCTCAGGTGGTCTGGCTACCTGGGTAGCCACCGATCTGGGCTGTAAGGCTATTGCATATCCACAAAATTCGCCGAACATTCTTATGGTTCGGCTTGACTGGCCGAACGCAAACAGCCTTTTGCTAATTCATGTATACTCCAGGCCAACCAGGATTTCCCAGACTTCAAGTACGATAGAGGAGCTCTCAGGAGTTTTAGATGACATTCCACAGGGCACTCACTTCTTGATAGGAGGAGATCTTAACTCCCATTATGAGCCCCTTCCGGGATTACTGTTGGATTTAGCAATGGAGGAGGACATGGAGTGGTCCATACCCCCCCTGCGAGCAACAGCCCCCAGAGCTTGGACCCCCCTAGCTACACAAGTTACCGCCTTAACCTTAAAATTTGGTCTGAGGGCATGTAACGGCAGGTCTACCTCAGATAATCCAGCTAGCTTTACTTTTAACAGCAAGGGTAGGGAGTCAAGACTGGACTATATACTGGCCCCACTACCAATGTGGTCAAGTATCATTGACTTCTGGGTATTGCCTAGGGATGACAGTGACCATAATGCACTGAAACTAGAATTTGCTCATCCTGGTATAGATTCTAGGCTGGAATTGAGGGATTCCCGGGATACCGGTCTTGGCCTGACTCAAAATAAACGAAGAGTAAAGTGGGAGATATTCATCTCTAACCCAGAGAGGATACCCATACTCTATCAAAGGGTTGTCCCTATACTCGAAAAAGTTCAGGAAATCATGGTTAATGATATAAACCAGAGTAACCATGAACAAGTAGGGCAGTGCCATAGAACCCTCTCTGAGACAGTATCTGCAACACTTACTCGTACCCTAAGGAGGCCAACTGCCTGTGCAGCTGGCCCAATTTGGTATAATAGGACCTGTCGTACTGCAAAATCAAGCCTCTTGACCTCTATCAAAGCAGGTCTGGGAAGCGAGATAATTAGAGCCAAGAGATCCGCTTACAAAACTTTAATCTGTAATGCGAAAAGAGAATGGGAACACCAGAAATGGGAATCCCTTTCTGTATCATTAGCCAGGGGGGACTCACGAACATTTTGGCGAACAGTGAACACTGGCTCACTGGAATTGGCCCCTGCACTGGAGCCGAACATTTCACCTAGTGCATGGTCTGATCATTTTAAATCGCTATGTTATGTTATGTTATGTTACTCCGCACTTTTTGAGCGCACGGCTACCCCAGAAGGGTGTCCCGGCGCTTTGGCAAAGTGACCCAGAGAAACACGAAACCAAAGGGAAAGACCTACTACCGTCACACTAGGTTACTTAGTAAAAAGCAGAGTTTTCAACTCCTTCCTGAAAGCCAGAAGATTATTCGCTTTCCGAAGGGAAAGTGGGAGCTCGTTCCACAGGCAGGCTGTCACAAACTGGAAGGAGCGGCCTCCCATCCGAACACGTTTGACCACCGGCACCTCCGTTTTAGCCAGGTCCGCTGACCTCAGCAGCCTCCGCGGCACATAGAAGACGATACGCTTCCTCAGGTAGTGAGGGCCAATCGCATGAAGGGCCTTGAATGGCATGAAGGGCTATACCAACTACCAGATGGGGAGCAGGCTGCTTTCTACCCTTTATGCACTGAGGATCCTAAAGAAATCTCCCTGTTTGCATTCAAGGAGGTTAGAGCGGCTATAGCTGGATTAGCTTCAGGCAAGGCCCCAGGGTTGGATGGTATCCCAGGTGACCTTTTTAAGCAGGAGGTGGATGTCTGGACTCCATATCTAGTTTTATTATTTAACCACATTCTGCGAGGCATGGAGATTCCTGCTACTTGGCTGGGCGCAGAGATTGTTCCCATTTTTAAGAAGGGCTCTCCTCTGCTCCCAGCCAATTACAGACCCATAAGCCTCATAGATGTCTCACAAAAGATCTTTGGTAGAGTGATTCTGAACCGGCTTCAGGCCTGGATCGATGACAATAACATCTTGAGTCCCTTTCAGGCAGGTTTCAGAAGGGGGGTTTAGACGGTGGACCAGATCTTCCGATTGAATCTTCTCTACTGGAAAACAGTAACAATCGAGGGGGGCAGTCTATACACGATATTCGTCGACCTGCGGGCGGCGTTTGATTTAGTCCCAAGGGACAAACTCTGGGCAGTTTTGGCAGCTACAGGGGTTCCTGCTGATCTACTCTTTATTCTGGAAAAACTACATCAGGGCAACTACGCAAGGGTAAGATGTGGCAGAGGAGGTACCCTTTCAGATCCTTTTCCCGTTGACAGGGGGGTTAGACAGGGTTGTGTGCTTGCACCCACCCTTTTTTGCCTCTTTGTCAACGGGATCTTTAACCATCTTGACGGGATTAGTAACATCGACGCCCCAAGGTTGGCGGGCAACAGGGTACCGGCAATTATGTTTGCTGATGATACCCTGTTGCTCTCCAAATCACCTATGGGTATACAAAGGGTCCTTGACGGCTTTGTCGACTTCTGCAAGTCGCATGGTTTGGAGATCAACACTACAAAAACAAAATATATGATCTTCAACCCACCTGCCTCTACCCGATCTAGCCCGCGGATAGGGACTTCCAGTCTTGAGAGGGTATACACCTTTGAATACTTGGGGGTTATCTTTAATCCCCTAATGAGGTGGGATTCACATCAGACAAAAGTGAATCTGAAGCTAACCCAGATGACGGGCGCCATTTCCAGGATGCTGAGTGGGCTGAGCTACAAACCATTAGGCCCACGCCTTTACATTTACAAAACCCAGGCTAGGGCGGCTGGGCTATATGGGGGCAAAATCTGGGGACATGTACCTATCCAGAAAATACAGGTTGTAGAGAACAACTTCTTGAGGCAGCTGACAGCTCTACCATCAAGCACCCCGCTATTACCCTTAAGATTGGACTTGGGCCTAAAACCCATTGCGGTGGAACTAGGCCTCAAACCTTTAATTTTCTGGCATAAATTATGGCGTACCCCAGAGCTTGAGAATTACAGAAAAGAGCTACAAGATATTCTGCGCCTTATAAGAATTGATCAAGTACCATGGCTTGCTTATATTAAACATTCCTGTGAATTAATAGGAAGATCTGATCTGTGGACTGACCCAGTTAATACATGCCCAATGTCTTCCCGCAAAACTATCTCCTCAGCTTACTATGAGCACAACTTACGTGCCCTAGTTATGAAGGCTAGGGCTGGGTCCCTTACTGAACAGTTCCTGGCATTTAAAGATACATACACCCGGGAACCAGTCCTAGATGATATTGAACCAACATTAACCAGGAAGCTTTACCTACAATGGCGCTACGGTACTTTGCCTCTTGGAGCCCATACTGTCAGCTGGTCACCTAACTCAACAACTCTATGCCCAGCGTGCGGCCACCCATCAGAGTCTGACTTGCATATAATTTTCTTCTGCCAAGCCTACCACAGACCACGGAGATACTGGCTTCTTCCACTTTTAAAAAACCTGGGTTTTAAGTATTACATTTCAGCTTATAGGATTTTAAAAACTGACTTATCACCACCAATAGTATTTGCGGTAGCGAAATTTTTAACAGCTATGTGGATCAGCCGCAATCGTTATGTAAAGCCCAAAAATTGAGGATGGACTGATCTGAATGTTGCTATGCTGCTAACTCTAAATGAGTATTTTAATGTGGTGCATAACATGTTATTTATTGTATGTTTATCTCTTTTATTCTTTTATGGCCCAAGTGGCCGAAATAAAGTTGAAATGATGATGATGAGTGATATCCTGTCGTTTTGAGCAATTAACTGACTCTTTAATTAGGGACCACATAGGTGCACCAAAAGTAAAAGCGTGATGGATAAACACTGACTGAAAGAAAATACTTTGGAGGAGACAATACAGATTGCTAAAAGCATGGAGCATGCAGAGCAGTGGATAATAGAGATGGAGGACGGAGATCATGATTAAAAAAAATGTGGTTAAGGAAATATCAAGAGAGAACAAAGTGAGAATGCAAGAGGATGCAGCGAACAAGCAAAGCAGTGTCCGGAAAGAAACATTTGGTACTTTTAATGAAAATGCAAACCGTTATGATAAAGTTACCAATGCAATAAAGTGTTTCCATTGTGGGGCTCCGGGACATATATCATCCAGTATAAGGTGTGCTGCTAGGAACGTAATTTGCAGGAATTGTCGAATAATAAGGCACCTGCCTAAGGTGTGTAGAATGAACGTGCTAGGAAGGAAGATACAATGAATTGGACAAGACATTGACAAAGTGTATGAAAGTGTTCAAGATATTGTTCTTTCCATAGATGGGGGAGGATGTGATAAAGTAGTAGATGGAATGAATGAGAGAACAGGATTTGAACAAATCGAACAGAAGATTAAAATGGAGAGTTTTGACAAGCTAGAAAAATCACACTATATGATTTCCATAGATGACAAACCATTGAGGGTGCTGGTGGATTCCGGAATCCTATTTACGTTGGTGTCCTAAAAAACATCTTTTTTTAAATATCTTTTTATTAACAGTCATCGACATACAAGCGATCATGGCAACAATTCAATATCCGTATAGGCGTGACAGAATCTGGCAATAGTCATTCACATTATACACAGTAAGGACAAATCACAGAGAAAGTAAGTTATCTAAGGCAAGTTGCTGAGGGGTAGTACAAATGTCCCCCTGGTACGAGTTCCAAGGCCTCCATAATCGGGACCACTTTTTTGGGCAGCCACGAGCAACATAAACTGTCTTTTTCATGGAACATGCACCAATCCATACTTGACTTCCATGCTTCCAATGTGGGCGGTTCTGCCACCCCCCAGGCCTGGGCAATGTTCCTTTTTGCTAGCATGAACCCCAGAGTGGTCCATTGTGTCTGGCGTGTGTTCAGATCGGTTGGTTCCCATATGTTCAATAAACATCTACGTGCTTCAGGGTGAATAGGAACTGGAAGGACCGCCCCCGTTACTTCATGTATCTCCTTCCAGTAGGACTGAATGTGTGCGCATTCACAGATAATGTGCATAAAAGTGCCCGTGTGTCCACAACGCCTACGACAGTCCCCTGTTTCTGTTCTTCACATTTTTACCAGTCTAGGCCCTGTCCTATATATCCTATGCAGGATTTTAAGTTGTACTAGTCTAGTCTTGCTGGAATCGCTACTATCCTGGGGGAGGACACTGCCTCCTGCCACTCCTCATCATCCAGCTCAACGCCGTCTGCCACCCCTTTCTGTCGTAGCAGGGAGAGAGGGTCCTCCCTGTTTTATATTAGTTTGTTATAAATCAGCGAAATGGTCTTCACTGGGAGGTAGCCATCCAATATTCGATCCTCCAATGGGGAGGACTCTGGAGGGGAGGAACCCATTGGGAGGACTGAGCGCAGGGCATGGGGCACCTGTGCGTATCAAAAACTCTCCGAGTCAGCCAGTTTGTGTTGGCTTTGAAGGGCAGCGAATGTTTTTATGTCTCCCCTCTCCCACAGGTCTTGAATTCACGAGATGCCAATCATGTCCCATTTGTCAAACCCTCTTGTTGGCTACAAATTACCCAATTGCGCAGAATCCTATAGGGGGTGGCCAACGTCAGTTTACCCTCCCAGCCTAGGGATCTGTTAGCGGAATGCAATACACTTATCGAATTTCCAGTAGGGCCCGTCAGGGGAGGCCGGACAGGTTTCGAATAAAGCGACCTATTAAAGTTCCCTCCCTGGAGAAGCCACTTGTCCATTCGGTAGCCTGGATCATCAGAGCCACCGTAGGTGCCATGATTAATTGCAGCCAGATGAGCCACCCAATAATATTTTTTAATGTGGGGTAGGGTGATGCCTCCATCGTACCATTTTAAGGAAAATCTCCTCAGGGCTATACGTGATGTCCCACTCCATAGTAACTCTCTCTGGAGGTGTTCAATCTCTTTAAAATAGGCCAAAGAAACAGTGTCAAGCAAATTTGTGGGGCGTATAGAAAGCGGGGGAGGGATATCATTTTTAAAAGGGCCGTCTTACCCAGGAGGGACAGAGGGAGAGATTTCCAGCTGGTTATATCACGTTTTAACCGTAATAGCAGGGGAAGCAGGATGTTATTGTAACGGAGTGCGGAGTCTAGGGAAATGAATATCCCTAAATATTTGAACCCCGTGGTACTGACTTGAATCGGACAATTATGGGGTAGGGCCGATACCCCCCCCATAGAGGGCATATAGATGGGACTTAGTCCAGTTAATCTTGAACCCCGAATATCTCCCAAATACCGCCAATATGTCCAGTAAGGCGGTTAGGGATTTTTTGGGGTCGGTTAGGTAGAGCAATATTTCATCTGCATACTGCGAGATACGGTCTTTCCAATCCGGTGACCAGCGAAACCCGCGGATTACTGGGTCCTGTTGGATCCAGGCCGCCAATGGTTCCAACGCTAAGGCAAATAGGAGAGGGGAGAGCGGGCATCCCTGACGGGTAAGCCGGCTCAAGGCGAACGTGTCTGACTTTTTATTATTAACCATGACCCGCGCCAATGGCCGAGTATAGGAGACGCACCCACCGAATGAACTCCGGGCCGAACCCCATTTTGAGGAGCACTGCAATGAGATAAGGCCATTCGATCATATCGAACGCCATAGTGTCGTCCAAGGAAACCAGAATAGCTGGTTCCAGTATAGTGTCCGCCCTGCCTAGAACCCCATGGACTCGACGCAGGTTCAGAGCTGTATTCCGATATGGAATAAAACCAGACTGGTCAGGGTGTACAAGATTTGATATGATTTTTACTAGACGATTAGCCAGTACTTTTGCAAGAATTTTAGGTTCGGCATTAAGGAGGGAGATAGGCCGGTACGAGGTACAGTCTGTTTTTGGTTTGCCTGCCTTATGAATAGTTACAATATTAGCTATTCGTTGATCTAACGGTAACTCCCCTCTCTCTCTGCTCTCTTCAAACATGGCTTTAAGGTGGGCGGCCAATTTATCAGGGTTAAGCTTATATAATTCGATGGGGATCCCGTTAGGGCTAGAGGCCTTCCCTGAGTGAGTGATCTAATTGCCTGCGCTACTTCGTCCGTAGTCAAAGAGCTGTCCAATAGTTGTCACAGTGTTATGTCCCTCAACAATTCGGCGGAGTCTTCTTCGGTGTAGGGTGCTACCGCCGTATATACCGTTGTGAAATGACTGGCAAATTGATTTTCTACTTCTTGAGGTTCTGTTATGCTGAAATTTTTAGTGTCATGGAGAACCGGGACCAATCTAATTGCCCATTCCCGTTCATCAAGCCAGGCTATCAGTTTCCCAGCTTTATCTCCCAGATCATAAAGTCTCCCGAGTTTCTCTCTCCGCATTGTTTTAGCTTTGTCTGTAACTAACGTCCTATATTCGTCCTGTTTAAGACGTAACAGATGGAGTGATTCAGGAATAGTGTGCATTTCCATTTCCCTCTCTTGCTGGTAAATTTCATCCTCTATTTTAGACACCTCCCTTTGTTGTTCCTTCTTGTGACCTGATATTAGGGACAAAGCATCCCCCCTAATTACCGTTTTCAAAGCCTCTCAGAGTGTCTGGAAGGAGTACACTGTGCCCTCATTTTCACTAAAATAGTTGTCCATTGCAGTGAGAAGATCCTTACGGATTTTGGGATTGCTGAGGTACCAGGGGTTAATCGGGACAACCCTGCCCACCCGTACGTGATCCAAAAAAACATTTGATGGGATGGAATTCGATGGCAAGTCTGATATTAAGGCAGTTGGATGTGCAGGCAGGAAAATCAAAATATTAGGAATAAGGTGGACTCTCAAATTCGTCAGGGGCGTTCATGGACTTGTTTATGTAACCAATTTTGGGTCAGATTTTTTAGGTTAGCATCACCAAAAAGATCTGAACATCATCATTAATCCAAATGCCAAGGAACCTGGGATGGTGGTTGAACCTGCGGGGGCTCTGGAAGTTATAAACTCTGATGAAAGTGTCATAATGTCAAAAGATCGGGGGTTTTAACTGAAAAGTTAGGGTTTTTGAAGGGGGTTTTCCACAAAATAATATTGAAAAGGAGGGCCAAACCTGTTGTGCTCCGGGTGAGGAATATACCTAACATGATGAGGGAACCACTACATAAGGAGCTGGATAAGTTGTTGGAGCAAGAAATAATTGAACAAATTGAGGCATCCGAGTGGTTGGCTCCCGTGGTGGTGGCACCGAAGGAAGGGGGGAAAATTCTACTTTCTGTTGATTTGCGAGATTTAAATAGGAACCTATGGGAGGACAGGCAACCACTTCCCAACATTTCTGAGATAATTGCTGTTATTGGAGGGGTGGATCCATCTTCAGTGTATTAGACATGTCGTCTGCATACCACCAGGTGAATCTACATGAAGGGTCTAGGCACCTGACATCTTTTCTGACACCTTTGGGGCATTCCACTATAACAGAATGCCATTTGGGCTGGTATCAACAGCTACTGTTTTTCAGAGAGTGATGAACATATTTGGGGACTTTAACCAAGTCATGTGCTTCCAAGACGACATACTTACACTGGGGAAAGATGGGAAGGAACATGACTTGGTTTTTTGTGAGGTGATGGAAAGGTTGAAAAAGCATGGCTTATCGCTAAAGAAAGAAAAATATCAAGGAGGAATGAAGTGACGTACTTGGGTCATGTGATAAGTGCAAAAGGAATAAGGCCAAAATGAAGTATCATAAAGGCTGTGGAGAATACACCAGAACCCTCAAACAAGGATGCATTGAGGTATTTTCATGAACTTGCAGAATATTGCTCCAAGTCCGTCAAGAACTTTGGAGAAATTGTAGAACTATTAAGGTTAATCATAGGAAGAATGTATATTGTGTGGAATGATGATTGCAAGGAGTCTTTTAACAAGATAAAAGAGCATAGCACAGGCACCCACGGTGGGCCATTTTGAGAAATCTGGTAAGACGTACATTGCAACTGATGCGGGTGGTGTCTGAGTACAGTTTTAATGCAAGTTGTGAATGGTGAAGAACGTGTAATCACTTGGCATCTAGGAGGTTGAGAGGTGCGGAATTCTCCTTCTGTGATTGAGGGATAATCCCTAACCTGCTGTTGGGGTATTAAACATTTTCATTTTTATGTGTGGGGTATTCCTTTTAGGGTCAAAACGGACCATAAGCCACTCACCTATTTGTTTAAAGGAGGCAGAAGATTAGAGGGGAATGTTACACCACATATTTCCGGGTGGATGTTATCTGTTCTTGACTACAAATTTGAGGTAGAGTATGTTAAGGGTTACAGGAATGTTATAGCGTATTGTTTATCTAGGTTGCCTGTGAGTAAAGAAATAGAAGAGAAGTGTAAGGTGATTGCTGGTTTTGGAGGTAGTGAGATGGTCTTGGGATGTGGTGAGTGTAATGTAGCCAAGGAGGAGCATTTGTTGTTGAAGGAGATTGAAGGTAGAGTTGTACAGGAATTATCACACCAAGTGGTTTGTGATGGAGACGTTAGAGCAAATTACTATTGCCAATGTCATTGAATTTTTGGGGAAAACTTTCATGGAAGAGGGGATTCCTAAAACTTTGGTTTCGGATAATGGTCTAGTTTGTTTCCAGAGAGATGACTAAATATCTTTTTAGAATGGGAATCACTCATGAGAAAGTGGCCATGTTTAGGCCACAAGCTAATTGATTGGTGGAAAGGGTTAATAGATTGGTTACGGACAATATTCAACTTTCGTTAGCTAACTAGCTTCCTTGGAAGAAGGAACTGAGGAAAATGGTGTGGGCACATAGGACAACATCGCATTCTGTAACTGGGGTATCACCATCTGTTTCCCTGAAAAGGAGAGAGAGCCGGGAAGGAAAGATTGTCCTATATGGTTGAATAATGCAAAAGACGTCTGGGTTGACTGTGGGGAAAGGGTTTGTGGTCTTCAAAATAAAGCAAGGGAATATTATAATATGAAGCGGAATGTGAAAAGTCTGGATGAAGGAAGGAGATTGGGTGGTGATAAGGAAGCGAGGAATGGTGCAAAAAGAGGAGAGTAAATACTCTGAACCTCATAGGGTGGCAGAAGTGAAGTGCAATGTGGTGGTTTTATGTGATGGGACCACGTGGAGCTTCGGAAATGTGTGTAAAATCAACAGACCTCTGTGTGAGGTTGGGGCTGATGTGTGAAAAGGATCTGTGTACTTAGTTGCAGTAAAGGAATTTAGTAAATTTTTATTCTTCCTAGTTTCTGACAAGTAAGGTTGTAACTTTTCTGTGCTATCCTTCCTTTCCTATTAAAATGGTATTAATTTATACAATATATAGAATATAAATAGTTGTCTGTTGAAAAATGTATTACAAGGATAGATGATGTAGAGTTATGATGAGTAGAATGCAGAATACTGCCATGGGTGGAATGTGAGCTATGTGGTAACATCACAAGTCAATGAGATGTGATGAGGGGAAGCAGGACGGTTAACAAGTGCTGGGGATGCATTTGCAATAAAGAAGAAGAAAGAAATGAAGAAACATGTGCGTGTCTTTGACTTCGCAGATGGGTATGCCCAGACATGGGTCCGTTGTTTGCTCTGTCACTGAATTCAAGCTAGCCTGGCTGTTGAAGGGTGATAACTCAAAACTGGTCCCAGGTTGCTTCTCCGGAGCTTAGTTCTCAAATTCAACAGAGTGTGATGTGCTGGCAAACCAAGAGTATCGATGAGATCTTGAAGTATGTTAAAATTATTACAGTGACTGCTTTGATGTAAAACAGAAAAGGATCAAAGAGAAGTTGATGATGGCACAAACAAAGCAGATTCAGAGAAACAGTAGAAGTCCCACGATGGGCTCTGATTCAGATGTTGTGCAATCTGACCAATCTGGAATGAATGGGATGCAAGGTGTCGGGGTAAGGAATGAAATGGTGAAGACACAGCTATGGTCGAGTGAATCTGAACAATTCTGGGGTGAATACAAATGTTAATTTGCCGAAGAAGAGCACTGCTTGTAATTTCTGTGCTGAAATCTGGCACTGGAAGTGCGAGTGTAGGCAGAATCCAGATTGAACCCAGAATGATGATGTTTCTCATATGCAAAGAAAGAACTCTGGTGTAGATGCCAAATTGTGCCCCAGCCCAACAGACTCTATGCAGAATGTGCAAAATCAAGGGCAATTCCTTACAAATATGCCTGTTGCTCCAGTGTTGCAGCAAAATATTAGAAACAAGTTGCCCTATAATCCAGGATACCAACAGAATCCATTGTTTTTTTTTTTTAGCACTGACGTTTCAGCGCTTTCATCTGAGAGAAATTCACAATAACAGTGCCTGAGAAGGGGGAAGTCTTGCATACTTGGCAAAATTCTGGAGGCAGACCTCAGTGGCCATTATATAAATGGTGAGGTGAATTGACACCCCAGAATGTTCATGTACAATACTGGTGCTCCTCACTCTACAGGGCGTACTGTGGAGGTCCAAAACCAGGCTGTCTTGGGGAAAAGAAGTCCATGTTGTAAGCATTATCAATAATCAGATTGGTAGTCTTGCCACAGCCAATGTCCCAGTTAAAATAGGGTCCATGGAGAATAATCATCCGTTCATAGTATGTATTTCTAGTCCTGTTGAGATCGAAACACAAGATGAAGATTCAGTTTTTTCTTTTTTAAATAAAAAAAAAGAAATTCCTAGATATCACAAAAGATGACCTGCCTCTGGATTTAAGAAATTGTGTCAAAGAAAAGGCATAGATTTTCACAGGTAAAGTGTTAGGATTAGTAAAAAGTACAAAATCAATTAGGACAAATCTAATGCTGTTCATCCTAGAATTAGAACAATATCAACTTACAAAAGGGGGAATTTACCTGTCATAGAAAAAAGTTATAGAACAACATATTCTACGAGAGGTGCTTAGTAGTCCTTGCAAATCTCCTGAGATGGCCATTAAAACAAAACAAGTGGTAAGTGAAGGGTAGAGCAAGATCATGTTGTCCAGTGGTACTAAATCCTGCTGTAATATAGTTTGACTCTCACATACACAGGATGGTATATTTGACATATGCCAAGCATTCTTCTCCCCTTCTCTGCATGAGGGTAATCTATATCTTTTCGGTTCCAAAATAAAGTCCTTGTAATAAATGGGGTTACTGGTTGGGAGCGTTGTCACACTCTGGCACAACCTCAGTCGTGGTCAGGGTGAAGCATAAAAGTCACTAAATCAGTCTGCTTAACTCTCTGGTAGCTTGCCACAAAAGCAATTCGGCTTAACTTGGATGCAATGTGCAAAGTATTTATGCAGCACTCAAACACTAATAAAGTGAAATCACTACACCAGGAAAATCTCAAATTAGGAATATAGAGTTAATTTAATTAATAAAATGACACCAAAACGTATTAAAACCAATCAGTAGAACCAGAGGTGTACATTTTTTAAGCATTTAGCAAAAAATAGTACGTACAAGAGCAATCTGTGGTTATCTAGCCATGCAAGAACAAGTCGAAATCAAAAGTTACGGCTGACCGTAATGGAGTGTGGGTCAGATACAAGAAGTGGATTGGGCATGTTCTCGGCTTACCTTTGGACTGCAGAAAAGTCTTGGAGGAGGTAGAGTTGAGATGAGTAAGGCAGCATGCTGTGTCTGAGAAATCACCGCCGCTGGGCAAAGGCTTGTAGAAACTAACAACTATGATGGGGGGAAAAGCTCTTGGCAGGAAAAGCTGTATTTCCAGGTTGAGGAAGTAGTCATCGTCTATGGGGATCTGGTTGTCTCTAGCCCGGGAAAGATTTTTTGCCTTCAGACTCCACCAACTTTTTAGAAATTGAAAATCTCCAGCAGGATAAAGCTGTGGGCTGTAGCTGAAGAAGGCTACACAAGCCTGGATGCTTTTACTGGGAGGTCCTGTTGGACAGAATTTGCTGCTGTTTAGAATAACAGCGCAGGAGCTACTGCGAAGTCAGAGCGACCGGTCATGCACTATGGGCAATCGGCTGGCAGGTAAGTCCAAGTCTTCTGTCTGTTCCTCAGGACGTTTTTGTTGAAAGCATTTTCTTAGTCACAACTTTTAGGGTTAGACAGGACCAGTACCACCAACACCTCTACCAAGGGTCCAGGACCTGGCTTGCGCTACTTAGGGGAGTAGGGGGTGGGTTATGGCTTACTCCAGCAGATGCCAGCTGCAGGGTTCAACGCCACCATGAGTTATGTACCTGTAGCTCACACAGGAGGCCAGCGAAGTAGCCCCTGAGTCACTTCTGGTGGTCCTGGATTCAAGGAGATGGTCCAGATCTTCAAGCAGCAAGGCAGTCCTTTAAGCACCAGGGCAGTCCTCTGGAGGCAGGGCAGCCCTTCCGAAGTCGTCCACAGTTCCAGGAGAGTGTGAAAGAGGTTTTCTGAGAGTATGTTATCTATACCTGGTGCCAGCCTTTGTGTGTGCGGACACCCTGTCCTACCCCCATATCGCCTTCTGGAAAGTTTTTTCCTTCCCCTGTCAAGGCTCCAACAAGTCTCAGGTTCTTTTGTATGCTGGAGGCAAGCCCCTTTAAAGTGCAAGTCGGACAGAGAACAGCTCTGCCCCCAGCCACAATGGCAAGATGGCCCATCCTGTCCATACCTAATCCCCTTGGAATTCCTGTCTGGGAGAAATACACAAAAGCCCAGCTGAAGAAACATTCACAGTCCTGTGATCCAGGACACTTGCAGAAGGCTTAAATAGTTAGGACAAGAACATACCAACATTCTCAAAGTGGCATTTCTAGAACTGTGTTTTAAAATTCGACTTTACCAATAAAGAGGGTTTTAAATCACAATTCATTTGAGTCCCCCCATCATATCTCTACTTGCTCCCAATGTAAAGGTAGCACTTATATTAAATGTAATATGATAACCCTGAGATATAGACCCTTACAGTTGTGAGAAACAACTTTAGGAGTTTTTCGCTACAGGACATGTAAAACCTTAAACCACATGTCCAACTTCCATACCTGCCAACTTGAAGAACAGTCTCGCTGTATGAGGAGGGACGGGGCCTTGTGTTGAAGTACCTATGAGGAGGCACTTTTGAACCCCACCCGCACCTAAACCCCTTCTTCCCCACCCCAACCCTCAAAACGCTTGCTATGGCTGATGCAGAGGTCCTGGGTTGTTTTCACACTCCTTAATGTATGTCAGCAGTTCAAAGCCTCGGAAAACGATCTGTAAAACCACTATCTACAGTGGTTTTCAGCTCATTTTCCGTGCCTCCGTGGGATATCAGCTCTTCACTGGGAGACCATGTGATGGGAGTCGACCTCGTGTGTCACACGGTGCCTCCGTGTGAGTTGGCAGGTATGTACTTCTTAATTACATTTCACCCTGCCCTAGGAGTGTTAAGGGCCTACCTTAGAGGTAACTTATTTGTATTAAAAATAAGGTTTAGGCCTGACAAATTGTTGAAAACTGCATAACAGGCTGCAATGGTATACCTGGGACATGTTTTAAAGTGCTGGTTCACTGGATGGCACAATGAGTGCTGCAGGCCCTCTAGTATCATTTAAACTTCAGGACCTAGGTACATGTAGTACCATATACTAGGGATGTACAAGCTAATTAAATGTGCCAATCAGGTTTAGGCCAATGTTGCTCTAGGGACAGAGCACAAGCACTTTAAAATTATTTTATTTAGTAAAACAGAAGGGGTGCAGGCAAAAAGTTTAGGGGTGACCCTGAGATCTAACAGTCCTCTTTTGTTTTGGTGTCGGATTCTTCAGGGGTATACTGAAAGTCCCTTGTTTTTTAGCTCGATCTTAATGATTTGGAACATTTTCAGCCACCTCGTACCTTAGGGCCTGATTACGAATTTGTTGGACACGGTTACTCCGTCACAAAGGTAACGGACATCCTGTCTGCCAAATTAGACTTCCATTATATCCTATGGAACTTGTAATACAGCATATCGGATACCGGTCACGTTTGTGACGGAGTAACCCTGTCCGCCAAAGTGATAATCAGACCCTAAGCCTTGGTCCAATATATTGATAATCTACTTGTTGCATCAAGGACTGGACTAGACTAGACACGATTGCACTCTTGTATCATCTTGCTGACAATGGTCAAAAGGTTTACTCTACAAAGATGCAGAAGTGATTTATCTTGGTCATCATATTGTAAAAGGAGAAAGGAAAGTCTCAAGGAAACTAATTTCTGCTATCCTGAAGAGGAATACTTTGACCTCCCAGAGAGAGGTGGGTATGTTCTTGGGGATGGTTGGCTGCTGTCGTCAGTGGATTCCAAACTGACTGCAAATCTTTTAATAAGGCTAACTCACAATGATATCAAGGATGCTGTACCCTTTGTCAAAGCATTAAGGCCTTCCAAGAGGTAAGAGAAAATGTATGTAGTGGACTTGTAGCATGTTTTTCATCTGTTTGGTCCAGTAGGTGTAACTCTTCCTGGTTGTCTGAAGGTGGTTGCAGCTGTTTGCATTGACATTTAACAAAGTGAAAGGATTGTAGTAGGACCTTTGTGTTTGTTCCCCATTCAGTTGAAAGTTTGTGGACTCGAACCAGAACATGGCACCTCCCAGCTGCCTTTTGAGGTCTGGCAGCTGAAAACATGTAGATCAGAAGGTTTAAATCTCTGAACGCTGCAACATTGCTAAGACAGCAATGAAGACGATGATGACCCAGAACATGATTGTGGCAATGTTGCAGAACTGTGCACCAAACTAAGATCGGATGTCAAATATTTTCACCTTGAAATCTTCCACCTGTGCTCTGATTTTGTTTGTGGATGATTATTTTCTGATTGACTATTTATACAGTGTTTCTTTTATGAAATCATTTAAGTATCGTACCTACCACATATTACTTCAGCACAAGTGGCAAATTTGATTGCACTGGCGAGGGTTTGTTGCCTTACAGACGAGCTGAATGTGATTATTTACATAGACAGCTGGTATGGGTTTAAGTAGTACATGATTTTGGGCAACTGTGGTCGCAGAGGGATTTAATGATATCCCCTGGTACTCCCATCAGGATTGGTTTCTATATTCTTGATCTTTTGGAGGTAATAAACCAGCAGAGAAAGATTGCAGTGGTCAAGTGCATGGCCCCTAAGAATGGTGACGACATAAGTCGCAACGGGAAACAAATATGCCAATAAAGTGGCAAAATATTGTGCACTTAAAAATGTAACTGTGAGATCAAATGAGCAAATCACAGTGCAAGGATCGGAACGGAATGAACCCCCTGCAAATACTGTTGAAAATGCTAATTACATAAATTGTTTTCTATTCAGCCCAATACAGACCACATTAAGCAAATTGAGGGATCTCCAGGAGGAGGTACTTGAGCATGATGGACCGAAATGGGAATTAGTTGGTTGCAAAAAGAACTTAAAAGATTTTTGGTTTAATCTTGCATATAAATATGGACTTCTGACTCCACACTTCATTCCACGGCCCATTATGTGCATGGCCAAACACACATTCCTAGATCTTGTGAATTTTTTGTGAGTATATTTAATTATCAAAAGATTTTGTCCCCATACCCGTCCCTGTCAGATTTCTACACTTTTGCAGAAGGACCTTCCTGAGTCTGAAGATGCTGGGAATAAGGTGACCTCTGGTAAATATTTGATTGCAATTGCACAAAGTAACTATACCACAATACAAACTAGAAGGGAGTAGCTGTGTAGTTTAAGAAGAGTATTAATTTGTCAGGGAGTATAATGATACCATTTCAGGAGACTGGAGGGATGAGAGGAGGCCAGATTAAAACTAAAGAGGAGTTTAGGTCGTCAAATTTGCATCCTCGGTCGAGGATGGAACATGAGAAAGAGGCTGAATTGTGCATGGTGTGTCTTGAACCATCAGGAGAGTTTGTAGGAAAGAGTGAGTGTGAAAAGAGATGTCAGTTGTGATTTCCTGGTTGGTGAGGAACCGATTCTTAGAGGAATTGAATATGTGAGGGGTGAGACTGCTTATTTCAAACTACCTTGTAATTGTGTGGGTTCTTGCTAACTGGCTTTAGTATTTCCTAGAGTCTATTGTGTGAACGAAATGAGGGATGCTGTTGGTTGGAAAAGAGTGAAACTAGTTTTTGGTCAGATTGTACTAGACTTATTAGGAACTATGATTCCATCTTTTGGAGTGGCTATGAAGGATGTGAAAATTAGAAGATTATGTACACTTGTGGATCAGCTTGCTTCAAATACTGCTGGCACACTAAAACAAATAAATACAGCTCTAATTGACATGTGTGCGATGATTATGCAAAACCTCAGCGCTTGATATCCTTCTTGCAGGATTTTGAAGGTGCGCAATAGCTGTACCTACACCCCAGCTAACAATAGAGTCATTAACACCTATGCCTCGAATATAACTAACATATCTCATGAAGTTCGAGCTTTAGAAGAGTAAGGCATATGGGAAACAGTAAGTAACTGGGTTAGTGAGAATGGAAAGGTTTATTTTAGTAAGGTTGATGAATGGACTGATAGCATGAGTGGGGTTATGTTTAAGACTATACTAACCCCTGTAATTATTGTGTTGATTTGTGCAATTGATTTGTTTATCCTTTTTCTCAATTAATAATTATAAATTGGGGTGTAAAAGAAGAAAAGGAATGAAACTGAACTGGAAGATGCAGGTGTATAATCAAATGATCTTGTTGGAGGAATCGAAGGAAGCAGGATGGGATGTAGACTGGATCATAGCTAATTGTGGGGTTTAGTGATTATAGAATAATAAAGGGAAATTGTAGGAGTTTTCGTGCATTTATTAAATGTGCATTACTAACCGTACAGTGTATGGGTCTGCACATGAATTTACATGTACACATTTATCTGATTTTATTACCTTTGAAACTATTTTGCTGTGACTGGTTGAAGTACTTTTTTCTGGCTTATGCTTAATAGACCCCAGTTAGGCTGTAAAGCCATCTTATTCAAAATGGATGTCTCATCCTACATGCTTACTGTTTATTATTTTTGCTGCACGCAGTCAAGCAAAGTTATGTTTATTGCCGGATGGCGTTCTTGAAGAAATCTCTCTAACATTGGCCAGTAATGTTACAATATTCAAGGTTTCTTGTTCCTGCCTGCTGTGTTAAATTCATTCACAGTACTTTGTTCTTGTTTTGTAACTAGTTTGTTTTACCATCTCTGTATGACAGCATAGAGTGGGCTGAATCATGTAGTAGGAAACTGCTTAGGTGAAAGGCATTATGACACACCAATTTACTGTACTTTAATTTGGCAAAATTGTATTATTTTGCAGTTTTGATTAAATCTTAGGAGAAGATATCCAATATAAACCCTCAAATTCAGGGGTAAGCCAAATTATTTTCCAGTGTTGCTAGGGATGCTGTCCGATTTCTTACTGATTTAATTCTGTATTGCCCTAACGCTGAATGCCTTCATAGCAAAGACTTTATACATCTGTACGTTGCAATTTCTATATTGTACCCTTTGGATTTTTATAACAGATCTTTCTAAATTTCATACCTCTGCCCTAGAAGTTACCTAATGAGGTTGTCCTTACTTGACTATATTTTTGATATGCTGTTTTTAGGTCTCGCCTGAGCCAGTGCATGCGCTGCTCTGGCGAGACATTTAGTAAGTGGGCTTTTAAAAGTCCGACCACACGCTTTTGCTGGCCTCAAGCTTGCGGTTACGCACACGATTACGCGCACAGCCGCCATCTGGCTTTCTGTCATGGCTCATTAAGCCTTACAACCATTACAGTGCGCGAATCACTTTTATTTCTATGCCTCTCCACCCCCTGCTCTCTGCTCTCACTACCCCTCCCTTCTCCCCCTCCCTCCTCGTCAGTCACCGGGCGGGCTACAGCTTGTGTTAATTCCCTCCCCCACCACACTTCCCTCTCACACTCGGCGCCTGCACTTTGCCCTTCCCCCTCCCCCACCACAGAGCACATCTTGTATGCTGGTCCCTTCGACTCCACTCTGATGGCCGCCATGTCCGTCCTTCCTCCCTCTCACGAAACCACCTTTACCCCTCATTCTTTTACCTCGTTAAAGTTAAGGAGTAGAAATTAATCCTGGAAAGGAAAGGAGATAAGCGTAAGGATGACGCTGACCACCGCCACGACATTTATCATCCACGGTCCTCTTTCATCTGATGGGCTGTGACGTTCTCTTCTAGAAGTATTTCGGTTTGATGCACCGTTTCTGCACTGCTCATGCGAGGCTGTTTACAAAGTGCACTCCCTTATTTCACGTGCTGCGTCGCAATCCGGGGGCTCCCTTGTGATTACAGGGGATGGATTCAGACTGTCATCGTCGCGCGCAGCATCAGCCGTGTTTTCACTTGCAAAAGGCAAAGTGAAAACCGTCATTTATTACGGGATGAGCAATCCAAGATGTTTTGCTTGGACGAGGGACCTGGCTGCTTTGCTTTCATTGGCTACTTGAGTTTTACCCTCAATTTCATTCTATTAATCTGTGCTTAAAAACAATATACTCACACTTTGATTTTGTTTTAAAGAGCGGTCGTGTGTACCCTCTACTAATGTACTGCAAATTCTGCAAGCCAGCTTTAAAAAGCAATTAAGCTGTCCCGAGACGAACACAGAATCTTTGCTTTATGGCCACAATCATTTTTCATCTGCTAAATTGTTGCCACAGCTGACATAAAGCTGGGACTAGTCCAGTCACACGCCTACACCACATATCACTCAGGGCCAACACTGCATCACTCAACAACACCACAAGATCACTCAGCACCACCACAGCATCACTCAGCACCACCACAGCATCACTCGGAGACCCAACCATATCACTCAGCACGACCACAGCATCAATCAGCACCACCACAGCATCACTCAGCACCACCACAGCATCACTCGGGGCCACCACAGCATCGCTCAGCACCACCACAGCATTAGTCAGCACCACCACATCATTGCTCTGCACCACCACAGCATCACTCAGGGACACCACAGCATCACTCACCTTCACCACAACATCACTCAGCACCACCACAGCATCACTCAGTAACACCACAGCATGTCATTGTGGGAGACATTTGTTAAAATGCCATTTCAATTCAAGCTGGATCTTCATTTGTTGTCTTGGAACAATAGGCTGATTTTTCATCACAATCTTCAATTGACTGCTTGGCTGCTCTACCTCCAGTATAACCAACTAGGTCTTCCAGATGATTTGAACTACTAGAGCCCTCATTTTGATGTGGAAAAAGCTTCATGAATTGGTCTCAGAAGAAATGGATCCACTCTCAATATCCTCTCATCAAAATTTGCTATGCTTTTTTCACGTGCTTGAAGTAAGGCAGAAATGTTTTTAGGTAAAAGTAAATTTTGTTGCTGTTTCAAGGTTTCGTCAAAGAACAAATGTCTCATCTTTGTTATCTTTAAGGATACTGGAAGTGTTTATGAGAGTTTCTCAGAACGTTTCTGTGGCTCCTCCATGGCAACAAGTTTTGGCAGCATTAATGAAGAATCCTTTTGAACATATTCATTGGGAAAATTTGATTGTCTGCTTTCAATCGCTTTCTACTGTGATTGGAAGAATTTTGCATTTGCTTAAGGTGTAATGGTGTTTGAAGTTTTACCTACAACTTTTACCTTTAGTGGGCAAAAAACTTACTCCAAACAGACTAGCTCTTAGTACATGGTCAAGTGTCATGCGCACACACACAACATGCAGCACATACTGCAATAGATGAAACCCTTAACATCCCTGTCACAAGCTAGTTTAGTGCGAGCATGGAGAGGCAGAATGAGCATCCACAAATCGACTACCTGGTTTGCCTGTGTGGAAGCGTGAATTAGCTGAACTGTAGCAGCATTCAAGCTAGGCATGCATGCCGTGTTTGGATTAATGTACACAGATGCTCTAGTCCTGCTGGTATCCGCATACCCAGGGGACGAGTGTGAGGCCTCACAAGACTTTTACATCTCAGTGGCCATCTTGGAATTACTTCTGTTTAAGCCACGCCCTGACTGAGCCCCATTGTTAGGTGTTAGACTTGGCATCTTTTGGCGTGTTTCCCCTGAGTTTTTGCTTTCTGACCTCCCGGTTTTGACTCTGTTTTTGCTGGTGTAATGATTCTGCGCACTTTTCTCACTGCTGATCAGTGGTAAAGTGAAAGTGCTCCTGTGGTAAAATGTGTTATGGATTGGTGTTTCCATGATTGGCCTATTTGATTTATGTGTCAGTCCCTAGTAAAGTGCACTGCGAGTGCCAGGGCCCATAAATCAAATGCTGTTAGTGGGCTGCAGCACTGGATTTTGCCACCCACGTAAACAGCCCTTAAAGTGTAACTCTGGACTGCCATTGCAGAGCCTGTGTGCAGCCTGGGACTGCCATATCGACTTGGCAAGTGCACATACTTGCCAGTCCCTAAACCTTCCCTTTTTTACATGTTAGTCACCCCTAAGGTAGGCCCAAGGTACCCATGTGGGCAGGGTGCATTGTATGTGAAAGGTAGGACATGCCCTGGTGTGTGTGGCATGTCCTGATAGTGAATTACAGCCCACTTAGTTTTTCACTATTGCAAGGCTACCTGTTCCCCATAGGCCAGAATGGGCAGTTTGATTATAACATCCTATAATCCTAACTGACCCAGGGAACATGGTAGAAATTCGAGTTTAGTATGCCTGAACTCAGAATGATAAAATACATCTTTTAGTGAAGTTGGTTTTAACATTCTGTGTTTGAAAATACCACTTTTAGAAAGTAGGTATTTTCTTACCTAACCATCCAGCCTGCCTCTGCTAGCTTGTGTATTGTCTGTCTGGTTTGTGAGTGACAGAGGCTGGGGGAGACTCCAGGAGATAGGGTGAGTCAGCACTGGGCTGAATAGACCTATCTGCATGTAGAGGGGTGGGAGGAGTAGCACCTGGGTCTGAATAGGGCTATTTCTGCCTTCCACAATGCTGGCTCCACCTCCTGTGGTGCGTCTGAGGACGCTGGCCCACACTGACAAGGAAGAAGGTGCACACTGGCAAAATGCACCCAGAACTGGTTTGAACTCGGTACAGGACCCTCTGCCTTCAGAGGACAAAGGATTTGCTAGTATAAATATTGGGGCCCAGACTCCAAGATTTCAGAACTCTTTTGGATTAAGAAGACTGCCAAGAAGAAGAGCTGGAGAAGCTGTGAGGAGGAACTACCACTTTGCTGTGTGCTTTGCTGCGTTGGCCTGCAGTAGCTGCTTCTGTCTTTGGGCAGTGAAAGGACTGGACTGAACTTTCTGCAATCTACTTTTGTGAGTTTCTCCATGGGCTTGAGGTAGAGCTTGCCCCCTGTTCAAGAAGTCTCAGGAACCGCAAAGACTTGACAAAGTCTATGACGCTGCTGCCGACTCCGTGTCCTGAAGGCACTGCTGAGGGCACCGTGACCCTGGTCTCAACGACAACGCCTGCTGACGCCGCCACTGAGCCGCTGCTCGCATCGCGACCTGTGGGCACTGCCCTGCTTCACGACGACGCCTTGGTATCCCCGACGACAATGCTCCATGCCGGAATCGATGCCGCTGCTTGCACGTGGATTGAGGGCACTGCTCATAAAGTTACACGACGCACCGCCCTCATCCCGCACCGCAGCCTTGGCTTACCAACGCTGGTGCCATCGACTCCAGATCGTCAGCCGACGACAGCGCTCCAGCCACGAAGATGCCACTGTTTGCACCATAACCTGCCAGTACCGCGACGAGCACCACATTCATCTCACACCGCGACCCTGGTCTCACCGATGACGCTATCTGTCGCTGCCACCGAGCCGCTGCTCACACTGTGACCTGAGGGCACCGCACGCCGCACCGCTGCACCTGGCACCCCAGCACGTGACGCCTGCCGACGCCAGCGCTTCTGACTGCAGCAAAGAGGAGTTCGATTTGCAACGCGTGTGACTTTGAGGGCCCCGACGACTCCTGCACCGACCTCCGGAACTGGCGCCTCCGGACGCCGTGTGTTTGGAAGCTCAACGAGAGGTCATCGACGCCCTGCATTTCTTAAAGGTACTGTTTGCGGGTCTTCCCGACGCTGTAGCTGGCCAGCGATGCCGTGGTCAGCCAGAACTGTTTGGATTTGTTTGCTCATGACGCCGTGATAGCCTCGGACAGAGCTATCGACATCAAGGAACTGGTTTACAAGGTTATGTTGATAACTGAAGATTTTTAAGTACTGTATTGTGGATTTTTATCGTTTTGGTCTTGTCTTAAGTATATAAAAATATTGGATATTTTTCCAAACTGGTGTGGTGTCCATTTGTAGTGCTAACACTGTATTGCTGTTGGTTATGTGCAAATGCTTTACACACTGTCTCTAAGATAAGCCTGACTGCTCGTGCCAAGCTACCAAGGGGGTGAGCAGGGGTTATTTTAGGAGTGTAACTCCCTTATCCTGACTAGGAAGAAGGGTCCCTATTTGGACAAAGGTGCAAGCCCTTGCCAACTAGAGACCCCCATTTCTAACATTGGTTGTCAGCGGTGAGGATAGGACTTGTGATTGCACTTGACTTACAGTGATTGGTGTGCACTACTACCATATCGCAGACCACTTCGTACCACATACTAGTTCTTTTTCTTTTTGGCCTATTTTTGATCTTGCCAGTTTAAACTTGCTACTTCATCATGCCTGAATTAAGAGCATCATCCGTTGCATCCCTGGAAATTGCCTTTGAGGAGGATAGGTTGAAATCCTACAATGTGAAAGAATTGAAAGCGATTTGCAAGAACCTGAAAGTCCAAGTCAGAGGCCTCACTAGGAAGTACGAGCTACAAAAGGCGCTGAGGGCCTGGGTAGCAGCCAGACAGGCCAGCGAGCAGTCTGGTATCCTCAATGGAGAGGCGGAAGAGCCTATTCCTAGGGTGGATGTGCTTTTGGGAGGGGGTGAACCCTCCAGACCAGGCAGCTGTAGCTTGTCCCCAGAGGAGCTGCAGGACAGGCGGGATGCAAGGAAGGTAGCAACTGAGTTAGAGAAGCTCAAACTATCCATGGAAGAGAAAAGGATGATGGTAGATTATGAGATCAGAATGAAGGAGCTGGATCAAAGGAGTGGACCCAGCTCAGATGGTGGCAGCAACTCACCAGGACAGGTAGACATAATCGTACACATCCCTAAGAATGTGGGCAGAGAGTTAAAAAAGGGGGATGACATACAGAGGTGGTTTAAGGGTTATGAGGCAGCGATACACATGAGTGGGGTCCCTGAGAAGAATTGGGGAGCAGGATTGTGGACTCTGTTACCAGAGGAAGCCAGGGACACCTTGACCG
This sequence comes from Triturus cristatus, assembly GCF_964204655.1. Lineage (NCBI taxonomy): Eukaryota > Metazoa > Chordata > Amphibia > Caudata > Salamandridae > Triturus > Triturus cristatus. The sequence continues at coordinate 733,508,035 of NC_140579.1, read as the reverse complement.
CTTTGGGTGAGGGGCCTAACCTCACCTATGCTGATATGAAGGAAGCCCTTCTCACTAGGTATGGTCTCACTCCTGAGAAGTACAGGGATCAGTTTAGGTCCAGTAAAAAGTCTGATGCCAACACTTGGTTGGAATGTTTGGATATGTTTTGCAGGTCGCTGGATGGCTGGGTGAAGGGCAGTAATGTGACTGATTTTCAGGGGCTCTTCAATTTGATTGCGTGGGAGCACTTGTCTAGTCTATGTTTTGCAGATCTGCCCCAGCACCTAGTTGATAGTAAGCTGACTGACCCTAGGAAGCTTGCTATGGAGGCGGACTGCTGGGTGAGTACCAGGGTCCACAAGAAAGCGTTTGGGGGAGACTCAGCCAAAGATGGGCAGGGTCCCCAGCAGAAAATTGGGGGGGGGGACAAGGGTAAAGCACAGGAGTTCTCTAAAGGGCCCCACACTAATACCCAGGGTAAAGGTTCCCATCCCCAGGAGATAAGAAGAAAGGGGTCTCTACAGGAAAGCCTGCTGAGACCGGCCTCGCAAGTGTTTCTCATGTGACCAGGTGGGTCACCTGAAGGGGGACCCCAGGTGCCCAAAGGGGACGCAGCCACCCACCGGTGGGCAGACCAAGGTGTTGGCTAGTGTAGCGCTTGGAGAGGAGTGGTACCCACAGGGGTGGAGATTCCGCAGAAATGACCCTCGTTTCACTAGGGGACAGTGAGATGGTCCCAGGAAACCAGGTGCCCCTAACACAAAGAAATACAGCACCTGGGTGACCATCAATGGGAAAAGAGTAGAGGCTCTCAGAGATACTGGAGCCAGTGTGCCCTCAGTCTGGTGTCACCTGGTCTCTGAGAAGCAGGTGGTCCCAGGGGCATTCCACCAAGTAGTTGCTGTGGACAACTCAGAGCACCAGTGTATGGTGGCGCAGGTTCCCTTTGAGTGGGGGGGTCTCAGGTCCCTTGAGGGTGGTTGTGAGCCCTACCATGCCTGTAGATTGTCTGCTAGGTAACGACCTGGAGCAGTCCTTATGGAAGGATGTTGTGCTCAGGTCTCACTTGGAGATGCTTGGGTTGCCAGAGTGGGCATGCGTGTCTACTCGGTCAATGGCAGCCAGAAAGGATGATCAAGAGGACTTGGAGCCTGAAACTTGGCCCAAGTCCCTGCCAAGAGAAAGGGCAGGGAGTGTGGGAAACCGACCCCTGAAGTTCTCACGGACTGGGAGGAGGCTGACCTTCAGGGGGACGCCCCGGTGCCTACAGGCGAACAACTAGCCGAGCTGGGAGACATCTCTGAGCTGACCCATTGGCAGCAAGAAGGGGGTCCCAAAAGGGAGGAAATCTGCAAGGAGCTGAAAGAGTGCCCTACTCTGGAGGGTCTGTGGCAGCAGGCTGCAGACCATGCAGCTGGTGTTCAGTCCGGGTCACATCTGATCTACTGGGAGAATGGTCTCCTGTATAGTGAGCCTAAGGTTGCTGAGCCTGGGTCAGCCCGTGTGCTGGTGGTACCCCAGCACTTCAGGACCTTCCTATTGGGTCTGGCTCATGACGTGCCTTTGGCAGGACATTTGGGGCGGGATAAGACCTTTTTACAGGCTTGTCACCCACTTCTTTTGGCCCCAAATGCGAATGCAGTCAGATGGACACTGCAGGTCTTGCCAAACCTGCCAGGCAAGTGGCAAGAGTGGGAGGAAGGTCATAGCTCCTCTCCAACCTTTTCCAGTTGTTGGAACACCCTTTGAAAGGGTAGGGATGGACATTGTGGGGCCACTGGATCCCAAGACAGCCATGGGAAACAGGTACATCCTGGTCTTGGTGGACCATGCCAGCCGGTACCCGGAGGCAATCCCTCTCAGGACAACAATGGCACCAGTGGTGGGCCGGGTGTTAATGGGGATCTTTTCCCACGTGGGGTTCCCAAGAGAGGTGGTTTCTGACCGGGGAACCAATTTCATATCCAAGTATATGACATCCCTGTGGAAGGAATGTGGTGTAACCTACAAGTTCACCACTCCTTACCATCCACAAGGTAATGGTCTGGTGGAGAGATTCAACCAGACCTTGAAGGGCATGATTAAGGGTCTAACAGAATCCATGAGGCGTGAGTGGGACGTCCTCCTGCCATGCCTTCTCTTTGCATACAGGGAGGTGCCTCAGAAGTCTCTTGGGTTCAGTCCCTTTGAGCTCCTGTATGGCCACCCTGTCAGAGGACCTCTGAGTTTGGTGAAGGAAGGCTGGGAGGGAGCTCCCAGGAAAACTCCCCAGGATGTGTTTAGTTACATGCTGGTCTTCAGAAACCAAACTGCCCGCTTCAGGAAACTCGCTCAGGCGAACCTAGAAACAAGCCAGGAACAAATGAAGAAGTGGTATGACCAGAATGCCACTCTGGTCGAATTTCAACCTGGGCAAAAAGTGTGGGTCATGGCCCCAGTGGAACCTTGTGCCTTGCAGGACAAGTGGACTTGACCATTTGAGGTGGTGGAGCGCAAAAGTGACGTCACCTATCTGGTGGATTTGCGGACTACAAGGAACCCTTTGAGGGTCCTCTACTTAAACCGCCTCAAGCCTCACTTTGAGAGGTCCAACGTATGCATGCTCTTGGCGACAGATGATGGGGTGGAAGAGGAGAGTGAGCCTCTTCCTGACCTCCTGTCTACCAAGGAGCACGATGGGTCAATGGAAGGTGTGGTCCTCTCCCCTACACTGACCCCAGAGCAGCAGGGGGACTGTCACCAGTTGTTGGGACAGTTCGCCCCACTGTTCTCTCTGACCCCAGTTTTTACTCACTGGTGTACCCATGACGTGGACACTGGTGACAGCCCTCCTGTGAAGCACAAAATGTACAGGTTGACTGACCAGGTCATGGCCAGCATCAAGGAGGAGGTCTCTAAGATGTTGGCGTCAGGGGTGATTGAGCCCTCCAACAGTCCTTGGGCCAGCCCAGTGGTGTTGGTCCCAAAGGCTGCTGAACCCAGTGCCTCTCCAGAACTACAGTTTTGTGTGGACTACCGTTGGCTCAATGCTGTCACCAGGACTGACCTGCACCCCATCCCCAGAGCTGATGAGCTCATTGATCGGTTGGGAGCTGCCCGGTTCCTCAGTACGTTTGATTTAACGTCTGGGTACTGGCAGATTGCCTTAACCAATGGGGCCAAGGAGAGGTCAGCATTCTCAACCCCAGAAGGTCATTACCAGTTCTGGGTGATGCCCTTTGGGTTGAAGAATGCCCCTGCCACCTTTCAGAGGTTGGTAAACCAGGTGTTGGCAGGACTGGAGGATTTCAGTGCCACCTATCTTGATGACATGCTGTGTTCAGTTCCAGCTGGAAAGAACACTTGCAGCACCTCGGTAAAGTGTTGAGGGCTCTGCAAGGGGCAGGCCTCACGATCAAGGCCTTGTAAGTGCCAGATTGTGCAGGGTTCTGTGGTGTACTTGGGACACCTGGTAGAAAGCGGGGCCAACTCGGGGCCGAGACCGAGGCAAACTCGAGACAATAACCTATCGTGAAACAACTTACATATTGAGTTCAGCTAGAATTGGTCATACAATAGGTATATTAGAGTGAATGAGAAGAACAAGAGCAGTGAAAGTTAAAGTTAGCAGAGAGTTTGGTGATGCAGATTGCTAATGTGACTCTTGTTTCTCTACAGCATTCCCTGAAACCCAGAAACACAATCCAGCCAGCAGTGTTGCAGAAGGAAGTGTGAGGAGGTCGAAATTGCGAGGTGACTGAAATCGTGAGGTGACTGACCAGGCCTTAATTATTTTGTCCCATCACTTTTGATGCACCTCGGGCCCGCAGTACATGCAGCCCATGGGGTTTTAAGTGGCGTGGCAGGACTGCTCCTGCTGGGTCCAGGTTTCAAGATTGTGTATCTGAGCAGGGAACTAGATCCGATAGATTGCCAGCCCACGTCTAACCCCGGCCTGAACAATGGACACCAATCATGTGTTACCAACAATTTTAGAAACAATCACTAGTCTGCAGTTTGAAGTAGTAGCCTCCAGAGCTGAGTCAGGAACTACTTAGGGAGTTGGGATCAGTTTGCAGGGAGGTAGCTGGTCTTTCCTGAAAAAGTAAACTTGAGACTAATGGTAAAGGGTGACCCTGGACACGCCCTCTGCCAGGATGCCAGTGCTTCCAGCACTACATCCACCAATCATGCTTCCGCTCCCTGGCCACCGTCAGCGCCTTCAGAGGCAAGTATTCTGAATCCTCCAGAAAATACTATACATGTAGTGCAACCACCTCACATTCCGGTAGCAGCCCCGGAACGATTCTACAGAGACCCAAAAAAGTATGTCATTTTCATCAATCACTTTTTATGCGAACCCATGGACTTTGCGGATGAACAAAGTTAAACTGCATTTTGTTCTATCATATCTAGTTGGCAACACAGCCAGTTGGTCCATACCAATCATAGAATGCAACATCTCCATTCTATACAATATCTCAGATGAGATGAATTAACTCTTCGATCAAAAAACACATGGTCTGTCCTTGGACTAGGAGCTACCTTGTGCCAAGCTGCGCAAGACCTAACGTACATTACTACGTTTAATAGACAGGAGGTAGAAAGCGAGTGGACAGGAAACAAAAAATCCTCCTCGTTTTACCTGGGGTTGTGGGGTGAGCTCAAAGATGTATTGGCTGAGGTGGTCATCCTACTCGATTCTTCTGAAGAATTGATAGATTTAACTGTGCAGCTAGATCACAGATTAGTAGAGAGGAGATGAGACAAATCCCGAACTGAAACAAAAATGATTGTGGTTCAACCTAAAGCCGCTCTAGGAGATGAAGTACTAAGACGGGAAACAGCGTTTACAACGCTGCCATTACATTGTGTTCCATTTACAACGCGGTTGTTACAACGACTGCGTTGTTATAACGCGATACCTTTACGTTGCAAGTCATTAGATCAACTTGCTGTAGGGGGCGCAATAACCTAAGGAATAGTATAATTTACTATTCCAACACCTTCCATACTGTTGCGCAGGCTGGAATAGTAAATTATACTATTCCAAAGTCCAGCGTGCCACCTACAGCAAGTCGATCTAATGACTTGCGATGTAGAGGTATCGCGTTCTAACAACACGGTTGTTGTAACAACCGCGTTGTAATAGAATGGGATGTAATAGCATGCGTATTAGCATTCTATTTTCACTAATACAAGGGGCGGTCTAGAACCTATGCAGGTAAATGGATTCAAAGCAAAGTACCACTTACTTAAGAAGAGAAAGACAAAAGACAGCTAAAACTATGCATGTACTATGGCAAATCAGGCCATTTCATCAAAGGATGTAGGAACAGACCTAAGATTTGGAAAAGGAAAACCAGTTATTAAGGAACATGCGGTGATCCATACTCCAGTGTCAATGCCAAAAGAGGTGAAACTTGTACTCTCTGGCTTGACTGGGGTCCCAGACTCGAGGTGGAGAAGTGTGGCTCAATGATTAGAGCGGCAGACCCTGATGCAGAGGTCTAGCCCGGGACCAGGGTTCAATTCCTCGCCTCGGTGGGTCTTGGGCTCAAAAAAATTCCACGGACCTGATAATTCTCGCCTCGGTGCCATTCCAATCATGGAGTCCCACTCTGCAACTCTGGGCAATAGCTTGCTTAATCTCCACAACGGCCCCCACAACGCTAAGGATGCCTGGCCTCCACCTTGGGGGTGCCCAGGAGTGGACGCCTCACAGGGAAAGCCAGGATGGGTTCCACAGCGGTATTCGTACAAGCGCCTTGAGACCCTTGCGGGTGAGTAGTGCGCTATACAAGTATCAAGTATCAAAACCGATCTAGAGGTCCCAACTTTCTAGTTAACATTCAGCAGGGATGTGCCGCTCATATCAATGTGAATGCTTGCTTGACACTTCCAGATAGTAGAGAGGTGCAGTTGGCCACTCTTACAGATTTTGATGCAACTGGCAATTTTATCGATCATGCCATAGGTAGTGAACTAACCATACCGTGTGTTAAGCCTGTTCCCAAACCGGTCAAGGTCTTGGAAGGAATGCCCTTGACTTCTGGACCTGTACGCCATTACACTCAAACAGTAGTAGTGCTTTTGGGTACTGATCATTATGAACAAATACAATTTGATCTCATTGACGCAACTAGTTTCAGACTCATCATAGGCAAGCTTTGGTTAACTCTACATGACCCAACTATCCATTGGGCAGCAAGATCTGTGCAGCTAGATTCAGCTTATTGTTCAAAGCATTGTACCTAGGAAAAGATGGTACAAACCTCTTATGGAAGCCAAGTACAAATCTGTTGTGTAACCACCTTTCTATCAATGTATCAGGAATTCCAAGAAGTATTTAAATAAGAGCAAGCCAGCCAACTACCCAATCACTGTGACTATGACTGTAGGATCGACTTGGTCCCGGAAGCAAGCATACCTTGTAGCAGGATTTATGCATTAACTGAGCCCGAAAATCATCATCTACGAGCATATCTGGATGAAAAACTGACATCAGGATTCACAACACCATTCCAATTACTGCAGTGATCACTTCTCTTCTTTGTTTCAAAGAAGGGAGGGTGGGGGAATTACACCCTTGCATCGACTGTCGAGCAATTAAAATTGTGTCAAAAAAAGGTACCCTTTGCCATTCATACCAGTATTTGCTGGATCAGCTAAAAGGAGCATCTCTGTTAACTAGACTATATCTCCGGGGCGCATCCCGTCTTGTACGGGTCCAACAGGGTAATGAATGGAAAACGGCATTCAGGACCAAATTTAGCCTGTTTGAATATCAGCCCTTCAGAATGTGCATCTCCCCAGCTGCGTTCCAGAATTTCATGGGCGATGTTTTGCATGGTTATCTGGATGTATTCTGTGTTGTCTACTTGGACCACATTTTAATTTATTCTGAGACAAAACAAGAACATGTCCAGCATGTCAAGGCTGTCTTAACACGGTTGAGGGAACGCTGATTATTTGCTAAACTTGACAAATGCCATGTGTCAGAAATTGAGTTTTTGGGGTATGTCCTCTGTCCAGAAGGCTTAAAGATGGATGAAGACAAGGTGTCGGCCATAAAGCAATAGAAGGCTTTAACCAGTGTAAGAACCCTACAGAGTTTCTTGGGCTCCACGATTTTCTATAGGAGGTCAATCCAGAATTTCTCAGCAATTGTTTGACCTCTGACACAGCTTCTGTGGTAGGAAGTCATTTTCAAGTGGACAGAGGAGGCTGGATAGGGCTTTTGCCAGATAAAAATACACAAATCATGTGAGCTGCAATTTTACACAATCCTGACGTCACCTAACGCTTCCAGCTGGAGGCCGATGCTTCCTACCGCTCCAGTGAGAGGGCATCTTTCTCATAGCCACCCAATCACTGGTCAGAGGCACCTCCTAGCCTTTTACTCCCGAAAATGCTCTCATTGCTAACTGAATTACAGTATAACGCATAGGTAATTGTTGGCCATCAAATTAGCCTTCTAATAATGATCGGGCTCACCACACAGTGGAGATTTATTCGGACCATCAGAATCTTCAGTTTTTTAAGTCGTCCAGAGCTCTCACCCCTTGCCAAATAAGGTGGTCATTGTTCTTCTCAGACTTCGATTTCCTAATCAAATATCCACCATGAGCTCAAAATGACAAGGCAGATGCACTTTCAAGAGCCCATAAACAGTTAACAGCTCCTAAAAATTTGTCAGGTTGCAGACTTCCTTTGATTCTGCCTGAGAACTCTAATCCTTTAGAGTGTACCGATCATCCCGATGTCATCGAGGACCAAGATTTCCAATCTGAACTGCAAATGCAGTGTTGGACTGTTGATATGCACACTTTGATCAGTGCAAACACCGAGAGAAAAGAGGAACAGCTTATTCTGCTATGAAGGGGACCCTTACATACCAACTCGCTCCATACAGTGGAAGGTCCTCTCCTGGTTAGATGACTCGGATTTAGCCAGCCACATGTGGGTCTAGAAGAGCACAACAGCATTACAGAGGTATTTTAGGTGGTCAACCTTAAGTATGTTAAGAAGTATGTAGCAACTTGTGCTGTATGCACTCAGGTGAAGGATAACCATAAGAGGCCCAGTGGGCTACTACGTCCAATTTCAACACCGCTCAGCCTGTGGCACACAGTATTCATGGATTTCACTGTAGAAATGCCCCTCAGCAACGGAAACACAGTAATACCATTGGTAGATCATTTACCAACGTTGGAATGTTTTATCGCATTACTCAGATTACTTTCAGCAGGTACTTTAGCCCACCTCTTCACACAACAGATAGGCTACATGGTACACCCAGTGTCTTAATAACAGATCGAGACACTCAGTTCACAGCACACTTTTGGCAATAGCTTTGTAAAATCATCTTTGATGTCGGATAATTCACCAGCTATCACCCACAGATGGATGGTATCAAATGGTTGAACCAAACCATAGAACAATATTTGTGCTGTCTTGCAGTACAACAAAGGGAATGCGGAACATTCCGCATTGAGGTATTGCCCATTCTTGGGCTCCTTTGGCTATCACCCAAACATGTTGCTATTTAAGTGGCCAGCATAGTCTTCCAATTTGTCGGTAAAGGATTATCACAAAAAGCTTATGGTCTACACCACAAAGCAAGGATGCATCTAGAAATTGCAAAGAGTAAGTCGAAAAATTACCCTGATAAAAAACAAGCTCCAGATTGGCCTTACATAGTGAGGGATAATTCATGGTTGTCACAAGACATTTATCTCTGGAAACATGAATCCAAAGTTCATTGCCCCAATGTCATGAACATTCATTAACCTGATAGTGGTTTCCCTAGCTCGCACATGGAGTCTCTTAATCCATCAAGTATTTCATGTGTCCCTACTCAAGCCCTGCCATCCAGATCTGCGTCAGTCAAATTCAAGCTCCTATTGAGGTAGAGACAGAACTGGAATATGAGGTCAATCACCTTTTAGACTCCAGGCTATTACGGGGACTAGTACACTACTTAGTGGACCAGAAGGGGCTTGGGCCAGAGGAACACTCTTAGGAGCCTGCTACTAACGCACCTAGACTTTCCATGGCCGTGTCATCAACAGAACCCTACTAAACCCACTCCACAGCCTCCAAGGCAGGGGCCATTAAAGGGAGGGGAGTTGTCATGAGCGCACACACCATGCATATGCAGCACATACTGCAACAGGCAAAACCCTAATCATCCAGTCATGGGCTACTTTAGTGTGAGCCTAGAGATGCATGAATGGGCAAACACATTGACTACATAGGAACCTGGTGTGCCTGAGTGGAAACGTGTATTTGCTGAGCTATGGCAACATTGAAATCAGGCATGTGTGCCTTGTTATATGGATTGATGGGAGAATGTGCGCTAGCCACGCTGGAGTCAGTATACACAGGGGAAGAGTGCAAGGCCTCGCTAGATTTGCTCATCTTGTTGGCCATCTTGGATTTCCCTCTATTAAAGCCATGTGATAACTGCACCCCAATGCTAGGCAATCAAAGCTTTCAGAGAGAACACTCACCTAACTCAGCTCCTGCAACGCCACTGCCGAATCTTGGCTGCACCCTCCACTGATTCTGGGCGCACTCCGTTGTCAACCTGAAACCCTGGAAGAAGAAAAAAAGAGTAAGTTGCTAAGCTGTTACGCGTGTGTTGCTGTCTAAATCAGCAGAGATCACGCTCAGGACTCCGAAACAGTAATCAGTGAAAATGCTCTTCACTCAGGAAAAATATTTGTGTGCAGCCTTTACGAATCACGCTTCGATCAGCGCCTCTGCAAAACTAATGACTAATCATTGCATTGGCAACTAACAACTAATCAGCTGACCCTCTACTGACTTCATGCTCAATTAGTGTAGGAACTGAGTTGGTGCTCCTCCTATTTCCAAAGAGACTACGATAAAACTCAGCCCAGTGCAGAAACTGGTGAGTGTGCTCAAGAAAGGAGGCCCCAAAATGCCCTCGAGCTCAGAGACTTGCCATTGAGGTTCTCCGGGACTGAAGTAACCTCAAGGAGATAGCCTACCATGAAACAACTTACACATATTGAGTTCAGTGAGAATTGGTCATACAATAGGTATGTTAGAGTGAATGAGAAGAATAAGAGCAGTGAAAGTTAGCGTTAGCATAGAGTTAGGTGATGCAGATTACAAATGCGACTCTTGTCTGAGTGCTGAAAAGCGGAACAGTACGCAGGCATCAGCGATGATTGCCTGCGACTCGGAGTTATCCGGTTTTCGGTGATGGAAGCCCAAAAAGTGAAAAAAGACCTAACGGTTGCTAACAATAGTAGGGGGCAAGAATAAGGTAGAAGAAAGACGGACATGGTGTGCATATGGGATTAATAGTCCAGGAATAACAGATGTGGGCACATAATATGGGTGGCTGAGCAAAAGACGGTAAACATGGAATTATGTTACACGCAGTGTTATCACACAATTAGGCAACAAGAACACTTAAATGTCTATGACAAACAGAACATGACAAAGGAGCAGCATGAACATCTTGACCATTGTACAACTTTACACAATCACTGTAGCTGCTTGACCATGCTAATGTAGATTGCTCTATTATTTATCCATGTAGATATTAATTGATAACTTGTTTTTTTCACGCACCCGTTTTGTCAAGATGTTTATGCTGCTCCTTTGTCATATACTGTTTGTCGTAGACATTTAAGTGTTCTTATTGCCTAATTGTGTGATAACACTGTGTGTAACATAATTCCAGGTTTACCGTCTTTTGAACAGCCGCCCATGTTAGGTGCCCACATCTGTTATTCCTGGACTATTGATCCCATATGCACACCATGTACGCCTTTTTAGGTATTTCCATGTTTACCGTTTTTTGCTCAGCAACCTATATAATGTGCCAACCTCTATTTTCCCTCTACTATTATTCCCGGATGCACACCTTGTCCGTCTTTCTTCTACCTTATTCTTGCCCCCTACTATTGTTAGCAACTGCTAGGTCTTTTTTCACTTTTTGGGCTTCCATCGCAGGAAAACCGGATAACTCCGAGTCAGGGCAATCAGCATTGATGCCTGCGTACTGTCCCGGTTTTCGGCACTCAGAATTGTGTATTTAAGTCAGCACGAGCATCCGCTTTGTGTCATCGACCCACAGCAAGCAGACGTTGGTAGTCTTGCTGTATGCACGCACCGTACGTGTCTCATGGAACTTCATCACTAATTAGGTCAGACATACGCCGGCGCCTCCAGCACTCACATACATCTTCACCGCATTGTGAGTTACACTCTACTATGTTAACATTCCGATTCCTCATCACGCAGGAATCGTCACACGAGCCCACAGAGAAGCAGACAGCCTGCTGTATTTCTGCTCTTAATATGTCATCGTCTGTGAACTACGAGCCACGCCCTGGTTAGACTTTAACCGTGCACTTCCAGTCAAGCGTTCCCTATTGCTCATCTTCGCAAGAGATGATCACCAGTATGTAACACCACATGTGTGCCCCGCTACACAGGTCCTGATTGTCACGCTTTTCTCCAGAGTTCCAACACTGATACCGGCCCATACACGCCGAGTTGCATCCTCTGCATCAGCGCTACATCATCCTTTTGATTGCCAGCCCACACCCTCATCAGGGGTAAGTCTCTCCTTTGCGCCACACCTGTAGTTTTGCCACTTAGAAGCCCAATAACTTTCTAATCCTTATTTATTATTCTCCTTCTCTATCCCTCACATTACCAGAATCTGGCTGGGTCTCCCTGTGAGTATCTTTCTTTCACTATTACCCATAGTTGGCACGTTTCTCTTCACTAAGCTGAGGATTGAAAATTCAGGCACCTTCACCAATCCTTCTTGCCTACATGATCCAATCCATCGCATCTGTGCCGGTACACGGCCCATATGCTTACCTCACACTGGTTTTACTCTCCCTTTCCCAGATGTCCCTATAATCATAGGTCCTGATCAGACCCTACACTCTAGAAAGGGTCGAAACGCCTTCGACAGTAATGATGAAAGCGAACCACAGATTCAGCACTTATTATTGTATGAAGTCGCTGTATATTTTGTACAAATTCAGAAATGGTCGTTTTCTGTGGATAGAATTCTTGAAACCTTGTAAATATTGTCACAATATGTCACGTAATTTTTAGGTTCTTGTAGCACTTGGGACACTTCGCACAACTGCCTATCTTTGTGTATAGTATTTGAGTAAAACATACATATGTGTTCAATGAGACCTTTGGTGTTTATGGTCCTTTCTTTCTGACATCACCTTAACCCTTCTATCGCGATTGCGCATCCCAAAATCTATATATGTGTATACCATTCTACAGGAACCACTGTTTTCTTGTATTGTTCAATCACCCTGGTTCCATAGTGAGTAGCGTCCCCTTGTTTTCTATTTTCACCGAATACAAGCATTTCCAATGTAATAGGTCTCGCATTTGCGAGATTTTGAGCTATTGGCATTGTAAATGACAATGCCTTTTATTTATCTGTTGTTTTTCAAAACTGATAAATAAAAGGCATTGTCATTTACAATGCCAATAGCTCAAAATCTCGCAAATGCGAGACCTATTACATTGGAAATGCTTGTTTGTCGAGTAGTATTGCCTTGATATATGATCTAGAGTATAATCAACATTGGAACAGACGGCTTAAGATGAGCCTTATTCCCACCTACCATTTCTTTTCTGTTATTTTGCTATGTTAATCTTCAAGCGAGTGAATCTGTGATGGATCCAGTGTTGGAGAAGAAAAAAAGTTGCTTACTTGCAACTACCAGTATTGTTATCTTTAATAGATTCCCATGCGACTTTCCATTTTCCCCATACATGAGCTTCTGTTAAGTTTCTACTGGGGGAGCTATGAAAATCTGGCAGTTTAAAGTCTCTTGGAAGAGGGGACTCTGGGTCTCTTTACTTCATGGACCACAGCTTATATAGTCTATGGATGTCTTCTATGTTATTCAGTGTCTGTATACTCTGCTATGTTAACATTAACTACAGAGGGCTCTCAGCCTTACGGTGGGGAGTAGTTCTACCATGTTAATCTATAAAAAGAAATGCTGTGGGAACCATGGTTACAGGTAAGTATTTTTTTCATTCGTCCATGTAGGGGACAAATGGGACTTTAGGTCCTTACTCTGTCTCCCAATACTAACACAATCAGCACTTCGATTTCTGAATATTCATTTTAACCCTGAAACTTTGCAATATTTCTCCAGTTCAACTACAAGCAAGTGAGAGCATTTAGGGATTCTGAAACTAAGAGTAACACAGTGTGTGTGAACAGAGTGTCTAAACTCATATTGCCCTGTTTTCACTCACTTGATTTCTCTTCTATGGTTTGAAAGCAGCTCCATACTAAGCACAAAAGTGGACACCCCTGCTGCCTCCCCCTTTTAGTGCTGATTGTGAGGATAACCAGTTTGCCATTACGCTGGTGCTGTGGCTTTTAGTAGGTTGCCGCTATACATGTAGTCCAGTGGGAGAAAGCGTGCATTTCAGGAGCACCCAGTCATGCACCTTCTTGGCTTGGAGTAGTATAGCTGTCTTGCTTGGCGCGTGCTATGTTGTCCACAATGTTGTGAATCTTTTTTGGATTAATATGTATTATTAGAGTGGTAAGGGGTCCAGCCTTTGTGCAAGGACACTTATAAATATTTTGACATCCAGGTTGAAGAGGAAAATTGGTCTGTATGATACAGTGAGGTCCGGATCTTTCCAAGGTTCTGGTACGGCTGAAATCGGGGTTTCCCTCATGGAGGGTGTGACTTACCAAAAATAAGTTACAGTAGCAAGACTGGTGCCTAACATACCACTACTATTTTTATAAAAGGATGACAGGAAGCCACCCAACCTGAGGTTTTCGCAGTTGTTTAGTGTGCTGATTATTCTCAGCACCTCCTCTGTTCAATTCTGCTCCAATAGACTTCTTCTGAACCACTGTTAGTCTCTGCACACTGAAGTTTGTTGTGTATTCGTCCATGAGCTTTCTATCAGTCTCCTCCCTTGTTTATAGATTTTTAGAATTCCCTAAATGTATCTTCCTTTTTTAGGTTTTATTTTCCTCTGCATCAGACCATCACTAAAAGGTGCTCTTTTCTGTATGAGATTTCCTTGCTATCTGAGAAACAAATTGTACATTTTAATAACAAACTAAATCCGACTCTATGGTTACTCAATGTCCCCCTCAAATTCTTCAGTTAGTATCTCCTCAAATTTTCACCATCCTCACTGCTTTATGTAACATATGAATTCCACACTGCCACAGTTCAAGGAAAAAATTAATGATTGTTCTGTTTTTGAAAATAAAATCTGCTGACCATACTACACTCAAATTTCCGGCCCATCTCACTACTCCCTCTGATGGCCAAAATTCTTGAGACGTATGTGAGTTTGCAGCTATCTGCCTATCTTGACAGCAACAATCACTTGGATATGTCTCAGTCTGGTTTTAGATCAGCTGACGCCACAGGAACCACCTTGCTGGCAGAGACTGACATAGGAATTCTGGACCTGGGAGGGGCTGCAGCTCTGATCCTACTAGGTCTTTCTGCAGCCTTTGATGCTATCTCTTATGCAGTTCTGTTAGTCTGACTTGCTGCTTTAGGTATTGCCCTGTAATGCGTTCAGTCCTTTTTCAGTGGTAGAAGTCAAGTGGTTATCTGTGCTCCCTACCAATGACCGGATTTTCCAGTACAATGTGAAGTGCATTGAGGCTCTTTCCCGAGTTATATTTAATATTTATTGTGGCCACTTAGCAGAATTGGTCGGATTTTATGGGCTCAGCATCACTTCCTATGTGGCCAATCCACAGATCGTCTCTATCGTGAAAGATTTCACCACCAGGCAATCCAATATTTGTAACTATATGGCTAGAAGATTCTGCCCCCTTCTTCCAATATCTTCTTGTGAAATGGTGGTGCAGGCTCTTGTCACATCTCGCCTGGGCTATGCCAACTCTTTGTATCTTGCTGTCATGCGTTATGTGGTAAGATACTCAACAAGGCACCCATGAGGCTCGTTATTAATATCCCTCCCACCCCCCACAATTCTATAAAGTGCCTTCATTGTTTGCCGATACAGAAATGGTTTGGTTTCAAGATGTTATGCATCACTCATTGAGTGCTCAATAAGAAAGCCCACTCTACACCAGGCAGATTCTCTTAGCAACACCCCCAAATCCGAATGAGCAGACAAGGAGGAAAATCTGTTATGTCTCAGCTAGAGACATAAGAATCTACATCCATTATCCATAAGAAATATCCGACATCATTCTTTAAAAAAAAAAGAAAGAAAGACATGGTTGCTCTAAAACTGAGCTGTCTCTGAAATGTTTGAGTCGTTAGTGACAGGACGCCCCTGGTTATTTATTGAGCAATATAAATCTTATTAATTCGTGACAACTGTGTTAATTCCTATCTAAATTGCTTTACTTTCTCGTCTCTGCTTCAACACCCCTCCAATCGCCCAAAAAACAAGAATATGAAAACGCTGAGTTCTCTTGCACCTTCAGGGCTATGGCCCATAGTTGCCTTCTCGTCAATACTTTGGCTTTGTAGATCTCGCTTTTAGTAACTGCTAAGAGTTAGTTATGTGCATAACGCGTATCGTCCAACTTCTTTTCTCCACCACCATGCCCGACAACTGTCCTCAAGGATGCCTTTTCCAGCCCCTAACCATCTTTATTTATTCCCATTGTGCACGACCCTTTTGCTTAGTTCTACCATTATTTTGATGCTGTACACACCTCTTTATTAAGGAAACTGACTCTTCTGGTGTAAAACATATACTTTTGCTGCAGCTATAATCCTTGTTAGATATGGGTTTGCCTACCCTTCTTTTGCCTCCGTATGCCAGATTGGGCTCTGTGGTTGTCAGGTCTGTCCAGAATCTTCATAGTTCTCAGATTTGCTGCTTATGCCCAAAATACCTATCTATTCAGTGAGTTATTCACTGATATTCTCTTCTCTTTCCAAGTGGAAATGAGCCGGAAGGGATGACCCTATTAATAAATGCTGTTTAGTGTGTTTCTCCTCAACGCTTTACTAAGGGTTGGAATTCCTTTTTATTGAAACATACTTTATTTGCATTTTCCATATGGATGATATAATCACAGTGAAAAATGGTCAGTCATGTAACAGTCTAAAGAGATATAGAAATGATCGAATATCATACAGTAGCATGGTACACTTGTCCAAATAGGTGTAGTAGAGATTGAAATGATAATATACATACAAGCAAGTCGCATTACATTCTTTACCTGCCCAAACCAGTACCATAATTGAGTCCCATAATGTAAAACAAACAATTTCCGGAAGAAAGGGGGGAAATGACAATAAGCAACAAACAAACTTCAAACCCAACATGGTGAACAAAGGGCTGCCAATTCACTAGGGAAGGCCTAGTAGCACTAGTAATGTGATGGGAAGGCAGGTGACAGCCAATGCCGGGGAGGATGGACGTATCATCTACAGGTGATTCCGTGGAGAGCGCACCATGACGAAAGTTTGACTACAGGGGCTCTCCTCATTCCAACTCCCATGGGGCAAGTAGGTTGAAAGAGCAGGGTTAATGTACCCTCTTAGTGTTGAGTGACCATAGGCCACCACACCCAGTGGATAGTCTCTGATTAGACTAGGAGCCCTCACTTTTTCTATTTGGTCCTGATGAATGCCACGCACCTTTTTGGACAACTGGCAGAAACATGTCGACCTCTAACACAGCGGCAATGGGATAATTAAGGTCCCTATTCACCGCACTTACGTTTTTATTTCCATCTAGTCACCACATTAGAATAAAAAGTTGTCAGGTGCACTATTATGGCTTTTTAAACTCACATTACCCTCCGGGCCCCCACTTAGTTTAGAAGTGCATCCCTCCACCAAACGCGGTTTTTGGAGGGCGAGGACTGGCAGATGATGAAGTATGACACCAGGTGGTGTGTGATGCCAGTTCGTCTCTTTTTGTAATGTGCCCACCTTAGCACTTTTCACTTCACATATACTCGGTCATACTCTAGAAGTGGTCTTCACTGTGTTATACAAGGCAGGTGACAGGGCATTGGAGGGGTAAGGGGGCAAATTTTGCGGGCCCCCATTGTACTCAGCTTAGGCCAGTGTGTGGTGTGTATGTGGCACAAGGCCTTGTTGCGGTGGAAAAAGGGGTAGCAGCACAATCATCTTCTTTTGAGCCCTAATTCAGGATGGAAGGTAGTTAGTTATCAGGAGCTATCAATGGGCAGCCATGTATGTTCAATCAATCAATCAATCAGAAAATTTGTAAAGCGCACTACTCACCCGTGTGGGTCTCAAGGCGCTGGGGGGTAAGGGGGCTGCTATTGCTCGAATAGCCAGGTCTTGAGTAGCCTCCTGAAGGTTAATAGGTCCTGGGTCTGCCGTAGGAGGATGGGGAGGGTGTTCCATGTCTGGCAG
The DNA here is from genome assembly GCF_964204655.1 of Triturus cristatus. Classification (NCBI taxonomy): domain Eukaryota; kingdom Metazoa; phylum Chordata; class Amphibia; order Caudata; family Salamandridae; genus Triturus; species Triturus cristatus. The sequence goes on along the minus strand of NC_140579.1, from coordinate 733,490,669 downwards.
TGAGGTGGGAGAACGATCTGCCGCCGGTGGTTGCTCTTCGGATGCGGGGGACGGTGGCGAGGGTGAGGTCGGCGGAGCGGAGCTGGCGGTTCGGGGTGTAGAAGGTGAGTCGTCTGTGCTTGCTTGTGTATGCTCAGGTCTGCCCAACCGTTCTACACTTCAAGAGTCAAAATGACACCTTCACATTTCGCCCGCCTAGACAACTCACATATCCTTCCTCTTATTGAAGGGCTTGTTGGGGATTTTCCCAACATGGAGATATGTCAGTGGGCCAAAATTATTGTCTGTAAATTTGCAAATGATGGCTTTAGCATCGGCTTTGGGAAACAGTCTCAGTAGGCAGTCGGCTGGGGTCTTATCCAGATTGCGACTAGGGGCCGTGTTTATAAGGGCCATCACCAATTCCCAGAATGTAGTGAGAGTAGTGCAATCCTACACCATGCAGTAGAAATATGCCCGGTCAAGAAGTCATCTGGGACAAGCGTCTAGGGCCTGTGGAAACATTCTGTTGATTCGCATAGGAGTCAGGTATACTCTGTGAAGAAAGTAAGTAGTATTGTATCAGTTTAAAGTGCACATTATGGGAAGTGCGAGAGGTATGACTAAGAACATTAGCCCAGTATTTGTCCGTCAATTCTCGTCACATGTCTGATGCCCAATGGTCCTGGAGGGTGAGAGATTGTGTTTAGTTTGGGAGACCAGTGATCTATAGTGTAGTGTGATTGCTTGTTTCTGGCCTGTTGTGGTGCAGCTAGCCTCAAGGCAATTATTTTCAGTGGGCTTCCAACCCCTCTCTGCCCCACGTCTGCCTAATAGCGACTGCCACTGCACCATAGAGAAGAAAATGATACAGGGGAAAATCAAACTCATCATCAGGTCTGGGAAGTAACGCAGCTGGCTGCTGGAAAACGAGTCCCCAATAGTCACCAGACCCCTGTGCTCCCAGTCGCGTAGGCTAGTCCAGTCTCCTGTATGTGGGAGGTATAGAAGTAGCGACAGGGAGACCTCTTTAGCATAGGGAAGTTTCATCCTGGTGTGTTGTAATGCCCGGGACCAAACTGAAAGAAAGACTGCAACGGCCCCTAGACTCCAGCTTGGGGCTGAGGATGTGGTATGAGGAGTAAAGCTGCCAGGAGGTCCGTTTTGGGATGAATTGCTGTCTACCTGCGTTGCCACCCTGTCGGAGGTTGTGCCAATAAATTGCCCATTTCAATTGTGTGGCTAGATAATGGAGTTCCATATCTGGTACCACTAGCCGCCCTTCATCAGCAGGGAGCCATAGTTTACCAAGTGCTATGCCGCGGCCTTCGTTTCCACAAATACGATGAGGCAGTACTATACATTTAATTGAAGAGGGGCCTAGGGAGTTGGACTGGCAGTGTAGTGAAGTAGTAGAGTAGCGGGGAAAGAAATATGATCTTCAATAAAGTGACTCTTCCCATCACAGAGAGAGGGCCAAAATTGTACAGAGGGACGAAGGGAGGCGATGGTCACCTTAATATTTCCCTCTGTCAGCTCAGTTTCTGTGTGATTAATATTTACTCTGAGGTACCAGAACGTAATCAGTTCCCAAGAAGGGTGGTTCCCACCTCAGGAGGGGAGCCCGTGTGGAATAGCATTGGATTTGTCACAGTTAACTTTTAGTCCAGTATGACGGGCAAACTCTGTCAGTGCAGAGATGGCCCCCTCAATGTCAGTATGTTCCCCTCGATTGTAAAGGAGGTGGTCGTCCGCATAGAGGGAGACGTAAAGGAGCGAGTTCCCAACTTGCAGCCTGTGATTGTAGTGTCCAGTACAGAGCGTGAAAGCAAGTAGTTCTATTGCCAAGGCAGATAATAAAGGCGAGAGGGGGCTGCCTTGGCATTCGCCCTTCTTAATTGCGTGTGGTGAAGAGATGATGGAGCCAGTTTTCACACGAGCTACTGGGTTTGTGTAAAGAAGGTGTATCCAACCAAGAAATCTACCGCCTTATCATATGCTAGCCATGGTGGTTTACAGGTAGTTCCAGCACATGGAGTTGAAGGCCTTTTTGATGTTAACAGCCAGGACAATGACTTTTTGATGTTTGCTTGGAATACATCGATTGACCGATACTGCTTGCAGTATTCTGGTTAGGAATGAATCCTGATTGATCTTCATGTATGAGGTCTTGAAATGGGGGATCAGCCTGTTCACCAGGACTTTTGCTCAATATCTAATAACATTCAGGATAGACGGTCTACAAAAGGTGACCAACTCCTCAGGCTCCTCGTTCTTCAGGGGGAATAGTAGGACCTTGCAGAGTGGAGGAGGGAGAGAGTGTTCCTGGCTGCGTTGAACAGTTTGGTCAACGCTAGGGCTAGGACGTCAGCATATGTTGTATAAAAGTTTATGGGAAAGCTGTCTGTGTGAGAGACCTTGCCTTGGGCCATTGCTTTGATGGACCCTCTTACTTACTGGACCAGGATTTCGCCCTCCAGGGCAGTCGTCGCTGTGACAGGGAGTCTGTGCGTCTCTGCTGCTAGAGTGTAATCATGCATAGGCTGGCTCACACTCAATCTAGAGCTTGGCATAATACCGCACGAAAACCTCGCAAATTTAATTCTGAGTCTATACCATCCCATAGTCGGATGTGCATATGTGAAGGATCTGAGAGGTTCGACAATCAGGGCATGTCAACTAAGTCAACACCCTTGGGGGGGCGTGGCTCGGCCGCAGCCGCGGCCCGTGGAGGGAGTTCCGTGGGGCGGTAAGGCGGGGCGGGGGGTTCTAAAAACCAGAGTTTGGATAATTGCAAGTAAGTAAACAAATAAATAAATAAAACGAATATCGTAGCGCGCGCTACATCGCATGGATGCAGCGCGCGCTACGAAATTCGTTTTATTTATTTATTTGTTTACTTACCTGCAATTATCCATATTCCGGTTTTTAGAACCCCCAACCCTGCCCCTCCCCCGCCCCACCTTACCGCCCCACGGAACTCCCTCCATGGGCCGCGGCTGCTCGGCGGGCTGCAATATGGCCGCAGTCTAAGTGGGCTCTGCCGGTCAAGCTTCATAATCCGTCACTATCCTGCTGACATCGTCTTACCTGCATTCTGATTGAATTTCTCGACTCGGCGTTGCTGGAGGCGCACATTGATCCCGCTGCTGCTCCCCGGCTGTGTTCTGTGGCCGAGAAACACTGTCTGCGGACAGCGGTGGGCCTGCGCATCGGGCCCTGACGGGGCCTGCCATCTCTCCAAGGCTGCGCTGGGCTCCTGGTGCTTCCCATCGCCTGAGGGATATTGGAGGACGACGTACTGCGGGTCCCGGTGACTGGCGTTACCTCTGCGGTGGTCTCTGGCGGGGTAGGGGGTCTGCGAGCTGCACCATTGTTTCCACCCCCTGGTTGCATTCCACTGCGGGTGCCCGGGCCCAGTGACGGGAGCGGCGGACCCCCCGCGTCTCCCTGCCGGTGCGGCCCCAGTTTGATGCGTGCCCCCCCAGCCTTCCCTCCTGCTCCGCTGAGCGGGTTACCCCCGCCGCAGCTCCGCCCTGGACTTTGCCCTCTTGCAGCCTGATGTGCCCGGACCCCACCGCCTTTGACATCTGACACTTCTGCCTGCTATAAGCGAGTGCTGGACTCTGGGCCCACAATGGTGCCGCCTCTTACACTGCTTGGGCAGATGCTGGCCATTGACAGTCACCGCTGTGGCCTCGCGGGCCGGCTCTGGCTCTGGAACTGCGTCCTGCCCCCACCCATTGTTGCCTGCAGCCGTGGCCCATGGAGGGGGTTCCGTGGGGCGGTAAGGCGGGGCGGGGGAGGGGCAGGGTTGGGGGTTCTAAAAACCGGAATATGGATAATTGCAGGTAAGTAAACAAATAAATAAATAAAACGAATCTCGTAGCGCGAGCTGCATCGCAAAATGCACAAAATGATGTTCAGTTCAATGCAGTGGTCTCTGCGATCCTTTTACTCACAAAGTATCTGGTTTCTGTAGCAAAGCAACAAAAATGTTGCTAAGGAGTTGTAGCGCTAGATTTCCTCATGCTAACCAGCGATGCGTTGAATCCTTACTGCAAGGGAGGATGATGCGCTGGATTGCGGGCAGGACAAAGCGACAAACTTCTTCACGCTAAGCCGGTGATGCGATAAAATCCTTGCCACTGAGGGAGGATGATGCACCGAGCCTGTTGCGTGTGCGATCTTGCTGCGATGAAAGAAAATGGCGACGATCCTGATGCGATGCGGGGAAAATGGCGAACGCTTTGGGGCCCGCTAACAAGCAATGCGACAATCAGGTGCTGCGACGAACTTCGGGATAGCGGGCGTTTTCAGGCCCGCTGACGGGTGATGCGACGATCTTCAGGATAGCGGGCGTTTTCAGGCCCGCTGACGGATGATGCGATAATCTTCGGGGTTAGCGAGCGCTCGGCGACAGCAGAGCGACGGTTTTTCTCACGCTCACCAGCTGCAGCGGCTCGCTAACGGGGGTTAGCGACGATTTTCAGCACTCTTTTCTCAGCAGTAGAACTAGAGGCACTGGAACTCACAGAAGCCTCACCTGCAGATGGAAATCCTCGCTGGGAGGAAACAGGAGGCTGATGGTGGAGTCTGATGTGCCTGAGACTCCTGCAGGAGGCTAGCTCTCTTCTAGCCCTTGGGTGATTGTTGTAGCCACAAAATAAAAGTTCCTTCAAAGTCCTTTTCCTCTTCTTCCAAGTCCAGTAGTAACCACTGCAGGCCAGTCCAAGAGACAGCACACAAGCACAAGGACAGTCCTTCTCCTGCAGATTCCTGTAGTCACACGGACAGAGGTTCTTCTTGTTGTCCAGGAGCAATACAAATTGTAGGGGTTTGGGCACAAATATTTATACCCCCAAAGTCTTTGTTCTTAGGGGTCACAAGTCTCTGAACCCAGCCAGAACCAGTTCTGCCCAGCCCTGGAGCACTTTGTTTACCAGGCTGCATCCTTCCTTTCAGAAAGAGGGGGTCTGCCTTCAAGTGCAGGAGCTACCCCTCCCCTCACTCCAAGGCAGATCTCTCTATTCAACCCAGGTCTGACTCAGTCTGCCCTGTCCCTCCAAAACCAGACAGCCAATACACATAATAGCAGAGCAAACTGGAAGGCTTAGGCAAGTAAGTACCTATACTCTAAAAGTGGTAGTTTCACACACAGAATATAAAAATAACCTTCACTAAAAGATGTATTTTAATATTCTGAGCTCAGGCATACTAAATTCGTTTTTCTACCATGTTCTGTGGGTCAGTTAGGACTATAGAATGTAATAGCCCAGACCTCCCATTCTGGCCTATGGAGAACAGTTAGCCTTACAGTAGTGAAAAACGAAATTGGGTGTAATTCACTACTAGGACATGCTACACACATCAGGGCATGTCCTACCTTACACATACAATGCACCCTATCATAAGGGGGGCTTACAGGATGCCAAGGGAAGGTTTAGGGGCTGGGAAGTGGGTGCACTTCACAGCCAAGATGGCAGTTCTGGACTGCATGCAGACACTGCAGTGGCAGGTCTGAGACACACTTTACAAGCTGCTTCTGTGGGTGGCACAAACCATGCTGCAGGCCCACCAGCAGCATTCGGTTTACCAGCCCTGGGCACACACAGGCCACGCTACTAGGGACTAACAGGTAAAGCAAATAAGCCAATCATGGATGTACCAATTCACATGTCATCTTTACAAAGGGAGCATTCGCGCTGTGGCATTGAATGGCAGTGGCACAGCGCCCAGAGCATCTATAACCAGCAAAAACAGAGGAGACACAGCGAAAAATGGAAGGGAGACTCACGCCAATGGTGCCAGGTCTAACACGCCTCCCCTCCAGCTGAAATGTAGGGAGAACTACCCATCCCCTTGGAAGTTCTCATCACTAAGGCGGAAAAATCTGGACAGACCATCAGCATTGACGTGTTCGGTACCAGGGCGATGTTCCACCGTAAAGTCCATACCCTGTAGGGAAATGGACCACCTTAACAACTTGGGATTCTCACCCCTCATCTGCATCAACCATCTGAGGGGCCTGTGGTCTGTCTGAACCCGGAAGTGAGTCCCAGACAGGTATGATCTCAGCTTCTTCAGTGCCCAGACCACAGCAAATGCCTCACGCTCAATTGCACTCCACCTCTGTTCCCGTGGAAGTAACCTCCTACTGATGAAGGCTACAGGTTGGTCTAGTCCTTCCTCATTCATCTGTGACAGAACAGCCCCCACCCCATGCTCTGAAGCGTCTGTCTGGACAATAAATTCCTTAGCAAAGTTGGGCGCCCGGAGTACGGGTGCTGTACACATGGCAGTCTTGAGGGCATCAAAAGCTTTCTGACAGGTGTCAGTCCAGTTCACAATCTTTGGCTGCTTCTTGGAAGTCAGCTCAGTCAAGGGTGCAACAATGTTGCCATACCCCTTGACAAACCTCCTGTAATAACCAGTGAGTCTTAAGAAGGCCCTCACCTGGGTCTGGGTCCTTGGGGGCTCCCAAGCCAGGATGGTTTCAATCTTGGGCTGTAGGGGTGCCACCTGGCCACTCCCTACCTGGTGTCCTAAGTACACCACAGAACCCTGCCCAATCTGGCACTTACTGGCCTTGATTGTGAGGCCTGCTCTGCGCAGAGCCATCAACACTTCCCAGAGGTGGTGTAAGTGGTCCTCCCATGAGGAGATAAACACTGCAATATCATCCAGGTAGGCAGCACTGAAATCCTCCAGCCCAGCCAACACCTGGTTGACCAACCTCTGAAAGGTGGCAGGGGCATTCTTCATTCCAAAGAGCATCACACAGAACTGGTAGTGCCCATCTGGTGTGGAGAATGCTGACCTCTCCTTTGCCCCATCAGTTAAGGCGATCTGCCAGTACCCAGACGTTAGATCAAACGTGCTGAGGTACTGGGCAGCCCCTAGCCGATGGGGTGCGCGTCGGTCCTCGTGACCGAATTGAGACCTCGGTAGTCCACACAGAACCTAAGTTCTGGGGTGTCACCAGGCGCTGCAGCTTTTGGTACCAAGACCACGGGGCTGGACCAGGGACTGCTAGAGGACTCAATCACCCCCAGGGCAAACATTTTGGAGACCTCCTACTTAATGCAGGCCCTTACCCTGTCAGTCACTCTGTAAGCCTTGTGCTTGACAGGAGGACTGTCCCCGGTGTCTACCTCATGGACGCACCAATCAGTGACACCAGGCACCAGGGAAAATAAATCCGGAAATTGCCCCAACAGCTGGTGGCAATCTCTCTGCTGCTCAGGGGTCAGTGTGGTGGAGAGGACCACACCCTCCACTGACCCATCCTTCTCTCCTGCACACAGCAGGTCAGGAAGAGGCTCACTCTCCTCCTCCATCCCTGCATCTGTGGCAAGAAGCATGCCCACTTCAGACCTCTCAAAGTGGGGCTTTAGGCGATTCACATGCAGGACACGCAGGGGGTTCCTGGGAGATTTAAAGTCCACCAAATAAAAAACTTGACTTTTTCGCTCCACCACCTCAAATGGACCGGTCCACTTATCTTGGAGCGCACAAGGCTCCACTGGGGCCAGTATCAAAACCTTCTGACTAGGTTGAAACTCGACCAGAGTGGCATTCTGGTCGTGCCAACGTTTCATCTCCTCCTGGCTGGCTTCCAGATTTACCTCAGCAATTTTTCTGAAACGCCGAGTCTGGTTCCTGAAGGCCAGGATGTAGCTAAATACATCCTGGGGAGTTTTCCTGGGAGATTGCTCCCAGCCTTCCTTGACCAGACTCAGAGGCCCTCTTACCGGATGGCCATAAAGCAGTTCAAAGGGACTGAACCCTAAGGACTTCTGTGGCACTTCACGGTATACAAACAACAGGCATGGCAAGAGGACGTCCCACTTACGCCTCAGGGGCTCTTCTAGGCCCATGATCATGCCCTTCAAGGTCCGGTTGAACCTTTCAACCAGACTGTTACCTTGGGGGTGGTAAGGAGTGGTGAACTTGTAAGTTACCCCACACTCCTTCCACAGAGACTTCATATACTGGGAGATGAAGTTGGTCCCCCTGTCGCTCACCACCTCTCTGGGGAACCCCACACGGGAGAAGATCCCCATCAGTGTACGTCCTACCACGGGGGCCATCACTGTCCTGAGCGGGATGGCTTCAGGGTACCGGGTGGCATGGTCCACCAAGACCAGGATGTACCTGTTGCCCATGGCTGTCTTGGGGTCCAGAGGCCCCACAATTCCAATGCCCACTCGCTCGAATGGGGTACTAACAACTGGAAAGGGCTGGAGTGGGGATTTGATCTTCCCCCCACTCTTCCCACTTGCCTGGCAAGTCTCACAGGTCCTACAATACGTATCTGAACTCTTACGCATCTGGGGCCAATAAAAGTGGGTGACCAGCCTCTCAAAGGTCTTGGTCTGCCCCAGATGTCCTGCCAATGGAATGTCAAGAGCCAACCCCAGTAGGAAGGCTCTGAAGCACTCGGGTACCACCAGCACACGGGCTGACCCCGGCTCAGCAGCCTTAGGCTCGCTATACAGGAGACTGTTCTCCCAATAAATCAGATGTGAACCGGACATATCACCTGCTGCCTGGGCTGCAGCCTGTTGCCGCATACCCTCAAGAGAAGGGCAAGTTCTCTGCTGCTCACAAAACTCCTCCCTGGTGGGCCCCCTTCCTGCTGCCAATGGGTCAGCTCAGGCAGGTCCCCCAGGTCGGTACTCTGCTCCCCGGTAGGCTCCAGGGCATCCCCCTCAGGGTCTGCTCCCTCCTGGGCCGTGGGAACCAAGGGGGCCAGCTTCCCGCGCCCCCTGCCCCTTCTCTCTAAGGCAGGGTCCTGGGCCATACTCTCAGGCTCCAGGTCTTTCTCAACGCCCTCTTTGGGTGCCATGAACCGAGTGGTAGCACATGCCCACTCAGGCAGACCCAACATTTGTAAGTGAGCTCTCCTCTCCACCGTAGCCCACGGTGAGTTCTCTAAATCATTGCCCAACAGACAGTCCACAGGCATGGCGGGCCTCACAGCCACCTAAAGAGTTCCTGAGACCCCCCACCCCACTCAAAGGGAACCTGAGCCACCTCACATTGGCTCTCTGTGTTGTCTGCAGACACTACTGGGTAGAATGCATGGGGCACAACCTGCTCTTTGGACACCAACCTGGAGCTGACAGCAGTTACACTGGCTCCTGTGTCCCTCAGAGCCTCCACTCTATGGCCATTGATGGTTACCCACTGGCTGTATTTTTTAGTGTTATCAGGCAGTGCAGGCTTAGGAACCATTTCAAAGTCTCCTAGTGAGACAAGGGTCAATTCTACGGGGTTCCACCCACCTTGGGCACCCATCTCCTCCTCCCCCAGGGCTACACTAGCAAGCTGGCGGGGGGTGCACGGGGTGGTGCAGGAGTATCCCTTTGGGGACACTGGGGATCAAAGTATCTGTGGCCCACCTGGCCACACTTAAAACAAGTAGGGGGCCCCCTTGGAACAGGCCTACCTGTTGGGGGCATTGGCTTCTTATCCTGGGGAGGCTGGGACACCACTGCCTGGTTCCCTTGGAAATTATCTTGGGGCCCTCAGTGGAACTCCCTTGGTTTACCCCTGTCCCCCCCACCTCTCTGCTGGGGACCCTGCCCACCTTTGGCGAAGTCTCCCACTGGACCCTTGCGAACCCGGGTGCTCACCCAGCGGTCCGCCTCCTCAGCAAGCTTCCTAGGGTTAGTTAGTTTGCAATCTATCAGATGCTGGCATAGCTCAGGAAAACAATTACTAGAGAAATGTTCCCATGCAATCAAGTCATACAGTTGCTCAAAAGTTTCTACTTTGCTGCCTTTCACCCAGCGCTCCATTGCTCTGCCAAACAAAAACACATATTCAACCCACGTGGTACCCTCTAACTTCTTGCAGGTTCTAAATCTCTGCCTGTACATTTCAGGGGTCAAACCATAGCGGGTAATCAAAGCTTCCTTCATGTGGGCATAAACCATCCTGCTTTCTGGGGGCAGGCCCAACAAGGTATCCCTCCCCTCACTCACAAAGCGTCCCCACAACCCCGCTCCCCAATCCTTCTCAGGGATCCGGTGGGACACTATAGCTAATTCATAAGCGGCAAACCATTGCCCAATATCTTCACTTTTATGGAAATCCTTAATAACCTCTTTAGGTATATACACTCTACTCTCAGTATGCACTACTGGTATGCTGCCACCAGAGGGGGAGATCTCCATACTCTTTGCTTTAATCTCCAACTCCCTCAAAATAATCTCATGTTCAAATTTCACCTTCATCATCTCCAATTCTAACTTCTTATTCTCTAGGTCTCTCTGACCATCCAATTTAAGCTTAGCCATCTCCATATTATGCCGCCTATCTCTCTCCCTGTCTGTGGAAATTTTGTTCGTATCTGAACATTATCTGCGCCATCTTGTCTCTCCCCAAGCGCCACACGCAGAAAACGCGCGACGGCCATTTTAGGCACCATGGTCTCATTGCCGATCGCCAGCGCGTCCCTCAGGCGCTGCAAACATCCCCCCGCGCGCCGGCCAACCCCCCGCTCTCTCCTACATGGGCCATAAACCCTCTCCTTCTACGCGACCCTGCCATGGAACCACATCCCGCGCCTGACCAACACCTCCTTTCATCCCATACATGGTCATACATCCTTTTGATAACCCCCTTCCTCTGCGCCCGATTGTCCGAACCGATCCCAGGCCATCACCTAGCCCTGCGGATGCAGTTTATTGCCCCTACTGTAAGGGGAACACCTCACATCAAAGGGATTACAGTAGATCAAGGCCCCCACCCCCTGAGACCCGACCAATCGCACACACCCCCGGGAATTGGCGGAATGTCCAGCTGTGTGATAGCCATCTCCTACTGTGGGTGGGGTGGGGACTTCCACTGTAGTTATGTGTGGGAGCGGATCCGAGCCGGGGATTCCGAGGATGTTCTTTCATGTATCAAAGCAATCTCAAGAATGTGCCATGTACAATAAACCGGTAATAAAGTCAAAAATGTGTGTATAAGAGACCAGGTCTCAGAGATGCAGAGAGAGCACCTCGAGACGATACCTTGCTGTCCGATCTGATGTGTTCTGCTCCGACGGAATAAAACTTTGTTTCCTGCCTTCCAGTCTCCGGCGCCTGCCTCTTTTGTTGGTTAATCATCAAATGGTATAAGAGGCGATTACCGCCGGGCAATACTTGAAAGGTTATCGACTGAAACTGACGCTACCATTTAACAATTGGCGTCCCAAACGTGGGGCCCATCAGCGACACGTGGATCCAACGGGAGAGGTCCCGACGACAGAGTGAACGACTGCAACGATCGGGAAGAGCTCCTGCCCGATAGACCCTCGCCTGGCAGCCGATCATCCGAACTTCACTGGTTCCGCACAGACCTCTCTCGAGTGATCTACGGTCCTGACTGGGAACCATCAGGAGTGCCGCGGCAAATACGGAGAGTGGAGGACGATCGGGCGCTGGAGGCGGAAGACGAGAAACTGTCCATGCGGTCCGGGTAAGGTCGTGTAACACGACAAATTGCTAAACGATTGATTGATTGATTGAAAATACTAGTATTGCTTATTTGATTGTTCTTTTTGAGATATTCGCTGCCTACAAACGGGGAAGAGTAGAAATACTCTCTCTCCCTTTGCAGATAGTGAAGGGTAGGTACCGCGGACTTTTGTCCCCCTTTGTAACCTGTCGTGCCTATTTTTCTCCCCACTGGTTGATTGTCCGAACATTGATTGTTTTTGACGAATAGTGCTTTTTGAGATATTCTCTGTTTGCAAATAACGTAGAATAGAAATATTCTGTCTAGTCTTTGCAGATAGTGAAGGATAGGTAACGCGGACTTTTGTCCCCCATTGTAACCCGTCGTGCCTATCTCTTTCTCACCATTTGATTGTTTGATTGTCCGAACACTGGCTGTTCGATATTGGTTCTTTGGAGGTATTCTCTGCTTACAAATAACGTGGAATAGAGATATTCTGTCTAGTCTTTGCAAGCAGTGAAAAGATAGGTAGTGCAGACTTTTGTCCTCGTTGTAACCCGTCATGCCTATCTTCTCCCCACTGATTGGTAGTTGGTTCTGCCCGGACCGCTTATTAGAGATGAACCATCCGGCTCCACTGGAGGGCACCCCTAATAAGGACATGTTTACTAAATATGGACTAGTCGCTGTAGCTTATAGCCAACTATGGCATAAATATACAAAGAAGGACTCCGAAAGTCAGTGGCCACTGATGGGACCCTTTGATGACCATAAAATAGAAACGCTAGAAATAGCTCTACGTAGCAATAAAACGACGCCCACTATGCTCGACAGTATCGGCATGTGGCGCAAAGAAACAATGCAACGGAAAAAGATAGAAGAAGTAAAGGCAGAAAAAGAACTACGAAAGGCAGCTCACCTTGTCGCTAGAAAGTTAGAGGAAGAAATAAAGGAGAGAAAGGAAGCTAAGCAAAAACAAGAATCTGAAACGTCAGGCCAGTGCCCTGTTAGGACCCCCTCTACGCTCTACCCTGAGTTGCCTTCCAAGCAACGGGCGAACGATGAATTGCTATTAGGTCCTCCGATCATCTACATGCCCCCTCCACACACTCCCTCCCAACCTATAGTGCAGCACCCACAACCCCCGAACGCAAGCGAAAGCAGTACCAGGGCCTCGGTCCTCACGGCCTCCGCGCCGGCCGAGCCTCTTGTACTGAATACAACGTTAGCAATAACGTTAGACGACCCCGAGACGAGAAAGAAAGATTCCGCCAGAATGAATCGGCTAACAAAGGGTGAACGAGCCGGAATCGATAAGGTAGTGAGAACACTAGTAGAACGGAAGGAAAGTGAGGAATATGTGACAGATATGTATAACTCGTATGCCAACAACCACAGACGACACTTTGTCGTACGACTTTGTTATCACACTCTGAATGCCTATGAGGATAGGTACCAGGATAGAGGTCCCGAAGGCTTAGCAACCTTGTATAGAAAGGTTGATATTGGGGAAGAGGGAGAGGGCGATGTGACGGACCTCTTCACACGTACACTCGAAGTCTTCCGACATCTTAAAGAACACAGGCAGACAACCAAGACAGAAACCCCCATAGCGACTGAACCCCAGGCAGGAAAAGCTGATACCATGATGCCCATCAAGGAAGCCGCTCCTTACTGGGTCCCCCCACGAGGTCAGGGAACACACGATGACATCAACCACCAAGATGCAAAGGGAAGGGTTGTATATAACTGGGTCTATCAGCCATAGGACCGACAAGACATCCTGACCTTTAGAAAAACCCTACCCGACTTAAGAAAGAACCCGACTGCCTTTTACACAGAACTAGGTACGGCCTTAGGTTCAACTATAATGACCTTGGCGGATATCGATTTGTTCTTCGAGTTATGTCTGCCGGCTGATGTGTGGAAGCAAATCCGGAAAGTCGACCACGCTGAGCCGTTCGGATATACCTGGGTACAACTCGATACCATAGACAAGCAGCGAGAACCTGTACAGAAACCTCTAAAGGCCATATTGGAACTCCCAGACAAGATTGTTCAGAAATTAAAGACCCTAATCCCAGAAAGGAAGGTAGACTGGTCGATAGTGACGGCTTGCCGCCAGAAACCCCAGGAGGATGTATCCGAATACTTCTCTCGATTCGAGACAGTGTTTTCCGATTATAGTGGCCAGGACATGACCACTGCAACCGGACATCACCTCTTTGTCCAGAATTATGTGAAGGGTCTGTCACAGGAAGTCTCCCAGAAGTTACAGACCAGCGAGAGTAGTTGGGCAGCCTCCAAACCCGCGGCTATCCTCCAGATGGCCCAGTACTACGAACACCAAAAGAATGAGAACGATAGGGCGTCCGAGAGAAAGAAAAAGGAGCTGAAGGAAAGGGTAATGATCGCACAGTTGCAAGGGGTGACCATAGGAAGGGAACCTCCCAAGGGAAACTAGCAACCGACTGCTCCTAGAAAACTACCCCCTAGAGACCATGCACCCACACCCTACGCTGGACGCAGGGACTTAGACGAGAATCAGTGTGCGTTCTGTAAAGGGTTCGGACACTGGAAATCCCAGTGCCCGGTCCTTCTGGATATGAACAAGAATAGGGACACAAGAGACATAGCAAACAGCCCCAGAAATAGAGGACAGGGACGAGGATACACGAACGACACCACCAACGACAGGCCAGACAGACCAAGCACCTTCGACCGCCCCCGACAGAACCAGTGCCAGCAGTCCGACTACGAAAACACCCATGACTTTGCATAGGACCGCCAGGGGCAAGGGAGGGATCCAGTCGAACTCCGTGTTGACCAGCAAGGTCCTTACGTCACTGCTAAGGTCCTGGGCACAAAGTCTCCATTTTTGGTAGATACTGGGGCGACACGTAGTGCGCTATCTAAGCGGCTGATCCCAAGGGCACCCTTGTCTGGCTCACATGTAACCTCAATAGGCTTTGATGGAACGCCCTCCACTAATCCCTTGTCCGCACCAATCTCCTTTGACTTGGAAAATAACACCACTGACACGACATTTCTGCTCTCCTCCAACACCCCCGACGCCATTATGGGTCTTGATTTACTAAAACATTTCCGGGCTACCATCAGATGTTCCCCAGACGGAGTTCGAGTCATACTGCACGATAACCCAGATCTGTTCAGGCCTTGTCTCGCACGACGTATGTTCTCCATAACCGATGCTGACCTGTCCCTACTTGACACGTTACCCACACATCTATGGGCTAAAACCGACTCAGACGTAGGACGCATGGTGATCGACCCTGTACACATAACTGTCCGACCGGACGCAGTGCTCCCAAAGCTTCCACAGTATCGGATATCGCCCGAAGGCGAGAAGGCGTTGGTGGAAATCATCCAGTCCCTAATCGATTCAGGAGTGGTAGAAGAAGTAGTTAGTAATGTTTGCAACAGCCCTATCCTACCCATTGTTAAGAAGCAAGGCGAGGGAGATGAGAAAGCATACCGCTTCATTGTCGACTTACGAGAGGTTAACAAAGTAGTCATACCTCAGTACCCCGTAGTCTCAGATATCACCACCATCCTCACCCTGATTCCGTCCACTGCCACTACCTTTACCGTTATTGATCTCAAGAACGCATTCTTTTCCATCCCCATCCACCCAGACAGCCGCTACCTTTTCGGCTTCACCTTAAAAGCCCGTTTGTACAGATTTTGTAGGGCACCACAGGGCTACACTGAGAGTCCCAGCATATATAGCCAAGCCCTCAAGAGACAACTGGATGCAGTTCAACTACCGGACGGAGTGGTGTTAATACAGTACGTCGATGATATTCTTTTGGCGGCCGACACCACTCCGCTTGCAGTCACAGCCACCATCCACCTCCTCCACTTCCTCGCGGAGAACGGTCACAAGGTCTCCAGGAAGAAGTTGCAATTCTGCCAACCCCAAGTGACATACCTAGGCCACCTCCTATCCAAAGATGGGAGGAAGCTTACACCTGACCGAATTCAGACCATCCTAGAAACCCCTGTTCCCAAAACTCAGAAGCAAGTGCGGTCTCTGGTAGGCCTCACCTCCTTCTGTCGACAGTGGTTGCCAAACTTCAGTCTTATTGTAAAACCTCTGCTTTCCCTGTTGGCTAAAGATGTCCCCTTCCCCCTCCCCTGGACACCCGAATGCCAATCCTCCCTCAAAGAATTACGAGATGCCCTTTGCTCAGCAATAGCAGTAAGATGGTAACAGTTCCTTAAGAATAGAGTAAGAGAGGTACAGACAGCCAATTAGGCCTTAGAAGAATGTGCAGTGTCTCCAAGAGGGTTAGAGTGTGCCGAGAAAAAGTGAAGGTACTCCTATGTGGATCTAGAAGTGCCCTCACACACCCTGACAGGTGTATAGCATCATCATCGGGCTGGTGCTCCTCGTGGGGGTGGCGCTGCAGTCCCTCACGGGCCCGTTTGACGGGGCTCTTTATCGGAGATCTTTAAGGAGTTTGCCGCATTTGTGCATGGGGGTGTGTGGGGCTAGGTGGAGGTGGTGTAGTGAGTGAAGTCTAAAAAGAGCCCAAGGACATCAACAATTTATTAAAGGTGTCCTAGGGGTCTGGATTAAAATATATCACGGGGATGGAGAAGCAATCTCAGTTGCCTGTGTGAGAGGGGAAAGAGAAAAAATACAATCCCTCTTCTCTCACCCGTGTAGTGGATAGAGTGAGTGTGTCAAGGGGTCGACATGTTTCGCGCCATCAATAGTCCCTAGTGGATCTGGGGGCGCTTCATCAGGACCAAAAGAGTAAAGAATGTCAAATGGGAGTCGGGAAAGAGACACCCTATAAACCCATGAATCCTCAATGTAGGAGATATAGTTGCAAAGATAGATAAGGGACACCCTTATTCTAACAGCTCCTCGTCCCCCCTCCTTTGTTGATATAGTATTTGTACGGCTGCACAGCCGTGGGACGTCCCCCTCTCTCTCTTTCTTTCTTGCTTCCAACTTTAATGAGACACACTTAGGTCTCCCTTCACAGTGGTCCAGATTGTCAAGACCACGACTCACCCCTTCTCCATTCCTTCATCTCCCTACTCCATCTGGCAAGATGGACCACCCCGGTCTCAGCTTTGACGACGATATGGTAGCAGAGATCTTGAGGGCACCTGCCCTACTAGCAGAAGATGGCAATGTACCATCTGGAAGCGGGAACGACGATTGGAGATCATTGCAGACACTCAGAAAATTACAGATCAAGACTGCCTTACATGGAACCATCATGACTGAGTACCTAAGAGCAAATATCGCTCCCAACGGATTACTGATCACTTTAGCACCGAGGATTTTCTTAGAAGACCTGACTTTCCGTCGGGAATGGTCAAGGATTTCGTGGAAATGTACGCGAGATTGGTTAGTACTCATCATTAACACGGCTAAACGGTTATCAGATGATCTTTTGATACAGATCACACTCTCCGAGAATAGACTCAAAACTGGCATTTCTGTAACAGCATTCAAGTCAAGACTGACAGAAATTAACCAAGAAATGCAAGAACATAAAGAGTATCTAACTAAACAAAAGATCAATCAACTTCAAAAAGATGTGAGAAGGTTTGACAAAGAAAAAGTCTACCCGTACACCAAAGACGATTATGTATTCCCTAACCATGACACCACATCTGAGGATACCAGCAGTAACAACTCGGGTAGATCAGACTCCTCTGGCAGCGAATCTAACTTTGGTAATAGACAGCAGAGATCCAGAGGAGGATACAGATACCAACCTATGCCACCACCCTTGTTTCAAGGCTTCCCTCCACATCCTTATCATACACAAGTCTATCAGGGACCGTGGATGGGCCCTCAACCAATGTGGAACGGACCACCAGCACAGAATCCCCTGCCTAATTACCAGTCATTCCCGAACCCCCCTTTTCTCAACAGAGGGAGGGGCAGAGGAAGAGGCAGAAGAAGAGGAGGGATCAAGAACGTTCACTGGCAGGAACCGGATCAGATGGTCCTGCGGAGCAAGACCACAAGACCCTAGTGGTCAATTTGTCATCAAGACCTCTGACCACAGGAGAGAATAAACTTCTAGAGAAAGGCCTTGGATTTGTCCCTACACCGAAGGTTGATGACTTCAAACTACACCAAGAATTGCACCAGTTCTTCCGGAAGGTACGACTAAGAGCTTTTTTCCATGACAGACCTTCCAACCCACCGGAAGGTAGTGGACTGAAGAACAGATCCCGATTCACTCCAACTGCAGCAATGACTCCTAACGAGATTTTGACGTTCGAGCAGGCCATCCTCAAAGATGTTGACAATATTACAACCAACCGCCCCTTTGACAACCTCTCTAAGGAGGAAAGATCCTTGCTAAAAGATTTGGCCGAAGACGACTCCATCATTATCAAACCGGCCGATAAAGGCGGAGCAATTGTCATACAAGACAGAGATGCATATGATGAAGAGTGTCTACGACAATTATCCAATGTAAGATACTACGAACCTACCGAAGAAGACCCTACCTCACGACTTGCTGCAGCCATACGCTGTCTAACGTATGAAGCTGAGACAGAAGGTTGGATAACGAAGGACGAAGCTATGTTCCTCAGAAATGATGACCCGCGGATGCCATATTTTTATTGCCTACCTAAAATTCACAAGGGCATTGACCCTCCACCTGGTCGCCCTATAGTGTCAGGCATCAACTCTCTACTTGAACCTCTGAGCAAATTTTGTGATGTTTTCTTACGGCCTTTGGTCACTAAGACTCCAACGTATCTTAGGGACACCACAGAAGTACTCAATCTAATAGAACAGTTTGAGGGACCAGAATCCATCACACTGCTTGTCACCCTAGATGTAGAGGCACTTTATACCAATATTCCGCAAGATGATACCCTGACAGCTTTGGAAAGTGCCCTACGCCATGTTGACCCCTGGCTTTCCTCCACACCAATCAGTTTCATCTGTGATTGTGCCTCCCTTGCATTGAAAGAAAACTTCTTTGCATTTAAAAACAAGATCTATCACCAAGTGCAAGGCACTTGTATGGGCAGCACATTTGCGCCGAGCCTGGCATGTCTTTACATGGCCAGGTTCGAAGAAGAACATATCCTCACAGACACCAACCCGTTCACCGGCAATATCCTTTTGTGGCGCCGGTATATAGATGATATCATCATCTTTTGGAAAGGGGATGAGGATGCCTGTCGCTCTTTCTTCACATGGATCAACACGATCAACCCCTTCCTGAAATTTGTTGGATCATTGTCATCAGATTCCATCCCTTTCCTGGATCTTTTGATATCACTAGAAGAGGGCACTCTTAAAACTACCAACTACAAAAAACCTACAGATAGGAACAGCTTGCTTCTATTTCAAAGTCACCATCCCAAAGCACTCAGGGAGAACCTACCTGTAGGCCAGTTCCTCAGGCTACGGAGAAATTGTAACACCAGAATAGAATTCGAAAAGGAAGCCGAAACCCTATCTGACAACCTGATCAGAAGAAATTACCCATCCAACATCATAAGACAGGCTCGTAAGAGAGCAAGAAACAATCACAGAGGAGCCCTACTTGAAGTAAAAGAGAAGAAGGAAACTGACAAACTAACCTGTGTGACATCATTCACCTCCTACTCCAATAAAATCCAAAGAATTGTCAAGAAACACTGGAAGATATTAGAAACAGGCAATGTATCACCAGGACCGACACCACTGTTCGCATTCAAAAGGACTGAGAATCTGAGGGACATTTTGGTACATACACGTCCAAAAAGTAAAAAAACCAATCCGCAACCGACCCTCTGGACACTGCCTCCCGTGTTGGGCCACTACCCATGCGGTACATGCACAGTATGTCCTCAGACTACGGCAACCAAAGAACTGGAACTGGGACTTTCGAGACCATGGCATCAAAATCGCCACACCAACTGCAATACCAAGAACTGCGTATACTTGATTACGTGTCCCTGTGGCTCTTACTACATAGGTATGACAGCGCGACCAATAAAGATACGCATAGGAGAACATAAAAGTACGATCCGCTGCAAACGATCAGCAACAAGACTACAAGCTCACTTTCTGGAGAAAAATCATCCCCCAGACAGCCTAAAATGGACCATTATAGAATCCAACCCTCAATGGTCCATAACCACTTTGTTTGAACGTGAACAACGATGGGTCTTCAGACTTAAAAGTGACAGTGGCGGTCTCAACGATAATATACCCTGGGTTGACCTCACTAGATGAACCACTAAGTAGGAGCATCACAGACCATCTGTCTTAGCTATTACGCACATAACACAATATGTTCCCAGAAACTACTATAATCATACAATACATACAACAGAGTATGTTACCTCCTCATATAATGGTTCCATATTGCCATCTCCTTCTGTATACTACTCTACTACTTAGACTAGACACTTACAAGACTACCAGGAGATACTGGCATACGTGTCTTAAGCTTACATCTGAGTCAACAGATCTTCATAATATACATATATGGATTATTTCCTTGCCACTCTATGGGTAGTTTACTTTGTTCCATCTTCTCCCCAGTGTCTGGCTCCAGTACAGGCTAAGAAATAGGATCGTGATACTTCATGTAACCTTCCCATTGCCATCTCAGTTACATTGGGAATCTCATTATTTGATCCCGTTCCAAAATGGCCGCCCCAAAAGAACGCCAGACTACGACATCGTCACCACGTTCTAACACGTGTCACGTGCACTCCCCTGCTCCAATCCCGTAGGGTGTGTATATTTTGGATACCGCTGCCCCGAGTTGTCGTCCAGCAGCCGAAGCTACCGGGTAGGTGTTCCGGAGCACAGATGAAGAGCACGCAGTGAGTACTTTCTCAACACTGGAGTGACTATTTTTGTCTTAGTGCACTATGATCGGCACCGGCCTCACTGCCCCGCCCCCCCCCCTCCCCCCCCCCCCACCCTTTTTTCTAACAGACTCGATTACGAGCGGCTTAGGCTCCGTTAGTGTTCTCAGTATTTGTTCATGGGATTTCAAGCATTATTTTGTAACAACTCCGGTACGGGTCCCGTTTACTAGCCGCCCATACACCGAGCGGTCAGATTATACCATAGCCGATCCCGAACGGCGTTAATATCAGAGCCATGCCGTTTATATTTTGTTGAGTCATACTGCATCTTTACCGGCATTGGTCCCGCTTTTCGGGCCGTCCCCATCCATAACAACCTAATCGTCATAGCCATACCGTTTTTATTCACAGCTGCCTTCACTGAGATTCGGCGAGGCTGACGAGGCCTGTCCTGGAACTAGGGAGGGTAGGCACAGCAATGTTGTGTTTTACGGTGTACTTTTCTGTTATGCCCTTGCCTACACTGTACTTACCCCCATAGTACTTGTTGCTAGAAAGGAGCACAGCAGATTACTTATGGTCACATTCTAGATTAAGGATATTTGGACACTACTCCCATATGCACACTAGATACACCATAGACTCGAGGTGTCACGGTTTAGTGATCAGTCTCTCCAACTAGTCTAGCCCTACACGTGGGCCACTCATTTGAGTCTTTAGTATTCCATTGATATCCTTGCCCCCTTCCATCCACATGTATGCATGTGTCTAGTTAGGTTCCCCACCGGGGCACTTTCCGACACACAAGCTTGCAGAGATTTATGAACCACATCACTTGAGACTGTTATTAACGGCCTTGGACTGTGTTCTCGTTTCTTTTTCTCGCACCCCCCCCCCCTTTGTGTCTTTTGTCTCCTCTATAGGCCGCAACTAGGGATACGCAAAGACGACGTGTCCCTTATCTATCTTTGCAACTATATCTCCTACATTGAGGATTCATGGGTTTATAGGGTGTCTCTTTCCCGACTCCCATTTGACATTCTTTACTCTTTTGGTCCTGATGAAGCGCCCCCAGATCCACTAGGGACTATTGATGGCGCGAAACATGTCGACCCCTTGACACACTCACTCTATCCACTACACGGGTGAGAGAAGAGGGATTGTATTTTTTCTCTTTCCCCTCTCACACAGGCAACTGAGATTGCTTCTCCATCCCCGTGATATATTTTAATCCAGACCCCTAGGACACCTTTAATAAATTGTTGATGTCCTTGGGCTCTTTTTAGACTTCACTCACTACACCACCTCCACCTAGCCCCACACACCCCCATGCACAAATGCGGCAAACTCCTTAAAGATCTCCGATAAAGAGCCCCGTCAAACGGGCCCGTGAGGGACTGCAGCGCCACCCCCACGAGGAGCACCAGCCCGATGATGATGCTATACACCTGTCAGGGTGTGTGAGGGCACTTCTAGATCCACATAGGAGTACCTTCACTTTTTCTCGGCACACTCTAACCCTCTTGGAGACACTGCACATTCTTCTAAGGCCTAATTGGCTGTCTGTACCTCTCTTACTCTATTCTTAAGGAACTGTTACCATCTTACTGCTATTGCAATTTATTTGGGAGCCCTGGTACAGGACCTTATTCTAACAGCTCCTCGTCCCCCCTCCTTTGTTGATATTGCCCTTTGCTCAGCACCAGTCCTAGGAACCCCAGACTACACTAAACCTTTCTCCCTCTTCACCCACGAAAGGGAGGGATGTGCGTTGTCTGTTCTAACCCAGTCCATAGGTCCCAAGCAACGCCCTTGTGCCTACTTCTCTGCCACTCTTGACCCTGTAGCCAGAGCTTTGCCCGCCTGCCTTCGAGCGGTAGCCGCCGCTGCTGTCTCTATCCGACAAAGTGAGGGGATCGTGCTTTCAAACCCCCTCACCGTGCTAGTACCCCATGCAGTTGACACCCTCCTGAACCAGACTAAGACTCAACACCTGACTAGCGCACGACTGACTGGTTATGAACTGACTCTGCTTGCACCCCACATCACGTTGAAACGATGCACCACTCTGAACCCAGCCACTCTGCTACCTCTCCCTGACAATGACCCCAATGCGTCCCTTATACATGACTGTGTGACCCTCACCGACGAACAGACCAAGAGTAGGGTTGACCTCCGAGATACTGCCTTCCCAGATCCTGACGGAGAGCTGTGGGTAGATGGCTCATGCATCAAGATCCCCGACGGCACCACTTCAGCCGCCTATGCAGTCACCACGGCCCAAACAGTTGTTGAGACAGCCCGCATCACACAGCGATCCGCACAAGCGGCTGAACTGATTGCTCTCACACGAGCATGCATCCTAGCAGCGGGGACAACCGCAAACATTTACACCGACAGCCAGTACGCCTTCGGGGTGGTTCACCACTTTGGGCTCCTATGGAAGGAGAGGGGATTCCTGACTTCCCACGGCACACCCATCCTACATGGAGATCTAGTCTCCGCTCTGACCGAAGCAGTCCTCCTCCCCACACGGCTAGCTGTGATCAAATGGCAGGCACACAAAAAGGTAACGGACATTATAGGACAGGGAAATGCGCTGGCTGACATCACTGCCCGAACCACAGCCGAGAATAGGTCAACAACACGCATGTACGTGACCAGGTCACAAACTGAAAAATGGAAGGATGCTAGGGAAACCATTAGAGACATACAATTGGCCAGCTCACCACACGAATTGACTGAATGGGCACGGGTGGGATTGAAAGACGATGAAGGCTGCTGGCAAACTAGAGACACGAACAAATGGTTGCTACCTGACTCATACCTGATTCCCATGCTGACCATGACACACTCCCCCGCACACATAGGGTCTGCCCCCATGATTGAACTCATCTCCAAAGTCTGGCACAATGACAAAATCCCAGACTCAGCTAAACGCCTAGTTCAACAATGTCTGATATGCCTCCAACACAACCCTGGTAAAGGAACTGCTGTACCCCGGGGAGGGTTTGGGGTTCCTAGTCACCCCTTTGAGGTCCTACAGATGGACTACATTCAGTTAGAAAGGTGCCAAACCCTGAAGTGCGTGCTTGTCGTTGTGTGCGCCTTCAGCAAATGGGTGGAAGCCTACCCAACCCGCGACAACACTGCTATGACTACCGCAAAAGTACTACTGAAAGAATTCTTCCCCCGTTACGGCCTTTGTCGAATTTTGTGGAGCGACAACGGCCCCCACTTCGTAGCCGAAGTTATCCAACTCATCTTAAAAGGGTTGGGTGTAAAACAGAAGTTTCATGCGGTCTTCCACCCCCAATCTGCAGGCTTGGTTGAGCGACATAATGCCACATTGAAACTCAAACTAGCCAAAATAGTTGCCACCACAGGACTGAAATGGCCAGACGCCATCCCACTAGCATTGCTATCAATGCGTTCCACTCCTACCAAACACCACTTAACCCCCTACGAGGTCGTCTTCACCGACCCATGAACCTTTGGACTGCACCAAAACCAGCATCCATTCAAGACGTCCCGGACGTCCTCATGTCTGACTATCTGTACAATCTAACTAAAACGTTGTCTGTTATCCATCAGCAGGTGCTGCAAGCCATTCCCGACGCTTCCAGGGGCCCCGGACACGACATCCAACCCGGTGACTTTGTCCTAGTGCGCAACTTCCAGCGCACCAAGAGTCTGGAGCCCCGGTGGACGGGCCCCCTGCAAGTCCTGATCACCACCCGAACAGCTCTTCGAGTGGAGGGGAAACGTAATTGGCTGCATGCACACCACTGCAAGAAGGTATCATCGACCCTGACGACCACCGACAACATCACCGCCCAAGAGGAACTTCTGGACAAAGACCGACCATCCCTGAGCTGCTACCCGAATACAGAGACATTTGAATTGACTGAATATCCCGATCCCACTGTGCCATCCAAAGAAGGGTATAACCTACGACGAAAGGAGGGAACTTCGGCTAAGCAGACCACGAACTAAGTTGAAATCTCAGAGCGGTAGCCTAGTCACCTCAAAGGCCTCCAGGAGAGAAACTAAACAAAGTCTGTGGTTCTGCCCGCTACCGAGTCCCTTGAAGGTGATGGAAGCGCCCGACATGAAGATGATGGAAGCAACCGGATGTCCGAAGATCCACTACAAAAACCCAAAGACTGACAAAATGCACAGCTCAAAGACTATTGCACTTTTTATTACCCTTCTCCTTTGCCTCCTTCTCATGGTCACTTTCTGGATCATGGAAGAAAACGCACCCGCTCATAAGACATTGCTGACCACTGCTCAACCCACCACCATGAAAGAACACCATCTGATTTCACTTTCACCCCAACTCCGAGAAAGACGTAAGGAGTTCTGGAATAACTCTTTTGTGCAACTGCTCCACCAACACAATCTTGCCGCCAATGCCACTAACTGCTGGATCTGTGGATTGCTACCACATGCCACTGGACATTCTATCCCTTTCATCCCTTCGCCCTTCTCTGTCCATTGCTCCTGCCTCGCTTGGCTAATCCTCCTGCAAGAAAGTTACAAGGACCATGCCACTTCCGGCAAAACTGTGTCGCACTTCTATCATGGGTTCTGGCAGAACCAAACTGGAAAAACCTCTGCCCCCTTTTGTCCTCTGAGATCAAACGCCTCTTTCCATATGGACATCCCTGCCAAGGAGCGAGTTGAAATGCAGGTGTTCAACAACCCAGCCAGACCCACCTTCTCTTACCTCCGGAAACGAACGGCCGCCACCCTAACAGTGGCCCTATCCGTCGTCAACATCACAGGTCTGGTGTGCCTCGAAGGCCTAGGAACACAGCCGGTAGGCCACAGTTCCTGTCTCATCACCCGAACATTGGACTCAGTTGACCCACCCTCCTTTGTTACCTCACCAAATATGTACTTCGTCTGTGGTACTAAGGCCTACACCTGGCTTCCGAAAGGTTGGGGAGGCACCTGCTACATGGCTTTTATCCTTCCTCCAACATATGTGGCTCCAGCAAACCATCACCGGCAGAAACGTGCAAAGGACATTATACAAGCCGACTCCACTGGAGCACAGTTCATGGATGCGGTAAAGGGACTTGTTCCACTGTGGGGTCCAATGGCAAACAGCCGCGCCATCCGGCACCTAACCCAGGCAGTCGAAACCACAATGAACATTACAGCCGGCATCTTCACCAACAATACCGCTGAGCTTCAGGCCGTCCGCCTGGTAGCTCTTCAGAACCGCCTCGTTCTAGACGTGGTTCTGGCTGATCGTGGAGGAGCATGCCGCATCATTGGGTCCAGCTGTTGTACCTACGTACCAGATAACTCACCCTCAGTCTACAAGGCGATCGAACACCTCCACAGACTTTCCGCAGAGGTTCATCAGGAGCAAGAAGGATGGTCGCTTGGGAGTTGGTTTTGGGACACTATTAAAAGTTGGGGGTGGAGGTTGTTTACATTTATCATGATACCAATTGTGATACTGTGTGGATGCTGTCTGGGGATTCAGTGCTTGCCACCTTTATGTTCACTTTTCACGAACTACATCTGCCCTAAGACTCTGAACTTTGAAGCAGAACGAATGAAAGCCCTGTACGAAGTAGAAGTACGTGGTATTATGGGGATAGATCTGAACTAAACAAGCTGGCGAGATATGTTAAAAGGGAGGACTGTGGAAATTTAGTTCGTATCTGAACATTATCTGCGCCATCTTGTCTCTCCCCAAGCGCCACACGCAGAAAACGCGCGACGGCCATTTTAGGCACCATGGTCTCATTGCCGATCGCCAGCGCATCCCTCAGGCGCTGCAAACATCCCCCCGCGCGCCGGCCAACCCCCCGCTCTCTCATACATGGGCCATAAACCCTCTCCTTCTGCGCGACCCTGCCATGGAACCACATCCCGCGCCTGACCAACACCTCCTTTCATCCCATACATGGTCATACATCCTTTTGATAACCCTCTTCCTCTGCGCCCGATTGTCCGAACCGATCCCAGGCCATCACCTAGCCCTGCGGATGCAGTTTATTGCCCCTACTGTAAGGGGAACACCTCACATCAAAGGTGTGAGAAGTTGGCCTGATGTATGATGTCACTAGTTCTAGTGTACACCTTATATCAGTCCAAACAACCCTTATGGTGATTGGTTGTAAAGTCAACCTTATAGACCAGCTATCCTAGTGGTAGCATGGACAAGAGCAGTCTTAGGCTAAACTCTGAATGGCATGTGAAGCCAGCTGTGATACCATATATAATCCCTTGAATACCAAATGAAAGGACACCACAACAGATATATATATAAAATAAAGTGTATTTATTCTAGTCAAACCCTCAGCACTCTTTATGAGATTAGAGGTAAGTACAACACAGTCTTATTTAAGCATACATTAAGTCACACAGGTAAGTAATACAGTTAGGCCCTAGGGGCCACGCAAACCATATCAAGTAAGTGGTATAAGGACCACTGTCACGGAAATAGGATAGGCCTAGGCCTAGGGAATCGCTGGGGCTACACTATACTACCAAAGGTTAGGAAGTGGGAGGCCCACGGGATTCAGGTGCAGAGTGGAAACACTCACGCGTAATGCGTAAAAGTCAATAGAATCACTAGCAGTTAGAAATAAGCAGTTTTAGGACACTTCTGGGATAGCTAGAAAGTCGAGACTCGGAAACTAGACCCTAGGATAGTCACTACCCTTGTGAGCACCGAAGTACCCAAGTTACCTAGCCCACAGGCTGCGGGTGCATAGGTGTGAACTTGCGTCGGGTTTCGTCGTGGACTTCTATGGATGCCTGAAGGAAAGATGCTGACAGGCAGTCAGTGAAGAGTGTCCGGTGGATCCCAAGGCTGGGATCAAGAAGAGAGGAGACCTGCAAGCAGAAGGGACAGAGTCAAGGTCACTAGCCAGTGACCACGTGGAACCAGGAAGGAACCAGGCGATGTCGTGAAGATTGCAGGTGAAGGTGAAGCTTGTCGCTGCAGCCACGAGGACCAGGGAACGTCGAGGACGACCAGGAGGCGAGCTGTCCCACGAAGGCTCTTGCTGTCGGCGGCGTCGAAGTTGGACTAGGACTCACCAAGCCTTGGCAAGCGGAACCCACGAAGAACGGAGGACTTGCTTCTGGTGCAGACCAGGAAGGTCTGGGGTGCTTCTCTTTTTCAAAGAAGCAGGAGCCAGTCTGGAGGAGCCAAACCAGCAGTGAAGATTTCAGGATGCGTCGTCACAAAGGCCACTAGCCAGCGGGCAAGCAACCGGACAGACGCGGCAAGCAGGAAAATGCAGAAGGGCCCCACGCAGGACTCGTGGAGTGTGGGGGGCTGGTCTTCGGTGCAGATGGTGCTTGGGGGTAGGGCTTCTCAATCCCCGGTGCACAACTTCGAGGGTGCCTCAGAAGCTGCGCTTGAAGATACTAGCCACTTTTCCCAGGTAGCCGGTCCCACGTCTCTCGTCGCCTCCACGGATCTCAGCTCTGCTGTGGATGTGGATCAGGGTCGGAGAAGTCTGGAAGTCAAGGCTCTGGTCGGGCTCTGCAGTCGGTCCCTCGTAGAACTGGCGCAAAGCAAAGGGTAGTCTCTTGATGGTGCCTGTTTGCACAGGGTAGCCACTCCTTGGCCACAAGGGAGATTCTTCAGTCTTCTTCTTTCATCGAATGTCGAAGGTCCAGAGTTTCTGTTCAAGTTGCAGGTTCAGGATAATCTAAAGTCTTGAGGCCCAACTCCCACTCTTATACTAATCTGGGGGGCTGGGATACCTGCTAGGTCACGCCTTATGGGTGGGACCTGGGAGGGGGTGGTTACACCCACTTCCCTTTGTCCAGTTTCGCGCCAGAGCTGGGGCTGGAGTGCCCCAGCGCCGGTTTGAACTGGACTATGCAAGGAACACCTTGTGTGCCCCAGGCATGTCTCATTCCTTTCAGCCCACCCTGCCCCAATACACTAAAGGCTGTCTGGGGAGGTGCTAGCACCTCCCCAAGCCGGAAACCTATTGTCCAGGCCTCCCTGGCTGGGATCACTCCCAGCAGCAGGAGGTCAGACTTGTGTCGTGGCAGCAGCATCCAATTTGTGATGCTGAGGCTTTGGTCAGAGGCTAACAGTAAAGTATGATTTCAACATGTCTTTCCCTCTAGAAGGGGGGGAATAATATCCTCATGTCCAGAAATGGTATGGGGGTATTATTCCACAGTGTTAGACACCTTACACGACATGTTTCGATAAAGCCAAACCATAGTTACCATAACCGTTTAAGATTATAAGGCACTTTAAGAGTATATGGTAGGCTATATCATAGAACAGCTATAAGGACATGGTTCCGAAAGCTGCAGACAGGCTCAGCTCATGCTAGAGCACCATCTCACATGTTACCAAGCACTCTGCCTCCAGGATTGTTAAGGCCTGCCATAGGAGTGGCTGATAGGTACACGTGTCTATATATAAGGTAGATATAGATATACTATATCTAAGCAAGGGGTGATTACACGACCTTGCCCCAGCTGAGTGATCAGCCAGTTGTGTCTGATTGGAAGGCCAGACCAGGGGTGGCATAATACATGCTGCAGCCCCTGGGAGGCCTAGGGTACACCTATGCGCTGGGTACCTAAGGTACACTGTACAGGGTCCAATAAGGTGATCCTTACCAATTGTGTATGTACCTAGGGTACATGGAGTCCATTTTAAGGAGAGAGCAGACAGCCTGAGACCCTGAATGGCAGGATCTCAGGCCAACTAAGTCGAAAAACCAGCTAGACACTAGGCAAAAAGTTGGGGGTAACCATAGTCAAATATCCACCTTCCTACAAAAGGGATTACAGTAGATCAAGGCCCCCACCCTCTGAGACCCGACCAATCGCACACACCCCCGGGAATTGGCGGAATGTCCAGCTGTGTGATAGCCATCTCCTACTGTGGGTGGGGTGGGGACTTCCACTGTAGTTATGTGTGGGAGCGGATCCGAGCCGGGGATTCCGAGGATGTTCTTTCATGTATCAAAGCAATCTCAAGAATGTGCCATGTACAATAAACCGGTAATAAAGTCAAAAATGTGTGTATAAGAGACCAGGTCTCAGAGATGCAGAGAGAGCACCTCGAGACGATACCTTGCTGTCCGATCTGATGTGTTCTGCTCCGACGGAATAAAACTTTGTTTCCTGCCTTCCAGTTTCCGGCGCCTGCCTCTTTTGTTGGTTAATCATCAAATGGTATAAGAGGCGATTACCGCCGGGCAATACTTGAAAGGTTATCGACTGAAACTGCCGCTACCATTTAACATGTCCTCCATCTCTTCTGGAGTCAGACCCCTTGAGGACACAATAGTGCCCGGGCTGGAAACTGCTTTATCCCCTACCAAATCTACAATTTCTTCCTGCTGCTCTCCTGCATTCTCTCCCCCCTCCACAGGCTCTTCCATATTCCTAGGGGCATCCCTGGCTTCTAACCAGGCCTTCAGCGCCTTGTAATACTCTTCCCTTCTAGTGAGACCTGTGATAGGGACTGTGAAGCGTTTGCAAAAATATTTGAGCTGCTTGGCATTGTAGGTTTCTAATTTTTCTTCTTCCCAGGAGAGATCCTCCCTCAGAGACATTGGATCTGGGCTTGCCCATTGTAGCAATAACTGTCAATAACGATCAAAAATAGAATCAAAAATCCCAAAAACGTACGTGGTTATGTTATGGTCTGCACTCACTAGTAGTGTACACTATAATTACTGTATGCAATCATAAATGCAAGTCCAGATCCTCACCGCTGACCACCAATGTTAGAAATGGGGGTCTCTAGTTGGCAATGGCTGGCCACTGTCCAAGTAGGGACCCTTCTTCCTAAGTCAGAGTAAGCAGCCTACACCCTTTGACAACCCCTGCTCAACCCTGTGGTAACGTAGCACGAGCAGCTAGGCTTATCTCAGAGGCAGTGTGTGAAGCATTTATGACCATACACAGTAATATAACGAGGAACACTACAAATGGACACCACTCAAGTAGTTATAAAAAATAGGTATATTTATATAGACTTAATCACAAGACCAATAACAGTAAAAATCCACAATACTAGAAAAATATACTTACTTTAGAAATGCTGCAAAAATAGTTCAAGATGCACAAAATGATGTTCAGTTCAATGCAGTGGTCTCTGCGACCCTTTTATTCACAAAGTATCTGGTTTCTGTAGCAAAGCAACAAAAATGTCGCTAAGGAGTTGTAGCGATAAATTTCCTCACGCTAACCAGCGATGCGTTGAATCCTTACCGAGAGGGAGGATGATGCGCTGGATTGCGGGCAGGACAAAGCGACAAACTTCTTCACGCTAAGCCGGTGATGAGATAAAATCCTTGCCGCTGTGGGAGGATGATGCACCGAGCCTGTTGCGTGTGCGATCTTGCTGCGATGAAAGAAAATGGCGCTCCGCGAGGGAGCGACGATCCTGATGCGATGCGGGGAAAATGGCGAACGGTCGGCGTCCGCGCTGCGATGAGCATGATGCGATGATTTGGGGTTAGCGAGCGCTTTGGGGCCCGCTAACAAGCAATGCGACAATCTTCGGGATAGCGGGCGTTTTCAGGCCCGCTGACGGATGATGCGATAATCTTCGGGGTTAGCGAGCGCTCAGCGACAGCAGAGCGACGATTTTTCTCACGCTCACCAGCTGCAGCGGCTCGCTAACGGGGGTTAGCGATGATTTTCAGTACTCTTTTCTCAGCAGTAGAACTAGAGGCCCTGGAACTCACAGGAGCCTCACCTGCAGATAGAAATCCTCGCTGGGAGGAAAGAGGAGGCTGGTGGTGGAGTCTGATGTGCCTCAGACTCCTGCAGGAGGCTAGCTCTCTTCTAGCCCTTGGGTGATTGCTGTAGCCACAAAATAAAAGTTCCTTCAAAGTCCTTTTCCTCTTCTTCCAAGTCCAGTAGTAACCACTGCAGGCCAGTCCAAGAGACAGCACACAAGCACAAGGACAGTCCTTCTCCTGCAGATTCCTGTAGTCACACGGACAGAGGTTCTTCTTGTTGTCCAGGAGCAATACAAATTGTAGGGGTTTGGGCACAAATATTTATACCCCCAAAGTCTTTGTTATTAGGGGTCACAAGTCTCTGAACCCAGCCAGAACCAGTTCTGCCCAGCCCTGGAGCACTTTGTTTACCAGGCTGCACCCTTCCTTTCAGAAAGGGGGGGTCTGCCTTCAGACGCACAGTGGGAGGTGGAGCCAGCATTCACTTTGCCAGGCACAGCCCTATTCAAGTGTAGGAGCTAACGCTCCCCTCACTCCAAGGCAGATCTCTCTATTCAACCCAGGTCTGACTCAGCCTGCCCTGTCCCTCCAAAACCAGACAGCCAATACACATAATAGCAGAGCAAACTGGAAGGCTTAGGCAAGAAAGTACCTATACTCTAAAAGTGGTAGTTTCAAACACAGAATATAAAAATAACCTTCACTAAAAGATGTATTTTAATATTCTGAGCTCAGGCATACTAAATTCGTTTTTCTACCATGTTCTGTGGGTCAGTTAGGACTATAGAATGTAATAGTACAGACCTCCCATTCTGGCCTATGGAGAACAGGTAGCCTTACAGTAGTGAAAAACGAAATTGGGTGTAATTCACTACTAGGACATGCTACACACATCAGGGCATGTCCTACCTTACACATACAATGCACCCTATCATAAGGGGGGCTTACAGGATGCCAAGGGAAGGTTTAGGGGCTGGGAAGTGGGTGCACTTCACAGCCAAGATGGCAGTTCTGGACTGCACGCAGACACTGCAGTGGCAGGTCTGAGACACACTTTACAAGCTGCTTCTGTGGGTGGCACAAACCAGTGCTGCAGGCCCACCAGCAGCATTCGGTTTACCAGCCCTGGGCACACACGGGCCATGCTACTAGGGACTAACAGGTAAACCAAATAAGCCAATCATGGATGTACCAATTCACATGTCATCTTTACAAAGGGAGCATTCGCGCTGTGGCACTGAATGGCAGTGGCATAGCGCCCAGAGCATCTATAACCAGCAAAAACACAGCGAAAAATGGAAGGGAGACTCACGCCAATGGTGCCAGGTCTAACATCTCTCTTTTATTTTTGCACAAGAGTTTATAAATTACCTTGGCAGAACACAATTTCTTATAATAAATTCAATGATTATTTTTCAGGTGCAAATATCCATCAGTGAGCATCAGAATGAATTATACACAAAACTAGACAAATTCATCACAAGTATTCCAAAATAATTAGCAAAACAATCCATATATACATAATCATATATACAACAAATACATCATATATATTCTCCCCTAACTACTTCTTAAAAATGTACACTTCTCCATCTCAGTGATACATTCATAGGTAGTCCTCTTGGCATCAGAGGTGTCATCCCTCTATCTTAATTCATTATGCCAAATC
Organism: Triturus cristatus; assembly: GCF_964204655.1. Lineage (NCBI taxonomy): Eukaryota > Metazoa > Chordata > Amphibia > Caudata > Salamandridae > Triturus > Triturus cristatus. The sequence goes on along the minus strand of NC_140579.1, from coordinate 733,458,032 downwards.
ACTAATGTTTTAATTGAAACAATAGGCGGACTCCTCCTTCGTGTGTGTCTCGACACGGTCGCGTTTCAGCCTCCACTTTCTTATTGGCTTCCTCAGGACGGGGGTACACTCTGTATGCAGTCCAAATTAATCAAACTTCAGAGCAAATAGGCATCTGCTTTGGCCCCATTCATCAATCTCGTAGTCCTCTGAACACTTGCTTCATCTATAGGAGACTTGGCATTCTTCATGTGATTCGTCGTAATCTCAGGTCAATTAAGTTTAAACCAAGTCGCTGCGCAATCGTTCGACTTTTCTTCCTCTCGCTTCAATCTACAGGCCAAGAAACACACAGAATTTTCCGTAGAAGCTGACAGAAAGCTTGCCTTTCTGGGCAGTGAGGCCCGAGCTCATTGCTTCGGATAGGGAGATCGGCCTGGAAAGACTTTAGCAAACCTCCTACGCCCTCCCCGTGCTGCGGCGTATATTACGGCTCTCAGGGATGGGGGCTCATGGATTTTTACTCGCGGCTCTACACTGCTGGCCCCCCCTCTCGCGATGGCTTCGAACAATATTTCGAGACTATCTCACTGGTTTGGTTGGAGGATTATCATCGAAAATTCTTAGATGGGCCATTCACTAGGGAGGAGATACTCACTGCCATCAATGGTTTGCCTGGTGACAAGGCCCCCAGTCTGGACGGTCTTCCAGCCTCTTTTTACAAAACCTATGCTCCGCTTTTAGAACCACATTTGGCTGCTATGTACAATGAATCTTTTGATAATGGCCTCTTCCCTCAGTCCCTCCGTGAGTCAATGATATACACTTCAAGTATCTGCATAGGCTGTACCGCACTCCTGTCCAGCTTCACAAACTAGGACTCTCACCCAGCGATAGTTGCATGCGCTGCGCTGCTCCTGCCGCGGACTTTGCTCATCTTGCATGGCTATGCCGCAAGGTGTCAGAATTTTGGAAGGCAGTTTGCGTCGCTATTTCCGAGATTACCTCCACGACGGTGCAGCCTGATCCCCCGTTGTGTCTGCTAGGCTTTGTAAAATTCTGGCCAGATGCCTCTCGCCGCTTGATCGCAATGCTGCTTGTCTTCGCCAGGCGTAGGGTGGCCATGTGCTGGGGTCGCAGACCGGCGCCTAAATTTGATCACTGACTGGAAGATGCCTCGAGGTGCCAGAGTTTGTTGTCGGAATTTTGGGACTTACTACCCATGAGGTCTCGTCCTATTGACATATGGGGACCCTTAGTGACATATCTCCACTCCCGAGCTCCTTCGAGCTGTGCTGCCTCTTCCGCGCTCCCCGCCGGCAACCCGCCTGCGGTAGCCGCCGGTGCTGGTCAGTAACTTCCTCCCTTTATCCCTTTGCCTCCCTAGTCCGCTGCACTGATCACCATCGCTGTAGTTGCGCCCACACCTCCTCTTGGGGGAGGGACAAACAGGGTAATTTTGCTGTCATAACAGTATCAAACGGAATTTGTTTTTTGCAGGTGGGGAATGTCTTTACAATTATGATTTTTGATTCGGAATCTATTGTGTATGTCGATCTGATCTGATGCAAAATGTAATCTGTTTGTTTTGACTTTTTCAATAAAGGTTTTGAAAATCAAAAAAAAAAAAAGAACTAAGCCAACACCCTTCCTGTCTTATCACACTTATCATGCACTCTCGTAGTGTAGGCCTTGTAGTCAAAGGCCCAGAGGCGCTCAATTAATGCCAGATGTTCCAGGCGTAGCCGTTTGTGGGGACAGGGTTACCGACAGGGGGTAACTTCAAGTCAGCTAAGAGGTCCCTCTTGTTGCTTGATTTGCCTGTACAGCTGGACTCGGATGTTGATGACATTCGCTATGCATAGACTATCCAGTTTTAGGTTCAAACCGTTAATAACTGATAGAACCCCACCAAACGGCAAATAGCCCTCACCTGTGTAAACATATAAACACTGAAAAAACAGCCACAGAACCACAAACTAAATGTTATTCAAAGAAGGGAAAAAGAGAGTAAAGGGATGTATGTCGTTACAACGCACACTTTTACAACGCATGCACTTACAACGCATTTTTTACAACGCAACATCCACTACAACGCATTCCATTACATAGCATGACACTACAACGCATGTTTAAAAACTACCTTTACAACGCATTCCATTACATCGCATACTACCTTTGCAACGCATACCATTACAACGCATAGTATAGGGGTAAAAATTACTATTCTAACTCCAGGGGGTGCAACAGTAGGGTAAGTGTTGGATTGCGTTGTAATGGTGTGCGTTGTAAAGGTAGTATGCGATGTAATGGAATGCGTTGTAAAGGTAGTTTTTAAACATGCGTTGTAGTGTCATGCTATGTAATGGAATGCGTTGTAGTGGATGTTGCGTTGTAAAAATTTCGTTGTAAGTGTAGTGCGTTGTAACAGTTGCGTTGTAAAGGTTGTTCACCGAGTAAAGGGAGTCATTTTTATTTCTTCCTGAAAGGGCCAATACAATGTAACTTTGTTATACTAGATTGTAGCAAGAAAGGCTGGGCTAACTGTAGGAGAGTAGGGTCTGCTATCCTAAAGTCACCCCAAATTTTTGCTTTTTGCTTCACTGGTTTTTGACATATTGAGGCTGTGGGCCTGCCAATCAGACCCCCAGCCTGCTGTTCTCTCTACTAAATTAAAACTATGCATCCTAGGTGCATAACCAATTGGAAGTGGATCACCCTGTCAGCCCCTGTACCAGTGTACACTAGGTACCCAGGGCATTGGTGTACCCAAGGCCTGCCAGGGGCTGAAGCATGTATTATGCCACCCCAGGCTTGGCCTAACAATCTGACACAACTGGCTGATCACTCAGCTGGGGTAAGTTGGTGTAATCACCTCTTACTTAGGTGTAGTATACCTATACCTAACCTTAAATGGGACACCTGGTAACCTATAAGTCACTCCTATGGCAGGCCTTAACAATCCTGAAGGCAGAGTGCTTGGTTCCATGTGAGATGGTGCTCTGGCATGAGCTGAGCCTGTCTGCAGTGGTCGGAACAACTTCCTTCTACTGTTTCCAGATATCGTCATACCATATACTCTTAAGTGCATTATGAACCTCGCGGTTAAATGCTAACTTTGGTTTGGCTTTATCAAAACATGTCGAGTAAGGTGTCATACGAATTGGAATACTAACCCCTCGCCAATTCTGGCGACGGGGTTAGCATTCCACCCTTCTAGAGGGACACGACATGTACAGTGCCTGAAACCCGGGTAAAATCAGACATAGCCTCAGCTCCACAAAATGGATGCTGCCACCACAGACACAAGTCTGCCCTCCTGCTGCTGGGAGTCCTTCCAGCTTGGGAGGTGTGGACAAAGGGTTTCCTGCCAGGGGAGGTGCATGCACCACCCCAGACAGGATTTTGTGTATTGGTCAGGTAGGGCTTGAAAGAAACCAGACATGCCTGTGGCTCACAAGGAGCCTCGGTGCATATGCCAGTTCAAACCGGTCCTGGGGCACACCAGTCCCGGGCCTGGGGCGAGCTGGACAAAGGATTGGGGGTGTAACCACCCCCCTTCCTGGTCCCACCCATAGGGAGGGACCTAGCAGGTAGTCCGGCCCCTAGAATCCGCTTAAAGGTAGGAGCTGTGTCCTAAGACTTCAGACATCCTGGAATCAACTTAACACTAAGAAGAAGACGGGAACTTCGACGCTCTGCTGCACAGAGGACTGAAGCCAATCTCCCCTGTGGTCAGGGAGTGACCACCTTGCTAACGCAAGCACCATCCAGCGAACCAACGTCTGCTTTGCTGCCGCCTCCCGCAGGAGCCCGAGCCCAGAGACTGACAAGACCTGGACCTCCAGACCTCTCACCGCCCGATCCACAGTCCCTGAAAAGAAGAGACCCGTGGAGGCACCGAGACACGTGGAGCCAGCCATCTTGGAACGACTACGACAAGCTGACAAGTGCAACAACCGAGGCTCCCTCCAAGTTGTGCTTTGGGATCTGAGAAGCCCAACACCCGAGCAGCATCTGCACCAAAGGTGAGCCCTCCAGCATCTCCACGATCTGCGTGGGGCCCTTCTGCATTTTGCCACTCGACGCGCCTAACCGGTTGCTGGCCCGTTGGCTAGTAGCCATCTTGGCGACGAACTTCAAGAAATACACTGCTGGTCTGGTTGCTCCAGACTGGCCCTTGCTCCCCTCCAAAGGAGCAGTCCTTCTGACCTTGCTGGTCAGAACCATCAGCTTATTTCCTTTTCCTACAACAATTGCTTTTGCCAAGGCTTGTTTGCTTCGATCAAGTCGCCGACACCGCCGACAGCGAGAGCCTGCGTGGGACAGCTCGTGACTCGACTCCTGGACGTCGTCGACCTCCAGGGACCACGTGGCTGCAGAGACAAGCTACCCCTTTCTTCCTGTTTGCACCCGACATTGCCTGGTACCCACCTGGTGCCACGCTGGTCACTGGCTAGTGACTGTGAACACTGTCCCCTCTGCTTACAGGTCTTCAACATCTCCGATCCACTCTTGGATCCACTGCATCTCTCCCGGACCGACCGCCTGCAGCATCTTTGTCTTCAAGCTCCACGGAACAGATAGAAGAAACCCGACGCACTTCGAGGCCTATGCACCCGCTTCCTGTGGGTGAGGTAAAGCTGGCACACCTGTGCCCAAGTGTAGTATTACATCTCTAGTGCCTGTGTTCCAAATCTTGAGTTCCTAGTCCATCCGGAAGATCCTCTTTGCAGTAACTTTGTACTTTTTACGCACCCATTGAAACCTATGGGAGCACGCGTGTGACTATTTGCTCTGCACACGCCACCCGTGGACCTCCTGGTCACTAACTGACGTTAGCTCCTTGTAGGCCCAGCGATTCTAGAGGCCCTAGGCCTTTTCCCTTTTCTGTTCGTGGTACTTATACCACTATTTTAGTATATGGTTTGAGTGGCCACCAGGGCCTATCCATATAACGTGCAACTTCTGTGTATTCTGTGATAATCTTGTTTGACGATTTGTGCTCCTGTGCTCATAAAGAGACTAGGGGTTACTTTGAGAAATAAATACATATATATTTTGAATATATATCTGTGTGGTGTCCTTTCATTGGTATAAAAGGGGGTTACATTTGGTAAAACAGCTGGCTTAACACGCTTCACGAGTTTAGCCTCAAAGACTGCTTAGCCTACGCTACCACTAGGGCAGCTAGTCCGAAAAGGTTGACTTACAACCACACCATAAGGGTTGCTTGGCATGGTACAAGGTGATCACTTTAACTAGTGAGCATCATATACCAGGCCAACTTCTCACATTGGTGGCAGCGGTGGGATTTGAGCTTGCTGTGTTTTACCATTGTAATCTCTTGGTTACCAATTGAAAGATCACATAGGTACCTGTAGGTACATATAAAACAAGATTAGATATACATAAGTTCTACTGAACTTAGTTGTTGTAGAGCAAAGGGAGTAGCACACCCTGACTACAACTACTAGATAGGTTTAGTAGGTAAACCCAAGTGTAGGTAGATTGCAACACATCCACCCACACTTAAGAGCAATGGCCGGGGCAGAGGGGTCCACTGTACCCATCTCTGTTGAGAGTGACCCCCAGAGGGCACCATCCAGCTTTGCTACCCTTAATCAGAATGAGCTCAGGCATTTGGCAACTCTTAGAGGCCTTAAACAGCCCAAGAACCCTAACTCTGCTGAGCTCAGAGAACTCTTACAGAATGATGAGAATCAGAGAGAACTCAAGAAAGCTTCCCAGTTAGCCCCCTTAGGGACAGGAACAGGAGGCCCCCCTTCTGAAGATGCCACAGAGGTACCCCCTTCCAATAGTCACCCCTTAGATGGGATGCCTACCACAGAGGAAGAAAGTGATGGGGATACAGATGTGAGTGGGGATGAAGGGAGAACTAGCCCAGTGCCAAGTGTTATACTTGGCCCAGCTAAACTAAGGCTATTGGGGACTGACAGTGGGTTCACCCCATTGGATCTCCCCAGTGGACTTAACACAGGGCTTGGAAGGCAAAGGAATCGCTCAGGTGACTCCAATGCTTCCCATGGCTCTAGAGGCTCTCAAGGTCACTCCAGAAGGAGACTGACCACCCCTCAGAGGAGGGAACATGAGGCCAGAATGCAGGAAGCCCAGCTGAGGATCAGGAAGCAGGAGCTAGAAGTAGCCCTGATGGAAGAAAAACTGAACAAGGCTAGGCAACCTAGAGAGAGTGGGTCTATACCCACTGGTGGCAGCATTGTCCCTAAGGACAAAGATAGGGTCTTTGATAATAGGAACCTGTCTAAGGTTGTGCCCCCCTACAAAAGTGGGGATGACATCCACAAATGGATAACTGCTCTTGAGAGAGCCTGCAAAGTACAGCAGGTTCCTGAAGACCAGTGGGCAGCAATCCTCTGGCTCTCCTTTGAAGGAAGAGGCAGAGACAGACTCCTCACTGTTAGAGAAGAGGATGTCAGAAACTACAGAGTCCTGAAGAGTGTTCTGGTAGATGGGTTAGGCTTAACCACTGAACAGTACAGGTTAATGTTCAGAGACACCCAAAAGACACAGACTCAGGACTGGTCTGAATATGTTGAATGTGCCACTAAGGCTTTGGAGGGTTGGTTGCTGGGAAGTAAGGTATCTGATTTTTCAGGATTGTATAATTTGATGATGGAGAACAGATTTTAAATAACTGTCAAAACCAGCAACTGCATCAACACTTGGTTGACTCTGATCTGACCTCTCCCCAAGAATTGGGAAAGAAGGCAGACAAATGGGTCAGAACCAGGGTTAAGCAAAAGAACCAGAACCAGGGCCAAGGGGGTGATCAGAAGAAAACAGACCAAAAGGGTGGAGATCAGAAATCTAAAGACCAGAAGTCTTCAACAGGGCCCCAAACTACTGCTAAGGAGCGTGGGTCCCAACAACAGTCCAAAAAGAAGAAAGAAGGTCAAAAGAAACCCTGGTGCAATCATTGCAAAAATACAACTCACTGGACTAGTGATTGCAAAAAGGGTGGAGCCCCCAACACTGTTGCCCCTAAGGCACCTGCTCCCAGTACTACTGTTAGCAGTGTTGGTCCCCAGACAAAGGGTGTAGTGGGAATCACTATGGGAACTGAAGGAGATTCTGACTTAGACAGAACCCTGACACAGGCAGTCTTGATCTGTGATGGGGACATTGATTTGTCCCTGACTGTGAGCCCCAGTAACCTGGGCAAGTACAGACAGACTCCTTTAATTAATGACAAAGTGGCTCAAGCCTACAGGGACACATGTGCCAGTGTCACTATGGTGACACCAGGCTTTGTGGACCCTGGACAGTACATACCAGGTGAAAACTACCTGGTGACCAATGCCAGCAATGCCACTACTTCACACAGTGTGGCAGTTGTTAACTTCTCATGGGGAGGGGTAACTGGCCTCAAAAGGGTTGTGGTTAGTGCAGACCTCCCAGTAGAATGTTTGTTGGGCAATGACCTAGAGAGTTCTCTATGGTCAGAAGTGGAGTACAGGACTCATGCAGAGATGTTAGGTATATCATCACATGTCCTTGCTGTGACCAGGTCACAGGCCAAAAAGTGCCTCACTGAACCTCAGGTCTTGGATCCTGGAACAATGGGCCAAGCACCTACCAAGAAGAAGAACAGGAGGGTCAAGGCTGTGCCTTCCCCCCTGCCTCAGAGTGATGATCAACCTTCCCAGGAAGCTGATCTAGAGGACCCTGAAGGAACTGTCCCTGAAGAGCTTGAACCTGATCAGGTTGAGTTTCTGGGGACAGGGGGACCTTCAAGGGCTGACTTGAGGCAGGCTCAGTTATCCTGTCCCTCTCTTGAACCCCTCAGACAGCTGGCTGCTGCTGAGGCTGCTGGGAATGCTCAAGGTACCCATAAAGTGTATTGGGATGAAGGGCTCCTTTATTCAGAGGCTAGAGACCCCAAGCCTGGTGCAACCAGGAGGTTGGTTATACCTCTGCAATTTAGGGGCTTCCTTCTTACCTTGGCCCATGATATTCCCTTAGCAGGACACCTAGGCCAGAATAAGACCTGGGACAGACTTGTCCCTCACTTTCACTGGCCTCATATGAATGAAGATACAAAGGAGTTTTGTCGCTCCTGTGTTACCTGCCAAGCCAGTGGCAAATCAGGTGGCACAACAAAGGCCCCCCTGATACCACTACCTGTGGTGGGGGTTCCCTTTGAAAGAGTGGGAATAGATATAGTGGGTCCCATGGATCCTCCCACTGCATCTGGGCACAGATTTATACTGGTGGTAGTGGATCATGCCACCAGGTACCCAGAGGCAATTCCCCTTAGGACCACTACAGCACCTGTTGTGGCCAGGGCCCTGCTGGGAGTATTCTCCAGAGTGGGGTTTCCTAAGGAGGTAGTATCTGACAGAGGTACCAACTTTATGTCAGGATACTTGACAGCTATGTGGAAGGAATGTGGTGTCAACTACAAGTTCACCACCCCTTATCACCCACAATGCAATGGGCTTGTTGAGAGATTCAACAAGACCCTAAAGGGTATGATCAAAGGATTACCTGAAAAGCTCAGGCGAAGATGGGACATCCTTCTACCCTGCCTTCTGTTTGCTTACAGAGAGGTCCCACAAAAGGGGGTTGGCTACAGCCCCTTTGAATTGTTGTTTGGGCACCCTGTGAGAGGCCCACTGTGTTTGGTGAAGGAAGGATGGGAGTTACCTCTCAAAAAGCCTAAGCTAGACATAGTGGACTATGTACTTGGTCTCCGCTCCAGGATGGCTGAGTATATGGAGAAGGCATCCAAAAACCTTGAGGCAAGCCAGGCCTTACAGAAAGCTTGGCATGACCAAAAGGCTGTCTTGGTTGAGTATCAGCCAGGACAGAAGGTATGGGTGTTGGAGCCAGTGGCCCCAGCAGCACTCCAAGACAAATGGTCTGGACCCCATACAATCCTGGAAAAGAAGGGAGAGGTCACCTACCTGGTCGACCTAGGAACTCCCAGGAGTCCCCACAGGGTACTCCATGTTAACAGGCTCAAAGCATATGTTGACAGGGCAGACATGGGCTTGCTCATGGCTACAGATGACAGGAGGAAGAGAGTGACCCTCTCCCAGACCTGTTGTCTCAGAACCCTGAAGATGGCTCAGTTGAAGGAGTGACCCTTGGAGGCAACCTCACTGCCCATCAGCAGACTGAATGTAGACAGGTTCTACAATCATTTTCACATATGTTTTCCTTGATACCTAGTCAAACTGACTGGTGTACCCATGTGGTGGACACCGGTGACAGTCTGCCTGTAAAGAACAAGCTTTACAGACAACCTGACCACGTCAGGGACTGTATAAAGGCTGAGGTACATAAAATGCTGGAATTAGGTGTCATTGAACCCTCAGAGAGCCCCTGGGCTAGCCCAGTGGTTCTGGTCCCCAAACCTCACACCAAAGATGGCAAGAGAGAGATGAGGTTCTGTGTGGATTACAGAGGACTCAATGTTGTCACCAGGACAGATGCACACCCTATTCCAAGGGCAGATGAGCTCATAGACAAACTAGCTTCTGCAAAGTTTTTGAGCACATTTGACTTAACAGCTGGCTATTGGCAAATCAGATTAGCTGAGGAGTCTAAGGCCAAAACAGCATTCTCAACCCCAGGTGGGCACTACCAGTTTGTGGTGATGCCCTTTGGTCTGAAGAATGCACCTGCCACCTTCCAAAGGCTGGTGAACCAAGTCCTTACTGGGTTGGATGACTTTTGCGCAGCATATCTGGATGACATTGCTGTCTTTAGCTCCACCTGGGAGGATCACCTGATCCACCTGAAGAAGGCTCTTGAGGCTCTGCAAAGGGCAGGCCTCACTATCAAGGCTACAAAGTGCCAGATAGGGCAGAGTAAGGTTGTGTATTTGGGCCACCTTGTAGGTGGAGGCCAAGTTCAACCACTGGAGAGTAAGATACAATCCATCAAGGACTGGTCCCCTCCAACCACCCAGACTCAAGTTCGAGCTTTCTTGGGCTTGACTGGGTACTACAGGAAGTTTGTTAAGAACTATGGGTCCATTGTGACTCCTCTTAATGATCTGACATCCAAGAAGATGCCCAAAAAGGTTCAGTGGACAGTAAGCTGTCAAAAGGCATTTGATGACCTGAAGGAGGCCATGTGCTCTGCACCTATCCTGAAAAGTCCTGACTACTCCAAAGAGTTTATTGTCCAAACAGATGCTTCTGAGTTGGGTGTGGGAGCTGTGCTGTCACAACTTAATGTAGATGGTCAAGACCAACCCATTGCTTTTATTAGCAGAAGGTTGACCCCCAGAGAGAAGAATTGGTCAGCTATTGAGAGGGAGGCCTTTGCTGTGGTGTGGGCCCTGAAGAAGCTGAGGCCATACTTGTTTGGCACTCACTTCAAGATTCAGACCGACCATAAGCCCCTCTTGTGGCTAAATCAGATGAAGGGTGAAAACCCCAAACTGCTTAGGTGGTCCATTTCCCTACAGGGGGTGGACTTTACAGTGGAGCACCGGCCAGGTACTGACCATGGGAATGCAGATGGTCTCTCCAGGTACTTCCACTTAGGACATGAAGACGAGACTGGTCAAGGCTAGTTTAATGTCCCAGCGTTTGGGGGGGGGGTTGTGTAGGAGAGTAGGGTCTGCTATCCTATGGTCACCCCAAATTTTTGCTTTTTGCTTCACTGGTTTTTGACATATTGAGGCTGTGGGCCTGCCAATCAGACCCCCAGCCTGCTGTTCTCTCTACTAAATTAAAACTATGCACCCTAGGTGCATAACCAATTGGAAGTGGATCACCCTGTCAGCCCCTGTACCAGTGTACACTAGGTACCCAGGGCATTGGTGTACCCAAGGCCTGCCAGGGGCTGAAGCATGTATTATGCCACCCCAGGCTTGGCCTAACAATCTGACACAACTGGCTGATCACTCAGCTGGGGTAAGTTGGTGTAATCACCTCTTACTTAGGTGTAGTATACCTATACCTAACCTTAAATGGGACACCTGGTAACCTAGAAGTCACTCCTATGGCAGGCCTTAACAATCCTGAAGGCAGAGTGCTTGGTTCCATGTGAGATGGTGCTCTGGCATGAGCTGAGCCTGTCTGCAGTGGTCGGAACAACTTCCTTCTACTGTTTCCAGATATCGTCATACCATATACTCTTAAGTGCATTATGAACCTCGCGGTTAAATGCTAACTTTGGTTTGGCTTTATCAAAACATGTCGAGTAAGGTGTCATACGAATTGGAATACTAACCCCTCGCCAATTCTGGCGACGGGGTTAGCATTCCACCCTTCTAGAGGGACACGACATGTACAGTGCCTGAAACCCGGGTAAAATCAGACATAGCCTCAGCTCCACAAAATGGATGCTGCCACCACAGACACAAGTCTGCCCTCCTGCTGCTGGGAGTCCTTCCAGCTTGGGAGGTGTGGACAAAGGGTTTCCTGCCAGGGGAGGTGCATGCACCACCCCAGACAGGATTTTGTGTATTGGTCAGGTAGGGCTTGAAAGAAACCAGACATGCCTGTGGCTCACAAGGAGCCTCGGTGCATATGCCAGTTCAAACCGGTCCTGGGGCACACCAGTCCCGGGCCTGGGGCGAGCTGGACAAAGGATTGGGGGTGTAACCACCCCCCTTCCTGGTCCCACCCATAGGGAGGGACCTAGCAGGTAGTCCGGCCCCTAGAATCCGCTTAAAGGTAGGAGCTGTGTCCTAAGACTTCAGACATCCTGGAATCAACTTAACACTAAGAAGAAGACGGGAACTTCGACGCTCTGCTGCACAGAGGACTGAAGCCAATCTCCCCTGTGGTCAGGGAGTGACCACCTTGCTAACGCAAGCACCATCCAGCGAACCAACGTCTGCTTTGCCGCCGCCTCCCGCAGGAGCCCGAGCCCAGAGACTGACAAGACCTGGACCTCCAGACCTCTCACCGCCCGATTCACAGTCCCTGAAAAGAAGAGACCCGTGGAGGCACCGAGACACGTGGAGCCAGCCATCTTGGAATGACTACGACAAGCTGACAAGTGCAACAACCGAGGCTCCCTCCAAGTTGTGCTTTGGGATCTGAGAAGCCCAACACCCGAGCAGCATCTGCACCAAAGGTGAGCCCTCCAGCATCTCCACGATCTGCGTGGGGCCCTTCTGCATTTTGCCACTCGACGCGCCTAACCGGTTGCTGGCCCGCTGGCTAGTAGCCATCTTGGCGACGAACTTCAAGAAATACACCGCTGGTCTGGTTGCTCCAGACTGGCCCTTGCTCCCCTCCAAAGGAGCAGTCCTTCTGACCTTGCTGGTCAGAACCATCAGCTTATTTCCTTTTCCTACAACAATTGCTTTTGCCAAGGCTTGTTTGCTTCGATCAAGTCGCCGACACCGCCGACAGCGAGAGCCTGCGTGGGACAGCTCGTGACTCGACTCCTGGACGTCGTCGACCTCCAGGGACCACGTGGCTGCAGAGACAAGCTACCCCTTTCTTCCTGTTTGCACCCGACATTGCCTGGTACCCACCTGGTACCACGCTGGTCACTGGCTAGTGACTGTGAACACTGTCCCCTCTGCTTACAGGTCTTCAACATCTCCGATCCACTCTTGGATCCACTGCATCTCTCCCGGACCGACCGCCTGCAGCATCTTTGTCTTCAAGCTCCACGGAACAGATAGAAGAAACCCGACGCACTTCGAGGCCTATGCACCCGCTTCCTGTGGGTGAGGTAAAGCTGGCACACCTGTGCCCAAGTGTAGTATTACATCTCTAGTGCCTGTGTTCCAAATCTTGAGTTCCTAGTCCATCCGGAAGATCCTCTTTGCAGTAACTTTGTACTTTTTACGCACCCATTGAAACCTATGGGAGCACGCGTGTGACTATTTGCTCTGCACACGCCACCCGTGGACCTCCTGGTCACTAACTGACGTTAGCTCCTTGTAGGCCCAGCGATTCTAGAGGCCCTAGGCCTTTTCCCTTTTCTGTTCGTGGTACTTATACCACTATTTTAGTATATGGTTTGAGTGGCCACCAGGGCCTATCCATATAACGTGCAACTTCTGTGTATTCTGTGATAATCTTGTTTGACGATTTGTGCTCCTGTGCTCATAAAGAGACTAGGGGTTACTTTGAGAAATAAATACATATATATTTTGAATATATATCTGTGTGGTGTCCTTTCATTGGTATAAAAGGGGGTTACATTTGGTAAAACAGCTGGCTTAACACGCTTCACGAGTTTAGCCTCAAAGACTGCTTAGCCTACGCTACCACTAGGGCAGCTAGTCCGAAAAGGTTGACTTACAACCACACCATAAGGGTTGCTTGGCATGGTACAAGGTGATCACTTTAACTAGTGAGCATCATATACCAGGCCAACTTCTCACACTAACATTATTCTGTTTTTTTTTTAATAGAGTTTTTATATAGCGCGAACTAGACCCGAATCAAGTATCACAGCACTTTACATGAGCACCAGTTTTGTTACAGAAGGACACATTCATTTTTGTTAGGCATGGGGAGATGAAGTGATTTGCCCAGAATCACAGGATGTTGAGCGCCGTTGCCGAGACTCGAAATTGGTTCTCCAGCTTTGAGGTCGACCGCTCTAGTCGTAACCTGGATGAGTTTTGATTTTTAGGGAGGTCATATTTGTTTTTTCAGTTGTGTGATCTTTGGTCTAAAGTTGCAGGGTTTAGAAGCATGCTTTAGGTCATTTAAACTGTAGAGAATCTGGAAACATCAAAATCATTCTTAATATTTGGGCTACATTTGATTCTTTCACTGATAGGTAAAATGGCTGGTTTCATAAGAATATTCCCAATATGTACCATCACATTTATCCACAAACCGAGAATGGGTGAAGCTCTTTGATACATCATCCCTCTTTTCTAGAGAGTCAGTATTGATAGTAGGTGAATTGCCAAACACCCTAGGATTTAAACTTTCAATGTAAGGTGCAGTGACAGGTATATGTGAAAAGAGTGCTGCCACCAAGCATCTGGGATAGTGGTGAAAACATGGCACCAGACCTTTGGAAAACATGATACAACTCCACTAGGAATGCTGCTGCAAAAAGTTCTTAGCAAATTCAACAAAATTGGAAAAATATTGTTTGTATTTGCAGTGATTCAGCTATATATATAAAAATGTTGTGTGATGGCCTGTCAACATCGATACCTGAGCTGATATTTCTCATTTTGTGCTTTGTGTGACATCAAAGAAAGATTCATCCCAACTAAGTCATTTAGCTAGTGGTTATCAGTCTCAGGCTGTGTATTCTATTTTATCCCTGTGACGACCGTTTACAGAATTTTTGCTTAGTGATGGCGCCAAAGGCTAGAAATGTGAGGATCTCCGGTCGCATATTGATAGTGATATGAAAAAAGTACACTCTCCTGCATTCTTACATTTTTACAGGAAAACATGACTGTTGTAGTGGACATAATAAAAAAACTAGAGTCTGAAAACACCTTTGTCTACTATGTGTTCAGCGTAATTGGTGTACATGTGAAACATCTCATTGAGAGTAGGCTGGATGACACTTTTAGTGACTTTGGCACTGCAACATGTTTCATGTTCGAAAACTTGCCACTTGTTAAGCAAAGAAATGTTGAGGGGCAATTCAAGAAGTTTTGTTTTACAATGCATTAGAAATGGCTTGCAATGATGCATACAAATGTCCCCTCACCAACCATAGCATTTGAAGTCAATGAAGCATCACGGTGGTACTCTGCATAAGTTCTAGATCTCTTCCCTAAAGGGGAGTTTTCCATGGACTTTTAAAAGAACTGCTTCATTTTTTACCTCTTCAATAACTCTGAGGGCATATGCGCCCAGTTCAATGCATATGTTGCAGTGCATATCCCAGAGAATTACAATATTCAGGTGTACTAGTATTGACGTGGAAGGCTATATAGGTGGCCAGAGTTAGCAAATTGTGTACTGGCTGTTTTGGCATTGCCCATCTCAAGTGCCAATCATGAGTTGCCTAATCACGGATAAAAGTTTACATGGGAAGGAAAGAGCAGTTGCGCATGACCAAAGACTCACTGAAGAAGTATTGTATGGTGTAGTACAATAAGTTTGATTTGTAAAACTGTATTTGGATCTCATAAACACTGCATGTACATTGTCTATATATCATGCACTATCAGTGCAGAACGCAAGCAATAATAAAAGCAAAATGTTTCATAAACACCGGAAAAACACTGTTTCTGTTGTTTTTAATGGCGCAGAAATGTGTTACCACTGATAACCTCTGTTTTTTCAAGGTATTGAAATCTTGGAAAAAAAAATAACAGAATTTACAAAAATAGAAACTGAAAACAGGAAATCCTAGCTATGCAATGCCTTCAAATGCCTCCCACTCTGCAAGGTGTGTCCTCATTAGCCTCAAAGTCATTGTGGCTTGCAGCCTGTAACCCTGTCCCGAAAGCAGGGTCACCAAGTGTAAGAATGTTTAATATCCTGAATGGTATGGGGGAGAGGTTTGGCACGGCTCCAGGTCAGCAGTAGAAGATTATGATCAGAATGGATTTTAGCAAAGTACCCTTCTATGTAACGAGACCGAGCACAGGAATGTGTCCCAATTCAGGTCACTGAGCCAGAATAATAGGAATAGAAAGTGCCTTTAGGGTATCCTCCAAGTGTCAACAAAGCCCTAGTCTAATACAAGCCTGAAGTTGTGCGACTGGGGATAGGGGAGGTAGGGAAAGGGGGTGTGATTTATCGGGCAACATACACTATACAGTTAAAGTCACCTTCCACTAGGAGCGGGAACTGTAGTACCTTGGTGATTTGTGGAACAATGGAGGAAAAGAATGTAGATTGATCTGTGGTTGGAGCATACACATTAATAAAAGCAATCCTTCCTGTCGAGTTTGCCCCCTAGCACCTTATAGTGCGCCGCCGGATCGCTGATTTACATTTGGGGAAGAAAGGGGGTGCCAGGAAGCAACCATTTTTAACACTCCCCTAGCAAAGGAGTAGTCGGTTGTGGCATAAATCTTTCCATCGTTTATGGGTATAAATCTTTCCAGCGTTTCTGTAATGTCAAGCTTTCTGTTTTTGTAAGATGGGTCTCTTGGAGGAATGCCGCGTAAACCCTATGTTTCCTGAAGTACGTTTGAACCCTGTCTATATGGAGGATTTAGGCCCCGCACATTCCACATGAGCACTTTAATGGTGGAGGTCACATCAGCCATTGCGAAGGGCTCACTATTTAGACCAAATGAGAACCAACAGCCCCCAACCATCAGCCTCAGCTGCTTCCATTCAGTAACAAGCATTGGCATAGCCAATAGGTCTCGCCTTTGGGACCTTATAAGGGTTTAGCTAGAGCTTTTGGCTTTGCCAATAGCTTTAAACTATGTTGTACAGGATTGTGGCGGCTGTGCAGCATGTTGAAAAGTTATAATAAAAAAGTGTTATGAGCATTTTTGTTACCTTATATTTAAAGAAGAAGACATTATATACAACTGAATTACCCTATTAAAAAAAGAATGAACATAAAAATGTCTTCTAGTTTTTTTCTCTTTGCAATGCTGGCAACTTCCTGCCTGTTCTAATGTTTTAGGGTTTTTTTGTTATGGAGGAAGGGGACATAAACAATGGGAGGGTGGAGGTTGGGAAATAGTACCTGAATTACAGCACGAGCAGCGGAGGTACTCTAGGGGTAGAATCAACAGATGCCAGATTCCGAGGGCAGGCTGAGGTGGTGCTGAGTGATGCTGAGGTGGTGGTGTGCTGGTGTGGAAGTGATGCTCAGGTGAAGCTGAATGATACTCAGGTGGTGCTGAGTCAAGCTGAGGTGAAGGTGCTGCACTGGTGCTGTGTTGATGCTGAGGTGTTGCTGTGGCGGTGCTCAGGTGATGCTGTATGATACTGAGGTGGTGCTGAGTCATGCTGAGGTGGTGCCATGCTGAGGTGATGCTGTGCTGATGCTAAGTTGGTGTTGCACTGATGCTGAAGTGTGCTGTGTTGGTGCTGAATTGCTGCTGAGGTGTGGTTGCACTGGTACTGAGGTGGGGTGCACTGATGCAGAGATGATGCTGTGCTGCTGTTGAGGTGGTCCTGGGTTGGTGCTGCTGTTGAGGTGGCCCTGAGCTGGTGCTGAGGTGGGTCTGCGCTGGTGCTGTCCTTGTGCTGATGCAGAGTTGGTGCTGCACTGGTGGTGTACTGATGAGAAGGTTGTGCTGTGCTTATGCTGTGGTGGTGCTGTGCTGCAGCGGTGCTGTGCTGATGTTGAGGTTGTACTCTGCTGATGCTGAGGTGGTGATACACTGGTGATGAATGATACTGAGGTGGTTGTGGAGTGCTTGTGCAGAGGTGGTGCTGAGTGATGAGTTGGTGGTGCTGAGGCGGTGCTGCGCTGGTGCTGCACTTGTGCTTAGAAGGTGATGCCCTGATGCTGTGGTGGGGCTGTGCTGGTGCTGAGTTGGTTATGCGAAAGTGGTGGTGCACTGATGCTGAGGTGGCACTGTGCTGATGCTGAGGTGGTGCTGCACCGGTGCTGAGGTGGTGCTAAATGATTCTGAGGGGGTGGTGGTGTGCTTGTGCAGAGGTGGTGCTGATTGATGCTTTGCTGGTGCTAAGGTGATGCTGCACTGGTGCTGAAGTAGTGCTGAGGTGGTGCTGCGGTGGTGCTGAGGTGGTGCTTTGCTTGTGCTTAGATGGTGCTGTACTAATGCTGTGGTATGGCTGCGATGGTGCTGAGTTGGTCATGCGCTGGTGGTGGTGTACTGATGCTGAGGTGGTGCTGTACTGATACTGTGATGGTGCTGTGGTGGTGTTGAGTGATGCTGAGGAGATGCGCTGGTACTGAGGTGGTGCTAAGTGATGCTATGCTGGTGCTATCATGCTGAGGTGGTGGTGCTACGCTGGTGCTCAGGTGATGCTGAGCTGGTGTTGAGTTGGTGCTGTGCTGAAGTGATGCTGATGCCGAGGTGGTGCTGCATTGGTGTTGAGTTGCTGCTGAGGTGGGGCGGAGGTGGTGCATTGATGATTAGGTTGTGCAGATGCTGAGATGGTGCTGTAATGATGTTAAGGTGGTGCTGCACTGGTGATGCGCTGGTGGTGGTGTGCTGATGCTAAGGTGGTGTTGCACAGGTGCTGAGGTGGTGCTGAAATACACTGAGGTGGTGGTGGTGATGTGCTTGTGCAGAGGTGGTGCTGAGTGATGCTTTGTGGGTGCTGCACTGGTGCTGAGGTGATGCACTGGTGCTGAGGTAGTGCTGCACTAATGCTGCAGTGGTGCTGAGGTGGTGCTGAGGTGGTGCAGCGCTTGTGCTTAGATGGTGCTGTGCTTATGCTGTGGTGGAGCTGTGCTGGTGCTGAGTTGGTGATACGCTGGTGGTGGTGCACTGATGCTAAGGTGTTGTTGTGCTGATGCTGAGATGGTGCTGTGGTGGTGCTGTGGTGGTGCTGAGTGATGCTGAGGAGATGCACTGGTACTGTGGTGGTGCTGAGTAATGCTGTGGTGGTGCTGAGTGACGCTATGCTGGTGCTGATCATGCTGAGGTGGTAGTGCTGCACTGGTGCTCAGGAGATGTTGAGCTGGTGCTCAGGTGGTGCTGAGCTGATGTTGAGTTGGTGCTGTGCTGAAGTGATGCTGCGCTGATGCCAAGGTAGTGTTGCGCTGTTGCTGAAGTGGTGCTGCATTGGTGCTGAGTTGCTGCAGTGGTGATGCACTGATGCTTAGCTGGTGCTGATGTTGAGGTGGTGCTGCAATGATGTTTAGGTGGTGCTGCACTGGTGATGCGCTGGTGGTGGTGTACTGATGCTGAGGTGGTGCTGAATGATACTGAGGTGGCGGTGTGCTTGTGCAGAGGTGGTGCTGAATGATGCTTTCTGGGTTCTCCCCTGGTGCTGAGGTGATGCTGCACTTGTGCTGTGGTGGTGCTGCACTAATGATGAAGTGGTGCTGAGTTGCTGAGGTGGTGCTGCGCTTGTGCTTTGATGGTGCTGCGCTGATGCTGTTGTGGGGCTGCGCTGGTGCTGAGTTGGTGATGCTTTGGTGGTGGTGCGCTGAGGTGGTGCTGTGCTGATGCTGAGATGGTGCTGTGGTGGTGTTGAGTGATGCTGAGGTGATGCACTGGTACTGAGGTGGTGCTGAGTGATGCTGTGGTGGTGCTGAGTGATGCTATGCTGGTGCTATCATGCTGAGGTGATGGTGCTACGCTGGTGCTCAGGTGATGCTGAGCTGGTGTTGAGTTGGTGCTGTGCTGAAGTGATGCTGCGCTGATGCCGAGGTGGTGCTGCATTGGTGTTGAGTTGCTGCTGAGGTGGGGCGGAGGTGGTGCATTGATGCTTAGGTTGTGCTGATGCTGAGATGGTGCTGTAATGATGTTAAGGTGGTGCTGCACTGGTGATGTGCTGTTGGTGGTGTGCTGATGCTAAGGTAGTGTTGCACTGGTGCTGAGGTGGTGCTGAATGACACTGAGGTGGTGGTGATGTGCTTGTGCAGAGGTGGTGCTGAGTGATGCTTTGTGGGTGCTAAGGTGATGCTGTACTGGTGCTGAGGTGGTGCTGCGCTGGTGCTGAGGTGGTGCTTTGCTTGTGCTTAGATGGTGCTGTGGTATGGCTGCGATGGTGATGAGTTGGTCATGAGCTGGTGGTGGTGTACTGATGCTGTGGTGGTGCTGTACTGATGCTGAGATGGTGCTGTGGTGGTGTTGAGTGATGCTGAGGAGATGCGCTAGTACTGAGGTGGTGCTGAGTGATGCTATGGTGGTGCTATCATGCTGAGGTGGTGGTGCTGCGCTCGTGCTCAGGTGATGCTGAGCTGGTGTAGTGTTGGTGCTGTGCTGAAGTGATGCTGCGCTGATGCCGAGGTGGTGCTGCATTGGTGTTGATTTGCTGCTGAGGTGGTGCATTGATGCTTAGGTTGTGCAGATGCTGAGATGGTGCTGTAATGATGTTAAGGTGGTGCAGCGCTTGTGCTTAGATGGTGCTGTGCTTATGCTGTGGTGGAGCTGTGCTGGTGCTGAGTTGGTGATACGCTGGATGTGGTGCACTGATGCTAAGGTGTTGTTGTGCTGATGCTGAGATGGTGCTGTGGTGGTGCTGAGTGATGCTGAGGAGATGCACTGGTACTGTGGTGGTGCTGAGTGATGCTGTGGTGGTGCTGAGTGACGCTATGCTGGTGCTGATCATGCTGAGGTGGTAGTGCTGCACTGGTGCTCAGGAGATGTTGAGCTGGTGCTCAGGTGGTGCTGAGCTGATGTTGAGTTGGTGCTGTGCTGAAGTGATGCTGCGCTGATGCCAAGGTAGTGTTGCGCTGTTGCTGAAGTGGTGCTGCATTGGTGCTGAGTTGCTGCAGTGGTGGTGTACTGATGCTGTGGTGGTGCTGTACTAATGCTGAGATGGTGCTGTGGTGGTGTTGAGTGATGCTGAGGAGATGCGCTAGTCCTGAGGTGGTGCTGAGTGATGCTATGGTGGTGCTATCATGCTGAGGTGGTGGTGCTGCGCTCGTGCTCAGGTGATGCTGAGCTGGTGTAGTGTTGGTGCTGTGCTGAAGTGATGCTGCGCTGATGCCGAGGTGGTGCTGCATTGGTGTTGAGTTGCTGCTGAGGTGGTGCATTGATGCTTAGGTTGTGCAGATGCTGAGATGGTGCTGTAATGATGTTAAGGTGGTGCTGCACTGGTGATGCGCTGGTGGTGGTGTGCTGATGCTAAGGTGGTGTTGCACAGGTGCTGAGGTGGTGCTGAAATACACTGAGGTGGTGGTGATGTGCGTGTGCAGAGGTGGTGCTGAGTGATGCTTTGTGGGTGCTGCACTGGTGCTGAGGTGATGCACTGGTGCTGAGGTAGTGCTGCACTAATGCTGCAGTGGTGCTGAGTTGCTGAGGTGGTGCTGAGGTGGTGCAGCGCTTGTGCTTAGATGGTGCTGTGCTTATGCTGTGGTGGAGCTGTGCTGGTGCTGAGTTGGTGATACGCTGGATGTGGTGCACTGATGCTAAGGTGTTGTTGTGCTGATGCTGAGATGGTGCTGTGGTGGTGCTGAGTGATGCTGAGGAGATGCACTGGTACTGTGGTGGTGCTGAGTGATGCTGTGGTGGTGCTGAGTGACGCTATGCTGGTGCTGATCATGCTGAGGTGGTAGTGCTGCACTGGTGCTCAGGAGATGTTGAGCTGGTGCTCAGGTGGTGCTGAGCTGATGTTGAGTTGGTGCTGTGCTGAAGTGATGCTGCGCTGATGCCAAGGTAGTGTTGCGCTGTTGCTGAAGTGGTGCTGCATTGGTGCTGAGTTGCTGCAGTGGTGATGCACTGATGCTTAGCTGGTGCTGATGTTGAGTTGGTGCTGCAATAATGTTTAGGTGGTGCTGCACTGGTGATGCGCTGGTGGTGGTGCACTGATGCTGAGGTGGTGCTGAATGATACTGAGGTGGTGGTGTGCTTGTGCAGAGGTGGTGCTGAATGATGCTTTCTGGGTTCTCCCCTGGTGCTGAGGTGATGTTGCACTGGTGCTGTGGTGGTGCTGTGGTGGTGCTGCACTAATGATGAAGTGGTGCTGAGTTGCTGAGGTGGTGCTGCGCTTGTGCTTTGATGGTGCTGCGCTGATGCTGTTGTGGGGCTGCGCTGGTGCTGAGTTGGTGATGCTTTGGTGGTGGTGCGCTGAGGTGGTGCTGTGCTGATGCTGAGATGGGCCTGTGGTGGTGTTGAGGGATTCTGAGGTGATGCACTGGTACTGAGGTGGTACTGAGTGATGCTGTGGTGGTGCTGAGTGATGCTATGCTGGTGCTATCATGCTGAGGTGATGGTGCTACGCTGGTGCTCAGGTGGTGCTGAGCTGGTGTTGAGTTGGTGCTGTGCTGAAGTGATGCTGCGCTGATGTCGAGGTGGTGCTGCATTGGTGTTGAGTTGCTGCTGAGGTGGGGCGGAGGTGGTGCATTGATGCTTAGGTTGTGCTGATGCTGAGATGGTGCTGTAATGATGTTAAGGTGGTGCTGCACTGGTGATGCGCTGGTGGTAGTGTTCTGATGCTAAGGTGGTATTGCACTGGTTCTGAGGTGGTGCTGAATGACACTGAGGTGGTGGTGATGTGCTTGTGCAGAGGTGGTGCTGAGTGATGCTTTGTGGGTGCTGCACTGGTGCTGAGGTGATGCACTGGTGCTGAGGTGGTGCTGCACTAATGCTGCAGTGGTGCTGAGTTGCTGAGGTGGTGCTAACGTGGTGCAGCGCTTGTGCTTAGATGGTGCTGTGCTTATGCTGTGGTGGAGCTGCGCTGGTGCTGAGTTGGTGATACGCTGGTGGTGGTGCACTGATGCTGAGTTGGTGATACGCTGGATGTGGTGCACTGATGCTAAGGTGTTGTTGTGCTGATGCTGAGATGGTGCTGTGGTGGTGCTGAGTGATGCTGAGGAGATGCACTGGTACTGTGGTGGTGCTGAGTGATGCTGTGGTGGTGCTGAGTGACGCTATGCTGGTGCTGATCATGCTGAGGTGGTAGTGCTGCACTGGTGCTCAGGAGATGTTGAGCTGGTGCTCAGGTGGTGCTGAGCTGATGTTGAGTTGGTGCTGTGCTGAAGTGATGCTGCGCTGATGCCAAGGTAGTGTTGCGCTGTTGCTGAAGTGGTGCTGCATTGGTGCTGAGTTGCTGCAGTGGTGATGCACTGATGCTTAGCTGGTGCTGATGTTGAGTTGGTGCTGCAATAATGTTTAGGTGGTGCTGCACTTGTGATGCGCTGGTGGTGGTGCACTGATGCTGAGGTGGTGCTGAATGATACTGAGGTGGTGGTGTGCTTGTGCAGAGGTGGTGCTGAATGATGCTTTCTGGGTTCTCCCCTGGTGCTGAGGTGATGTTGCACTGGTGCTGTGGTGGTGCTGTGGTGGTGCTGCACTAATGATGAAGTGGTGCTGAGTTGCTGAGGTGGTGCTGCGCTTGTGCTTTGATGGTGCTGCGCTGATGCTGTTGTGGGGCTGCGCTGGTGCTGAGTTGGTGATGCTTTGGTGGTGGTGCGCTGAGGTGGTGCTGTGCTGATGCTGAGATGGGCCTGTGGTGGTGTTGAGGGATTCTGAGGTGATGCACTGGTACTGAGGTGGTACTGAGTGATGCTGTGGTGGTGCTGAGTGATGCTATGCTGGTGCTATCATGCTGAGGTGATGGTGCTACGCTGGTGCTCAGGTGGTGCTGATCTGGTGTTGAGTTGGTGCTGTGCTGAAGTGATGCTGCGCTGATGTCGAGGTGGTGCTGCATTGGTGTTGAGTTGCTGCTGAGGTGGGGCGGAGGTGGTGCATTGATGCTTAGGTTGTGCTGATGCTGAGATGGTGCTGTAATGATGTTAAGGTGGTGCTGCACTGGTGATGCGCTGGATGTGGTGCACTGATGCTAAGGTGTTGTTGTGCTGATGCTGAGATGGTGCTGTGGTGGTGCTGAGTGATGCTGAGGAGATGCACTGGTACTGTGGTGGTGCTGAGTGATGCTGTGGTGGTGCTGAGTGACGCTATGCTGGTGCTGATCATGCTGAGGTGGTAGTGCTGCACTGGTGCTCAGGAGATGTTGAGCTGGTGCTCAGGTGGTGCTGAGCTGATGTTGAGTTGGTGCTGTGCTGAAGTGATGCTGCGCTGATGCCAAGGTAGTGTTGCGCTGTTGCTGAAGTGGTGCTGCATTGGTGCTGAGTTGCTGCAGTGGTGATGCACTGATGCTTAGCTGGTGCTGATGTTGAGTTGGTGCTGCAATAATGTTTAGGTGGTGCTGCACTTGTGATGCGCTGGTGGTGGTGCACTGATGCTGAGGTGGTGCTGAATGATACTGAGGTGGTGGTGTGCTTGTGCAGAGGTGGTGCTGAATGATGCTTTCTGGGTTCTCCCCTGGTGCTGAGGTGATGTTGCACTGGTGCTGTGGTGGTGCTGTGGTGGTGCTGCACTAATGATGAAGTGGTGCTGAGTTGCTGAGGTGGTGCTGCGCTTGTGCTTTGATGGTGCTGCGCTGATGCTGTTGTGGGGCTGCGCTGGTGCTGAGTTGGTGATGCTTTGGTGGTGGTGCGCTGAGGTGGTGCTGTGCTGATGCTGAGATGGGCCTGTGGTGGTGTTGAGGGATTCTGAGGTGATGCACTGGTACTGAGGTGGTACTGAGTGATGCTGTGGTGGTGCTGAGTGATGCTATGCTGGTGCTATCATGCTGAGGTGATGGTGCTACGCTGGTGCTCAGGTGGTGCTGAGCTGGTGTTGAGTTGGTGCTGTGCTGAAGTGATGCTGCGCTGATGTCGAGGTGGTGCTGCATTGGTGTTGAGTTGCTGCTGAGGTGGGGCGGAGGTGGTGCATTGATGCTTAGGTTGTGCTGATGCTGAGATGGTGCTGTAATGATGTTAAGGTGGTGCTGCACTGGTGATGCGCTGGTGGTAGTGTTCTGATGCTAAGGTGGTATTGCACTGGTTCTGAGGTGGTGCTGAATGACACTGAGGTGGTGGTGATGGGCTTGTGCAGAGGTGGTGCTGAGTGATGCTTTGTGGGTGCTGCACTGGTGCTGAGGTGATGCACTGGTGCTGAGGTGGTGCTGCACTAATGCTGCAGTGGTGCTGAGTTGCTGAGGTGGTGCTAACGTGGTGCAGCGCTTGTGCTTAGATGGTGCTGTGCTTATGCTGTGGTGGAGCTGCGCTGGTGCTGAGTTGGTGATACGCTGGTGGTGGTGCACTGATGCTGAGGTGTTGAGCTGTGGTGGTGCTGAATGATGCTGAGGAGATGCACTGGTACTGTGGTGGACTGAGTGATGCTGAGGTGGTGCTGAGTGACGCTATGCTGGTGCTGATCATGCTGAGGTGGTAGTGTTGCACTGGTGCTCAGGAGATGTTGAGCTGGTGCTCAGGTGGTGCTGAGCTGGTGTTGAGTTGGTGCTGTGCCGAAGTGATGCTGCGCTGATGCCAAGGTAGTGTTGCGCTGTTGCTGAAGTGGTGCTGCATTGGTGCTGAGTTGCTGCTGAGGTGGGGCAGTGGTGATGCACTGATGCTTAGCTGGTGCTGACGTTAAGGTGGTGCTGCAATGATGTTTACGTGGTGCTGCACTGGTAATGCGCTGGTGGTGGTGCACTGATGCTGAGGTGGTGATGAATGATACTGAGGTGGTGGTGTGCTTGTGCAGAGGTGGTGCTGAATGATGCTTTCTGGGTTCTCCCCTGGTGCTGAGGTGATGCTGCACTGGTGCTGTGGTGGTGCTGCACTAATGATGAAGTGGTGCTGAGTTGCTGAGGTGGTGCTGTGCTTGTGCTTAGATGGTGCTGCACTGATGCTGTTGTGGGGCTGCGCTGGTGCTGAGTTGTTGATGCTCTGGTGGTGGTGCGCTGAGGTGGTGCTGTGCTGATGCTGAGATGGTGCTGTGGTGGTGTTGAGTGATGCTAAGGTGATGCACTGGTACTGAGGTGGTGCTGAGTGATGCTGTGGTGGTGCTGAGTGATGCTATGCTGGTGCTGATCATGCTGAGGTGGTAGGGCTGTGCTGGTGCTCAGGTGATGTTGAGGTGGTGCTCAGGTGGTGCTGAGCTGGTGTTGAGTTGGTGCTGTGCTGAAGTGATGCTGTGCTGATGCCAATGTAGTGATGCGCTGATGCTGAAGTGGTGCTGCATTGGTGCTGAGTTGCTGCTGAGATGGTGCTGTGGTGGTGTTGAGTGTTGCTGAGGTGATGCACTGGTACTGAGGTAGTGCTGAGTGATGCTGTGGTGGTGCTGATTGATGCTATACTGGTGCTGATCATGCTGAGGTGGTAGGGCCGTGCTGGTGCTCAGGTGATGTTGAGGTGGTGCTCAGGTGGTGCTGAGCTGGTGTTGAGTTGGTACTGTGCTGAAGAGATGCTGCGCTGATGCCGAGGTGGTGGTGCATTGGTGTTGAGTTGCTGCTGAGGTGGGGCGGAGGTGGTGCATTGAGGCTTAGGTTTTGCTGATGCTGAGATGGTGCTGTAAAGATGTTAAGGTGGTGCTGCACTGGTGATGCGCTATTGGTGGTGTGCTGATGCTAAGGTGGTGTTGCACTGGTGCTGAGGTGGTGCTGAATGACACTGAGATGGTGGTGATGTGCTTGTGCAGAGGTGGTGCTGAGTGATGCTTTGTGGGTGCTAAGGTGATGCTGTACTGGTGCTGAGGTGGTGCTGCGCTGGTGCTGAGGTGGTGCTTTGCTTGTGCTTAGATGGTGCTGTACTAATGCTGTGGAATGGCTGCGATGGTGCTGAGTTGGTCATGCGCTGGTGGTGGTGTACTGATGCTGTGGTGGTGCTGTACTGATGCTGAGATGGTGCTGTGGTGGTGTTGAGTGATGCTGAGGAGATGCGCTAGTACTGAGGTGGTGCTGAGTGATGCTATGGTGGTGCTATTATGCTGCGCTGGTGCTCAGGTGATGCTGAGCTGGTGTAGTGTTGGTGCTGTGCTGAAGTGATGCTGCGCTGATGCCGAGGTGGTGCTGCATTGGTGTTGAGGTGGTGCATTGATGCTTAGGTTGTGCAGATGCTGAGATGGTGCTGTAATGATGTTAAGGTGGTGCTGCACTGGTGATGCGCTCGTGGTGGTGTGCTGATGCTAAGGTGGTGTTGCACAGGTGCTGAGGTGGTGCTGAAATACACTGAGGTGGTGGTGATGTGCTTGTGCAGAGGTGGTGCTGAGTGATGCTTTGTGGGTGCTGCACTGGTGCGGAGGTGATGCACTGGTGCTGAGGTAGTGCTGCACTAATGCTGCAGTGGTGCTGAGTTGGTGCTGAGGTGGTGCAGCGCTTGTGCTTAGATGGTGCTGTGCTTATGCTGTGGTGGAGCTGTGCTGGTGCTGAGTTGGTGATACGCTGGTGATGGTGCACTGATGCTAAGGTGTTGTGCTGATGCTGAGCTGGTGCTGTGGTGGTGCTGAGTGATGCTGAGGAGATGCACTGGTACTGTGGTGGTGCTGAGTGATGCTGTGGTGGTGCTGAGTGACGCTATGCTGGTGCTGATCATGCTGAGGTGGTAGTGCTGCACTGGTGCTCAGGAGATGTTGAGCTGGTTCTCAGATGGTGCTGAGCTGATGTTGAGTTGGTGCTGTGCTGAAGTGATGCTGCGCTGCCAAGGTAGTGTTGCGCTGTTGCTGAAGTGGTGCTGCATTGGTGCTGAGTTGCTGCAGTGGTGCTGCAATGATGTTTAGCTGGTGTTGCACTGGTGATGCACTGGTGGTGGTGCACTGATGCTGAGGTGGTGCTGAATGATACTGAGGTGGTGGTGTGCTTGTGCAGAGGTGGTGCTGAATTATGCTTTCTGGGTTCTCCCCTGGTGCTGAGGTGATGTTGCACTGGTGCTGTGGTGGTGCTGCACTAATGATGAAGTGGTGCTGAGTTGCTGAGGTGGTGCTGCGCTTGTGCTTTGATGGTGCTGCGCTGATGCTGTTGTGGGGCTGCGCTGGTGCTGAGTTGGTGATGCTTTGGTGGTGGTGCGCTGAGGTGGTGCTGTGCTGATGCTGAGATGGTGCTGTGGTGGCGTTGAGGGATTCTGAGGTGATGCACTGGTACTGAGGTGGTACTGAGTGATGCTGTGGTGGTGGTGAGTGATGCTATGCTGGTGCTATCATGCTGAGGTGGTGGTGCTACGCTGGTGCTCAGGTGATGCTGAGCTGGTGTTGAGTTGGTGCTGTGCTGAAGTGATGCTGCGCTGATGTCGAGGTGGTGCTGCATTGGTGTTGAGTTGCTGCTGAGGTGGGGCGGAGGTGGTGCATTGATGCTTAGATTGTGCTGATGCTGAGATGGTGCTGTAATGATGTTAAGGTGGTGCTGCACTGGTGATGCGCTGTTGGTGTTGCACTGGTGCTGAGGTGGTGCTGAATGACACTGAGGTGGTGGTGATGTGCTTGTGCAGAGGTGGTGCTGAGTGATGCTTTGTGGGTGCTAAGGTGATGCTGTACTGGTGCTGAGGTGGTGCTTTGCTTGTGCTTAGATGGTGCTGTACTAATGCTGTGGTATGGCTGCGATGGTGCTGAGTTGGTCATGCGCTGGTGGTGGTGTACTGATGCTGTGGTGGTGCTGTACTGATGCTGAGATGGTGCTGTGGTGGTGCTGAGTGATGCTGAGGAGATGCGCTAGTACTGAGGTGGTGCTGAGTGATGCTATGGTGGTGCTATCATGCTGAGGTGGTGGTGCTGCGCTCGTGCTCAGGTGATGCTGAGCTGGTGTAGTGTTGGTGCTGTGCTGAAGTGATGCTGCGCTGATGCCGAGGTGGTGCTGCATTGGTGTTGAGTTGCTGCTGAGGTGGGGCGGAGGTGGTGCATTGATGCTTAGGTTGTGCAGATGCTGAGATGGTGCTGTAATGATGTTAAGGTGGTGCTGTACTGGTGATGCGATGGTGGTGGTGTGCTGATGCTAAGGTGGTGTTGCACAGGTGCTGAGGTGGTGCTGAAATACACTGAGGTGGTGTTGATGTGCTTGTACAGAGGTGGTGCTGAGTGATGCTTTGTGGGTGCTGCACTGGTGCTGAGGTGATGCACTGGTGCTGAGGTAGTGCTGCACTAATGCTGCAGTGGTGCTGAGTTGCTGAGGTGGTGCTGAGGTGGTGCAGCGCTTGTGCTTAGATGGTGCTGTGCTTATGCTGTGGTGGAGCTGTGCTGGTGCTGAGTTGGTGATACGCTGTTTGTGGTGCACTGATGCTAAGGTGTTGTTGTGCTGATGCTGAGATGGTGCTGTGGTGGTGCTGAGTGATGCTGAGGAGATGCACTGGTACTGTGGTGGTGCTGAGTGATGCTGTGGTGGTGCTGAGTGACGCTATGCTGGTGCTGATCATGCTGAGGTGGTAGTGCTGCACTGGTGCTCAGGAGATGTTGAGCTGGTGCTCAGGTGGTGCTGAGCTGATGTTGAGTTGGTGCTGTGCTGAAGTGATGCTGCGCTGATGCCAAGGTAGTGTTGCGCTGTTGCTGAAGTGGTGCTGCATTGGTGCTGAGTTGCTGCAGTGGTGATGCACTGATGCTTAGCTGGTGCTGATGTTGAGGTGGTGCTGCAATGATGTTTAGGTGGTGCTGCACTGGTGATGCGCTGGTGGTGGTGCACTGATGCTGAGGTGGTGCTGAATGATACTGAGGTGGTGGTGTGCTTGTGCAGAGGTGGTGCTGAATGATGCTTTCTGGGTTCTTCCCTGGTGCTGAGGTTATGCTGCACTGGTGCTGTGGTGGTGCTGCACTAATGATGAAGTGGCGCTGAGTTGCTGAGGTGGTGCTGCGCTTGTGCTTTGATGGTGCTGCGCTGATGCTGTTGTGGGGCTGCGCTGGTGCTGAGTTGGTGATGCTTTGGTGGTGGTGCGCTGAGGTGGTGCTGTGCTGATGCTGAGATGGTGCTGTGGTGGTGTTGAGTGATGCTGAGGTGATGCACTGGTACTGAGGTAGTGCTGAGTGATGCTGTGGTGGTGCTGAGTGATGCTGTACTGGTGCTGAGTGATGCTATACTGGTGCTGATCATGCTGAGGTGGTATGGCTGTGCTGGTGCTCAGGTGATGTTGAGGTGGTGCTCAGGTGGTGCTGAGCTGGTTTTGAGTTGGTGCTGTGCTGAAGAGATGGTGCGCTGATGCCGAGGTGGTGCTGCATTGGTGTTGAGTTGCTGCTGAGGTGGGGCGGAGGTGGTGCATTGATGCTTAGGTTGTGCTGATGCTGAGATGGTGCTGTAATGATGTTAAGGTGGTGCTGCACTGGTGATGCGCTGGTGGTGGTGTTCTGATGCTAAGGTGGTGTTGCACTGGTGCTGAGGTGGTGCTGAATGACACTGAGGTGGTGGTGATGTGCTTGTGCAGAGGTGGTGCTGAGTGATGCTTTGTGGGTGCTGCACTGGTGCTGAGGTGATATACTGGTGCTGAGGTGGTGCTGCACTAATGCTGCAGTGGTGCTGAGTTGCTGAGGTGGTGCTAAGGTGGTGCAGCGCTTGTGCTTAGATGGTGCTGTGCTTATGCTGTGGTGGAGCTGCGCTGGTGCTGAGTTGGTGATACGCTAGTGGTGGTGCACTGATGCTGAGGTGTTGAGCTGTGGTGGTGCTGAATGATGCTGAGGAGATGCACTGGTACTGTGGTGGTGCTGAGTGATGCTGAGGTGGTGCTGAGTGACGCTATGCTGGTGCTGATCATGCTGAGGTGGTAGTGCTGCACTGGTGCTCAGGAGATGTTGAGCTGGTGCTCAGGTGGTGCTGAGCTGGTGTTGAGTTGGTGCTGTGCCGAAGTGATGCTGCGCTGATGCCAAGGTAGTGTTGCGCTGTTGCTGAAGTGGTGCTGCATTGGTGCTGAGTTGCTGCTGAGGTGGGGCAGTGGTGATGCACTGATGCTTAGCTGGTGCTGACGTTAAGGTGGTGCTGCAATGATGTTTAGGTGGTGCTGCACTGGTAATGCGCTGGTGGTGGTGCACTGATCCTGAGGTGGTGTGCTTGTGCAGAGGTGGTGCTGAATGATGCTTTCTGGGTTCTCCCCTGGTGCTGAGGTGATGCTGCACTGGTGCTGTGGTGGTGCTGCACTAATGATGAAGTGGTGCTGAGTTGCTGAGGTGGTGCTGCGCCTGCGCTTTGATGGTGCTGCACTGATGCTGTTGTGGGGCTGCGCTGGTGCTGAGTTGGTGATGCTCTGGTGGTGGTGCGCTGAGGTGGTGCTGTGCTGATGCTGAGATGGTGCTGTGGTGGTGTTGAGTGATGCTAAGGTGATGCACTGGTACTGAGGTGGTGCTGAGAGATGCTGTGGTGGTGCTGAGTGAAGCTATGCTGGTGCTGATCATGCTGAGGTGGTAGGGCTGTGCTGGTGCTCAGGTGATGTTGAGGTGGTGCTCAGGTGGTGCTGAGCTGGTGCTCAGGTGGTGCTGAGCTGGTGTTGAGTTGGTGCTGTGCTGAAGTGATGCTGTGCTGATGCAAGGTAATGTTGCACTGATGCTGAAGTGGTGCTGCATTGGTGCTGAGTTGCTGCTGAGGTGGGGCAGTGGTGATGCACTGATGCTTAGCTGGTGCTGATGTTGAGGTGGTGCTGCAATGATGTTGAGGTGGTGCTGCACTGGTGATGCGCTGGTGGTGGTGCACTGATGCTGAGGTGGTGCTGAATGATACTGAGGTGGTGGTTTGCTTGTGCAGAGGTGGTGCTGAGTGAAGCTTTCTGGGTTCTCCGCTGGTGCTGAAGTGATGCTGCACTGGTACTGTGGTGGTGCTGCACTTGTGCTTAGATGGTGCTGCGCTGATGCAGGGCTGCGCTGGTGCTGACTTGGTGATGCTCTGGTGGTGGTGCGCTGAGGTGGTGCTGTGCTGATGCTGAGATGGTGCTGTGGTGGTGTTGAGTTATGCTGAGTTGATGCACTGGTACTGAGGTGGTGCTGAGTGATGCTGTGGTGATGCTGAGTGACGCTATGCTGGTGCTGATCATGCTGAGGTGGTAGGGCTGTGCTGGTGCTCAGGTGATGTTGAGCTGGTGCTCAGGTGGTGCTCAGCTGGTGCTCAGGTGGTGCTCAGCTGGTGCTCAGGTGGTGCTCAGATGGTGCTGAGCTGGTGTTGAGTTGGTGCTGTGCTGAAGTGATGCTGCGCTGATGCCAAGGTGGTGTTGCGCTGATGCTGAAGTGGTGCTGCATTGGTGCTGAGCTGCTGCTGAGGTGGGGCAGTGGTTATGCACTGATGCTTAGCTGGTGCTGATGTTGAGGTGGTACTGCAATGATGTTGAGGTGGTGCTGCACTGGAGATGCGTTGGTGGTGGCGCACTGATGCTGAGGTGGTGGTTTGCTTGTGCAGAGGTGGTGCTGAGTGATGCTTTATGGGTTCTGTGCTGGTGCTGAGGTGATGCTGCACTGGTGCTGAGGTGGTGCTGCACTAATGCTGAAGTGTTGCTGAGGTGGTGCAGCACTTGTGCTTGGATGGTGCTACACTGATGCTGTGGTGAGGCTGCACTGGTGCTGAGTTGGTGATGCTCTGGTGGTGGTGCACTGATGCTGAGTTGGTGCTGTGCTGATGCTGAGATAGTGATGTGGTGTTGAGTGATGCTGAGGAGATGCACTTGTACTGAGGTGGTGCTGAGTGATGCTGTGGTGGTGCTGATCATGCTGAGGCAGTAGTGCTGCGCTGTGTGCTGGTGCTCAAGTGATGCTGAGCTGGTGCTCAGGTGGTGCTGAGCTGGTGCTCTCTTGGTGTTGAGCTGGTGTTGAGTTGGTGCTGTGCTGCAGTGATGCTGCGCTGATGCTGGTGTGGTGCTGCGCTGATGCTGAAGTGGTGCTGAGGTGTGGCTGCACTGGTGGTGCTGCACTGATGCAGAGGTGTTTCTGTGCTGATGCTGGGATGGTGCTGTGCTGATGAGATGCTGCTGCTCTTGTGCTGAGATGGTGCTGCTGTGATGCTGAGTTGGTGCTGTGCTCAGGTGGTGCTGCGCTGATGCTGAGGGGGTGCTGCACTGATGCTGAGGTGTTGCTGAGTGTTGCTGTGGTGTTTGAGTTATGCTAAGGTGGTGGTCCTATGCAGGTGCTCGTGTGGTGCTGAGCTAGTACTCAGGTAGGGCTGAGCGATGCTGAGTTGGTGCTTGCTGAGTTGATGCACTGATGCTGAAATGGTGCTCAATTACTGCTGAGGTGGTGTGGCAGTGGTGCATGATGTGTTGGTGGTGCTGATGCTGAGATGGTGCTGTACTGATGTTGAGATGGTGCTGTAGTGATGGTGGTGCACTGATGAGGAGGTGGTGCTGTGCTGATGCCAAGGTGGTGTTGTGCTGATGATGTGCTGAGGTTGTACTGCACTGGTGCTGAGGGATACTGAGGTGTTGGTGTGGTTGTGCAGAGGTGGTGCTGAATGATACTGAGGTGGTGCTGAGTAATGCTTTGATGGTACTCAGGTGATGCTGTGCTGGTGCTCAGGTGGCGGTGAGTGATGCTGAGTTGGTGCTGCTCTAATACTGAAGTGGGACTGTGTTGGTGCTGAGTGATGCTATGGTGGTGCTAAGTGATGCTATGCTGGTGCTGATAGTGCTGAGGTGGTGGTTGGTGCTGCGCTGGTGCTCAGGTGATGCTGAGTTGGTGCTCAGGTGGTGCTGAGCTGGTGTTGAGTTGGTCCTGTGCTGAAGTGATGCTGCGCTGATGCCGAGTTTGTGCTGCATTGGTGCTGATTTGCTACTGAGGTGGGGCGGTGTTGGTGCACTGATGCTTAGGTGGTGCTGATGCTTAGATGGTGCTGTAATGATGTTAAGGTGGTGCTGCACTGATGATGTGCTGGTGGTGGTGCACAGTTGCTGAGTTGGTGCTGAATGATACTGAGGTGGTGGTGGTGTGCTTATGCAGAGGTGGTGCTGAGTGATGCTTTGTGGGTGCTGCGCTGGTGCTGAGGTGATGCTGCACTGGTGCTGAGGTTTTGCTGCACTAATGCTGAAGTGGTGCTGAGTTGCTGAGATGGTGCTGTGCTGGTGCTGAGGTGGTGCAGCGCTTGTGCTAAGATGGTGCTGGGCTGATGCTATGGTGGGGCTGCGCTGGTGCTGAGTTGGTGATGCGCTGGTGGTGCGTCACTGATGCTGAAGTGGTGCTGTGCTGATGCTGAGATGGTGCTGTGGTGGTGTTGAGTGATGCTGAGGAGAAGCACTGGTACTGAGGTGGTGCTGAGTGACGCTATGCTGGTGCTGATCATGCTGAGGTGATAGTGCTGCACTGGTGCTCAGGTGATGCTGAGCTGGTGCTCAGGTGATGCTGAGCTGGTGTTGAGTTGGTGCTGTGCTGAAGTGATGCTGCGCTAATGCAAAGGTGGTGCTGCTGCACTAATGCTGAAGTGGTGCCGAGGTGTGGCTGTGATGGTGGTGCTGCACTGATCAAGAGGTGTTGCTGTGCTGATGCTGAGATGGTGATGTGCTGACACTGAGATGGTGCTGTGCTGATGTTGAGGTGGTGCAGCTGTGATGCTGAGTTGGTGCTGCTGTGATGCTGAATTGGTGCTGCTGTGATGCTGAATTGGTGCTGCTGTGATGCTGAGGTGGTGCTGCGCTAATGCTGAGGTGGTGCTGCACTGATGCCGAGTGGGTGCTGCTCTGCTGCTGACATCTTGCTGAGTGATGCTAAGGTGGAGGTCCTACGCAGGTGCTCGTGTGGTGCTGAGCTAGTGCTTAGGTAGTGCTGAGCGATGCTGAGTTGGTGCTGTGCTGAGGTGATGCGCTGATGCTGAAATGGTGCTGAATTACTGTTGAGGTGGGGCGGTTGTGGTGCATGATGTGTAGGTGGTGCTGATGCTGAGATGGTGCTGTACTGATGTTGAGATGGTGCTGCACTAGTGGTGGTGCACTGATGGAGAGGTGGTGCTGTGCTGATGCCAAGGTGGTGCTGTGCTGAGGTTGTACTGCACTGGTGCTGAGGTGGTGCTGAGTAATATTGA
The DNA here is from genome assembly GCF_964204655.1 of Triturus cristatus. NCBI lineage: Eukaryota > Metazoa > Chordata > Amphibia > Caudata > Salamandridae > Triturus > Triturus cristatus. The sequence goes on along the minus strand of NC_140579.1, from coordinate 733,423,824 downwards.
GGTGGTGGTGTGCTTGTGCGGAGGTGGTGCTGAATGATACTGAAGTGGTGCTGAATAATGCTTTGATGTCGCTACAATACATTGCCTCCCAGTCCATAGATTGCAATTAATTCTTAGATAGAGATCTGCAGGAGTCTCCCTACTCTCGTTCAAAGGATGAAAGTTCCTTACTTTAGTATTCTTTTTTCAACTACTAGGATTTCCCATATCCTAATTTGAATGAGAATCCCAATTTGTTTTACCAAATAAATACTCTTGTGTCAGGCTTTTAACTGGTCTGATATGTATCTTTTTCAGTTTTTTAAAATTTCATCTCATACTTTCACATTTATATATAGAACAGATACATACTTGATTTGACATAACTCGACTGTGACAAATTACAAACAAATAATGTGTGATGATGGTTAGAACATGAAATGACAATACATCTTATAAATAAACATTCAACATACAAGGAGACGTGACTTTCTACATTGCACATATACGTCATATATTTCCAAATACTTTATGCTTTACGTAAGTTGTACTCCAGTGTCCTACTGGTATTTGATATTGGGACCTGATACCCTTGGGTCCTCATACACTTTTATATGCTACCGACATTGAAAGGTCCTGTGGAGGTCAGAGCATAAATACACAGATTGTGTAAGCGTCCTTAGTTACGCTTTTCTTGTGGTGCCTCTTCTGCACCAATTACTTGTTCATGGTGGCTCTTGACCTCAGTTTGGAATACGCCGACACATTTCAACCTTCAAGGTTGGACCACAGTAGAAGTTGTGTGAAAGTTCTTCTTCAGGGCGGTGTGTGTTCTTGGGGGAAATGTGTCTTTTCTTAAGGAAATCTTTGGGTTTCCTAAGGTGTGTTCATGTCTTTGCATGGAAGGCTGTCTTCCATGGTGGGTGTGGTAGACTTGGCGCCTTTAGTTCTTTTGTTTTACTTGGAATCAATCAGTGACTGCAAATGGCGGCATCTACTTTGCTTCCGATATCTTCTGGTGCGCTCCGGGATTACGGGCACTCAGATTCATATGCAAATCAGGATACGGAGAATCCTAGTAGTTGAAAAAAATACTAAACTAAGGAACGTTGATCCTTTGAACCAGAGTAGAGAAACTCCTGCAGATCTCTATCTAAGAATTAATTGCAATCTATGGTCTGGGAGGCATTGTATTGTAGCAACTTCATTTTGATTCCAGCCTTCACAGCCCTAAACTGAATCACTCCCCTTTAGGAGACCCGAGTAATGCTTTGATTGTACTCAGGTGATGCTCTGTTGGTGCTCAGGTGGTGCTGGATGATGCTGAGTTGGTGCTGCTCTAATACTGCAGTGGGACTGTGTTGGTGCTGAGGTGGTGCACTGATGCTGTGGTGGGACTGCGCTGGTGCTGAGTTGGTGCTGCATAGGTGCTGCATTCGTGGTGAGGTGGGGCTGCGCTGGTGCCACCGCACTGGTGCGGTGGTGTTGCTGTGCTGATGCTGAGATGGTGTTGTGCTGATGTTGAGGTGCTGCTGCTCTGGTGCCGAGGTGGTGCTGCTGTAATGCGGAGTTAGTGCTGCATTGATGCTGAGGTGGTGCTGCACTGATGCTGAGTGGGTGCTGCGCTGAGGTGGTGCTGAGTGATGCTGTGGTGTTTCTGAGTCATGCTGAGGTGGTGGTCCTGCGCAGCTGCTCGTGTGGTGCTGAGCTAGTGCTGAGCGATACTGAGTTGGTGCTGTGCTGAGGTGATGTGTTGATGCTGAAATGGTGCTGCATTGGTGCTGAGGTGCTGCTGAGGTTGGGTGGTGGTGGTGCACTGATGAGGAGTGTGCTGATGCTGAGTTGAAGCTGTATTGGTGTTGTGCTGAGGTTGTACTGCACTGATGCTGAGGTGGTGCTGAGTGATACTGCGGTGGTAGTGTGCTTGTGCTGAGGTGGTGCTGAATAATGTTTTGATGGTACTCAGGTGATGCTGTGCTGGTGCTCAGGTGATGCTGAGTGATTTTGAGTTGGCTGTGTGTTGGTGCTGGAATAATACTGACATGGGACTGCATTGGTGCTGAGTTGCTGATGAGGTGGTGCGCTGATGCTGTGGTGGGGCTGCACTGGTGCTGAGTTGGTGCTGCGCTGGTGGTGCTGTGCTAATGCTGAGTTGGTGCTTTGGTGGTATTGAGTAATGCTGATGAGGTGCTGTGCTGGTGCTGAGTGATACTGTGGTGGCGCTGAGTGTTGCTTTGCTGGTGCTGCACAGATGCTGACGTGGTGATGCTGCACTGATCCTGAGTTAGTGCTGCTCTGGTAGTAAAGTTGTGCTGCACTGGTGCAGAGGTGGTGCTGTGCAAGTTCTGAGGTGCTGATGCTGAGGTGGTGCTGCAATGGGGCTGAGGTTTTAATGCACTGATGCTATGGTGGTATTGAGTGATGCTGAGGAAATGCTGCGCTGGCGCTGAGTGATGCTGTGGTGGCGTGAGTGATACTGTGCTGGTACTGAACAGATGCTGAGGTGGGGATGCACTGATGCTGAGGTAGTGTTGTGCTGCACTGTGCAGAGGTGGTGCTGTGCATGTGCTGAGGTGGTGCTGCGCTGGTGGTGGTGCACTGATGAGGAGGTAGTGCTGTGCTGATGCTGAGATGGTGTGGCATTTCTAGTAACAGGAAATTAACTTTCTTAAAAAGATCATTAGGACAACGTTTACCAACTATAAACAATTGAAATACTTTGACAAACTTGTAGTCGCGTTTAAAATGCTTCTGCTGCCTCACTTTCTCCTGAAATTAAGCAGATAAGTCGACAGAGACCTTTTAATTCAAATCTGAGCATTGTAAAATGCAAGATTTCCAGCGGCATGGTGCCCAGTAATGGTATGCTCTGTGGGTGAAGATAGCACTTCTTCGGGCACTGGAATCATCGATCCCCTTTTCACCGCATTCCTTTCACCGCATTCCTTCAAAATCACCATTCCATCGCGCATCGCCTCCACACCAGCTGAGGGTGAGAAGTTACGAGAGTGGTGCGGCTACCTCATGGGCTGACACCGGGCACCAGTGCTCAATTTTTTGTATGCTTTATGTGCCTAAAAATGCACAGCAGAAGTGTCTGTACCATTTAAATAAATTGCACACGCCAGTGGTCATGGTAACACGAAGTCAGAGAATAAATACATAACCAAGCAGTATGATTTGGCAAGGAGGCATTTAGAAAGAAAACCTGCAATGTTTGGAGAGTGGATGTGGCATAACATGTACAGCTGCCGACTTCGAACTGGGGAACCTGGTTCGAGTCTCTGCGTCGGTTCTCTCTGTGCCTACCAAAACAAGCATTGGCATAGCCAATAGGTCTTGCCTTTGGGACCTTGTAAGTAAAAAGTATAAGACTTCACGTTTACATTTACCTCGAAACAGGTCTCTACCGGGTTCTGTTTTGTGTCCTGCCACAGGCGGTCGGTTTATTTCCGTACTGCAGTGACAGCAGGCACTTCGATGTGCGCTGCTCACTTCTCACTAGTGGAGAAGTTACGGCATGATGTCATGCCAGGTGAGCGTTGCAGGGGAAGGGACATCCTTTAAAGAGAGTCATTTTCTTTCTGGATTTCCCTTCTTATTTTGAAACTCAGGAACAGCTACATTGTCGTGGTGTCACCAGGGCTTTAACTGGAAACTTTTTTCAGTATTATATTCAAACCATAGTTGCTGCTTATTTTTCTTATGCAACTAACAACCATTGACAAAGCCAATTGTCCTGACTTGCTGTAGGTATGATGTTACTTGTTGTATGTTACGTTATGTTATCATAGCTTCTATAGCGCACAGCTGCCTCAGCAAAGGGGCGTCCCGGCGCTTTGACAGGCAGAAGGGATATACATACAAGACAAAGGAAAACCAGAGAAACGCAACAGGTCAATGTAGTAAAATCCATGCAAAATATTAAGGCCCAGGGGGGAAAAGATAGGTTTTGATAGCCCTCCTGAATGTAAGCAAATCGTCGAAGGTGCGAATATGAGCGGGTAATGAGTTCCAAAGTCTGGCCTCTAGATAGCGGAAGGAACGCCCTCCCGCTCTACAGCGTTTGAACCGTGGAACTGTAGCCAAGTTTTGACCCAATGACCTCAGTGAACGAGAGGGGACATAGAGAGTGAGAAGATGCTCTAGGATCAGGGGAGAGGACAATTTAAGAATCTTGAAGGAAAGACATAGAGTTTTAAACTCGATCCTTTGAGCCATGGGCAGCCAATGTAGTTTCCGGATAGTTTCCTTCGCAGAGCAGAACCTGGGTAAGCCCACCAAGGCTCTGGCTGCCGCATTCTGGACGCGCTGCATCCGGATAACTTCCGCCTGATTGGCCCCCAGCAAAAGTGAACTCGCATAATCAAGCCGCGAGAGTAAGGTGGCCTGAATTATCAATTGTCTGTATCATATATCCAGATGAAATGACAGAAACAGCAAAATACAAGTCGGACGGCACACTATGCTAAACACAGATTTTTAGCTTAAGTGTTTTTAAGCCACGCCTAATTACATTGGCCACGCCCCTTTGAGAGACCCTCCAGTTTTTTCATCCCACTTAAAGCCCTGCTTAGAACCATCTACAGCACAAAGAGGAGGCAATAAGAGACCAGACAGAGGTCACCAGTCCAGAGAGAACTGCTGAGAGCAGCCACACTGTAATGTTAGCAGCACAAGAAGAACCTTCTGGGTATAATAATACTGTAACATAATAATAATGAGTGAACATGGAGTTGCTATTTAGTTCAGGGTTTCTGGCTGTGTAGAGGGACATGTCTGGGAACATACAGGGCACTCCTCTGAGAACTCTCGGGCACATTCATCAAAAGGAGCGCAGCCATCTTGAATCTTTAGGGATCAATCAAGAAAGGCAATTCTGTGAGAAACCTTTGGACACCTTTCTAGTGCTCGCAGGAAGGTACTGTGGGAAACATCAGGCAACCAGCTTCTATCCCGCCAGGGTGTTACTGTGGGAAACAACGGGGCACCATCTCCAATGCACACATGCCTCAGGGCACCCTCTCCACTGCTGACCGGCCCTACTGTGAAAAACCTCAGGGCACCTTCCCCACTGCTGACGAGTCCTCCCGAGAGAAACCTCAGGGCACCTTCCCCACTGCTGACGAGTCCTCCAGAGAGAAACCTCAGGGCACCTTCTCCGCTGCTGACCGGCCCTACTGTGAAAAACCTCAGGGCACCTTCCCCACTGCTGACGAGTCCTCCCGAGAGAAACCTCATGGCACCTTCTCCGCTGCTGACGAGTCCTCCTGAGAGAAACCTCAGGGCACCTGCTCCACTGCTGACCGGCACTACTGTGAGAAACCTCAGGGCACCTTCTCCACTGCTACCCGGCCTTACTGTGAGAAACTCAGGACACCTTCTCCAGTGCAGACAGGCCTTGCTCTGTTCGCTTCAGGGCACCCTGTCCAGTGCTAAACACTGAGAAACCCCTGGGCCCTTCTCCAGTGCTAACAGCCCCTGCTGTAAGAAACCAGGCCTTTCTCCAGTGCTGAGAGGAAGGTGCTGTGAGAAACATCTGCATGGACAGGCATTGTTCTGGTGTACCTCTGAGCATCTGCACCAGCATAGGGCACTGCTGGGAGAAACCGTTCGGCTTTGGGCATCCTCACTAATAAAGGGCACTGTGACGAGAGGAAACTCAGGTCGCCTTTGCCAATACAGACAGACCCCTGCTTTTCACAATAGAGCCTTTGCAGTGCTTGGGCCTCACCTGCCTTGGCGCATCATGCATAGACCACATCTACAACTAGGGTGACCAACTGGCATTGGTGCAAATTCAGGAAGATGAGTGTAAAAATTCAGGACAAAGGGTCAAAATTCAGGACACAAATTCAGGACAGGAGGTCAAAATTCAGGACAAAACTTCAGGACAATAGGTAAGTTTTACAGACACATCAGAGGAGGTCACGCAATAGTATATAAGTAAACCCAGCCATATCCAAACATATTCAACCATTTGCAAACCTATCCATCATGTATCCTTCCATCTATCATTTCACTCATCCATCCCTTCATCCATTCTTTCACTCATCCATCCATTATCCATCCATCCACCCTTTCACCCTATCCATCTGTACACTCATCCATCCACTCTTCTACTCACCCATCCATTCACTCATCCATCCAGCCATTTACCCTTTCACCCATCCAGCCATCCTTTCACTTACTCATCCATCCACCCAGTCACTCATCCTTCCACCCATCCACCCTTTCAGTCATCCATACATCCTCCCTTTCTCTCTCCATCAACCCTTTCACTTAGCCATCCTTCCTTCCATCCATCCACCCACCCATCCACTCATGAATCCATTCTTTCTCTCATCCATTTATCCTTTCACTCCTTCACTCATCTGTTCATCCTTTTGTCCACCTACCCTCCCTTTCACTCACTCATCCATCCTTACATCCACCCTTTCACTCATCCGTCCATCCATTCACCCTTACACTTATCAATTCATCAATCCATCCATCCTTTCACTCATCCATCCACCCTTTTACCCATCCAGCTACCCTTCCACCCATACATTCAGCTATTTACCTTTTCTCTCATCCATCCTTCCACTCACTCATCAATCCATCCATCCATCCATCCTCTCTCATTATCCATCTATTCAATCTTTCATTCATCCATTCACCCTTTCACTAATTCATCCAGTCATCCACCCATCCCTTCACTTACTCACTCGCCCACCTTTTTTATATTAATTTTGAGCTGAGCCTTTATGAGAAGAGGCCCATCAAGAACTTCACCCTCGCTGCAGGAGCCATTCCAGGACTGGGGCAGAAGCCACCCAGGGCGGAGACAGGATCCACCACAGGGGGGGGACAGGGGGGCAGGAGCCATCACAGGCGGGGGGGACAGGAGCCACCACATGGGGGGACAGGAGCCATCACTTGATGGGGGGCAGGAGCCATCACAGGAGGGGGAACAGGATCCACCAGGGTGGGCACAGGGGTGGGCATGCAGTATTCTAGTATCATCTTGGTCTCTTCCAGGGTGGGGTAGGGCTCCTCACCCCCTCCTGGACAAGACAACGAGACAACAGGCTCTCTTTCTAAAATGTTAGTTTTGCCATCTCCCACTGTGATGTACAGTACTTAAAGGATATACTCCAAGAGAACTGATTTTAACTGATTGTCCTCTATACTTTGTTAATGGCGATTGTGCCATTTCTTTTTTTTATTACATTATAGACTGCGTGTTTGAAGAACCGAGGTTTGCTTACAGTTTAGTAACAGTAATTAAGCTCTGTGAAGAGAACCACGTGCCGCCTCGGTGTAATCAGGGCCGGTTCTACGATTTTTGGGGCCCTGGGCAGAAAGGGAATATGTAAGGCCCCTATAAATTGCAGAGACATGACGCTTTCAGGGCTGTTTGCATCTGAATAGATGCCCCTGTGCCTGAAGCTGTAGCCCCTCCCTCTCAGTCACCTTCAAGCACCTCTTAACAGCTCATCAAGGGCTGAAGGTGTGAGAGTTGCCACCCCGCTGAGCCTCTCCAATGCTGCTGGGTAGCTGAGCTTTGGTACTGCATCGGCGTCTGTTACACCCGACCTCAACAGCATCGGAGTCAAGAAGGGAGGTGGGTGGAATCTGTGCCGGCTTTAGGGTGGTGCGATCGGTGCCCGGTTAAAATTACGGACAAATGGCGTCCGTTAAAGAATCCTTCACGGACAATGGAAAGACGGACAAAATTACGGACTGTCCCTGAAATTTACGGACGGTTGGTCACCCTATCTACAACAGACCCTTCGACCACCTGTCATCATCACGAGCCTGCATTTACATGCCGCAGGCAGGACGCCAATCTGGAGACTTGGCGTGCTGCCTGCCAACGGGTGTCCTTATTGACTATTATGTACCAGAGGAGCACGCGCGCGCTGCACCATCACTGTCTGTTCCGTATAATCAGTCGTGGGTTCGTCGCTGGCACGACGCCTGGTAGTGAGTTAATACCGGTTACAGTTTCATCGGTGTCTTCCGGTGACTCACTCGCTGACGCAGCGCATGGCAGCAGCAGTCATCGTGTCCTATGCAGATGCGCTCTGCACTGTTATTATGCTGCCAGGGAGGAAGAAAGAACGACTATTTAGCTGGCCTATGAGGTGGGGGTGTGCGCTGGAGCGTGACGGGGCTCCGCCCGCTGGCGTGGGTGTGCTTGCAGGTGCTCCTCTTCCTTTTGGGCGAATGGGTGAGGGGGGGCATGGAATGTGGCTGGAGTGGACGGGACACCACAAAGCCACGTCCTGCCAAGAGGAAACTTTTACCGCAAGGAGGTGCAGTGTAATGCTTTATCGCTGGGCTATCACACATAAAACTAGTGTTGGGCGCAGCTCTGTTCCTGGTGACGAGTGTGGGGAAGCCCTCGTGGCTGGGACCAATCCCAGCACGGCTGGGCAGTGACATCTGGGGAATCCCTTGAGGCTGGACCAATACCACCACGGCTCGGCATTGAAGTTTTTTAAATCTGCGCACTGCAACGCTAGGCGCGAGAGCGCGTGCGCACGCCACACCGAGACATTTGTTTTGAATTATCGCGCACGCATTTTGCACGATAATTCAAAACACATGGAGCCCGTGCAGGTAACCACAACCAATAGGCCATGGGCGGAGCAATGCGCCCGCCTTTGCCCAATTACGTGCAGTCTTTGTAAAAAGGACGCACGCATAGGCCAATAGCCAGGGACAAAATAAAAAGTACACGCAGGAGCGTGTGCGAGCCTCTGGAGTGATTTCTCAAAGCCCTTACATAAAGTCTTCACCAAAACAGCGCAAGTGCTGTTACAGGTTTGACCTAAAAACCAAACCAAAGCAAATGCAACAAGCATTGGCATAGCCAATAGGTCTCGCCTTTGGGACCTTATAAGTATTTAGTTATGCAGCACAATATCCTTGGTGCAACAACATCAACTGTTGCATGGCTAAACACTTATAGGTCCCAAAGGTGAGACCTATTGGCTATGCCAATGTTTGTTTCACAAGGGGGCTGAAAAGTGATTTTTTTCTACTCTGTGTCTCAAGTATATACGTATATCTTTGACGACGCACTAGCCTGCAATGCCCCCCGCCTCCCCACACACACACACACACACACTTCCACTCTGAGTGACACTGAAAGGGCTTTTTAAGGGTTCGCAAACAATTGGTTCACTTTAGGTGTCCAGAGGGCTTTTTGCCGAGGTTTGAAATAGGAGCTGCACATCTCTTTTTGATTACTCCAGCTCACACTCTTATCACCAGAGCGCGGTCAGGGCACCCATTTCATGCAGAGAACTGGTTTACAATTACAAAAGCCCCGCTTACGTACGACTAGGGACAGGAAACAAGGGAGTGAAAGCAGAAGGGTGGTGAAGACGGCGGGAGAAGGAAAGTGAAAATGTTAAAAGTGAATGGAAGGAGGGTAGATGAAAAGATGAGTAAAGATAGAGGAAATGCATAAAATTGGAGAATAAGGAAGGAACGTGAATAAACAAATGAAGTGAGTGGCATCAATTGAGAGAAAAGAAGAGCTGGAGATGAGAACTATTTTGTGAGGAAATAGAGCACAGGGTGAGAATAAAAGAAGAAGAAGAACGAAAGCAAGACTGAGAATGGAACTATGGAGAAGAACTGAGAAGGAACAAAATGAACAATTGGGAACTGCAAGGTAAGAAGTAGAAGCAAGTAAAAGTAAGTCAAAGGAATGATTGGGAAATGGAAGGGTGTAGGTAGGTTTAGCTAGGAAAAGGTGGAAATTAGGAAGGGGAATGAAGCAATTGACCGAAAGGAGGAACCGTTGAGTAAAAATGTGATGTAAGATGAAGGAAGAGTCAATTGAGATGTAGGACAGACAAATGGAAAAAATGCAAGCAGTAACAAAATAATAATGAGGCACAAGCCAAATGAGCGATTGAGAGCGAGCGACTGGGAGTGCTGCGTGCGCGCGCAGTCTGCTGTTTTTATTCACGCTCTTATCACCAGAGCGGGGTCAGGGCTCCCATTTCATGCAGAGAACTGGTTTACAATTACAAATGTCCCGCTTACGTACGACTAGGGACAAGAAACAACAAGGCCTGCCCCTGGCACGAGACAGACAAGAAGGGATGTGCAAAAGCAGGACCTCAATAGGGAGTGAAAGGGGAAGGGAGGAAACGTGCAGGAGGAAAAGTGTAGGCGAGAACTGAGGAGGTAGTGAAAGCAGAAGGGTGGTGAAGACGACGGGAGAAGGAAAGTGAAAATGTTAAAAGTGAATGGAAGGAGGGTAGATGAAGAGATGAGTAAAGATAGAGGAAATACATAAAATTGGAGAATAAGGAAGGAACGTGAATAAACAAATGAAGTGAGTGGCATCAATTGAGAGAAAAGAAGAGCTGGAGATGAGAACTATTTTGTGAGGAAATAAAGCACAGGGTGAGAATAAAAGAAGAAGAAGAACAAAATCAAGACTGAGATTGGAACTATGGAGAAGAACTGAGAAGGAACAAAATGAACAATTGGGAACTGCAAGGTAGAAAGGAGAAGGAAGTAAAAGTAAGTCAAAGGAATGATTGGGAAATGGAAGGGTGCAGGTAGGTTTAGCTGGACCAACAGTAGCAATAATAGAGACTGGCTGTTCCAGCAAACCGCTCGATCAGGGCATCAGAATGGGGCTGAGCAAGTCTCAAATAATGTCATCAGCTTTGCCAAGAGTGACCTGAGAACAACACTGAAGTCTGATCTGGGGCCATTCTGGGAGACGGAGCTAGAAAATGCGAGTTTTCCGTGCACTTAATGCATGCCTCCCACAGTGTGTAACTAGTGTATTAATGTGGTAAACTGTTTTGCTTGTAACTGCAGGTTTGCGTGTAGTCACAACTGCATCACTCACACAATTCACAAATGCATGCAACACTGATGAGTCTACTGTTTCTGGGCACTTAATGCATGCTACCCATATTGTGTAACTTTTGTTACTATTGCGGTTAACTATTTTTTACAAGCGCATGCAATACTGATGAGTCTGCCGTTTACCGCATTATGTATACATGCATGTGAAATCCAGCGCGAACACGGTCACAAAGCCTGTTCAGACAATTTTTCTCCGCTTGACACAGTGTGATATGACATACTCACGCATGAGTATGCGAATAATTAACACCTGGAGTTATGTGTTTACCCTAACAAAGTATTTCATGTTATTTTATCCACCTTTAAGCCAACTGTTAGATACTACCGTAATCCACATGAGTTGAGCATGGAATGAAAAATTTCCTAGCTATCGTAACGGAAAGTTTCAATTCTATTAAGGACTCGGAGGCGAGGATTATGCTAAACTTTCTCCACTTTAATGAACAGCAGCCATTTTAGGATAACAAACAACTACTATTCCCATGAAACCTAGGGAATAGATCAAAACAACAATAGAGTCCACAGGTAGATCGTCATCTTCCCTGCACCAATCACAGGCTCTGTTGTGGATAAAGTCCTCTGTCCCTGTTCATTCCTCCTCTTTCGTCGCTGTAAGTCAGGCAGACAGCAGGTATCATGAATCTTGTTTTCCAGAATCGCCTGAAGGACAAAAAAAGGAGTATCAGCGATAGCCATGGCTAAGGTTTCACCTGTAGGGGAGAGGACATCGCCAAGCAACAGCTAACAGAGAAATAACAAGACCAGAAAAATCGTTACTTACCCTAGTACGAGGGTGGGAAGGTATCACGGAGGACTGCGAACCCTGGGTGGGATAATCCTCGCCTCCGAGTCCTTAATAGAATTGAAACTTTCCGTTACGATAGCTAGAAAATGTTTCATTCTATGTCAGGACCGGAGGCGAGGATTATGCTCGTTTAAAGCTTGCTCACCACCAAATGAGCCATATCGTTAATCGGTTTGAAGTAAAACCGTTTAAACGTAGAGTCTGAAGACCAATCTGCTGCATTCAGAATGTCTTCCAGACGAGCTCCCAGGGAAAAAGCCTTAGAGGCCATTGCTCCTCTAGCGGAATGAGTCCCAAAGGCTCGAAGATCAATCCCCGTTTCTTGCATCACCCACCTCACCCAACGGGCAATGGTGGGAGAGGAGACCGCTTTATGAGGTTTCTTGAGCGCAATAAGCAGTTGTTGTTCGTCCGGCGGGCGAAACTCTTCCGACATTTCTTCGTACGCTTTGAGACAAGAGACGACACACAACTTGGGGACATCCGGAAAAGCCGGATACGAGATGGATGTCGTCCCACACTTCGTCCGTCTACGGATCATGAAAGTAACCCCCGAAGGGGAAAAAACCCTGCCGGAAATATCTAAGGCTCTCACATCAGACACCCTTCTGCAGGACACAAGGCACAGAAGCATAGCTAGCTTCGCCGATAGTTCCTTCCGCGATAAGAACCGGTTAGGTTGCCAGGAAAGAAACAAGTTTAAAACTTGATTTACATCCCAAAGTTTGGAATAACGGGGTTCAGGAGGTAAAGAAAGGCGAATGCCCCGAAGAAGCTGACACACTAATGGGTGTTCACCCACTGGAGAACCGTCTATCACCGCATGACCAGCGGAAATGGCTGAACGAAAGGTATTGACGGTTCTATAAGCCAAGCCTTCCTCCGCCAGGTCGGCTAAAAAATTCAAGATGGAGGTCACGTCCGTTGCCACGGGATTGAGACCCCGTCACACACACCAACGACACCATCTTCTCCAAGTTGACCGGTACCGTTTGATGGTGCTATCGGCCCAAGCCTTAGACATGAATTTCTCAGCCGTTCCCGAAAGGCCTGGGACCGCCCAGCGTCCCCTGTAATCCTCCACGCCATGAGGGCGAGTGAACCCTGCGCGATCAGAGGATGAGCCATGTTGTCCGGACTGAGCAGAAGATTCGGAAGACGGGGGAGTGGGATTGGAGAATTCCAGGAAAGTTCCAGAAGAACTGGAAACCATACTTGAGATCTCCAAATTGGAGAGACTAGGACCACGTCCGCATTCTGGCGACGGACTTGAGCTGAGACCCTGGTCAGCATCGCAAACGGGGGAAAAGCATAACCTCGCTCGTTCGTCCAATTCTGAAGAAAAGCATCTGTCTGAGCCGCCAGGGGATCTGGTCTCCAACTGAAGAACCGAGGGAGCTGATGGTCCAACCGGGAAGCAAACAGGTCGACCGTAAATGGACCCCAGATATCCTGGAGGTCCGAAAAAATCCCTGGATGCAGCTTCCACAGGCTGCCGTCGTGAAAATGACGAGAATGAAAATCCGCCACCTGGTTGTCCCGACCTGGCAAGTACTCCGCCGTCACTGACACGTGGTTTTGAAGGCAGTAGCGCCATAGATTCGTCGCAGGTCCGAGAGAGCTCTCGATCTTGTTCCTCCAAGATGGTTGCTGTACCGGACCGCTGACACATTGTCCATCTTCAGCAATACGCAAGACTGAACGGAGTCCTTGGTCCAGCATTGGATCGCAAAGGATCCCGCCAAGAACTCCGGACAATTGATATGTAACTGTTGCTCTTGTGGTGACCACACACCGCCTGTTGTGAACTCGCCGCAGCGAGCTCCCCAACCGGATCTGCTGGCGTCTGATTCGATAACAATATCGGGCATGGAACCGAAAATCGCACGCCCGTTCCAGGCCTCCATGTTGGCGAGCCACCATTGAATCTCCTCCCTGGCCTCCGCAGAGAGGGGCACTTTCTGAGAGTAGGAATAAGCCTTGCGAAGATGATAGGCTTTGAGACGCTGTAGGGCCCTGTAATGGAGCGGACCCGGAAATATGGCCTGAATCGACGCTGACAGCAAACCTACCAGACGGGCCAGTTGCCTGAGAGAAAGAGGAGGCTGCACTAGCGCCCTCCTGAGTTCGTGGCGGATCTTCGCCAGCTTGCGGGAAGGAAGACACAGAATCGATCGTGAATCCCAGGAAGACTGCAGTCTGGGACGGTACCAGAGTAGACTTTGCTTCGTTGATCACGAAGCTCAGACTCTGAAGCAGATCGACCGTCGTTTGGAGTTGACGAGACAAGGTTGAGGGACACTGCGCCATCAGAAGGATGTCGTCCAAGTAAACAATGAGACGTATGCCGGACGCCCGTAGCTTTTCGATTACTGGACGGAGGACCTTGGTGAAACACCAAGGGGCGGAGGACAGACCGAAGGGAAGAGTGGCGAATTCGTAGGTGACGCCCTGCCAGAGAAACTGGAGAAACCTCCGGTGCGGGGGAAAAATTGGAACCGTCAGATACGCGTCCTTGAGATCGAGAAGCACCAGCCAGTCGTGCGGTCTCAGCAGATCGCGAAGAAGATGGATCCCCTCCATCTTGAAGTGACGGTAAACCAGCCACTCGTTGAATTCGCGCATGTTGATCTCTGGACGCTGACCTCCGTCCGTCTTGTCCACCACAAACAGGTTGCTGATAAAACCATTGGGATGGGGTAGGGATTCTATAACAGCCCCTTTGGTCAACAGGGAACGCACCTCTTGGTCGACCAGCGCAGCGTCGGCGGAGGAGAACGAGAGAGGAAGAGGAGGGGACGGCTGGACGGGGTCCCCGAGGAACTCTATATGAAAGCCCTGAACGGTTTGGAGAACCCATGCATCCCCCGTGAGAGAAGTCCAGGCCGGGAAAAAACGAGCCAGACGGCCTCCCACCCTTAGAAGGGAAGAAGGGAGAACATTCACCGGAAGAATTGGAGTTGGAGGCTCCTCCGCCTCTACCGCCTCTGTAACGCCCTCGCCGTCCTCTTGTAGGGTAGAAATTCCCGAATCGGGCTTGGTCTTGGTATTGTCCTTGATTGGAGCCTTGTCCTCTCTGTTGATTAGGACGGCCGGACGAGCGGCCCCTGCCTCGGCCGGCCCCCCGAAAAACCCGAGGGCGAAACACCTTCCTAATTGAAGACTGAGCTCGGTCCAAAGACGTGAAGGTGTTGACAAAACGGCCCAGTTCCTTCATGAAAGGCTCACCGAAAAGGCCCCCTTGGGCCACCGGGCCTGCCTCAGAATCCGCTAAGTCCCCCAACTTCGGGTCCACTTTGATTGGGAGGGATCTGCGCCGCTCTGTAGAAATGGCGCAATTAGCGTTGCCAAGAAACACTACCACACGTTGGGCCCAGGAAGACAAATGTTCAGGGGAAATCAGAGACCCAGAGGCTTTGGCTTCCTCTGCCATATCCAGGATCTTAGTAACGGGTCCCAAGGCATCCAACAGTTTGTCTTGGCAAGCCCGCCAAGACCTATCAATGCCCTTTTTCGGATCTTTTACAAATTTCTGCAGAAAGGTGGCCATGCGCGGGTCAATATCCGGGGTGGCTGCCACTTTGCCTGCCAACGAAGGACGAGGGCACTCAGCCCTGAGGCAATTCCGAACCGATGCCTCTAAAGGCTGACGAATATGGCTGGCTACGTAAAGAGCAACCTTGTCACAGGGTGCCCACTCTGAGGACCTTGGATGCAGGATGTCTGCAGGGTTAAGCATATCTGAGCAAAGATTTCCCTCTGCGGGGTCCAGCGCTGAACCTGCGGGGCGATCCGGACAGGAAGGGCCTGCAACATTGCCGTCGTCCCCTTGATCAGGATCTACCGGCATCGGTGGCGTATCTGGGTTGGGGTTACTCGCCAAAAAGGCCTGTTTCAGGCGAGCGAAGGCATCCAAATCTACCCCTGCCTCCCTAGGCCGTTTCGCCGGCGGAGGATCTGAGCTCGCTGGAGTAGCAGCAGGCATACTAGTAGACGCAGTCTGAGTCGCCCTAGCCAACCTGTCGCAGGCTTGCTCAATTTTTTGGGAAAGGCGATCTTCCAGGGGCCCCATGGCCTGTTCAACCGCTTTCAAGATGGACGAATCCACCATCTCGTAGAAATCGTCATCCTACTGCAGAGAAGCGAGTGGATCCTCCTCCCACTGCTCGTCAGGATAGGTTTCGTCCTCATATGACTCCATATTTACCAAAAGGAGACCCAGTAGCTCCGTAAAATAATGTAATTGTATATTAGAGAGAGTAAACTCAGTATGGGGGGCTAGGTGGCAGCCTCAACTTTGGGCAAGCAGTGCTTGCAATCGGGACACAGCCCTGGCCCAGCAGCCCTGGTGCAAGGTATATCAGAGGGCGACCTGCCAAATAAGGGCCTGCAGGAAGAAACCTGCCATACAGACTCCTGGAGCGTTGTGAATATTAGGCCTATTACAGACCCCCAATCAGCATAGAGTATAATACAATCTTGACAGGGGCGTTCAACTGAAATGCTGCTTAAAAGCAGCTACAGAACGTATACCGGCGTAATGGCAGGCCCAGGCTCACGTACGGTGCTGCCTTCCCGAGATCAATCGAGCGCGGAATGCGCGGAATCTCGGGAATGCACACCGTACCAAGGAGCGCGCACACGCGCGCCCTCTAGCGGCCGCAAGGCGCACCGCGAGCCGCACCAACAGCGCAGCCGTTAGGGAGGAACACTCCCACGGCTGTTTGCGAGTCCGCCGAGTAGCGGTGGACTCGTCAAGTAAATGAGACCAAAGAAACTTAAAAAGGGGGGAGAACGCGAGGCGCGCGTCGATCTGTGACGGCGCGCACCTCGCGTCTGAGGTGCAAAGCAAATAAAGAACGTTGGGCTTCAATTGAACAGGTTCACCGATTGAGTCACGTAACAAAACACAGTGCCTGTTACCACACAAAACTAGTAGCTAACAGAACCAAGCCATCAACAGCGAAGTCAATAAGGCAATCGAGTGCAAAGCACCCACATTAGTAAGCAGAATGAATGAAATCAACGGTTTAAATTAACGCAAAGTACTATAACTCAGAATCATAAACCACTGAACACAAGAAAAAACAGGACTTAACTGGCTGCAAGCAGCGAAGAAAGAGGAGGAATGAAAAGGGACAGAGGACTTTATCCACAACAGAGCCAGTGATTGGTGCAGGGAAGATGACGCTCTACCTGTGGACTCTATTGTTGTTTTGATATATTCCCTAGGTTTCATGTGAATAGTAGTTGTTTGTTATCCTAAAATGGCTGCTGTTCATTAAAGTGGAGAAAGTTTAGCATAATCCTCGCCTCCGGTCCTGACATAGAATCAAGACACACTCACAGAAACCAGAGGGCCCGGACACCAGTAGCTCTCTAACTGTTGGATTCTTGAACCACTTCCTTGGTAAACCATCGTGCACTGCACTCGGTGATGGATGCATATGCTTACTTTTAAGACTGCTTATTTCTCACTTCACTTCATCACATCTGTTTCAGAACTAAACATCCCCTGACGCAGGGCTATTCCAGCCCGAAAAGCATTGGGATGGGATTGTTTAATTTGTTGATTCAACATATGATTGGATTATGAAGAACACAGAATTATGGAATTTCATGGGAATGGATTACAATAAAGAAAGAATTTGAAAAGACATTTAAGTCTAATTGAATAAAATGTAAGTTAAATCACGGAACGTTGCATGAAAATCTCCCTAAGAGGAATATAGCTGTACAATTGGGGGACGCTTCCTCAGGGGGGACACTATTGGAATAAGTCTGAGATAATGTCATCAGCATTGTCAAGAGTGACCTGAGGAAGAACAACACTGGGGTCTGATCTGGGGCCATTCTCGGAGTCACAGCTAGAATCTTCGGCTGTTGAGACTCCGGCATTCACCCCCTCAGTCGCGCACCCCACTAATGCTGCTGCAGCAAGGGTCTGGCCTCTACCATCTCACTCCTGATGCGGGGTGGGGCCTACGCAAAGGTGGATGTTTGTGTCTGGTCGACCTAGGGATGGTAGGGACCACTTGGCTCATTGGATGGGAGTGCTCATCGTAAGTGTCTATCCAAATCCAGGCCTGTTCCGGAGAATCGAAGAATGTTGTTTGGCCAGCTAAGTGGATCTGTAGTACGTAAGTGATGTAGAGTTCTCAAAGATGCTACTTTACGCCCAGAAAAGATGCCCTTTGTTGTTGCACAGCTGCAGTATAGTATGGGACTATGGAGAGTTTCATGTTCTCCACCTAGAAGGGACCTGTGGTGCGGGGCTGTTGAAGAAGAAAGTCAATGTCTCGAAAATGCTGGAGACTGGCCACCACTGAGGGCTGATCAAGGGGTGGAGGGCGGGCAAGCTCTTTCAAGTGCATAACATTTTGAAAGGCCCACCGGGGTAACCAATCCTTGCAGCCGGTCCTCAAGTAAGGGAATCCTCAATGCCCCCTCGATGTTTTTGTGGAGCCCAATCACTTGGATGTTGTTGCGTCTGGCTCTACCTTCTTGGTCTTCAATCCTGGCTTCAAGCTTTTTCACATGCTGTGCCATGCCGATGAATTGAAATGTGTGAGCCTTCGTGATAGGTGTTAGCTCAGCCTCTGTAGTTTCAACAGTATGGACACAGCCATTTTGTGATGGTTGTCTCTCAGAAGACTACCAATGAATTTTCTGAGAGTGAACTTGTGAATCTATTTTAGTTTCTAGATCCTAGGGCTTCCCTCGTGGAGCTAATTGCTGCCAATATAACATCCAATTTATCTCCAGTAGTGTGGTGCAGCTCTGGAGGCTGCTAGAGGTTTATGGGTGGAGGGTACAGCCCTCAGTCACAACCTGTGGTCTAGTAGCCCTCTTTCGCCCGAAGTGTGCGCCCCATGGCCCTTAGCGAGAGGAGGAGGTGCCAGTTGTTGGGGTCGAGATGCAGTTTAGCGCAAGTGACCCAACCAGGTCAGAGCGTCCCAGGCACCTCTGCGGGAGTGATGGAGGCAGCTGAGGTGCTAGAGAGGAACAGGAGAAAAATGGCAGTACTCCCGGGTTCCATAGGAAGAGAGGTGCATGTACATTTCCTCAGCTACTCCTTGTAGAAGGGTAAGGCAGGTGCCTCTATTGACTCCGATCGGATGCTTGAGCAGCAACCAGGAACCCCAGTGAAGGCAGCGGCAATGCTTTTTTAAAGATCTATGGATACTGTTCAGCCATGTGTGTTTGTACGATCCCTGCACATCTGTTAACAGGATTGGCAGTGAAGGGATGAAGAGCACGGTACCCTGGACAGCAAGATATCCTAGGGCAGAGGGTATTTAGACGCTTGAGCCCATAGTCGTCTGTTGGCGGGCAATGTCCAGTAGTCTCGGCCTGCATTAAGCGATGGTGGGGTCACTCATCGTGCCTCGACTGGTTCTGCAGTGGTGTCACTAGTCCAAAGGGGAGGGTTCTCATCTCCCCTACAGTATATGGCTCAACTGTGGTCACAGAGCAGTGGGGGCCTGGGTCAGGCTTTTCAATACGTGGAGAAGCGCCTCCGCACCCCAGTCCAGAAGTGCCATCTCCTGAAGGTCCACTTGGCCCCACCTCAATCTCCCTGTGGTTCCCACTCTCATTGCAGCCAGCAACGCAGGAGGAGGAGGGACAATCCAGTTCAGGCAGTGCCCTCACAACTGGATAGGCCACTCCTGGTTGCTTAGCATGCCTCGGTACGGTCAGTGCGGCTTGTCCCTGTCCCATTTTGCCACTCCATGGGATTGCTAACCTCTCCTCTGGAGCAGCGGTTGCCGTCCTCCAGAGGCGCCTCCAGTGTCGGAAGTCATTCCCACAGGATCCAATACCCCACAGTATTCAAAACCTTGGTCCTTCGAAGGGGGTTCCAGATGGAGAAATAAGATGGTAGCCCTCCCCTGTAAATCAAACAAAGTACCATTCCAATTGCATTTTCAAACAGTTCTATATCCAGTAACTTATTACTGAAAAGTATTTAATGCTTACCTGTTCCAGGCTTGCTTGGTTCTAAAAATAAACAACAGTATATTTTTTATACAAAAACAATTGGCCTAGAGTTTAGTTCTTGAGTGTGTGAATTCATTTGCTGACTGAGTGTGTACATCACATTAACACTGTCCTCTGATACTGCCTTACTGCTCGACCAAGCTACCACTTTAGAGGGTAAGGTTCTATCTAACTTTAACCTCTGCCTACCTCTGGAGACTCTTGGACTCTATATACTGCACCAAAGTGCGGTACAGAGTGTATATAGAGCCAATTTCTTACACAGAGAGATTAAGTGATTTGCCCAGAATCCCAGAATGTTGAGCGTCTCGCTGAGACCAAGTTCCCCATTTCGAGGTCGACCGCCCTAGCCGTTAGGCCACATTCTGTCTTGTTGCAGGGATTCTGCTTGGAAGCAGAACTGTGCCTTGGGAGAACAGGATGTCACAATGTAGGGACTGAGTCTCTCTACCACATCAGTACCTGTAGGCCAAAAGCTGATTTGCTCACAGTGCCTCACTTGAACTCCTAACCTTTCCAGAATACCAGGTGATTTTGGCAAACCTAGAACATGAACCTTTAGTCCCCAAGGGAATAGTGGAAACATCATCACCTTTAGTTTCTCACTCGTGCATGTCCACAGTAAAAAAGGAAAGACACAAAGAATGTTCACAATATATTCATTAAAACTATTGTAGCCTATTTTGAAGCAAGTGTGCTATGATTAGTAAACAAATACAATGTAATCAATATTACAAGCAGGCTGCAAACATTGAACAACCCAACCATGAAAACTAATATATCTATATAGGCCTACCGTCACTTAGGGATTTCTGGGATTGGCACCGGACCCCATATCTGGTGTGTGTAGTTAGGTGGTCCGCATCTTAGGTGTAAACTCCGTTTACACAAGGCTGCTGTTTCTGTCTGTTCTAGGACTGGTTTCTCTGCTAGAATTTTCCTCTCTTCCCCACAAGGGGGGGGAGACACGGTTTATATGATAAGAACTACTGTGTTAAATAACTGCAGCTGTGCTACAGTGTAATGTCTAAAAACGTTAGGAGATGTTGCTGACTCTGGGCACAAGAAAACAGTACACCATGTTGTTCGACCTTGTGTGAGAAGTTGACCTGGCATATGCTGGGCACTAGTTATAGTGGCCACCTTGCACCAGTCCAATTCGACTCTTGGTAGATAGGTTTAAGACGTCCTTTTAAAGAAAGCTATCCTAGTGGTAGCTGTGGAGAGCAGCCTTCAGGCTAAGTCTCTGAGGAATGTAAAGCAGCTTGTTTTACCTTATAATCTCTTGAATTACCAAATGAAAAGGACACCACACAGGTATATATATCAAATATATATGTATTTATTTCTAGATACCCTCTACTAATGTCTTTATGAGATTAGAACCCAGATACACATTCAAATGTCAACAGTTCTCAATAAAATAAGCACAAATATGGCTGTAGCCCTAGGGGCGTACCAGACCATATACTAAGAAAATGGTTTAACAAACTCGACTTGCAAAATGTCAAAGCCTAGGGCCTTGGGAATCGCTGGGGCTTCACTACTGCAGTGTTAGCAGGTAAGTAACAAGCCCACGGGAGACGCGTGCAGTGTCTAAACACAGCCGTGGGTTTCCTATAGGTTACAATGGAGCAAGTCGCTGTTTGTATTTTAAAGTTTTAGGGCACTTCGAAGAAGTCAACAAGCAAGCCACTTACAGGGT
Organism: Triturus cristatus; assembly: GCF_964204655.1. Lineage (NCBI taxonomy): Eukaryota > Metazoa > Chordata > Amphibia > Caudata > Salamandridae > Triturus > Triturus cristatus. The sequence continues at coordinate 733,402,444 of NC_140579.1, read as the reverse complement.
AAGTATTTCGAGGGCCAACACACACTTGGGCACCAGAGTGCACGAGTTACCTCACCCACGGAAGCCGGGTGCACAGGTGTCTTTTGGTGTCGGGTCGCGATGCTGTTTTCAATGGAGACCAATGAAGACTTGCTGCTTGAGACGACTGAAGAGGTGTCCGCTGGAATCGGAAGAAGGATTGCAGATGAAGAGGACCTGAAAATTGAGGGGACAGTGTTCAAAGTCACTTGCCAGTGACCGGTGGCCAGCAGGATGGATGACCACTGATGTCGCGTCATTTCAGGTCCTCGACGGTGATTTGTCTCTTCGCTCACGAGGTCCAGGAGGGATCGACGATGACCAGCAGCTGGATTCGGAGTGTCCCACAACGTCTGCAGCTGATGACAGTGTCGGCAACCGGATTGGTGCCAACAAGCCTTGGCAACTGCAAGTCTCGTGTGGACTGAAGATTGACGATGATGCAGACCAGAAAGGTCTGATGGACTTACCCAGTGAGGGTAAGTGAGGGCAGGCCCGGAGCAATCAAGAGAGCCCTTGAAGTTGATGAGAAAGTCTTCGTGTGAGTCACTAGCCAACGGGCAATTAACCGCAAAGACGCCTTTGCAGGAAAAGTTCCACAGGAGCCCACGGTCACTCGGGACGGAGTAGGCTGCTGATTTTCGGTACCAGACCTGCTAGGGACTTGGACTACAGATGGTCAAAAGCATAAGTTCGTAATATGTTGTTTAGGGTTTGCACTTGAAATCAGTGCACGGTTCCCTGGTATTGCTGTTCCTCGTCACTCGTGGGGTTCAGATGCCACAGCTTCACTGGGGACTCAAAATGGCCATCAAGAGGTCAGAAAATCTACTTCAGGGGACTCAGGGACTTTGGACTCCGGCGGGAGCGGTGAAGTTTGCAACCGTTGAGTAAAGTTAATGGTGCCTGCCAAGCAGGGGAGTCACTCCTTGACTCCAAGGGAGATTCTTCAGTCTTCCAGAGATAGTGGAACGTCGAAGGGCCAGGATTCTTCTCTGTAGAGCGTCGTCCAGGGTAATCCGAATTGCATTGGCAATGCTTGGTATCTTATAGTGAAGATAGGGAAGGGACTAGTTCTATGACCACTCCTCTAGGAGGGTCAGGGTAGTGGGTGGTTACACCCACTTCCCTTTGTCCAGTTTCGCGCCAGAGCAGGGGCAGGTAGCCCCTGAACCGGTTTGAGCTGGCATATGCACAGAGGAGCCTACTGCTCCCCCAGTGCAGGACTTCAAAGCACTCTAAGAGTGCACCCACCCAGCTCCAATACACTAAATCCTGTCTGGGATGTGGTGACACCTCCCTGTGACAGGATACCTTTTGTTGGGCTTCCTCCACTGCGAGTTTCGGTCAGCAGCAGGAGGGCAGCCCGGTGTCTGTGCTGGTGGCATCCATTTTGTGATGCCAGGGCTCTAGAAGATTTCTACCGTTTAGTACAGTGGGTACATGTCATCCCCTCTAGAAGGGTGGGATCATACTCCCACACCAGTTACTGGTGTGGGGGTATGATTCCAAGTTGTTTGACACCAAACACAACATGTTTTGATGCAGTCATTCCAAAGTTAGCATTTACCGCGAGGTTATAATGTACTTAAGAGTATATGGTTTAACCGCATCCACAAACAGCAGCAGAGAATAGACTCTGCCAGCTGCAGAGGGGTCCTGCTCATGCAGAAGCACCCCCTCACATAGTAAACCAAGCACCCTGCCCTCAGGATTGTTAGGGCCTGCAAGAGGGGTGACTGATAGGTTTATATGTGTGTGTATGGTAAGATATAGGAACCTATACCTCAGTGAGGAGTGCTAACACTACCTCACACAGGCTGCAGTAGCAGGCCTGTGGTGTCAGATTTAGTCTTCTTCCCAGGGGTGGCATAATACATGCTTCAGCCCCTGGTAGGCCTGTGAAGTACCAATGCCCTAGGTACCTAAGGTACCATATACTAGGGGCTCATAAGGTACCACTGTATCCAATCACTAGTGCATCTAATATGCACACCAATCATTTTAGGGAGTAAGCAGATAGGCTGGGGTCCTGGATAGCAGGATCCCAGCCAGACTAGACAAAAACCATTCAAACACCAGGAAAAAAGTGGGGGCAACCATATAGTCAGATTCCACCTTCCTACATATCCCCCCGCCAAACAAAAGGAGATAAGGCTAACCTTGCCCAGTTAAGCATTTATTTCCTGAGTGGCCATATAAGGAAGAACCTGCACTAGCATGGTTGCTCCCTGTCTCATGGTCCACTTGGGAAATCCTACCCCAAGGGGTTTGGAGTTTCTCCAAAGTCTAGGGAAGTTACCTGTATTGTTTTCTGGTACAGAAGTAGGCTGGTGGGGTGTCTGAGTCTGGAAGTGAGGCCCTATTTGGGGTGGTGTCAACTTCCTCAGCACACTGGTCACCATGGAAGCCTTTCTGTCCATGACTGTGTCATATCTGGCCCTAAGGGTCAACCTCTGGCTGCCTACAGCTGGGGGTTGGGTCCCTCTGGTTGGAATAGTGGAGGGCATTGGAATGTTTGGGGCAACTATGCTCCAGGTTTCCCTGTGCCCAACAAAGTCCATCTGGGGGGTACCTGTACCTAGGGGTAAGGGGGATCCCTCAGTGTGTAGAGGAATATTCACCTGGCTAGAACTACTCTGCTGGGTGTCCCTAATCTGCTGATGAGGGGGTTCCTCTGGACAGGGGCCCACTAGGGGTCCACTGACCTCCCTGACCTCTGCAGCCCTGGGCTGACTGAGGCAGGGTAGAGAGGGGCAGGATACCTGCTCCAGACTGGGTGCCAACTTAGAAGGATCCCCTGCCGTCAGAGTTGTGGCCAGGACAGGCCTGACCACTTCTGGGGCAGTTACTTCACAAGGGGCAGGGTCAGTTCCCTTAGAAAGCTGACCCTTACCTTTAGTCCGGTGGGGGTAGGACTGTTCCTCACCCCCTATGCTCTCTGTGTGTGTGGAGTGATCCATAGTTTCAGGCTTCACTCCCCTTAATTTCCCCTGGGGTGGAGGTGAGGCCCTCAGGGTCTCATCCACTCTCTCAGGGATGCCTAACATTCTTAAATGGGCATTGTGGTCTACCTCAGCCCAGGCTGAGATTTCCAGATCATTCCCCAGTAAACAATCCACAGGCAAGGTTAGGGACACTGCCACTCTCTTTGGGCCAGTGACCCCTCCCCAGCTGATATTTACCACTGCCATGGGATGGTATGTCCTAATTCCATCAATATTGGTCACCTGGTAGCTAATCTCAGGTAAAAGCTGTTCTAGGGGCACTAGTCTCTTTGTCACCATGGCGACACTAGCCCCTGTGTCCCTGTAGGCCACAGCCTTCTGACCATTGATCATGGGCTCTTGTCTGTACCTGCCCAAGATATTGGGACTCATGGTAAAATTGGCAAACCCCATGCCACCATCACAGACTAGAGTTGCTTGTGTAGGGGACCTGGTTAGGCCAGAGTCCACCTGAGTTCCCCAAGAAAGCCCAACTAAGTTTTTGGGTGCACTCCCACCACCTGGGGGATTACTACTGGTAGTAACAGGAGGTGTTGGAGCTGCAGTGGGAGGAACATTTTCTTTATTGCCATTCTTTGGACAGCTGGAGTCAGTTTTCCAGTGGCCAGGTTGCTTGCACACATGGCAATATGGTTCCTTATTGGAAGAGGAAGGATTTTGGGACCCACCCCCAGAACTGGGTTTTTGGGGCCCTTCAGAGGACTTGTCTGTTTTATTATCCCCACCTTTCTCTTTGGGCTTAGTGGAATCTTTCTTCTGGTCACTACCTTGGTTCTTGGGCCTTACCCTGGTTCTGACCCATTTGTCTGCCTTCTTTCCCAATTCTTGGGGAGAGGTCAGATCAGAGTCCACCAGGTACTGGTGTAAGAGTTGGTTTTGACAATTATTAAGGATCTGCTCTCTCATAATCAAATTATACAATCCTTTAAAGTCAGTGACTCTACTGCCAACTATCCAACCCTCCAGAGCCTTGGTAGCACAATCTGCAAAGTCCACCCAATCCTGAGTCTGTGCTTTCTGGGTGTCTCTGAACTTAGACCTGTATTGTTCAGTGGTTAAGCCAAACCCATCTATTAATGCACTCTTCAGGGATTCATAGTCATTAGCATCCTCTTCTCTAACAGTGAGGAGCTTGTCTCTACCTTTATCTGAAAACGAGAGCCACAAGATTGCTGCCCACTGTGTCTGGGGGACCTGTTGAACTCTACAGGCCCTCTCCATAGCAGTTATCCATTTGTGGATATCATCCCCACTCTGGTAGGGAGGAACAACCTTGGACAGGTTCCTATGGTCTGGAATGTAATCTCTGCCTCTAGGGACACTGTTGCTGCCACCAGGGGTATCTAGCCCCTCCTTCTTAGAAGCTCTTTGGAGCTCGAAGGCTTCCCTATCTAAGGCCAATTGCTTGGTTCTGAGGGCAAGCCTAGCTTCCTCATACTGGAGCATCTTGAACCTTCTGTCAGAGGAGGTCTCCCTGGGATAGGTGGAGTTCCTCTGGTGACCAGATTCTCTTCCAGAGTGATATGAATGGTCAGAGTCCCTTGAGGGGGACCTAGGCCTTTCTCCCAATTTGTCAGCTCTCTTAAGGAGAATTCCTCTGTTCCTTTCAGACCCTTCTGGGTCTGGCTCTTCAATCACAGACTCCAGGTCATCTTGATTTTCATCATCAGACCCAGAGACTATGGTTGACCCACTCCCTGATGCAGACCCACTAGCTCCTAGAGCTTGTCTCAGGTCATCTGCTACTAACAGATCTATCAGGTGTTGTGAGGAGGGACTCCTGCCCACCCTCAGTTGTCTTTCAAAGCACAAGGCCTTCAGGTCAGTGTAGGCTATGTCTTTGTACTGAGATGGGGTGGACCCACTGGCTCCACCTTGGTGAGACATACTAGTGTTGTGCAGTGTTGTACTACCTACACTAGTTGAGGCCTACTGAACCTAACTTGAGCTGTAGCAAGGGTGTGCTTCTCACTTCACAAACAGCTCTAAGTTCAGTAGAACTTATTGATACTAGCTTGACTTTATATGTACCTTGAGTACCTTTAGTGGTTTTCAGTTAGTAATTCAAATAGAGATTTTCTGGTAAAACAATGGCAATCTGGAATCCCACACGCTGCCCACCAATGTGAGAAGTTGGCCTGGCATATGCTGGGCACTAGTTATAGTGGCCACCTTGCACCAGTCCAGTCCAATTCGATTCTTATGGTAGATAGGTTTAAGAGAACCTTTTAAAGAAAGCTATCCTAGTGGTAGCTGTGGAGAGCAGCCTTCAGGCTAAGTCTCTGAGGAATATAAAGCAGCTTGTTTTACCTTATAATCTCTTGAATTACCAAATTAAAAGGACACCACACAGGTATATATATCAAATATATATGTATTTATTTCTAGATACACTCTAATAATTTCTTTATGAGATAAGAACCCAGATACACATTCAAATGTCAACAGTTCTCAATAAATTAAGCACAAATATGGCTGTAGCCCTAGGGGCGTACCAGACCATATACTAAGAAAATGGTTTAACAAACTCGACTTGCAAAATGTCAAAGCCTAGGGCCTTGGGAATCACTGGGGCTTCACTACTGCAGTGTTAGCAGGTAAGTAACAAGCCCACGGGAGACGCATGCAGTGTCTAAACACAGCCGCGGGTTTCCTATAGGTTACAATGGAGCAAGTCGCGGTTTGTATTTTAAAGTTTTAGGGCACTTCGAAGAAGTCAACAAGCAAGCCACTTACAGGGTAAGTATTTTGAGGGCCAACACACACTTGGGCACCAGAGTGCACGAGTTACCTCACCCACGGAAGCCGGGTGCACAGGTGTCTTTTGGTGTCGGGTCGCGATGCTGTTTTCAATGGAGACCAATGAAAACTTGCTGCTTGAGACGACTGAAGAGGTGTCCGCTGGAATCCGAAGATGGATTGAAGATGAAGAGGACCTGAAAATTGAGGGGACAGTGTTCAAAGTCACTTGCCAGTGACAGGTGGCCAGCAGGATGGATGACCACTGATGTCGCGTCATTTCTGGTCCTCAACGGTGATTTGTCTCTTCGCTCACGAGGTCCAGGAGGGATCGACGATGACCAGCAGCTGGATTCGGAGTGTCCCACAACGTCTGCAGCTGATGACAGTGTTGGCATCCGGATTGGTGCCAACAAGCCTTGGCAACTGCAAGTCTCGTGTGGACTGAAGATTGACGATGATGCAGACCAGCAAGGTCTGATGGACTTACCCAGTGAAGGTAAGTGAGGGCAGGCCCGGAGCAATCAAGAGAGCCCTTGAAGTTGATGAGAAAGTTTTCGGGTGAGTCACTAGCCAACGGGCAATTAACCGCGAAGACGCCTTTGCAGGAAAAGTTCCACAGGAGCCCATGGTCACTCAGGACGGGGTAGGCTGCTGATTTTCGGTACCAGACCTGCTAGGGACTTGGACTACAGATGGTCAAAAGCATACGTTCATTGAATGTTGTTTAGGGTTTGCACTTGAAATCAGTGCACGGTTCCCTGGAATTGCTGTTCCTCGTCACTCGTGGGGTCCAGATGCCACAGCTTCACTGGGGACTCAAAATGGCCATCAAGAGGTCAGAAAATCTACTTCAGGGGACTCAGGGACTTTGGACTCCGGCGGGAGCGGTGAAGTTTGCAACCGTTGAGTAAAGTTACTGGTGCCTGCCAAGCAGGGGAGTCACTCCTTGACTCCAAGGGAGATTCTTCAGTCTTCCAGAGATAGTGGAACGTCAAAGGGCCAGGATTCTTCTTTGTAGAGCGTCGTCCAGGGTAATCCGAATTGCATTGGCAATGCTTGGTATCTTATAGTGAAGATAGGGGAGGGACTAGCTCTATGACCACTCCTCTAGGAGGGTCAGGGTAGTGGGTGGTTACACCCACTTCCCTTTGTCCAGTTTCGCGCCAGAGCAGGGGCAGGTAGCCCCTGAACCGGTTTGAGCTGGCATATGCACAGAGGAGCCTACTGCTCCCCCAGTGCAGGACTTCAAAGCACTCTAAGAGTGCACCCACCCAGCTCCAATACACTAAATCCTGTCTGGGAGGTGGTGACACCTCCCTGTGACAGGATACCTTTTGTTGGGCTTCCTCCACTGCGAGTTTCGGTCAGCAGCAGGAGGGCAGCCCAGTGTCTGTGCTGGTGGCATCCATTTTGTGATGCCAGGGCTCTAGAAGATTTCTACCGTTTAGTACAGTGGGTACATGTCATCCCCTCTAGAAGGGTGGGATCATACGCCCACACCAGTTACTGGTGTGGGGGTATGATTCCAAGTTGTTTGACACCAAACACAACATGTTTTGATGCAGTCATTCCAAAGTTAGCATTTACCGCGAGGTTATAATGTACTTAAGAGTATATGGTTTAACCGCATCCACAAACAGCAGCAGAGAATAGACTCTGCCAGCTGCAGAGGGGTCCTGCTCATGCAGAAGCACCCCCTCATGTCGTACTTTAGAATTTGGGACCGCGTAAGAGGCAGGGCCCTACTCCTGTCTATCCCAGTATTAGTGAACCGCGAATGGTTAATGCGGTATGTACAAGTGCTTTTTGTAACGTTTTAGCTATGAATGCACTGTGTATACGCTATTTCACATCACTACGTGGGTTCCATTTTGTATCGGTGGCCATCTTATGGTTGCCCTCACATAGGCTATATAGCATGAAGCGAATACGGGCCTTTTAGAGCACATGTGCCTTTCTTTGACTTTTCCGTGACCTGGGCAGCTTGGCTCCGCTGCCCCAGGTCAAACTGGTCCCACGAGTTCCCCGTCCTCTGGCCACCTGTGATTAGCATCAGGGCTTGACACACCATAAAGTCTTTTCATCCTACACGAGCCTCCAGCTAATCTCTTTCGCATCTGACTGTTCCTGCTTTATGGCTTGTTTTCCAAACAGGAGATGCTCATGTTTATTGGGGCCTATCGATATCTGATGTGGGATCTGAGCCTTGCTGTGTAAATAATGACGGGCTGGCCTAACTGGAATGTGGGATGGTCATCATGACTCTGCCTTTTCGTTTGAAATGTATACATGTAATGGCCATATCGTAAACTAAGGAATGTATGCCTGAGGCAGGATATTCTGTATCTAAGAAGAAGCCCGTTTCTGTGATTTTCAGCAGTCTCCTGAGAACATACACGCTGTTGTACTTCTAGGATACCTGTAATTGGTCTGCAGCCAATAAATTGATATTTGACTTCACCCAGAAGACTCTGTGTTTCTGTAGGTCTGAAACAGGAAGAACCCGAAGTCATAGGGTGTGTTCCCCTGCACCGCTGGGCTTAAAATTCCCAGTACTTCACTCACATAGTAAACCAAGCACCCTGCCCTCAGGATTGTTAGGGCCTGCAAGAGAGGTGACTGATAGGTTTATATGTGTGTGTATGGTGAGATATAGGAACCTATACCTCAGTGAGGAGTGCTAACACTACCTCACATAGGCTGCAGTAGCAGGCCTGTGGTGTCAGATTTAGTCTTCTTCCCAGGGGTGGCATAATACATGCTTCAGCCCCTGGTAGGCCTGTGAAGTACCAATGCCCTAGGTACCTAAGGTACCATATACTAGGGGCTCATAAGGTACCACAGTATCCAATCACTAGTGCATCTAATATGCACACCAATCATTTTAGGGAGTAAGCAGATAGGCTGGGGTCCTGGATAGCAGGATCCCAGCCAGACTAGTCGGCGCGATTTCAGCTGTACCGGTCCAAGCCAGAGGTTCGTGAGGAGCTTCGTGTGGAAATTCTGGAGGAAGGCCACCACTTCATCGACCCCTGCATGTCGACGTGGTCCGAAAGTCTTTTCTGCGAGGTTCTCCGCGTCCCGACGGCTACGAAGGACTGCTGCCCTGATTAATCGCCCTGTTTTGGACCCTTGACGATTTTTTGGTAGAGCGAAACAATCGAGAGAGTCTTCTGGTGACGCCATCGATCATCAATATTCAGTTAAGTATAAGTGGAGCGTCTCCTAGTTTGAATTTGGTATCCTTCGGGATCATTTTGATTTGGTGCTTGCAAGTCCCAAAGCCAGAGGACTCGTGTATTCACGAGACTATCGTATTCTTTAATCCTTTGACGTTTGAAACTAGACTAGTGAGCGAAGATGCCTGGTTCTAGTGTATTTTGTAGATTGTTTTGTTTGGGTTGTGGAAGGGATTTCCAGTTAGAGGATTCATGTCCGGTTCCTCCAATTGGAACTCCAACTGATGAGCTTTATGTAAAACATGGCGTGGGCCCCATTGCATATAATGAAATATGGATCCGATACACCAGAAAGGACGGTGTTTTAAAATGGCCCCAAAATGGTAGTTTCAATACAGATATCTTAGATAATTTGTAAGTTAAATTGTTTAAAAAGAAAGCCCGGCCGGCGATGTTTGATTCTTTCCGCCTATGGCGAAAGGAAGCCAAACAGAAGGAAATTAAGCTAGCGAAAAGAAATAAGAGAGAGAGAGGTATGTCAGTGATGCAAGCAGCTGTGCAATTTAAAGATAATGAGGAGGAACAAATGAAGGAACAGTTACATAGGCAGCGCAAACTAGGGATTGATAAATGTTACCCTGTTTTGTCACCCCTTGTGCAAGATGACACACAAGAGAATGAGAAAGATTCCCTAATGTCCCATTTGTTAAGTTCGCCACCCCCATATGCGCAAAATGCCACCGCACCTCCACAGCTTGTGAATGCGCAGCCTCTAGTAAATATGCCGCAAGCCTTCCCACAGGCGCCAGCTCCTCTTCAGCTGACTCCTATCCCTGCAGTGCAGCCCTCTCAAGGGCCGCCAGTTTTGCTACCTGTTACCCCCGCGCTTCCTGCGACTGTGTCTAACACGCCAGCGGCTTCCCCTGGCGCTCCTTCTTATACTACCCAGGTACCTGTATCTGAATCTGTTTTTCTTCCCTCTGTCTATCCCCCCATTTTTGCCTCAACTTCTCCTTCAGCACGACAACGACTAGCTAATGTAGTTACTAGTCTAATGTCGCCTCTCTTTGGGTCATCTAGTGCGACTCCTGCCTTACAGCGTAAGCAATTGCGCAGTCAGCTGCCTGATTCTGACGAGAAAGAGGTGTTAGATCATCTGGCGCGTAGGTGGATTGGTTTCCCTTCATGCTATGATGTGGAATCAGTTGTTGACGTGTTTCATCAATGGGATGCCCCGAAACAGAGGTATGTGTTTGAGAAAATGTGTGAAATCCTCTGTGAGGAATTGGATGATCATGGTAGAGATCCAAGCCCGCAGGAGTAGTGTCAAGTGAGATTCGATTTTGGAAATAAAGCAGTTGCGATCTTATTATCCTTGAGGAATGATGATTGTCAACAGCCGTTGTTTACACAAGATTTCCCTGTGGGGAGAAAGGGAAAAGCGCGACAATACCCTATGAGAGAAGTCCCTCTGGTATGGAAGGAAGCTGTTGCGGCTGATGCCGCTCATGGTATTGCTGCTATGCCAGCACATTTTCAGCGTGTTTGGGTGCATGTCCCATGGAAGCGATCTGAGGTGTTAGCGCTCAAGCAGACATTGCCTGATCCCCGTAAAAACCCTGCAGGATATTATAAGGAGTTATCACAAACTGCAGAATCGTGTGTCATGAATCTAGCCGATATAGATATGTTGGGAATGTTGTTCCACAGCCTTTATGGGGATCCATCCGTAATACGGATCATGCTGCAGAGCTAGGGGGTACATGGGCTAATATCATTGCTGCAGACGCTAGACAAGTTGGTGGTGCGAAACCTGAGCCTTTGGTAGCAGAACTCCCTGGTAGAATTATTACCTACATGAAAACTATAATGCCCGCGATGCGCGTAAATTGGGATAAACTATCCGCATGTAAGCAGAAGAAAGATGAGACAGTGTCTGATTTCTTTACCAGGTTTGAAGAAACGTTTATCGACCACAGTGGTCAAGACATGAGCACTGAAGGTGGCCAACGGTTATTTGTTGATAAATTTGTGCAGAATCTACTTCCTGAGTTGTGTAAGAAATTAAAAGACTCAGAAAGTTCTTGGGCTGTTTCCTCTTCAGCGCAAATACTGGCTACTGCACAGTATTATGAGAATAGAGACAAAGATGAGAAGGATAGAACAGATAAGAAAACGAAAGAACTAAAGACAAAGGTCCTTTTACAGCAGGCCTATCCACCACGTGGAGGACAGAATAATTATAGGCAGACACAAGGTATCTATCAGCAACCCCAACAGTTTCAGAATAATCAGCAAATGAATGGGTATTATCAACCACGAATCCCTGTAGGTCCCAACCAATGTTCATATTGCAAAGAGGAAGGTCATTTTAAATATAGTTGCCCTAAATTAATGCAGCGTAACAGTAATGCGTATGGCGCAAGAGGTAGAGGTGGTCAGCAAGCTCCTAGAGGCAGAGGGCGTGGAAATGCTCCCCAGAACGCGCGTCCTCTTCCGCCTCAAAATACCATAAATAGCTTTGATCAGCAAGCCAATGCGACTGGCAATACAGCTCAGTACTACAATAATGATTATTATGCGGAAGACGACAATGTAGAAGATAATGATTACTAGGACAGCCGTAGACAGAGAGAGGGAGTTGTTTCAGTGCCAGTGGATCAGAGCGGACCTTATGTTAAAGTAACTACAGCAAATGTAACGGAGCCCTTTCTGCTGGATACTGGTGCTGCAAAGAGTTCAATTATGCATTCAAAACTCCCTGGCGCGCCTTTGTCTGGCAAAATAAATGTCTCAGTAGGTTTTTCTGGCGCCCCAGTTAGGAACCCGATTTCTAGTCCTATGTCACTTTCTGTTGGACCTTGTGAGCTAAAAGCACCCCTCATTCTAACGACAGGTTGTGGTGAAAATTTGCTAGGCTTAGATTTGCTAAAAAGATTGCATGCGACGCTATATTGTTCTCCCTCAGGAGTACAACTTACATTAGGTAAGAAAGTGATTTCCCCAATGTATTTGTCTAAAAATGCAATGCCATCTGAATTATCATCCCTTCCGGATGCCCTGTGGGCTACTGGTCCCAATGATGTGGGTCTTTTGGAAATACCGCCATATGTGGTCACTTTAAAAGCCAATGTCAGATTGCCACGTATTCCTCAGTACAAGATCTCCAATGAAGGTCAGAAAGCATTGTTAGCAATTGTCAGTGATTTGATTAAAAAGGGTGTAATTGAAGAGACAAGAGGCAACGTTTGCAATAGTCCTGTTTTACCTGTCTTAAAACGAACGGACCCTTCACAGCCACATGTTTACAGATTTGTGATTGATCTTAGAGAGGTTAATAAGATTGTTGTGCCACAGTTTCCAGTTGTCCCTGATATAACTGCCTTGTTAACCATGATTCCAGCCTCCGCTGCATGGTTCTCAGTGATCGATCTGAAGAATGCCTTCTTTAGCATCCCAATTGCAGAGGAGAGCAGAGACATTTTTGGTTTCAGTTTAGGAGGCCGAAGCTTCCGCTTTAAACGCGCTCCACAGGGCTACTGTGAAAGCCCATCAATATACAGTCAGGCTTTAAAAGCGCAGCTTGATGCACTGGTTTTACCCAGTGGCGCTATCCTCATTCAGTACGTCGACGATTTACTAATCGCCGCGGATACTGAAAGGATTTGCAAAGAAGCTACATTGTCATTGTTGCGTCATTTGTCTGCCTTTCATCACAAAGTGTCTCTCTCAAAATTGCAATATTGTCGACAAGAAGTGACCTACTTAGGTCATCTCTTATCGAAGGAGGGAAGGAAACTGACCCCAGAAAGAATTCAAGCCATTGCACAGTTGAGTGTGCCAAGAACACAGAGAGAAGTGCGTGCTTTCTTGGGCATTACTTCATACTGTAGGCATTGGATTCCCAATTTTTCCTTGTTGGCAAAACCTTTGTTAGCCTTAACATGCAAAGACACACCGAATCCTATTCCATGGTCTGAAGAGTGTCAGAAAAGTTTTTGGGAATTGCGTAATGCATTATGTTCAGCTCCTGTGTTGGGTACCCCTGACTACAGCAAGCCTTTTACATTGTATGTTCATGAGAAAGATGGTTGCGCATTAGCAGTGTTAACACAGCCTTTTGGCGACAGACCGCGTCCATGCGCATATTTTTCGTCAACCTTGGACCCGGTAGCGAGGGCATTGCCAAGTTATCTGAGAGTCACAGCCGCTGCAGCCATGTCTATTCGACAGTCTGCTGGCCTAGTGATGGATCATACATTGATTGTTATGGTTCCACATGCTGTGGACACATTGTTAAACAGGACCAAGACACAACACTTAACTAGTGCGCGATTATCTGGTTATGAGCTGACACTGTTAGCAAATCATATACACATAAAGAGATGCAACACGTTGAATCCAGCTACACTATTACCAATTCCAGCAGATCTAGATGAGATTGAGCAACATGATTGTTTGTTCAGAACAGAAGAAGAGACGAAAGGGAGAGTAGATCTCAAAGATACTCCCCTGACTGAGTGTGATGGTACCTTATGGGTGGATGGTTCGTGTTTCAAGCTCCCGAATGGTGATACGACTGCTGCATATGCTATCACGACTTTGCACACGATTGTGGAAACTGCGCGTGTGCCACAAAATTCGGCTCAAGCAGCAGAATTGATTGCCCTTACGAGAGCATGCGTGTTGTCTGAAGGAATGAAAGTGAACATATATACGGATAGCCAGTACGCCTTTGGCGTGGCTCATAGTTTTGGGCGATTGTGGAAGGAACGTGGGTTCCTGACTTCGCATGGAGCTAAGATTCAGAATGGCAAGTTGGTGAATGATCTCCTTGAGTCGCTGACCCTACCGTTACAAGTTGCGATTATGAAATGCAGTGCGCACAAGAAAATCACTGATGATGTTGGTCGTGGTAATGCGTTTGCTGATGAAGTCGCGAAAGAAACAGCAAAAGATGTGAAGACTCGAATGTATGTTGCAGGCCCTGCCAGATGGGTTGGTGATGTTGGAATGTGCGAAAACACAATAGAGAGTGTAAAGTCCCTTCAAGCTGAAGCCACAGAGAAAGAGTTAAGCAAGTGGAGAGAAAGTATGCGTAAGTTGGATGAGAATGGTTGTTGGATTGATTTGTCAGAACATAGGCGATGGTTGTTACCTGATGCATATGTGCTTCCAGTGGTTACTATGGCACATGGAATGGCACATATCAGTACGAAAGGAATCTGTAAGTTGTTGGCTCCAGTATGGCAGAATGCTGGAATTCCTAAGTGTGCAGAGAATGTGGTCAAGAATTGTATGGTATGCTTGAAGTACAACCCTGGTAGGGGAACCCCAACTCCAGCTGGTCATTTTGCGCCTCCATCATATCCATTTGAAGTTTTGCAGCTAGATTTTATCCACATGGAAAGATGCAACAACCTGAAATATGTATTGGTGGTTGTTTGCGCTCTCAAAATGGATAGAGGCCTATCCTCTAAAAGATAACACTGCTCTATCCACAGCCAAAGCCCTTGTGAAGGAATTTTTCCCTAGGTTTGGAATGCCAAGAATGGTGTGGAGTGATAATGGGAGTGAGTTTGTGGGCCAAGTGATGAAGAATGTGTGTGAGGGACTAGGTATAAGGCAGAAATTTCACGCTGCAAATCACCCCCAATCAGCTGGATTAGTGGAGCGCTACAATGGCGCTCTAAAACTCAAACTGACCAAAATTCAAGCGAGCTCAGGTCTTAAATGGCCTGACGCTCTGCCTCTAGCACTCCTGTCCACCAGAATGACCGTGCATTCACGAGTGGGACTTAGTCCCTACGAGGTCGTTTTTGGCCGCCCGGCCAATGTATGGGGTGTGCCAAGACCGACGAAATTCAGTGAAATCGAACATCCAGTACTGCTTGATTACTTGTATGATTTGACGGTTAACCTGCGTGTTTTACACCAACAGGTGCATGATACTCTCCCCCCGGCTTCTGAAGCTCCTGGACACCCTATCGAACCTGGCACGTGGGTCCTTGTGAAAAACTTCCAGCGGAAAACCAACGATGAGCCTCGCTGGATTGGCCCTCATCTCGTGCTACTGTCTACAAGATCAGCTGTTTGAGTAAAGGGGAAAAGGAACTGGATCCACGGCGCCCACGTGAAGAGGATCCCTTTGCCTCTGCCGTATGACCAGTGGGTCCAGGAGGGTATCGCTGACTCTGAAACAGACACTGTACCTCGTTTTGTGCCGTTCAGTGATGCACGCATAAAAGGCACAACTTCAGCACAGGAGAGTGACGATATTTTGCAAGAAGCTGTGCCACCGTCAATTCGATTGGACACCACAGAGCCTGAACTCTTGTTTCAAGATCAGACAGTACCTGGCCGTCTCCACTACAATCTGAGACCAAGGCCTATGGACAAATAAATAATCTTTTCCTCACCTTTTTGTTTTTGATACCATAGCTCTCCCATCTGAAGGACTTTCTTGATTTTTGTTTTTCGAACCACCATCCGGGTTCAGCCGCAGGGTCGCGGTGCCAAGACTTTGGGGTACAGGCCGAAGACGTTAGGTCAACGCTTCTGGTTGGTCTAGGGCGTTCCCTGGACTGACAGGCGTACTCCTTAGCAGAAGAAACTCACCCGCCGCGAGCGGCACGATTAGAGGATGGAGTTTTTTAAGATGGAGAGACCCGCTGAGGAAATGAACTTTAAAGCAAGAATATGTAAAATAATGAAAAGCAAACGTTTTGTGTTTTTATGCCTGTTTGTATTATGTAGTATGGTAGTGTTTACTGTAGGATTTGTATTCTTCTCCTCTCAAGAGCCCATTGCACCCACTGTACAGCCTATACCTCCTCCTACTATCTCCTCACACTCTTTTCACCCTCTGCCTGAACATGAACAAGCTAGACGATCAGAGTTTGTGAATAACTCGTTTATTCAGCTCCTGCACCAGCACCAACTAGTCATGAATACAACAAATTGTTGGGTGTGCGGTTTAATGCCACATACCATTAATAAGGGTATTCCCTATCTAGTGCTGCCGTATAGTTACAATGGCTCGTCATGGGCATTCCAGACCATGTTTCTCTATGCTCTAGATGCATACTGCCCGCGACAGCCGCGTTCCATCAGACCTAGCACCAATAATAAAGCTTTAATGAAAGGAGTTGCCGATATGAGCAGAGATATCGATGCATACTCATCCATTCCCAAAGAAGAGTTGAGAGCTTATGTAGGGTGGAACGCGACGGGGTATAGTATTAGTCTAGGTGAAAAATAGCGAAAAATTTCATCCCCAATCTGGGTCGTACCCCACATAGGTCGGTTCTGTTTGCAAGGTAATGGTCAGAATCCTAGAGCTCAACTGGGAAGAAGTGACTGTACTGAAACGTACACTTTTCCGTCACAGTTTTCCCCTGCGTTTTTGGCTGCCAAGGGTACATATTTTATCTGCAATGACCGAGCATATACATGGTTGCCCCCTGACTTCTCGGGCACATGTTATATTGCAAATCTGCTACCGCCAACATTTACTGCCGCCTCCGACTATCACAAGACCAGAGTTGTGAGAGGAGTGATTAGTAAGGAGGATACTGCCGGTCAGGAAGCGGGAGATTTCTTTTTGGGTTTCCTGCCGTTTTGGGGACCTATGGTCAATAGTAGGAACCTGAGACAGCTGACTCGTGTGGTTGAATCCACTGTTAATGTAACGGCTGGTGCCCTTGGTAATTTGACAGCTGAGCTCCAAGCGGATCGCCTCATGACTTTACAGAACCGCATGGTTCTAGACGTCATACTTGCAGACCGTGGTGGGGTATGTAAGGTTATCCAATCCAGTTGTTGCATTTTCATACCAGACAACGCTCCAACAGTTTATCAAGCCATCTCCAAACTGCATAAAATATCTGAGTCCATACACGTGGATAAAGGAGATTGGTCACTGGTGGGGTGGTTCTGGGAACTGATATCTGCCTGGGGTTGGAAAGTTCTGATGCTCATTGGAATGATCTTAGCCATTCTTTTCCTGTTCTGTCTGTGCATACAGTGTGCTCCTGCGATATGTGGCCTCTGTGCTACATTATGTGTAAGGAAACCTGTATCGAGGGACGAGCTAAGTAATAGGATGATGCTACAGCAACATCTCCATGACTTCGTGAATATTGACCTAGACTCGGATTGAAATGAGTATAGTTATTGCCTATGTAAGGGCAAAAGGAGGGTCTGTCGTACTTTAGAATTTGGGACCGCGTAGGAGGCAGGGCCCTACCCCTGTCTATCCCAGTATTAGTGAACCGCGAATGGTTAATGCGGTATGTACAAGTGCTTTTTGTAACGTTTTAGCTATGAATGCACTGTGTATACGCTATTTCACATCACTACGTGGGTTCCATTTTGTATCGGTGGCCATCTTATGGTTGCCCTCACATAGGCTATATAGCATGAAGCGAATACGGGCCTTTTAGAGCACATGTGCCTTTCTTTGACTTTTCCGTGACCTGGGCAGCTTGGCTCCGCTGCCCCAGGTCAAACTGGTCCCACGAGTTCCCCGTCCTCTGGCCACCTGTGATTAGCATCAGGGCTTGACACACCATAAAGTCTTTTCATCCTACACGAGCCTCCAGCTAATCTCTTTCGCACCTGACTGTTCCTGCTTTATGGCTTGTTTTCCAAACAGGAGATGCTCATGTTTATTGGGGCCTATCGATATCTGATGTGGGATCTGAGCCTTGCTGTGTAAATAATTGCGGGCTGGCCTAACTGGAATGTGGGATGGTCATCATGACTCTGCCTTTTCGTTTGAAATGTATACATGTAATGGCCATATCGTAAACTAAGGAATGTATGCCTGAGGCAGGATATTCTGTATTTAAGAAGAAGCCCGTTTCTGTGATTTTCAGCAGTCTCCTGAGAACATACACGCTGTTGTACTTCTAGGATACCTGTAATTGGTCTGCAGCCAATAAATTGATCTTTGACTTCACCCAGAAGACTCTGTGTTTCTGTAGGTCTGAAACAGGAAGAACCCGAAGTCATAGGGTGTGTTCCCCTGCACCGCTGGGCTTAAAATTCCCAGTACTTCACTCACATAGTAAACCAAGCACCCTGCCCTCAGGATTGTTAGGGCCTGCAAGAGAGGTGACTGATAGGTTTATATGTGTGTGTATGGTGAGATATAGGAACCTATACCTCAGTGAGGAGTGCTAACACTACCTCACACAGGCTGCAGTAGCAGGCCTATGGTGTCAGATTTAGTCTTCTTCCCAGGGGTGGCATAATACATGCTTCAGCCCCTGGTAGGCCTGTGAAGTACCAATGCCCTAGGTACCTAAGGTACCATATACTAGGGGCTCATAAGGTACCACAGTATCCAATCACTAGTGCATCTAATATGCACACCAATCATTTTAGGGAGTAAGCAGATAGGCTGGGGTCCTGGATAGCAGGATCCCAGCCAGACTAGTCAAAAACCATTCAAACACCAGGAAAAAAGTGGGGGCAACCATATAGTCAGATTCCACCTTTCTACATATCCGCCCGCCAAACAAAAGGAGATAAGGCTAACCTTGCCCAGTTAAGCATTTATTTCCTGAGTGGCCATATAAGGAAGAACCTGCACTAGCATGGTTGCTCCCTGTCTCATGGTCCACTTGGGAAATCCTACCCCAAGGGGTTTGGAGTTTCTCCAAAGTCTAGGGAAGTTACCTGTATTGTTTTCTGGTACAGAAGTAGGCTGGTGGGGTGTCTGAGTCTGGAAGTGAGGCCCTATTTGGGGTAGTGTCAACTTCCTCAGCACACTGGTCACCATGGAAGCCTTTCTGTCCATGACTGTGTCATATCTGGCCCTAAGGGTCAACCTCTGGCTGCCTACAGCTGGGGGTTGGGTCCCTCTGGTTGGAATAGTGGAGGGCATTGGAATGTTTGGGGCAACTATGCCCCAGGTTTCCCTGTGCCCAACAAAGTCCATCTGGGGGGTACCTGTACCTAGGGGTAAGGGGGATCCCTCAGTGTGTAGAGGAATATTCACCTGGCTAGAACTACTCTGCTGGGTGTCCCTAATCTGCTGATGAGGGGGTTCCTCTGGACAGGGGCCCACTAGGGGTCCACTGACCTCCCTGACCTCTGCAGCCCTGGGCTGACTGAGGCAGGGTAGAGAGGGGCAGGATACCTGCTCCAGACTGGGTGCCAACTTAGAAGGATCCCCTGCCATCAGAGTTGTGGCCAGGACAGGCCTGACCACTTCTGGGGCAGTTACTTCACAAGGGGCAGGGTCAGTTCCCTTAGAAAGCTGACCCTTACCTTTAGTCCGGTGGGGGTAGGACTGTTCCTCACCCCCTATGCTCTCTGTGTGTGTGGAGTGATCCATAGTTTCAGGCTTCACTCCCCTTAATTTCCCCTGGGGTGGAGGTGAGGCCCTCAGGGTCTCATCCACTCTCTCAGGGATGCCTAACATTCTTAAATGGGCATTGTGGTCTACCTCAGCACAGGCTGAGATTTCCAGATCATTCCCCAGTAAACAATCCACAGGCAAGGTTGGGGACACTGCCACTCTCTTTGGGCCAGTGACCCCTCCCCAGCTGATATTTACCACTGCCATGGGATGGTATGTCCTAATTCCATCAATATTGGTCACCTGGTAGCTAATCTCAGGTAAAAGCTGTTCTAGGGGCACTAGTCTCTTTGTCACCATGGCGACACTAGCCCCTGTGTCCCTGTAGGCCACAGCCTTCTGACCATTGATCATGGGCTCTTGTCTGTACCTGCCCAAGATATTGGGACTCATGGTAAAGTTGGCAAACCCCATGCCACCATCACAGACTAGAGTTGCTTGTGTAGGGGACCTGGTTAGGCCAGAGTCCACCTGAGTTCCCCAAGAAAGCCCAACTAAGTTTTTGGGTGCACTCCTACCACCTGGGGGATTACTACTGGTAGTAACAGGAGGTGTTGGAGCTGCAGTGGGAGGAACATTTTCTTTATTGCCATTCTTTGGACAGCTGGAGTCAGTTTTCCAGTGGCCAGGTTGCTTGCACACATGGCAATATGGTTCCTTATTGGAAGAGGAAGGATTTTGGGACCCACCCCCAGAACTGGGTTTTTGGGGCCCTTCAGAGGACTTGTCTGTTTTATTATCCCCACCTTTCTCTTTGGGCTTAGTGGAATCTTTCTTCTGGTCACCACCTTGGTTCTTGGGCCTTACCCTGTGTTAGACCTGTCAGCCCTTTGGGTGGTCCCTCCTCATCATTATTTATTTTGTCTCACTTTTGCCTCAAACCCTGTTAGAATTTTTCCTTTTTGGGAACCACCAGACTTTTTAGTATTGATGCAGATTCAGGGAGCCATTTTATCTACCCCTGGAACTTCTGTCTGAGGGCCTGGAGCACAAAATGGTGGCCACCCATTGTCACCTGTGACATCCCTGGAACCTACTAGAACCTTCTGCAACATTCTGGAACCCTGTGACAGTTGGAGGCGGTTTAGAATGTTGGGAAGCTAAGCCAGAGTTGACAGTTGGAGCTGGCAGTTGGCACCTGACTGGTGAAGAGAGAGCAGCAGAAACCTGAAGGAGGAAGGAGTGAGGCAGCAGGGATGGAAACTTGTGCCTGGAGTGGGGTCCAGAAACCCACCCTTGATACTAGTCCCTACTGACTGAGCCCAGCCTGGAGCCCTGTGTGGGATAAAGTCAAGAAGAACCAACTCAAGGACCTGAACAGCCGGAACAGGCCTTGGAAGTTCCTGACCTGTCTATTGGTATCTTCCTGGAGTCCGACGCCGAGAAGCCTAGAGACCTGGGGCCGGAGGTGAAGAAGCGGCGCTGACTGGAAAGCAGACGTCGTACCCGGAGCCGCCAGAGGTCGAGAGAGGGCGCTGACGGAGGTCGTGGAGACACCAGAGGTCGAGGAGGAAGTCACCTGAGGTCGAGTGTGCGGCGTCGACGGGGGAGTGAAGTCCGCCCTCCGGAGTCGCCAGAGACCGAGGTGAATCGTGCCGGAGGTCGGGAGTGGAGATCGCACTCCGGAGTCGCCGGAACCTGAGGAAAGGAGCACCGGAGGTCGGGAGTGGAGATCGCACTCCGGAGTCGCCGGAACCTGAAGGGAAGAGCACCGGAGGTCGGGAGTGGAGGTCGCACTCCGGAGACACCCGGAAGTAGGGAGATCGTGACCCTGTGACGCCGGAGACCGACATCGAATCGAGGCTGCCCAGCGACATCGAGCTGAGGCCGTCCGCCGACATCGATCCGGAACCACCTCACGGCGTCGACAGGAACTGACATCGAGCCGAGGCCGTCCGCCGACATCGATCCGGAACCGCCTCACGGCGTCGACAAGAACTGACATCGAGCCGAGGCCGGCTAGCGACATCGAACCGGAACCGCCTCACGGCGTCGACACGACTCCGGCGGAGTCGGAAGTTCACAAAGAGGGCAGTAAGTGGAATAGAGGGCGCCTAAGGCCCTGTGGAGCCCTGAGAGACCATCCTAGGGGCTAGAGAGGTGTTAGGACCAGCCTGGGAGTGCCAGGGGTGGACTGAGACTGATACAGTGACCTGTGTGAGGGGTTGTGTAGTTTGGGAGAGCCAGATTCCTAGATTACCCTTGATCTACCTCAGTTTTAGCCTCAGCCTTATCCAAGCTAGGTGAGACACCCTCAGGCCATCCACATAACCACAAGCTGTGATTGGGCCAAATCATCCCATAGTACCTCAGGAATGTGAACTGATTTTCAAGTGTCACTGTTGGCTTTTATTATTTATTGAGAGCACTGTATTTATTGTATTCAGCCTATTTATTGCCTCACAGTATTTATTGTTTCACAGTATTTATTGTCGCACAGTATTTATTGTCTCGCAGTATTTATTGCCTCATAATATTTAATTGCCTTTTATGTAATGCACTTATATTTATGCCTTGATTATTTATGATCGACCTTATTTATTGAATCGTTGAAGTAATATTTATTTGACTTACCCTACCACAGGAAAAGCCTTGTGTACTGTGATTGTATTATTATTTATTTAATCAGCAACTAAGAGAAAACAAGATAAAGAGATATATTTTCAGTATAATTTTTAAGGTGTAGTGTCGTTTTTGGAACGGATGCACGCATGGTTATTGTGTGGGTATGACGTATGCTTAGCACGGTGCCTGACCCCTGACCACTCGAGCCAAGCTACCACAGTGTATGTCTGGGAGAACACCACCACCCTTCCGGTGTGGGAGTGTTTTTCAAACACCCTGGTTCTGACCCATTTGTCTGCCTTCTTTCCCAATTCTTGGGGAGAGGTCAGATCAGAGTCCACCAGGTACTGGTGTAAGAGTTGGTTTTGACAATTATTAAGGATCTGCTCTCTCATAATCAAATTATACAATCCTTTAAAGTCAGTGACTCTACTGCCAACTATCCAACCCTCCAGAGCCTTGGTAGCACAATCTGCAAAGTCCACCCAATCCTGAGTCTGTGCTTTCTGGGTGTCTCTGAACTTAGACCTGTATTGTTCAGTGGTTAAGCCAAACCCATCTATTAATGCACTCTTCAGGGATTCATAGTCATTAGCATCCTCTTCTCTAACAGTGAGGAGCTTGTCTCTACCTTTATCTGAAAACGAGAGCCACAAGATTGCTGCCCACTGTGTCTGGGGGACCTGTTGAACTCTACAGGCCCTCTCCATAGCAGTTATCCATTTGTGGATATCATCCCCACTCTGGTAGGGAGGAACAACCTTGGACAGGTTCCTATGGTCTGGAATGTAATCTCTGCCTCTAGGGACACTGTTGCTGCCACCAGGGGTATCTAACCCCTCCTTCTTAGAAGCTCTTTGGAGCTCGAAGGCTTCCCTATCTAAGGCCAATTGCTTGGTTCTGAGGGCAAGCCTAGCTTCCTCATACTGGAGCATCTTGAACCTTCTGTCAGAGGAGGTCTCCCTGGGATAGGTGGAGTTCCTCTGGTGACCAGATTCTCTTCCAGAGTGATATGAATGGTCAGAGTCCCTTGAGGGGGACCTAGGCCTTTCTCCCACTTTGTCAGCTCTCTTAAGGAGAATTCCTCTGTTCCTTTCAGACCCTTCTTGGTCTGGCTCTTCAATCACAGACACCAGGTCATCTTGATTTTCATCATCAGACCCAGAGACTATGGTTGACCCACTCCCTGATGCAGACCCACTAGCTCCTAGAGCTTGTCTCAGGTCATCTGCTACTAACAGATCTATCTGGTGTTGTGAGGAGGGACTCCTGCCCACCCTCAGTTGTCTTTCAAAGCACAAGGCCTTCAGGTCAGTGTAGGCTATGTCTTTGTACTGAGATGGGGTGGACCCACTGGCTCCACCTTGGTGAGACATACTAGTGTTGTGCAGTGTTGTACTACCTACACTAGTTGAGGCCTACTGAACCTAACTTGAGCTGTAGCAAGGGTGTGCTTCTCCCTTCACAAACAGCTCTAAGTTCAGTAGAACTTATTGATACTAGCTTGACTTTATATGTACCTTGAGTACCTTTAGTGGTTTTCAGTTAGTAATTCAAATAGAGATTTTCTGGTAAAACAATGGCAATCTGGAATCCCACACGCTGCCCACCAATGTGAGAAGTTGGCCTGGCATATGCTGGGCAGTAGTTATAGTGGCCACCTTGCACCAGTCCAGTCCAATTCGATTCTTATGGTAGATAGGTTTAAGAGAACCTTTTATAGAAAGCTATCCTAGTGGTAGCTGTGGAGAGCAGCCTTCAGGCTAAGTCTCTGAGGAATATAAAGCAGCTTGTTTTACCTTATAATCTCTTGAATTACCAAATGAAAAGGACACCACACAGGTATATATATCAAATATATATGTATTTATTTCTAGATACACTCTACTAATCTCTTTATGAGATTAGAACCCAGATACACATTCAAATGTCAACAGTTCTCAATAAATTAAGCACAAATATGGCTGTAGCCCTAGGGGCGTACCAGACCATATACTAAGAAAATGGTTTAACAAACTCGACTTGCAAAATGTCAAAGCCTAGGGCCTTGGGAATCACTGGGGCTTCACTACTGCAGTGTTCGCAGGTAAGTAACAAGCCCACGGGAGACGCGTGCAGTGTCTAAACACAGCCGCGGGTTTCCTTTAGGTTACAATGGAGCAAGTCGCGGTTTGTATTTTAAAGTTTTAGGCTACTTCGAAGAAGTCAACAAGCAAGCCACTTACAGGGTAAGTATTTTGAGGGCCAACACACACTTGGGCACCAGAGTGCACGAGTTACCTCACCCACGGAAGCCGGGTGCACAGGTGTCTTTTGGTGTCGGGTCGCGATGCTGTTTTCAATGGAGACCAATGAAAACTTGCTGCTTGAGACGACTGAAGAGGTGTCCGCTGGAATCCGAAGATGGATTGAAGATGAAGAGGACCTGAAAATTGAGGGGACAGTGTTCAAAGTCACTTGCCAGTGACCGGTGGCCAGCAGGATGGATGACCACTGATGTCGCGTCATTTCAGGTCCTCAACGGTGATTTGTCTCTTCGCTCACGAGGTCCAGGAGGGATCGAGGATGACCAGCAGCTGGATTCAGGGTGTCCCACAACGTCTGCAGCTGATGACAGTGTCGACATCCGGATTGGTGACAAAAAGCCTTGGCAACTGCAAGTCTCGTGCGGACTGAAGATGGACGATGATGCAGACCAGCAAGGTCTGATGGACTTACCCAGTGAGGGTAAGTGAGGGCAGGCCCGGAGCAATCAAGAGAGCCCTTGAAGTTGATGAGAAAGTCTTCGGGTGAGTCACTAGCCAACGGGCAATTAACCGCGAAGACGCCTTTGCAGGAAAAGTTCCACAGGAGCCCACGGTCACTCAGGACGGGGTAGGCTGCTGATTTTCGGTACCAGACCTGCTAGGGACTTGGACTACAGATGGTCAAAAGTATACGTTCGTAGAATGTTGTTTAGGGTTTGCACTTGAAATCAGTGCACGGTTCCCTGGTATTGCTGTTCCTCGTCACTCGTGGGGTCCAGATGCCACAGCTTCACTGGGGACTCAAAATGGCCATCAAGAGGTCAGAAAATCTACCTCAGGGGACTCAGGGACTTTGGACTCCGGCGGGAGCGGTGAAGTTTGCAACCGTTGAGTAAAGTTACTGGTGACTGCCAAGCAGGGGAGTCACTCCTTGACTCCAAGGGAGATTCTTCAGTCTTCCAGAGATAGTGGAACGTCGAAGGGCCAGGATTCTTCTTTGTAGAGCGTCGTCCAGGGTAATCCGAATTGCATTGGCAATGCTTGGAATCTTATAGTGAAGATAGGGGAGGGACTAGCTCTATGACCACTCCTCTAGGAGGGTCAGGGTAGTGGGTGGTTACACCCACTTCCCTTTGTCCAGTTTCGCGCCAGAGCAGGGGCAGGTAGCCCCTGAACCGGTTTGAGCTGGCATATGCACAGAGGAGCCTACTGCTCCCCCAGTGCAGGACTTCAAAGCACTCTAAGAGTGCACCCACTCAGCTCCAATACACTAAATCCTGTCTGGGAGGTGGTGACACCTCCCTGTGACAGGATACCTTTTGTTGGGCTTCCTCCACTGCGAGTTTCGGTCAGCAGCAGGAGGGCAGCCCAGTGTCTGTGCTGGTGGCATCCATTTTGTGATGCCAGGGCTCTAGAAGATTTCTACCGTTTAGTACAGTGGGTACATGTCATCCCCTCTAGAAGGGTGGGATCATACTCCCACACCAGTTACTGGTGTGGGGGTATGATTCCAAGTTGTTTGACACCAAACACAACATGTTTTGATGCAGTCATTCCAAAGTTAGCATTTACTGCGAGGTTATAATGTACTTAAGAGTATATGGTTTAACCGCATCCACAAACAGCAGCAGAGAATAGACTCTGCCAGCTGCAGAGGGGTCCTGCTCATGCGGAAGCACCCCCTCATGTCGTACTTTAGAATTTGGGACCGCGTAGGAGGCAGGGCCCTACTCCTGTCTATCCCAGTATTAGTGAACCGCGAATGGTTAATGCGGTATGTACAAGTGCTTTTTGTAACGTTTTAGCTATGAATGCACTGTGTATACGCTATTTCACATCACTACGTGGGTTCCATTTTGTATCGGTGGCCATCTTATGGTTGCCCTCACATAGGCTATATAGCATGAAGCGAATACGGGCCTTTTAGAGCACATGTGCCTTTCTTTGACTTTTCCGTGACCTGGGCAGCTTGGCTCCGCTGCCCCAGGTCAAACTGGTCCCACGAGTTCCCCGTCCTCTGGCCACCTGTGATTAGCATCAGGGCTTGACACACCATAAAGTCTTTTCATCCTACACGAGCCTCCAGCTAATCTCTTTCGCACCTGACTGTTCCTGCTTTATGGCTTGTTTTCCAAACAGGAGATGCTCATGTTTATTGGGGCCTATCGATATCTGATGTGGGATCTGAGCCTTGCTGTGTAAATAATTGCGGGCTGGCCTAACTGGAATGTGGGATGGTCATCATGACTCTGCCTTTTCGTTTGAAATGTATACATGTAATGGCCATATCGTAAACTAAGGAATGTATGCCTGAGGCAGGATATTCTGTATTTAAGAAGAAGCCCGTTTCTGTGATTTTCAGCAGTCTCCTGAGAACATACACGCTGTTGTACTTCTAGGATACCTGTAATTGGTCTGCAGCCAATAAATTGATCTTTGACTTCACCCAGAAGACTCTGTGTTTCTGTAGGTCTGAAACAGGAAGAACCCGAAGTCATAGGGTGTGTTCCCCTGCACCGCTGGGCTTAAAATTCCCAGTACTTCAGTTGGCGCCCAACTCGGCGCGATTTCAGCGGTACCGGTCCAAGCCAGAGGTTCGTGAGGAGCTTCGTGTGGAAATTCTGGAGGAAGGCCGCCACTTCATCGACCCCTGCATGTCGACGTGGTCCGAAAGTCTTTTCTGCGAGGTTCTCCGCGTCCCGACGGCTACGAAGGACTGCTGCCCTGATTAATCGCCCTGTTTTGGACCCTTGACGATTTTTTGGTAGAGCGAAACAATCGAGAGAGTCTTCTGGTGACGCCATCGATCATCAATATTCAGTTAAGTATAAGTGGAGCGTCTCCTAGTTTGAATTTGGTATCCTTCGGGATCATTTTGATTTGGTGCTTGCAAGTCCCAAAGCCAGAGGACTCGTGTATTCACGAGACTATCGTATTCGATAATCCTTTGACGTTTGAAACTAGACTAGTGAGCGAAGATGCCTGGTTCTAGTGTATTTTGTAGATTGTTTTGTTTGGGTTGTGGAAGGGATTTCCAGTTAGAGGATTCATGTCCGGTTCCTCCAATTGGAACTCCAACTTATGAGCTTTATGTAAAACATGGCGTGGGCCCCATTGCATATAATGAAATATGGATCCGATACACCAGAAAGGACGGTGTTTTAAAATGGCCCCAAAATGGTAGTTTCGATACAGATATCTTAGATAATTTGGAAGTTAAATTGTTTAAAAAGAAAGCCCGGCCGGCGATGTTTGATTCTTTCCGCCTATGGCGAAAGGAAGCCAAACAGAAGGAAATTAAGCTAGCGAAAAGAAATAAGAGAGAGAGAGGTATGTCAGTGATGCAAGCAGCTGTGCAATTTAAAGATAATGAGGAGGAACAAATGAAGGAACAGTTACATAGGCAGCGCAAACTAGCGATTGATAAATGTTACACTGTTTTGTCACCCCTTGTGCAAGATGACACACAAGAGAATGAGAAAGATTCCCTAATGTCCCATTTGTTAAGTTCGCCACCCCCATATGCGCAAAATGCCACCGCACCTCCACAGCTTGTGAATGCGCAGCCTCTTGTAAATATGCCGCAAGCCTTCCCACAGGCGCCAGCTCCTCTTCAGCTGGCTCCTATCCCTGCAGTGCAGCCCTCTCAAGGGCCGCCAGTTTTGCTACCTGTTACCCCCGCGCTTCCTGCGACTTTGTCTAACACGCCAGCGGCTTCCCCTGGCGCTCCTTCTTATACTACCCAGGTACCTGTATCTGAATCTGTTTTTATTCCCTCTGTCTATCCCCCCGTTTTTGCCTCAACTTCTCCTTCAGCACGACAACGACTAGCTAATGTAGTTACTAGTCTAATGTCGCCTCTCTTTGGGTCATCTAGTGCGACTCCTGCCTTACAGCGTAAGCAATTGCGCAGTCAGCTGCCTGATTCTGACGAGAAAGAGGTGTTAGATCATCTGGCGCGTAGGTGGATTGGTTTCCCTTCATGCTATGATGTGGAATCAGTTGTTGACGTGTTTCATCAATGGGATGCCCCGAAACAGAGGTATGTGTTTGAGAAAATGTGTGAAATCCTCTGTGAGGAATTGGATGATCATGGTAGAGATCCAAGCCCGCAGGAGTTGTGTCAAGTGAGATTCGATTTTGGAAAAGGTACGATTGTGGGCCCCGATGTCAATAAAGCAGTTGCGATCTTATTATCCTTGAGGAATGATGATTGTCAACAGCCGTTGTTTACACAAGATTTCCCTGTGGGGAGAAAGGGAAAAGCGCGACAATACCCTATGAGAGAAGTCCCTCCGGTATGGAAGGAAGCTGTTGCGGCTGATGCCGCTCATGGTATTGCTGCTATGCCAGCACATTTTCAGCGTGTTTGGGTGCATGTCCCATGGAAGCGATCTGAGGTGTTAGCGCTCAAGCAGACATTGCCTGATCCCCGTAAAAACCCTGCAGGATATTATAAGGAGTTATCACAAACTGCAGAATCGTGTGTCATGAATCTAGCCGATATAGATATGTTGTTTGGGAATGTTGTTCCACAGCCTTTATGGGGATCCATCCGTAATACGGATCATGCTGCAGAGCTAGGGGGTACATGGGCTAATATCATTGCTGCAGACGCTAGACAAGTTGGTGGTGCGAAACCTGAGCCTTTGGTAACAGAACTCCCTGGTAGAATTATTACCTACATGAAAACTATAATGCCCGCGATGCGCGTAAATTGGGATAAACTATCCGCATGTAAGCAGAAGAAAGATGAGACAGTGTCTGATTTCTTTACCAGGTTTGAAGAAACGTTTATCGACCACAGTGGTCAAGACATGAGCACTGAAGGTGGCCAACGGTTATTTGTTGATACATTTGTGCAGAATCTACTTCCTGAGTTGTGTAAGAAATTAAAAGACTCAGAAAGTTCTTGGGCTGTTTCCTCTTCAGCGCAAATACTGGCTACTGCACAGTATTATGAGAATAGAGACAAAGATGAGAAGGATAGAACAGATAAGAAAACGAAAGAACTAAAGACAAAGGTCCTTTTACAGCAGGCCTATCCGCCACGTGGAGGACAGAATAATTATAGGCAGACACAAGGTATCTATCAGCAACCCCAACAGTTTCAGAATAATCAGCAAATGAATGGGTATTATCAACCACAAATCCCTGTAGGTCCCAACCAATGTTCATATTGCAAAGAGGAAGGTCATTTTAAATATAGTTGCCCTAAATTAATGCAGCGTAACAGTAATGCGTATGGCGCAAGAGGTAGAGGTGGTCAGCAAGCTCCTAGAGGCAGAGGGCGTGGAAATGCTCCCCAGAACGCGCGTCCTCTTCTGCCTCAAAATACCATAAATAGCTTTGATCAGCAAGCCAATGCGACTGGCAATACAGCTCAGTACTACAATAATGATTATTATGCGGAAGACGACAATGTAGAAGATAATGATTACTAGGACAGCCGTAGACAGAGAGAGGGAGTTGTTTCAGTGCCAGTGGATCAGAGCGGACCTTATGTTAAAGTAACTACAGCAAATGTAACGGAGCCCTTTCTGCTGGATACTGGTGCTGCAAAGAGTTCAATTATGCATTCAAAACTCCCTGGCGCGCCTTTGTCTGGCAAAATAAATGTCTCAGTAGGTTTTTCTGGCGCCCCAGTTAGGAACCCGATTTCTAGTCCTATGTCACTTTCTGTTGGACCTTGTGAGCTAAAAGCACCCCTCATTCTAACGACAGGTTGTGGTGAAAATTTGCTAGGCTTAGATTTGCTAAAAAGATTGCATGCGACGCTATATTGTTCTCCCTCAGGAGTACAACTTACATTAGGTAAGAAAGTGATTTCCCCAATGTATTTGTCTAAAAATGCAATGCCATCTGAATTATCATCCCTTCCGGATGCCCTGTGGGCTACTGGTCCCAATGATGTGGGTCTTTTGGAAATACCGCCATATGTGGTCACTTTAAAAGCCAATGTCAGATTGCCACGTATTCCTCAGTACAAGATCTCCAATGAAGGTCAGAAAGCATTGTTAGCAATTGTCAGTGATTTGATTAAAAAGGGTGTAATTGAAGAGACAAGAGGCAACGTTTGCAATAGTCCTGTTTTACCTGTCTTAAAACGAACGGACCCTTCACAGCCACATGTTTACAGATTTGTGATTGATCTTAGAGAGGTTAATAAGATTGTTGTGCCACAGTTTCCAGTTGTCCCTGATATAACTGCCTTGTTAACCATGATTCCAGCCTCCGCTGCATGGTTCTCAGTGATCGATCTGAAGAATGCCTTCTTTAGCATCCCAATTGCAGAGGAGAGCAGAGACATTTTTGGTTTCAGTTTAGGAGGCCGAAGCTTCCGCTTTAAACGCGCTCCACAGGGCTACTGTGAAAGCCCATCAATATACAGTCAGGCTTTAAAAGCGCAGCTTGATGCACTGGTTTTACCCAGTGGCGCTATCCTCATTCAGTACGTCGACGATTTACTAATCGCCGCGGATACTGAAAGGATTTGCAAAGAAGCTACATTGTCATTGTTGCGTCATTTGTCTGCCTTTCATCACAAAGTGTCTCTCTCAAAATTGCAATATTGTCGACAAGAAGTGACCTACTTAGGTCATCTCTTATCGAAGGAGGGAAGGAAACTGACCCCAGAAAGAATTCAAGCCATTGCACAGTTGAGTGTGCCAAGAACACAGAGAGAAGTGCGTGCTTTCTTGGGCATTACTTCATACTGTAGGCATTGGATTCCCAATTTTTCCTTGTTGGCAAAACCTATGTTAGCCTTAACATGCAAAGACACACCGAATCCTATTCCATGGTCTGAAGAGTGTCAGAAAAGTTTTTGGGAATTGCGTAATGCATTATGTTCAGCTCCTGTGTTGGGTACCCCTGACTACAGCAAGCCTTTTACATTGTATGTTCATGAGAAAGATGGTTGCGCATTAGCAGTGTTAACACAGCCTTTTGGCGACAGACCGCGTCCATGCGCATATTTTTCGTCAACCTTGGACCCGGTAGCGAGGGCATTGCCAAGTTATCTGAGAGCCACAGCCGCTGCAGCCATGTCTATTCGACAGTCTGCTGGCCTAGTGATGGATCATACATTGATTGTTATGGTTCCACATGCTGTGGACACATTGTTAAACAGGACCAAGACACAACACTTAACTAGTGCGCGATTATCTGGTTATGAGCTGACACTGTTAGCAAATCATATACACATAAAGAGATGCAACACGTTTAATCCAGCTATACTATTACCAATTCCAGCAGATCTAGATGAGATTGAGCAACATGATTGTCTGTTCAGAACAGAAGAAGAGACGAAAGGGAGAGTAGATCTCAAAGATACTCCCCTGACTGAGTGTGATGGTACCTTATGGGTGGATGGTTCGTGTTTCAAGCTCCCGAATGGTGATACGACTGCTGCATATGCTATCACGACTTTGCACACGATTGTGGAAACTGCGCGTGTGCCACAAAATTCGGCTCAAGCAGCAGAATTGATTGCCCTTACGAGAGCATGCGTGTTGTCTGAAGGAATGAAAGTGAACATATATACGGATAGCCAGTACGCCTTTGGCGTGGCTCATAGTTTTGGGCGATTGTGGAAGGAACGTGGGTTCCTGACTTCGCATGGAGCTAAGATTCAGAATGGCAAGTTGGTGAATGATCTCCTTGAGTCGCTGACCCTACCGTTACAAGTTGCGATTATGAAATGCAGTGCGCACAAGAAAATCACTGATGATGTTGGTCGTGGTAATGCGTTTGCTGATGAAGTCGCGAAAGAAACAGCAAAAGATGTGAAGACTCGAATGTATGTTGCAGGCCCTGCCAGATGGGTTGGTGATGTTGGAATGTGCGAAAACACAATAGAGAGTGTAAAGTCCCTTCAAGCTGAAGCCACAGAGAAAGAGTTAAGCAAGTGGAGAGAAAGTATGGGTAAGTTGGATGAGAATGGTTGTTGGATTGATTTGTCAGAACATAGGCGATGGTTGTTACCTGATGCATATGTGCTTCCAGTGGTTACTATGGCACATGGAATGGCACATATCAGTACGAAAGGAATCTGTAAGTTGTTGGCTCCAGTATGGCAGAATGCTGGAATTCCTAAGTGTGCAGAGAATATGGTCAAGAATTGTATGGTATGCTTGAAGTACAACCCTGGTAGGGGAACCCCAACTCCAGCTGGTCATTTTGCGCCTCCATCATATCCATTTGAAGTTTTGCAGCTAGATTTTATCCACATGGAAAGATGCAACAACCTGAAATATGTATTGGTGGTTGTTTGCGCTCTCAAAATGGATAGAGGCCTATCCTCTAAAAGATAACACTGCTCTATCCACAGCCAAAGCCCTTGTGAAGGAATTTTTCCCTAGGTTTGGAATGCCAAGAATGGTGTGGAGTGATAATGGGAGTGAGTTTGTGGGCCAAGTGATGAAGAATGTGTGTGAGGGACTAGGTATAAGGCAGAAATTTCACGCTGCAAATCACCCCCAATCAGCTGGATTAGTGGAGCGCTACAATGGCGCTCTAAAACTCAAACTGGCCAAAATTCAAGCGAGCTCAGGTCTTAAATGGCCTGACGCTCTGCCTCTAGCACTCCTGTCCACCAGAATGACCGTGCATTCACGAGTGGGACTTAGTCCCTACGAGGTCGTTTTTGGCCGCCCGGCCAATGTATGGGGTGTGCCAAGACCGACGAAATTCAGTGAAATCGAACATCCAGTACTGCTTGATTACTTGTATGATTTGACGGTTAACCTGCGTGTTTTACACCAACAGGTGCATGATACTCTCCCCCCGGCTTCTAAAGCTCCTGGACACCCTATCGAACCTGGCACGTGGGTCCTTGTGAAAAACTTCCAGCGGAAAACCAACGATGAGCCCCGCTGGATTGGCCCTCATCTCGTGCTACTGTCTACAAGATCAGCTGTTCGAGTAAAGGGGAAAAGGAACTGGATCCACGGCGCCCACGTGAAGAGGATCCCTTTGCCTCTGCCGTATGACCAGTGGGTCCAGGAGGGTATCGCTGACTCTGAAACAGACACTGTACCTCGTTTTGTGCCGTTCAGTGATGCACGCATAAAAGGCACAACTTCAGCACAGGAGAGTGACGATATTTTGCAAGAAGCTGTGCCACCGTCAATTCGATTGGACACCACAGAGCCTGAACTCTTGTTTCAAGATCAGACAGTACCTGGCCGTCTCCACTACAATCTGAGACCAAGGCCTATGGACAAATAAATATTCTTTTCCTCACCTTTTTGTTTTTGATACCATAGCTCTCCCATCTGAAGGACTTTCTTGATTTTTGTTTTTCGAACCACCATCCGGGTTCAGCCGCAGGGTCGCGGTGCCAAGACTTTGGGGTACAGGCCGAAGACGTTAGGTCAACGGTTCTGGTTGGTCTAGGGCGTTCCCTGGACTGACAGGCGTACTCCTTAGCAGAAGAAACTCACCCGCCGCGAGCGGCACGATTAGAGGATGGAGTTTTTTAAGATGGAGAGACCCGCTGAGGAAATGAACTTTAAAGCAAGAATATGTAAAATAATGAAAAGCAAACGTTTTGTGTTTTTATGCCTGTTTGTATTATGTAGTATGGTAGTGTTTACTGTAGGATTTGTATTCTTCTCCTCTCAAGAGCCCATTGCACCCACTGTACAGCCTATACCTCCTCCTACTATCTCCTCACACTCTTTTCACCCTCTGCCTGAACATGAACAAGCTAGACGATCAGAGTTTGTGAATAACTCGTTTATTCAGCTCCTGCACCAGCACCAACTAGTCATGAATACAACAAATTGTTGGGTGTGCGGTTTAATGCCACATACCATTAATAAGGGTATTCCCTATCTAGTGCTGCTGTATAGTTACAATGGATCGTCATGGGCATTCCAGACCATGTCTCTCTATGCTCTAGATGCGTACTCCCCGTGACAGCCGCGTTCCATCAGACCTAGCACCAATAATAAAGCTTTAATGAAAGGAGTTGCCGATATGAGCAGAGATATCGATGCATACTCATCCATTCCCAAAGAAGAGTTGAGAGCTTATGTAGGGTGGAACGCGACGGGGTATAGTATTAGTCTAGGTGAAAAATAGCGAAAAATTTCATCCCCAATCTGGGTCGTACCCCACATAGGTCGGTTCTGTTTGCAAGGTAATGGTCAGAATCCTAGAGCTCAACTGGGAAGAAGTGACTGTACTGAAACGTACACTTTTCCGTCACAGTTTTCCCCTGCGTTTTTGGCTGCCAAGGGTACATATTTTATCTGCAATGACCGAGCATATACATGGTTGCCCCCTGACTTCTCGGGCACATGTTATATTGCAAATCTGCTACCGCCAACATTTACTGCCGCCTCCGACTATCACAAGACCAGAGTTGTGAAAGGCGTGATTAGTAAGGAGGATACTGCCGGTCAGGAAGCGGGAGATTTCTTTTTGGGTTTCCTGCCGTTTTGGGGACCTATGGTCAATAGTAGGAACCTGAGACAGCTGACTCGTGTGGTTGAATCCACTGTTAATGTAACGGCTGGTGCCCTTGGTAATTTGACAGCTGAGCTCCAAGCGGATCGCCTCATGACTTTACAGAACCGCATGGTTCTAGACGTCATACTTGCAGACCGTGGTGGGGTATGTAAGGTTATCCAATCCAGTTGTTGCATTTTCATACCAGACAACGCTCCAACAGTTTATCAAGCCATCTCCAAACTGCATAAAATATCTGAGTCCATACACGTGGATAAAGGAGATTGGTCACTGGTGGGGTGGTTCTGGGAACTGATATCTGCCTGGGGTTGGAAAGTTCTGATGGTCATTGGAATGATCTTAGCCATCCTTTTCCTGTTCTGTCTGTGCATACAGTGTGCTCCTGCGATATGTGGCCTCTGTGCTACATTATGTGTAAGGAAACCTGTATCGAGGGACGAGCTAAGTAATAGGATGATGCTACAGCAACATCTCCATGACTTCGTGAATATTGACCTAGACTCGGATTGAAATGAGTATAGTTATTGCCTATGTAAGGGCAAAAGGAGGGTCTGTCGTACTTTATTATATGGGACCGCGTAGGAGGCAGGGCCCTACCCCTGTCTATCCCAGTATTAGTGAACCGCGAATGGTTAATGCGGTATGTACAAGTGCTTTTTGTAACGTTTTAGCTATGAATGCACTGTGTATACGCTATTTCACATCACTACGTGGGTTCCATTTTGTATCGGTGGCCATCTTATGGTTGCCCTCACATAGGCTATATAGCATGAAGCGAATACGGGCCTTTTAGAGCACATGTGCCTTTCTTTGACTTTTCCGTGACCTGGGCAGCTTGGCTCCGCTGCCCCAGGTCAAACTGGTCCCACGAGTTCCCCGTCCTCTGGCCACCTGTGATTAGCATCAGGGCTTGACACACCATAAAGTCTTTTCATCCTACACGAGCCTCCAGCTAATCTCTTTCGCACCTGACTGTTCCTGCTTTATGGCTTGTTTTCCAAACAGGAGATGCTCATGTTTATTGGGGCCTATCGATATCTGATGTGGGATCTGAGCCTTGCTGTGTAAATAATTGCGGGCTGGCCTAACTGGAATGTGGGATGGTCATCATGACTCTGCCTTTTCGTTTGAAATGTATACATGTAATGGCCATATCGTAAACTAAGGAATGTATGCCTGAGGCAGGATATTCTGTATTTAAGAAGAAGCCCGTTTCTGTGATTTTCAGCAGTCTCCTGAGAACATACACGCTGTTGTACTTCTAGGATACCTGTAATTGGTCTGCAGCCAATAAATTGATCTTTGACTTCACCCAGAAGACTCTGTGTTTCTGTAGGT
The DNA here is from genome assembly GCF_964204655.1 of Triturus cristatus. Lineage (NCBI taxonomy): Eukaryota > Metazoa > Chordata > Amphibia > Caudata > Salamandridae > Triturus > Triturus cristatus. Next base: position 733,366,500 of record NC_140579.1, on the reverse strand, counting down.
CTGAAACAGGAAGAACCCGAAGTCATAGGGTGTGTTCCCCTGCACCGCTGGGCTTAAAATTCCCAGTACTTCACTCACATAGTAAACCAAGCACCCTGCCCTCAGGATTGTTAGGGCCTGCAAGAGAGGTGACTGATAGGTTTATATGTGTGTGTATGGTGAGATATAGGAACCTATACCTCAGTGAGGAGTGCTAACACTACCTCACACAGGCTGCAGTAGCAGGCCTGTGGTGTCAGATTTAGTCTTCTTCCCAGGGGTGGCATAATACATGCTTCAGCCCCTGGTAGGCCTGTGAAGTACCAATGCCCTAGGTACCTAAGGTACCATATACTAGGGGCTCATAAGGTACCACAGTATCCAATCACTAGTGCATCTAATATGCACACCAATCATTTTAGGGAGTAAGCAGATAGGCTGGGGTCCTGGATAGCAGGATCCCAGCCAGACTAGTCAAAAACCATTCAAACACCAGGAAAAAAGTGGGGGCAACCATATAGTCAGATTCCACCTTTCTACATATCCGCCCGCCAAACAAAAGGAGATAAGGCTAACCTTGCCCAGTTAAGCATTTATTTCCTGAGTGGCCATATAAGGAAGAACCTGCACTAGCATGGTTGCTCCCTGTCTCATGGTCCACTTGGGAAATCCTACCCCAAGGGGTTTGGAGTTTCTCCAAAGTCTAGGGAAGTTACCTGTATTGTTTTCTGGTACAGAAGTAGGCTGGTGGGGTGTCTGAGTCTGGAAGTGAGGCCCTATTTGGGGTGGTGTCAACTTCCTCAGCACACTGGTCACCATGGAAGCCTTTCTGTCCATGACTGTGTCATATCTGGCCCTAAGGGTCAACCTCTGGCTGCCTACAGCTGGGGGTTGGGTCCCTCTGGTTGGAATAGTGGAGGGCATTGGAATGTTTGGGGCAACTATGCCCCAGGTTTCCCTGTGCCCAACAAAGTCCATCTGGGGGGTACCTGTACCTAGGGGTAAGGGGGATCCCTCAGTGTGTAGAGGAATATTCACCTGGCTAGAACTACTCTGCTGGGTGTCCCTAATCTGCTGATGAGGGGGTTCCTCTGGACAGGGGCCCAATAGGGGTCCACTGACCTCCCTGACCTCTGCAGCCCTGGGCTGACTGAGGCAGGGTAGAGAGGGGCAGGATACCTGCTCCAGACTGGGTGCCAACTTAGAAGGATCCCCTGCCATCAGAGTTGTGGCCAGGACAGGCCTGACCACTTCTGGGGCAGTTACTTCACAAGGGGCAGGGTCAGTTCCCTTAGAAAGCTGACCCTTACCTTTAGTCGGGTGGGGGTAGGACTGTTCCTCACCCCCTATGCTCTCTGTGTGTGTGGAGTGATCCATAGTTTCAGGCTTCACTCCCCTTAATTTCCCCTGGGGTGGAGGTGAGGCCCTCAGGGTCTCATCCACTCTCTCAGGGATGCCTAACATTCTTAAATGGGCATTGTGGTCTACCTCAGCCCAGGCTGAGATTTCCAGATCATTCCCCAGTAAACAATCCACAGGCAAGGTTGGGGACACTGCCACTCTCTTTGGGCCAGTGACCCCTCCCCAGCTGATATTTACCACTGCCATGGGATGGTATGTCCTAATTCCATCAATATTGGTCACCTGGTAGCTAATCTCAGGTAAAAGCTGTTCTAGGGGCACTAGTCTCTTTGTCACCATGGCGACACTAGCCCCTGTGTCCCTGTAGGCCACAGCCTTCTGACCATTGATCATGGGCTCTTGTCTGTACCTGCCCAAGATATTGGGACTTATGGTAAAGTTGGCAAACCCCATGCCACCATCACAGACTAGAGTTGCTTGTGTAGGGGACCTGGTTAGGCCAGAGTCCACCTGAGTTCCCCAAGAAAGCCCAACTAAGTTTTTGGGTGCACTCCTACCACCTGGGGGATTACTACTGGTAGTAACAGGAGGTGTTGGAGCTGCAGTGGGAGGAACATTTTCTTTATTGCCATTCTTTGGACAGCTGGAGTCAGTTTTCCAGTGGCCAGGTTGCTTGCACACATGGCAATATGGTTCCTTATTGGAAGAGGAAGGATTTTGGGACCCACCCCCAGAACTGGGTTTTTGGGGCCCTTCAGAGGACTTGTCTGTTTTATTATCCCCACCTTTCTCTTTGGGCTTAGTGGAATCTTTTTTCTGGTCACCACCTTGGTTCTTGGGCCTTACCCTGGTTCTGACCCATTTGTCTGCCTTCTTTCCCAATTCTTGGGGAGAGGTCAGATCAGAGTCCACCAGGTACTGGTGTAAGAGTTGGTTTTGACAATTATTAAGGATCTGCTCTCTCATAATCAAATTATACAATCCTTTAAAGTCAGTGACTCTACTGCCAACTATCCAACCCTCCAGAGCCTTGGTAGCACAATCTGCAAAGTCCACCCAATCCTGAGTCTGTGCTTTCTGGGTGTCTCTGAACTTAGACCTGTATTGTTCAGTGGTTAAGCCAAACCCATCTATTAATGCACTCTTCAGGGATTCATAGTCATTAGCATCCTCTTCTCCAACAGTGAGGAGCTTGTCTCTACCTTTATCTGAAAAGGAGAGCCACAAGATTGCTGCCCACTGTGTCTGGGGGACCTGTTGAACTCTACAGGCCCTCTCCATAGCAGTTATCCATTTGTGGATATCATCCCCACTCTGGTAGGGAGGAACAACCTTGGACAGGTTCCTATGGTCTGGAATGTAATCTCTGCCTCTAGGGACACTGTTGCTGCCACCAGGGGTATATAACCCCTCCTTCTTAGAAGCTCTTTGGAGCTCGAAGGCTTCCCTATCTAAGGCCAATTGCTTGGTTCTGAGGGCAAGCCTAGCTTTCTCATACTGGAGCATCTTGAACCTTCTGTCAGAGGAGGTCTCCCTGTGATAGGTGGAGTTCCTCTGGTGACCAGATTCTCTTCCAGAGTGATATGAATGGTCAGAGTCCCTTGAGGGGGACCTAGGCCTTTCTCCCACTTTGTCAGCTCTCTTAAGGAGAATTCCTCTGTTCCTTTCAGACCCTTCTGGGTCTGGCTCTTCAATCACAGACTCCAGGTCATCTTGATTTTCATCATCAGACCCAGAGACTATGGTTGACCCACTCCCTGATGCAGACCCACTAGCTCCTAGAGCTTGTCTCAGGTCATCTGCTACTAACAGATCTATCAGGTGTTGTGAGGAGGGACTCCTGCCCACCCTCAGTTGTCTTTCAAAGCACAAGGCCTTCAGGTCAGTGTAGGCTATGTCTTTGTACTGAGATGGGGTGGACCCACTGGCTCCACCTTGGTGAGACATACTAGTGTTGTGCAGTGTTGTACTACCTACACTAGTTGAGGCCTACTGAACCTAACTTGAGCTGTAGCAAGGGTGTGCTTCTCCCTTCACAAACAGCTCTAAGTTCAGTAGAACTTATTGATACTAGCTTGACTTTATATGTACCTTGAGTACCTTTAGTGGTTTTCAGTTAGTAATTCAAATAGAGATTTTCTGGTAAAACAATGGCAATCTGGAATCCCACACGCTGCCCACCAATGTGAGAAGTTGGCCTGGCATATGCTGGGCAGTAGTTATAGTGGCCACCTTGCACCAGTCCAGTCCAATTCGATTCTTATGGTAGATAGGTTTAAGAGAACCTTTTAAAGAAAGCTATCCTAGTGGTAGCTGTGGAGAGCAGCCTTCAGGCTAAGTCTCTGAGGAATATAAAGCAGCGTGTTTTACCTTATAATCTCTTGAATTACCAAATGAAAAGGACACCACACAGGTATATATATCAAATATATATGTATTTATTTCTAGATACACTCTACTAATTTCTTTATGAGATAAGAACCCAGATACACATTCAAATGTCAACAGTTCTCAATAAATTAAGCACAAATATGGCTGTAGCCCTAGGGGCGTACCAGACCATATACTAAGAAAATGGTTTAACAAACTCGACTTGCAAAATGTCAAAGCCTAGGGCCTTGGGAATCACTGGGGCTTCACTACTGCAGTGTTAGCAGGTAAGTAACAAGCCCACGGGAGACGCGTGCAGTGTCTAAACACAGCCGCGGGTTTCCTATAGGTTACAATGGAGCAAGTCGCGGTTTGTATTTTAAAGTTTTAGGGCACTTCGAAGAAGTCAACAAGCAAGCCACTTACAGGGTAAGTATTTTGAGGGCCAACACACACTTGGGCACCAGAGTGCACGAGTTACCTCACCCACGGAAGCCGGGTGCACAGGTGTCTTTTGGTGTCGGGTCGCGATGCTGTTTTCAATGGAGACCAATGAAAACTTGCTGCTTGAGACGACTGAAGAGGTGTCCGCTGGAATCCGAAGATGGATTGAAGATGAAGAGGACCTAAAAATTGAGGGGACAGTGTTCAAAGTCACTTGCCAGTGACAGGTGCCAGCAGGATGGATGACCACTGATGTCGCGTCATTTCAGGTCCTCAACGGTGATTTGTCTCTTCGCTCACGAGGTCCAGGAGGGATCGACGATGACCAGCAGCTGGATTCGGAGTGTCCCACAACGTCTGCAGCTGATGACAGTGTCGGCATCCGGATTGGTGCCAACAAGCCTTGGCAACTGCAAGTCTCGTGTGGACTGAAGATTGACGATGATGCAGACCAGCAAGGTCTGATGGACTTACCCAGTGAGGGTAAGTGAGGGCAGGCCCGGAGCAATCAAGAGAGCCCTTGAAGTTGATGAGAAAGTCTTCAGGTGAGTCACTAGCCAACGGGCAATTAACCGCGAAGACGCCTTTGCAGGAAAAGTTCCACAGGAGCCCACGGTCACTCAGGACGGGGTAGGCTGCTGATTTTCGGTACCAGACCTGCTAGGGACTTGGACTACAGATGGTCAAAAGCATACGTTCGTAGAATGTTGTTTAGCGTTTGCACTTGAAATCAGTGCACGGTTCCCTGGTATTGCTGTTCCTCGTCACTCGTGGGGTCCAGATGCCACAGCTTCACTGGGGACTCAAAATGGCCATCAAGAGGTCAGAAAATCTACTTCAGGGGACTCAGGGACTTTGGACTCCGGCGGGAGCGGTGAAGTTTGCAACCGTTGAGTAAAGTTACTGGTGCCTGCCAAGCAGGGGAGTCACTCCTTGACTCCAAGGGAGATTCTTCAGTCTTCCAGAGATAGTGGAACGTCGAAGGGCCAGGATTCTTCTTTGTAGAGCGTCGTCCAGGGTAATCCGAATTGCATTGGCAATGCTTGGTATCTTATAGTGAAGATAGGGGAGGGACTAGCTCTATGACCACTCCTCTAGGAGGGTCAGGGTAGTGGGTGGTTACACCCACTTCCCTTTGTCCAGTTTCGCGCCAGAGCAGGGGCAGGTAGCCCCTGAACCGGTTTGAGCTGGCATATGCACAGAGGAGCCTACTGCTCCCCCAGTGCAGGACTTCAAAGCACTCTAAGAGTGCACCCACCCAGCTCCAATACACTAAATCCTGTCTGGGAGGTGGTGACACCTCCCTGTGACAGGATACCTTTTGTTGGGCTTCCTCCACTGCGAGTTTCGGTCAGCAGCAGGAGGGCAGCCCAGTGTCTGTGCTGGTGGCATCCATTTTGTGATGCCAGGGCTCTAGAAGATTTCTACCGTTTAGTACAGTGGGTACATGTCATCCCCTCTAGAAGGGTGGGATCATACTCCCACACCAGTTACTGGTGTGGGGGTATGATTCCAAGTTGTTTGACACCAAACACAACATGTTTTGATGCAGTCATTCCAAAGGTAGCATTTACCGCGCGGTTATAATGTACTTAAGAGTATATGGTTTAACCGCATCCACAAACAGCAGCAGAGAATAGACTCTGCCAGCTGCAGAGGGGTCCTGCTCATGCAGAAGCACCCCCTCATGTCGTACTCTAGAATTTGGGACCGCGTAGGAGGCAGGGCCCTACCCCTGTCTATCCCAGTATTAGTGAACCGCGAATGGTTAATGCGGTATGTACAAGTGCTTTTTGTAACGTTTTAGCTATGAATGCACTGTGTATACGCTATTTCACATCGCTACGTGGGTTCCATTTTGTATCGGTGGCCATCTAATGGTTGCCCTCACATAGGCTATATAGCATGAAGCGAATACGGGCCTTTTAGAGCACGTGCCTTTCTTTGACTTTTCCGTGACCTGGGCAGCTTGGCTCCGCTGCCCCAGGTCAAACTGGTCCCACGAGTTCCCCGTCCTCTGGCCACCTGTGATTAGCATCAGGGCTTGACACACCATAAAGTCTTTTCATCCTACACGAGCCTCCAGCTAATCTCTTTCGCATCTGACTGTTCCTGCTTTATGGCTTGTTTTCCAAACAGGAGATGCTCATGTTTATTGGGGCCTATCGATATCTGATGTGGGATCTGAGCCTTGCTGTGTAAATAATTGCGGGCTGGCCTAACTGGAATGTGGGATGGTCATCATGACTCTGCCTTTTCGTTTGAAATGTATACATGTAATGGCCATATCGTAAACTAAGGAATGTATGCCTGAGGCAGGATATTCTGTATCTAAGAAGAAGCCCGTTTCTGTGATTTTCAGCAGTCTCCTGAGAACATACACGCTGTTGTACTTCTAGGATACCTGTAATTGGTCTGCAGCCAATAAATTGATATTTGACTTCACCCAGAAGACTCTGTGTTTCTGTAGGTCTGAAACAGGAAGAACCCGAAGTCATAGGGTGTGTTCCCCTGCACCGCTGGGCTTAAAATTCCCAGTACTTCACTCACATAGTAAACCAAGCACCCTGCCCTCAGGATTGTTAGGGCCTGCAAGAGAGGTGACTGATAGGTTTATATGTGTGTGTATGGTGAGATATAGGAACCTATACCTCAGTGAGGAGTGCTAACACTACCTCACACAGGCTGCAGTAGCAGGCCTGTGGTGTCAGATTTAGTCTTCTTCCCAGGGGTGGCATAATACATGCTTCAGCCCCTGGTAGGCCTGTGAAGTACCAATGCCCTAGGTACCTAAGGTACCATATACTAGGGGCTCATAAGGTACCACAGTATCCAATCACTAGTGCATCTAATATGCACACCAATCATTTTAGGGAGTAAGCAGATAGGCTGGGGTCCTGGATAGCAGGATCCCAGCCAGACTAGTCGGCGCGATTTCAGCGGTACCGGTCCAAGCCAGAGGTTCGTGAGGAGCTTCGTGTGGAAATTCTGGAGGAAGGCCGCCACTTCATCGACCCCTGCATGTCGACGTGGTCCGAAAGTCTTTTCTGCGAGGTTCTCCGCGTCCCGACGGCTACGAAGGACTGCTGCCCTGATTAATCGCCCTGTTTTGGACCCTTGACGATTTTTTGGTAGAGCGAAACAATCGAGAGAGTCTTCTGGTGACGCCATCGATCATCAATATTCAGTTAAGTATAAGTGGAGCGTCTCCTAGTTTGAATTTGGTATCCTTCGGGATCATTTTGATTTGGTGCTTGCAAGTCCCAAAGCCAGAGGACTCATGTATTCACGAGACTATCGTATTCGATAATCCTTTGACGTTTGAAACTAGACTAGTGAGCGAAGATGCCTGGTTCTAGTGTATTTTGTAGATTGTTTTGTTTGGGTTGTGGAAGGGATTTCCAGTTAGAGGATTCATGTCCTGTTCCTCCAATTGGAACTCCAACTGATGAGCTTTATGTAAAACATGGCGTGGGCCCCATTGCATATAATGAAATATGGATCCGATACACCAGAAAGGACGGTGTTTTAAAATGGCCCCAAAATGGTAGTTTCGATACAGATATCTTAGATAATTTGGAAGTTAAATTGTTTAAAAAGAAAGCCCGGCCGGCGATGTTTGATTCTTTCCGCCTATGGCGAAAGGAAGCCAAACAGAAGGAAATTAAGCTAGCGAACAGAAATAAGAGAGAGAGAGGTATGTCAGTGATGCAAGCAGCTGTGCAATTTAACCCCTTCGACGCGCATGACGGAGCGGTTCCGTCATGCACGTCGGTTGCGCTGTGCGCATGACGGAACCGCTCCGTCATGGCCCCGCCCGCGCACGGAACCTTCAGCGTGGCGCGGAAATCCGCGCCGCGCTGAAGGGGTTAAAGATAATGAGGAGGAACAAATGAAGGAACAGTTACATAGGTAGCGCAAACTAGGGATTGATAAATGTTACCCTGTTTTGTCACCCCTTGTGCAAGATGACACACAAGAGAATGAGAAAGATTCCCTAATGTCCCATTTGTTAAGTTCGCCACCCCCATAAGCGCAAAATGCCACCGCACCTCCACAGCTTGTGAATGCGCAGCCTCTAGTAAATATGCCGCAAGCCTTCCCACAGGCGCCAGCTCCTCTTCAGCTGGCTCCTATCCCTGCAGTGCAGCCCTCTCAAGGGCCGCCAGTTTTGCTACCTGTTACCCCCGCGCTTCCTGCGACTTTGTCTAACACGCCAGCGGCTTCCCCTGGCGCTCCTTCTTATACTACCCAGGTACCTGTATCTGAATCTGTTTTTCTTCCCTCTGTCTATCCCCCCGTTTTTGCCTCAACTTCTCCTTCAGCACGACAACGACTAGCTAATGTAGTTACTAGTCTAATGTCGCCTCTCTTTGGGTCATCTAGTGCGACTCCTGCCTTACAGCGTAAGCAATTGCGCAGTCAGCTGCCTGATTCTGACGAGAAAGAGGTGTTAGATCATCTGGCGCGTAGGTGGATTGGTTTCCCTTCATGCTATGATGTGGAATCAGTTGTTGACGTGTTTCATCAATGGGATGCCCCGAAACAGAGGTATGTGTTTGAGAAAATGTGTGAAATCCTCTGTGAGGAATTGGATGATCATGGTAGAGATCCAAGCCCGCAGGAGTTGTGTCAAGTGAGATTCGATTTTGGAAAAGGTACGATTGTGGGCCCCGATGTCAATAAAGCAGTTGCGATCATATTATCCTTGAGGAATGATGATTGTCAACAGCCGTTGTTTACACAAGATTTCCCTGTGGGGAGAAAGGGAAAAGCGCGACAATACCCTATGAGAGAAGTCCCTCCGGTATGGAAGGAAGCTGTTGCGGCTGATGCCGCTCATAGTATTGCTGCTATGCCAGCACATTTTCAGCGTGTTTGCGTGCATGTCCCATGGAAGCGATCTGAGGTGTTAGCGCTCAAGCAGACATTGCCTGATCCCCGTAAAAACCCTGCAGGATATTATAAGGAGTTATCACAAACTGCAGAATCATGTGTCATGAATCTAGCCGATATAGATATGTTGTTTGGGAATGTTGTTCCACAGCCTTTATGGGGATCCATCCGTAATACGGATCATGCTGCAGAGCTAGGGGGTACATGGGCTAATATCATTGCTGCAGACGCTAGACAAGTTGGTGGTGCGAAACCTGAGCCTTTGGTAGCAGAACTCCCTGGTAGAATTATTACCTACATGAAAACTATAATGCCTGCAATGCGCGTAAATTGGGATAAACTATCCGCATGTAAGCAGAAGAAAGATGAGACAGTGTCTGATTTCTTTACCAGGTTTGAAGAAACGTTTATCGACCACAGTGGTCAAGACATGAGCACTGAAGGTGGCCAACGGTTATTTGTTGATAAATTTGTGCAGAATCTACTTCCTGAGTTGTGTAAGAAATTAAAAGACTCAGAAAGTTCTTGGGCTGTTTCCTCTTCAGCGCAAATACTGGCTACTGCACAGTATTATGAGAATAGAGACAAAGATGAGAAGGATAGAACAGATAAGAAAACGAAAGAACTAAAGACAAAGGTCCTTTTACAGCAGGCCTATCCGCCACGTGGAGGACAGAATAATTATAGGCAGACACAAGGTATCTATCAGCAACCCCAACAGTTTCAGAATAATCAGCAAATGAATGGGTATTATCAACCACGAATCCCTGTAGGTCCCAACCAATGTTCATATTGCAAAGAGGAAGGTCATTTTAAATATAGTTGCCCTAAATTAATGCAGCGGAACAGTAATGCGTATGGCGCAAGAGGTAGAGGTGGTCAGCAAGCTCCTAGAGGCAGAGGGCGTGGAAATGCTCCCCAGAACGCCCGTCCTCTTCCGCCTCAAAATACCATAAATAGCTTTGATCAGCAAGCCAATGCGACTGGCAATACAGCTCAGTACTACAATAATGATTATTATGCGGAAGACGACAATGTAGAAGATAATGATTACTAGGACAGCCGTAGACAGAGAGAGGGAGTGGTTTCAGTGCCAGTGGATCAGAGCGGACCTTATGTTAAAGTAACTACAGCAAATGTAACAGAGCCCTTTCTGCTGGATACTGGTGCTGCAAAGAGTTCAATTATGCATTCAAAACCCCCTGGCGCGCCTTTGTCTGGCAAAATAAATGTCTCAGTAGGTTTTTCTGGCGCCCCAGTTAGGAACCCGATTTCTAGTCCTATGTCATTTTCTGTTGGACCTTGTGAGCTAAAAGCACCCCTCATTCTAACGACAGGTTGTGGTGAAAATTTGCTAGGCTTAGATTTGCTAAAAAGATTGCATGCGACGCTATATTGTTCTCCCTCAGGAGTACAACTTACATTAGGTAAGAAAGTGATTTCCCCAATGTATTTGTCTAAAAATGCAATGCCATCTGAATTATCATCCCTTCCGGATGCCCTGTGGGCTACTGGTCCCAATGATGTGGGTCTTTTGGAAATACCGCCATATGTGGTCACTTTAAAAGCCAATGTCAGATTGCCACGTATTCCTCAGCACAAGATCTCCAATGAAGGTCAGAAAGCATTGTTAGCAATTGTCAGTGATTTGATTAAAAAGGGTGTAATTGAAGAGACAAGAGGCAACGTTTGCAATAGTCCTGTTTTACCTGTCTTAAAACGAACGGACCCTTCACAGCCACCTGTTTACAGATTTGTGATTGATCTTAGAGAGGTTAATAAGATTGTTGTGCCACAGTTTCCAGTTGTCCCTGATATAACTGCCTTGTTAACCATGATTCCAGCCTCCGCTGCATGGTTCTCAGTGATCGATCTGAAGAATGCCTTCTTTAGCATCCCAATTGCAGAGGAGAGCAGAGACATTTTTGGTTTCAGTTTAGGAGGCCGAAGCTTCCGCTTTAAACGCGCTCCACAGGGCTACTGTGAAAGCCCATCATTATACAGTCAGGCTTTAAAAGCGCAGCTTGATGCACTGGTTTTACCCAGTGGCGCTATCCTCATTCAGTACGTCGACGATTTACTAATCGCCGCGGATACTGAAAGGATTTGCAAAGAAGCTACATTGTCGTTGTTGCGTCATTTGTCTGCCTTTCATCACAAAGTGTCTCTCTCAAAATTGCAATATTGTCGACAAGAAGTGACCTACTTAGGTCATCTCTTATCGAAGGAGGGAAGGAAACTGACCCCAGAAAGAATTCAAGCCATTGCACAGTTGAGTGTGCCAAGAACACAGAGAGAAGTGCGTGCTTTCTTGGGCATTACTTCATACTGTAGGCATTGGATTCCCAATTTTTCCTTGTTGGCAAAACCTTTGTTAGTCTTAACATGCAAAGACACACCGAATCCTATTCCATGGTCTGAAGAGTGTCAGAAAAGTTTTTGGGAATTGCGTAATGCATTATGTTCAGCTCCTGTGTTGGGTACCCCTGACTACAGCAAGCCTTTTACATTGTATGTTCATGAGAAAGATGGTTGCGCATTAGCAGTGTTAACACAGCCTTTTGGCGACAGACCGCGTCCATGCGCATATTTTTCGTCAACCTTGGACCCGGTAGCGAGGGCATTGCCAAGTTATCTGAGAGCCACAGCCGCTGCAGCCATGTCTATTCGACAGTCTGCTGGCCTAGTGATGGATCATACATTGATTGTTATGGTTCCACATGCTGTGGACACATTGTTAAACAGGACCAAGACACAACACTTAACTAGTGCGCGATTATCTGGTTATGAGCTGACACTGTTAGCAAATCATATACACATAAAGAGATGCAACACGTTGAATCCAGCTACACTATTACCAATTCCAGCAGATCTAGATGAGATTGAGCAAACATGATTGTCTGTTCAGAACAGAAGAAGAGACGAAAGGGAGAGTAGATCTCAAAGATACTCCCCTGACTGAGTGTGATGGTACCTTATGGGTGGATGGTTCGTGTTTCAAGCTCCCGAATGGTGATACGACTGCTGCATATGCTATCACGACTTTGCACACGATTGTGGAAACTGCGCGTGTGCCACAAAATTCGGCTCAAGCAGCAGAATTGATTGCCCTTACGAGAGCATGCGTGATGTCTGAAGGAATGAAAGTGAACATATATACGGATAGCCAGTACGCCTTTGGCGTGGCTCATAGTTTTGGGCGATTGTGGAAGGAACGTGGGTTCCTGACTTCGCATGGAGCTAAGATTCAGAATGGCAAGTTGGTGAATGATCTCCTTGAGTCGCTGACCCTACCGTTACAAGTTGCGATTATGAAATGCAGTGCGCACAAGAAAATCACTGATGATGTTGGTCGTGGTAATGCGTTTGCTGATGAAGTCGCGAAAGAAACAGCAAAAGATGTGAAGACTCGAATGTATGTTGCAGGCCCTGCCAGATGGGTTGGTGATGTTGGAATGTGCGAAAACACAATAGAGAGTGTAAAGTCCCTTCAAGCTGAAGCCACAGAGAAAGAGTTAAGCAAGTGGAGAGAAAGTATGGGTAAGTTGGATGAGAATGGTTGTTGGATTGATTTGTCAGAACATAGGCGATGGTTGTTACCTGATGCATATGTGCTTCCAGTGGTTACTATGGCACATGGAATGGCACATATCAGTACGAAAGGAATCTGTAAGTTGTTGGCCCCAGTATGGCAGAATGCTGGAATTCCTAAGTGTGCAGAGAATGTGGTCAAGAACTGTATGGTATGCTTGAAGTACAACCCTGGTAGGGGAACCCCAACTCCAGCTGGTCATTTTGCGCCTCCATCATATCCATTTGAAGTTTTGCAGCTAGATTTTATCCACATGGAAAGATGCAACAACCTGAAATATGTATTGGTGGTTGTTTGCGCTTTCTCAAAATGGATAGAGGCCTATCCTCTAAAAGATAACACTGCTCTATCCACAGCCAAAGCCCTTGTGAAGGAATTTTTCCCTAGGTTTGGAATGCCAAGAATGGTGTGGAGTGATAATGGGAGTGAGTTTGTGGGCCAAGTGATGAAGAATGTGTGTGAGGGACTAGGTATAAGGCAGAAATTTCACGCTGCAAATCACCCCCAATCAGCTGGATTAGTGGAGCGCTACAATGGCGCTCTAAAACTCAAACTGGCCAAAATTCAAGCGAGCTCAGGTCTTAAATGGCCTGACGCTCTGCCTCTAGCACTCCTGTCCACCAGAATGACCGTGCATTCACGAGTGGGACTTAGTCCCTACGAGGTCGTTTTTGGCCGCCCGGCCAATGTATGGGGTGTGCCAAGACCGACGAAATTCAGTGAAATCGAACATCCAGTACTGCTTGATTACTTGTATGATTTGACGGTTAACCTGCGTGTTTTACACCAACAGGTGCATGATACTCTCCCCCCGGCTTCTGAAGCTCCTGGACACCCTATCGAACCTGGCACGTGGGTCCTTGTGAAAAACTTCCAGCGGAAAACCAACGATGAGCCCCGCTGGATTGGCCCTCATCTCGTGCTACTGTCTACAAGATCAGCTGTTTGAGTAAAGGGGAAAAGGAACTGGATCCACGGCGCCCACGTGAAGAGGATCCCTTTGCCTCTGCCGTATGACCAGTGGGTCCAGGAGGGTATCGCTGACTCTGAAACAGACACTGTACCTCGTTTTGTGCCGTTCAGTGATGCACGCATAAAAGGCAGAACTTCAGCACAGGAGAGTGACGATATTTTGCAAGAAGCTGTGCCACCATCAATTCGATTGGACACCACAGAGCCTGAACTCTTGTTTCAAGATCAGACAGTACCTGGCCGTCTCCACTACAATCTGAGACCAAGGCCTATGGACAAATAAATATTCTTTTCCTCACCTTTTTGTTTTTGATACCATAGCTCTCCCATCTGAAGGACTTTCTTGATTTTTGTTTTTCGAACCACCATCCGGGTTCAGCCGCAGGGTCGCGGTGCCAAGACTTTGGGGTACAGGCCGAAGACGTTAGGTCAACGGTTCTGGTTGGTCTAGGGCGTTCCCTGGACTGACAGGCGTACTCCTTAGCAGAAGAAACTCACCCGCCGCGAGCGGCACGATTAGAGGATGGAGTTTTTTAAGATGGAGAGACCCGCTGAGGAAATGAACTTTAAAGCAAGAATATGTAAAATAATGAAAAGCAAACGTTTTGTGTTTTTATGCCTGTTTGTATTATGTAGTATGGTAGTGTTTACTGTAGGATTTGTATTCTTCTCCTCTCAAGAGCCCATTGCACCCACTGTACAGCCTATACCTCCTCCTACTATCTCCTCACACTCTTTTCACCCTCTGCCTGAACATGAACAAGCTAGACGATCAGAGTTTGTGAATAACTCGTTTATTCAGCTCCTGCACCAGCACCAACTAGTCATGAATACAACAAATTGTTGGGTGTGCGGTTTAATGCCACATACCATTAATAAGGGTATTCCCTATCTAGTGCTGCCGTATAGTTACAATAGATCGTCATGGGCATTCCAGACCATGTTTCTCTATGCTCTAGATGCGTACTCCCCGCGACAGCCGCGTTCCATCAGACCTAGCACCAATAATAAAGCTTTAATGAAAGGAGTTGCCGATATGAGCAGAGATATCGATGCATACTCATCCATTCCCAAAGAAGAGTTGAGAGCTTATGTAGGGTGGAACGCGACGGGGTATAGTATTAGTCTAGGTGAAAGACAGCGAAAAATTTCATCCCCAATCTGGGTCGTACCCCACATAGGTCGGTTCTGTTTGCAAGGTAATGGTCAGAATCCAGAAGCTCAACTGGGAAGAAGTGACTGTACTGAAACGTACACTTTTCCGTCACAGTTTTCCCCTGCGTTTTTGGCTGCAAACGGTACATATTTTATCTGCAATGACCGAGCATATACATGGTTGCCCCCTGACTTCTCGGGCACATGTTATATTGCAAATCTGCTACCGCCAACATTTACTGCCGCCTCCGACTATCACAAGACCAGAGTTGTGAGAGGCGTGATTAGTAAGGAGGATACTGCCGGTCAGGAAGCGGGAGATTTCTTTTTGGGTTTCCTGCCGTTTTGGGGACCTATGGTCAATAGTAGGAACCTGAGACAGCTGACTCGTGTGGTTGAATCCACTGTTAATGTAACGGCTGGTGCCCTTGGTAATTTGACAGCTGAGCTCCAAGCGGATCGCCTCATGACTTTACAGAACCGCATGGTTCTAGACGTCATACTTGCAGACCGTGGTGGGGTATGTAAGGTTATCCAATCCAGTTGTTGCATTTTCATACCAGACAACGCTCCAACAGTTTATCAAGCCATCTCCAAACTGCATAAAATATCTGAGTCCATACACGTGGATAAAGGAGATTGGTCACTGGTGGGGTGGTTCTGGGAACTGATATCTGCCTGGGGTTGGAAAGTTCTGATGGTCATTGGAATGATCTTAGCCATCCTTTTCCTGTTCTGTCTGTGCATACAGTGTGCTCCTGCGATATGTGGCCTCTGTGCTACATTATGTGTAAGGAAACCTGTATCGAGGGACGAGCTAAGTAATAGGATGATGCTACAGCAACATCTCCATGACTTCGTGAATATTGACCTAGACTCGGATTGAAATGAGTATAGTTATTGCCTATGTAAGGGCAAAAGGAGGGTCTGTCGTACTTTAGAATTTGGGACCGCGTAGGAGGCAGGGCCCTACCCCTGTCTATCCCAGTATTAGTGAACCGCGAATGGTTAATGTGGTATGTACAAGTGCTTTTTGTAACGTTTTAGCTATGAATGCACTGTGTATATGCTATTTCACATCACTACGTGGGTTCCATTTTGTATCGGTGGCCATCTTATGGTTGCCCTCACATAGGCTATATAGCATGAAGCGAATACGGGCCTTTTAGAGCACATGTGCCTTTCTTTGACTTTTCCGTGACCTGGGCAGCTTGGCTCCGCTGCCCCAGGTCAAACTGGTCCCACGAGTTCCCCGTCCTCTGGCCACCTGTGATTAGCATCAGGGCTTGACACACCATAAAGTCTTTTCATCCTACACGAGCCTCCAGCTAATCTCTTTCGCACCTGACTGTTCCTGCTTTATGGCTTGTTTTCCAAACAGGAGATGCTCATGTTTATTGGGGCCTATCGATATCTGATGTGGGATCTGAGCCTTGCTGTGTAAATAATTGCGGGCTGGCCTAACTGGAATGTGGGATGGTCATCATGACTCTGCCTTTTCGTTTGAAATGTATACATGTAATGGCCATATCGTAAACTAAGGAATGTATGCCTGAGGCAGGATATTCTGTATTTAAGAAGAAGCCCGTTTCTGTGATTTTCAGCAGTCTCCTGAGAACATACACGCTGTTGTACTTCTAGGATACCTGTAATTGGTCTGCAGCCAATAAATTGATCTTTGACTTCACCCAGAAGACTCTGTGTTTCTGTAGGTCTGAAACAGGAAGAACCCGAAGTCATAGGGTGTGTTCCCCTGCACCGCTGGGCTTAAAATTCCCAGTACTTCACTCACATAGTAAACCAAGCACCCTGCCCTCAGGATTGTTAGGGCCTGCAAGAGAGGTGACTGATAGGTTTATATGTGTGTGTATGGTGAGATATAGGAACCTATACCTCAGTGAGGAGTGCTAACACTACCTCACACAGGCTGCAGTAGCAGGCCTGTGGTGTCAGATTTAGTCTTCTTCCCAGGGGTGGCATAATACATGCTTCAGCCCCTGGTAGGCCTGTGAAGTACCAATGCCCTAGGTACCTAAGGTACCATATACTAGGGGCTCATAAGGTACCACAGTATCCAATCACTAGTGCATCTAATATGCACACCAATCATTTTAGGGAGTAAGCAGATAGGCTGGGGTCCTGGATAGCAGGATCCCAGCCAGACTAGTCGCCGCGATTTCAGCGGTACCGGTCCAAGCCAGAGGTTCGTGAGGAGCTTCGTGTGGAAATTCTGGAGGAAGGCCGCCACTTCATCGACCCCTGCATGTCGACGTGGTCCGAAAGTCTTTTCTGCGAGGTTCTCTGCGTCCCGACGGCTACGAAGGACTGCTGCCCTGAATTATCGCCCTGTTTTGGACCCTTGACGATTTTTTGGTAGAGCGAAACAATCGAGAGAGTCTTCTGGTGACGCCATCGATCATCAATATTCAGTTAAGTATAAGTGGAGCGTCTCCTAGTTTGAATTTGGTATCCTTCGGGATCATTTTGATTTGGTGCTTGCAAGTCCCAAAGCCAGAGGACTCGTGTATTCACGAGACTATCGTATTCGATAATCCTTTGATGTTTGAAACTAGACTAGTGAGCGAAGATGCCTGGTTCTAGTGTATTTTGTAGATTGTTTTGTTTGGGTTGTGGAAGGGATTTCCAGTTAGAGGATTCATGTCCGGTTCCTCCAATTGGAACTCCAACTGATGAGCTTTATGTAATACATGGCGTGGGCCCCATTGCATATAATGAAATATGGATCCGATACACCAGAAAGGACGGTGTTTTAAAATGGCCCCAAAATGGTAGTTTCGATACAGATATCTTAGATAATTTGGAAGTTAAATTGTTTAAAAAGAAAGCCCGGCCGGCGATGTTTGATTCTTTCCGCCTATGGCGAAAGGAAGCCAAACAGAAGGAAATTAAGCTAGCGAAAAGAAATAAGAGAGAGAGACGTATGTCAGTGATGCAAGCAGCTGTGCAATTTAAAGATAATGAGGAGGAACAAATGAAGGAACAGTTACATAGGCAGCGCAAACTAGCGATTGATAAATGTTACACTGTTTTGTCACCCCTTGTGCAAGATGACACACAAGAGAATGAGAAAGATTCCCTAATGTCCCATTTGTTAAGTTCGCCACCCCCATATGCGCAAAATGCCACCGCACCTCCACAGCTTGTGAATGCGCAGCCTTTAGTAAATATGCCGCAAGCCTTCCCACAGGCGCCAGCTCCTCTTCAGCTGGCTCCTATCCCTGCAGTGCAGCCCTCTCAAGGGCCGCCAGTTTTGCTACCTGTTACCCCCGCGCTTCCTGCGACTTTGTCTAACACGCCAGCGGCTTCCCCTGGCGCTCCTTATTATACTACCCAGGTACCTGTATCTGAATCTGTTTTTATTCCCTCTGTCTATCCCCCCGTTTTTGCCTCAACTTCTCCTTCAGCACGACAACGACTAGCTAATGTAGTTACTAGTCTAATGTCGCCTCTCTTTGGGTCATCTAGTGCGACTCCTGCCTTACAGCGTAAGCAATTGCGCAGTCAGCTGCCTGATTCTGACGAGAAAGAGGTGTTAGATCATCTGGCGCGTAGGTGGATTGGTTTCCCTTCATGCTATGATGTGGAATCAGTTGTTGACGTGTTTCATCAATGGGATGCCCCGAAACAGAGGTATGTGTTTGAGAAAATGTGTGAAATCCTCTGTGAGGAATTGGATGATCATGGTAGAGATCCAAGCCCGCAGGAGTTGTGTCAAGTGAGATTCGATTTTGGAAAAGGTACGATTGTGGGCCCCGATGTCAATAAAGCAGTTGCGATCTTATTATCCTTGAGGAATGATGATTGTCAACAGCCGTTGTTTACACAAGATTTCCCTGTGGGGAGAAAGGGAAAAGCGCGACAATACCCTATGAGAGAAGTCCCTCCGGTATGGAAGGAAGCTGTTGCGGCTGATGCCGCTCATGGTATTGCTGCTATGCCAGCACATTTTCAGCGTGTTTGGGTGCATGTCCCATGGAAGCGATCTGAGGTGTTAGCGCTCAAGCAGACATTGCCTGATCCCCGTAAAAACCCTGCAGGATATTATAAGGAGTTATCACAAACTGCAGAATCATGTGTCATGAATCTAGCCGATATAGATATGTTGTTTGGGAATGTTGTTCCACAGCCTTTATGGGGATCCATCCGTAATACGGATCATGCTGCAGAGCTAGGGGGTACATGGGCTAATATCATTGCTGCAGACGCTAGACAAGTTGGTGGTGCGAAACCTGAGCCTTTGGTAGCAGAACTCCCTGGTAGAATTATTCCCTACATGAAAACTATAATGCCTGCGATGCGCGTAAATTGGGATAAACTATCCGCATGTAAGCAGAAGAAAGATGAGACAGTGTCTGATTTCTTTACCAGGTTTGAAGAAACGTTTATCGACCACAGTGGTCAAGACATGAGCACTGAAGGTGGCCAACGGTTATTTGTTGATAAATTTGTGCAGAATCTACTTCCTGAGTTGTGTAAGAAATGAAAAGACTCAGAAAGTTCTTGGGCTGTTTCCTCTTCAGCGCAAATACTGGCTACTGCACAGTATTATGAGAATAGAGACAAAGATGAGAAGGATAGAACAGATAAGAAAACAAAAGAACTAAAGACAAAGGTCCTTTTACAGCAGGCCTATCTGCCACGTGGCGGACAGAATAATTATAGGCAGACACAAGGTATCTATCAGCAACCCCAACAGTTTCAGAATAATCAGCAAATGAATGGGTATTATCAACCACGAATCCCTGTAGGTCCCAACCAATGTTCATATTGCAAAGAGGAAGGTCATTTTAAATATAGTTGCCCTAAATTAATGCAGCGGAACAGTAATGCGTATGGCGCAAGAGGTAGAGGTGGTCAGCAAGCTCCTAGAGGCAGAGGGCGTGGAAATGCTCCCCAGAACGCGTGTCCTCTTCCGCCTCAAAATACCATAAATAGCTTTGATCAGCAAGCCAATGCGACTGGCAATACAGCTCAGTACTACAATAATGATTATGCGGAAGACGACAATGTAGAAGATAATGATTACTAGGACAGCCGTAGACAGAGAGAGGGAGTTGTTTCAGTGCCAGTGGATCAGAGCGGACCTTATGTTAAAGTAACTACAGCAAATGTAACGGAGCCCTTTCTGCTGGATACTGGTGCTGCAAAGAGTTCAATTATGCATTCAAAACTCCCTGGCGCGCCTTTGTCTGGCAAAATAAATGTCTCAGTAGGTTTTTCTGGCGCCCCAGTTAGGAACCCGATTTCTAGTCCTATGTCACTTTCTGTTGGACCTTGTGAGCTAAAAGCACCCCTCATTCTAACAACAGGTTGTGGTGAAAATTTGCTAGGCTTAGATTTGCTAAAAAGATTGCATGCGACGCTATATTGTTCTCCCTCAGGAGTACAACTTACATTAGGTAAGAAAGTGATTTCCCCAATGTATTTTTCTAAAAATGCAATGCCATCTGAATTATCATCCCTTCCGGATGCCCTGTGGGCTACTGGTCCCAATGATGTGGGTCTTTTGGAAATACCGCCATATGTGGTCACTTTAAAAGCCAATGTCAGATTGCCACGTATTCCTCAGTACAAGATCTCCAATGAAGGTCAGAAAGCATTGTTAGCAATTGTCAGTGATTTGATTAAAAAGGGTGTAATTGAAGAGACAAGAGGCAACGTTTGCAATAGTCCTGTTTTACCGGTCTTAAAACGAACGGACCCTTCACAGCCACCTGTTTACAGATTTGTGATTGATCTTAGAGAGGTTAATAAGATTGTTGTGCCACAGTTTCCAGTTGTCCCTGATATAACTGCCTTGTTAACCATGATTCCAGCCTCTGCTGCATGGTTCTCAGTGATCGATCTGAAGAATGCCTTCTTTAGCATCCCAATTGCAGAGGAGAGCAGAGACATTTTTGGTTTCAGTTTAGGAGGCCGAAGCTTCCGCTTTAAACGCGCTCCACAGGGCTACTGTGAAAGCCCATCATTATACAGTCAGGCTTTAAAAGCGCAGCTTGATGCACTGGTTTTACCCAGTGGCGCTATCCTCATTCAGTACGTCGACGATTTACTAATCGCCGCGGATACTGAAAGGATTTGCAAAGAAGCTACATTGTCGTTGTTGCGTCATTTGTCTGCCTTTCATCACAAAGTGTCTCTCTCAAAATTGCAATATTGTCGACAAGAAGTGACCTACTTAGGTCATCTCTTATCGAAGGAGGGAAGGAAACTGACCCCAGAAAGAATTCAAGCCATTGCACAGTTGAGTGTGCCAAGAACACAGAGAGAAGTGCGTGCTTTCTTGGGCATTACTTCATACTGTAGGCATTGGATTCCCAATTTTTCCTTGTTGGCAAAACCTTTGTTAGCCTTAACATGCAAAGACACACCGAATCCTATTCCATGGTCTGAAGAGTGTCAGAAAAGTTTTTGGGAATTGCGTAATGCATTATGTTCAGCTCCTGTGTTGGGTACCCCTGACTACAGCAAGCCTTTTACATTGTATGTTCATGAGAAAGATGGTTGCGCATTAGCAGTGTTAACACAGCCTTTTGGCGACAGACCGCGTCCATGCGCATATTTTTCGTCAACCTTGGACCCGGTAGCGAGGGCATTGCCAAGTTATCTGAGAGCCACAGCCGCTGCAGCCATGTCTATTCGACAGTCTGCTGGCCTAGTGATGGATCATACATTGATTGTTATGGTTCCACATGCTGTGGACACATTGTTAAACAGGACCAAGACACAACACTTAACTAGTGCGCGATTATCTGGTTATGAGCTGACACTGTTAGCAAATCATATACACATAAAGAGATGCAACACGTTTAATCCAGCTATACTATTACCAATTCCAGCAGATCTAGATGAGATTGAGCAACATGATGTCTGTTCAGAACAGAAGAAGAGACGAAAGGGAGAGTAGATCTCAAAGATACTCCCCTGACTGAGTGTGATGGTACCTTATGGGTGGATGGTTCGTGTTTCAAGCTCCCGAATGGTGATACGACTGCTGCATATGCTATCACGACTTTGCACACGATTGTGGAAACTGCGCGTGTGCCACAAAATTCGGCTCAAGCAGCAGAATTGATTGCCCTTACGAGAGCATGCGTGTTGTCTGAAGGAATGAAAGTGAACATATATACGGATAGCCAGTACGCCTTTGGCGTGGCTCATAGTTTTGGGCGATTGTGGAAGGAACGTGGGTTCCTGACTTCGCATGGAGCTAAGATTCAGAATGGCAAGTTGGTGAATGATCTCCTTGAGTCGCTGACCCTACCGTTACAAGTTGCGATTATGAAATGCAGTGCGCACAGGAAAGTCACAGATGATGTTGGTCGTGGTAATGCGTTTGCTGATGAAGTCGCGAAAGAAACAGCAAAAGATGTGAAGACTCGAATGTATGTTGCAGGCCCTGCCAGATGGGTTGGTGATGTTGGAATGTGCGAAAACACAATAGAGAGTGTAAAGTCCCTTCAAGCTGAAGCCACAGAGAAAGAGTTAAGCAAGTGGAGAGAAAGTATGGGTAAGTTGGATGAGAATGGTTGTTGGATTGATTTGTCAGAACATAGGCGATGGTTGTTACCTGATGCATATGTGCTTCCAGTGGTTACTATGGCACATGGAATGGCACATATCAGTACGAAAGGAATCTGTAAGTTGTTGGCTCCAGTATGGCAGAATGCTGGAATTCCTAAGTGTGCAGAGAATATGGTCAAGAATTGTATGATATGCTTGAAGTACAACCCTGGTAGGGGAACCCCAACTCCAGCTGGTCATTTTGCGCCTCCATCATATCCATTTGAAGTTTTGCAGCTAGATTTTATCCACATGGAAAGATGCAACAACCTGAAATATGTATTGGTGGTTGTTTGCGCTCTCAAAATGGATAGAGGCCTATCCTCTAAAAGATAACACTGCTCTATCCACAGCCAAAGCCCTTGTGAAGGAATTTTTCCCTAGGTTTGGAATGCCAAGAATGGTGTGGAGTGATAATGGGAGTGAGTTTGTGGGCCAAGTGATGAAGAATGTGTGTGAGGGACTAGGTATAAGGCAGAAATTTCACACTGCAAATCACCCCCAATCAGCTGGATTAGTGGAGCGCTACAATGGCGCTCTAAAACTCAAACTGGCCAAAATTCAAGCGAGCTCAGGTCTTAAATGGCCTGACGCTCTGCCTCTAGCACTCCTGTCCACCAGAATGACCGTGCATTCACGAGTGGGACTTAGTCCCTACGAGGTCGTTTTTGGCCGCCCGGCCAATGTATGGGGTGTGCCAAGACCGACGAAATTCAGTGAAATCGAACATCCAGTACTGCTTGATTACTTGTATGATTTGACGGTTAACCTGCGTGTTTTACACCAACAGGTGCATGATACTCTCCCCCCGGCTTCTGAAGCTCCTGGACACCCTATCGAACCTGGCACGTGGGTCCTTGTGAAAAACTTCCAGCGGAAAACCAACGATGAGCCCCGCTGGATTGGCCCTCATCTCGTGCTACTGTCTACAAGATCAGCTGTTTGAGTAAAGGGGAAAAGGAACTGGATCCACGGCGCCCACGTGAAGAGGATCCCTTTGCCTCTGCCGTATGACCAGTGGGTCCAGGAGGGTATCGCTGACTCTGAAACAGACACTGTACCTCGTTTTGTGCCGTTCAGTGATGCACGCATAAAAGGCACAACTTCAGCACAGGAGAGTGACGATATTTTGCAAGAAGCTGTGCCACCATCAATTCGATTGGACACCACAGAGCCTGAACTCTTGTTTCAAGATCAGACAGTACCTGGCCGTCTCCACTACAATCTGAGACCAAGGCCTATGGACAAATAAATATTCTTTTCCTCACCTTTTTGTTTTTGATACCATAGCTCTCCCATCTGAAGGACTTTCTTGATTTTTGTTTTTCGAACCACCATCCGGGTTCAGCCGCAGGGTCGCGGTGCCAAGACTTTGGGGTACAGGCCGAAGACGTTAGGTCAACGGTTCTGGTTGGTCTAGGGCGTTCCCTGGACTGACAGGCGTACTCCTTAGCAGAAGAAACTCACCCGCCGCGAGCGGCACGATTAGAGGATGGAGTTTTTTAAGATGGAGAGACCCGCTGAGGAAATGAACTTTAAAGCAAGAATATGTAAAATAATGAAAAGCAAACGTTTTGTGTTTTTATGCCTGTTTGTATTATGTAGTATGGTAGTGTTTACTGTAGGATTTGTATTCTTCTCCTCCCAAGAGCCCATTGCACCCACTGTACAGCCTATACCTCCTCCTACTATCTCCTCACACTCTTTTCACCCTCTGCCTGAACATGAACAAGCTAGACGATCAGAGTTTGTGAATAACTCGTTTATTCAGCTCCTGCACCAGCACCAACTAGTCATGAATACAACAAATTGTTGGGTGTGCGGTTTAATGCCACATACCATTAATAAGGGTATTCCCTATCTAGTGCTGCTGTATAGTTACAATAGATCGTCATGGGCATTCCAGACCATGTTTCTCTATGCTCTAGATGCGTACTCCCCGCGACAGCCGCGTTCCATCAGACCTAGCACCAATAATAAAGCTTTAATGAAAGGAGTTGCCGATATGAGCAGAGATATCGATGCATACTCATCCATTCCCAAAGAAGAGTTGAGAGCTTATGTAGGGTGGAACGCGACGGGGTATAGTATTAGTCTAGGTGAAAGACAGCGAAAAATGTCATCCCCAATCTGGGTCGTACCCCACATAGGTCGGTTCTGTTTGCAAGGTAATGGTCAGAATCCTAGAGCTCAACTGGGAAGAAGTGACTGTACTGAAACGTACACTTTTCCGTCACAGTTTTCCCCTGCGTTTTTGGCTGCCAAGGGTACATATTTTATCTGCAATGACCGAGCATATACATGGTTGCCCCCTGACTTCTCGGGCACATGTTATATTGCAAATCTGCTACCGCCATCATTTACTGCCGCCTCCGACTATCACAAGACCAGAGTTGTGAGAGGCGTGATTAGTAAGGAGGATACTGCCGGTCAGGAAGCGGGAGATTTCTTTTTGGGTTTCCTGCCGTTTTGGGGACCTATGGTCAATAGTAGGAACCTGAGACAGCTGACTCGTGTGGTTGAATCCACTGTTAATGTAACGGCTGGTGCCCTTGGTAATTTGACAGCTGAGCTCCAAGCGGATCGCCTCATGACTTTACAGAACCGCATGGTTCTAGACGTCATACTTGCAGACCGTGGTGGGGTATGTAAGGTTATCCAATCCAGTTGTTGCATTTTCATACCAGACAACGCTCCAACAGTTTATCAAGCCATCTCCAAACTGCATAAAATATCTGAGTCCATACACGTGGATAAAGGAGATTGGTCACTGGTGGGGTGGTTCTGGGAACTGATATCTGCCTGGGGTTGGAAAGTTCTGATGGTCATTGGAATGATCTTAGCCATCCTTTTCCTGTTCTGTCTGTGCATACAGTGTGCTCCTGCGATATGTGGCCTCTGTGCTACATTATGTGTAAGGAAACCTGTATCGAGGGACGAGCTAAGTAATAGGATGATGCTACAGCAACATCTCCATGACTTCGTGAATATTGACCTAGACTCGGATTGAAATGAGTATAGTTATTGCCTATGTAAGGGCAAAAGGAGGGTCTGTCGTACTTTAGAATTTGGGACCGCGTAGGAGGCAGGGCCCTACCCCTGTCTATCCCAGTATTAGTGAACCGCGAATGGTTAATGCGGTATGTACAAGTGCTTTTTGTAACGTTTTAGCTATGAATGCACTGTGTATACGCTATTTCACATCACTACGTGGGTTCCATTTTGTATCGGTGGCCATCTTATGGTTGCCCTCACATAGGCTATATAGCATGAAGCGAATACGGGCCTTTTAGAGCACATGTGCCTTTCTTTGACTTTTCCGTGACCTGGGCAGCTTGGCTCCGCTGCCCCAGGTCAAACTGGTCCCACGAGTTCCCCGTCCTCTGGCCACCTGTGATTAGCATCAGGGCTTGACACACCATAAAGTCTTTTCATCCTACACGAGCCTCCAGCTAATCTCTTTCGCACCTGACTGTTCCTGCTTTATGGCTTGTTTTCCAAACAGGAGATGCTCATGTTTATTGGGGCCTATCGATATCTGATGTGGGATCTGAGCCTTGCTGTGTAAATAATTGCGGGCTGGCCTAACTGGAATGTGGGATGGTCATCATGACTCTGCCTTTTCGTTTGAAATGTATACATGTAATGGCCATATCGTAAACTAAGGAATGTATGCCTGAGGCAGGATATTCTGTATTTAAGAAGAAGCCCGTTTCTGTGATTTTCAGCAGTCTCCTGAGAACATACACGCTGTTGTACTTCTAGGATACCTGTAATTGGTCTGCAGCCAATAAATTGATCTTTGACTTCACCCAGAAGACTCTGTGTTTCTGTAGGTCTGAAACAGGAAGAACCCGAAGTCATAGGGTGTGTTCCCCTGCACCGCTGGGCTTAAAATTCCCAGTACTTCACTCACATAGTAAACCAAGCACCCTGCCCTCAGGATTGTTAGGGCCTGCAAGAGAGGTGACTGATAGGTTTATATGTGTGTGTATGGTGAGATATAGGAACCTATACCTCAGTGAGGAGTGCTAACACTACCTCACACAGGCTGCAGTAGCAGGCCTGTGGTGTCAGATTTAGTCTTCTTCCCAGGGGTGGCATAATACATGCTTCAGCCCCTGGTAGGCCTGTGAAGTACCAATGCCCTAGGTACCTAAGGTACCATATACTAGGGGCTCATAAGGTACCACAGTATCCAATCACTAGTGCATCTAATATGCACACCAATCATTTTAGGGAGTAAGCAGATAGGCTGGGGTCCTGGATAGCAGGATCCCAGCCAGACTAGTCAAAAACCATTCAAACACCAGGAAAAAAGTGGGGGCAACCATATAGTCAGATTCCACCTTTCTACATATCCGCCCGCCAAACAAAAGGAGATAAGGCTAACCTTGCCCAGTTAAGCATTTATTTCCTGAGTGGCCATATAAGGAAGAACCTGCACTAGCATGGTTGCTCCCTGTCTCATGGTCCACTTGGGAAATCCTACCCCAAGGGGTTTGGAGTTTCTCCAAAGTCTAGGGAAGTTACCTGTATTGTTTTCTGGTACAGAAGTAGGCTGGTGGGGTGTCTGAGTCTGGAAGTGAGGCCCTATTTGGGGTGGTGTCAACTTCCTCAGCACACTGGTCACCATGGAAGCCTTTCTGTCCATGACTGTGTCATATCTGGCCCTAAGGGTCAACCTCTGGCTGCCTACAGCTGGGGGTTGGGTCCCTCTGGTTGGAATAGTGGAGGGCATTGGAATGTTTGGGGCAACTATGCCCCAGGTTTCCCTGTGCCCAACAAAGTCCATCTGGGGGGTACCTGTACCTAGGGGTAAGGGGGATCCCTCAGTGTGTAGAGGAATATTCACCTGGCTAGAACTACTCTGCTGGGTGTCCCTAATCTGCTGATGAGGGGGTTCCTCTGGACAGGGGCCCAATAGGGGTCCACTGACCTCCCTGACCTCTGCAGCCCTGGGCTGACTGAGGCAGGGTAGAGAGGGGCAGGATACCTGCTCCAGACTGGGTGCCAACTTAGAAGGATCCCCTGCCATCAGAGTTGTGGCCAGGACAGGCCTGACCACTTCTGGGGCAGTTACTTCACAAGGGGCAGGGTCAGTTCCCTTAGAAAGCTGACCCTTACCTTTAGTCGGGTGGGGGTAGGACTGTTCCTCACCCCCTATGCTCTCTGTGTGTGTGGAGTGATCCATAGTTTCAGGCTTCACTCCCCTTAATTTCCCCTGGGGTGGAGGTGAGGCCCTCAGGGTCTCATCCACTCTCTCAGGGATGCCTAACATTCTTAAATGGGCATTGTGGTCTACCTCAGCCCAGGCTGAGATTTCCAGATCATTCCCCAGTAAACAATCCACAGGCAAGGTTGGGGACACTGCCACTCTCTTTGGGCCAGTGACCCCTCCCCAGCTGATATTTACCACTGCCATGGGATGGTATGTCCTAATTCCATCAATATTGGTCACCTGGTAGCTAATCTCAGGTAAAAGCTGTTCTAGGGGCACTAGTCTCTTTGTCACCATGGCGACACTAGCCCCTGTGTCCCTGTAGGCCACAGCCTTCTGACCATTGATCATGGGCTCTTGTCTGTACCTGCCCAAGATATTGGGACTTATGGTAAAGTTGGCAAACCCCATGCCACCATCACAGACTAGAGTTGCTTGTGTAGGGGACCTGGTTAGGCCAGAGTCCACCTGAGTTCCCCAAGAAAGCCCAACTAAGTTTTTGGGTGCACTCCTACCACCTGGGGGATTACTACTGGTAGTAACAGGAGGTGTTGGAGCTGCAGTGGGAGGAACATTTTCTTTATTGCCATTCTTTGGACAGCTGGAGTCAGTTTTCCAGTGGCCAGGTTGCTTGCACACATGGCAATATGGTTCCTTATTGGAAGAGGAAGGATTTTGGGACCCACCCCCAGAACTGGGTTTTTGGGGCCCTTCAGAGGACTTGTCTGTTTTATTATCCCCACCTTTCTCTTTGGGCTTAGTGGAATCTTTTTTCTGGTCACCACCTTGGTTCTTGGGCCTTACCCTGGTTCTGACCCATTTGTCTGCCTTCTTTCCCAATTCTTGGGGAGAGGTCAGATCAGAGTCCACCAGGTACTGGTGTAAGAGTTGGTTTTGACAATTATTAAGGATCTGCTCTCTCATAATCAAATTATACAATCCTTTAAAGTCAGTGACTCTACTGCCAACTATCCAACCCTCCAGAGCCTTGGTAGCACAATCTGCAAAGTCCACCCAATCCTGAGTCTGTGCTTTCTGGGTGTCTCTGAACTTAGACCTGTATTGTTCAGTGGTTAAGCAAAACCCATCTATTAATGCACTCTTCAGGGATTCATAGTCATTAGCATCCTCTTCTCCAACAGTGAGGAGCTTGTCTCTACCTTTATCTGAAAAGGAGAGCCACAAGATTGCTGCCCACTGTGTCTGGGGGACCTGTTGAACTCTACAGGCCCTCTCCATAGCAGTTATCCATTTGTGGATATCATCCCCACTCTGGTAGGGAGGAACAACCTTGGACAGGTTCCTATGGTCTGGAATGTAATCTCTGCCTCTAGGGACACTGTTGCTGCCACCAGGGGTATCTAACCCCTCCTTCTTAGAAGCTCTTTGGAGCTCGAAGGCTTCCCTATCTAAGGCCAATTGCTTGGTTCTGAGGGCAAGCCTAGCTTTCTCATACTGGAGCATCTTGAACCTTCTGTCAGAGGAGGTCTCCCTGGGATAGGTGGAGTTCCTCTGGTGACCAGATTCTCTTCCAGAGTGATATGAATGGTCAGAGTCCCTTGAGGGGGACCTAGGCCTTTCTCCCACTTTGTCAGCTCTCTTAAGGAGAATTCCTCTGTTCCTTTCAGACCCTTCTGGGTCTGGCTCTTCAATCACAGACTCCAGGTCATCTTGATTTTCATCATCAGACCCAGAGACTATGGTTGACCCACTCCCTGATGCAGACCCACTAGCTCCTAGAGCTTGTCTCAGGTCATCTGCTACTAACAGATCTATCAGGTGTTGTGAGGAGGGACTCCTGCCCACCCTCAGTTGTCTTTCAAAGCACAAGGCCTTCAGGTCAGTGTAGGCTATGTCTTTGTACTGAGATGGGGTGGACCCACTGGCTCCACCTTGGTGAGACATACTAGTGTTGTGCAGTGTTGTACTACCTACACTAGTTGAGGCCTACTGAACCTAACTTGAGCTGTAGCAAGGGTGTGCTTCTCCCTTCACAAACAGCTCTAAGTTCAGTAGAACTTATTGATACTAGCTTGACTTTATATGTACCTTGAGTACCTTTAGTGGTTTTCAGTTAGTAATTCAAATAGAGATTTTCTGGTAAAACAATGGCAATCTGGAATCCCACACGCTGCCCACCAATGTGAGAAGTTGGCCTGGCATATGCTGGGCAGTAGTTATAGTGGCCACCTTGCACCAGTCCAGTCCAATTCGATTCTTATGGTAGATAGGTTTAAGAGAACCTTTTAAAGAAAGCTATCCTAGTGGTAGCTGTGGAGAGCAGCCTTCAGGCTAAGTCTCTGAGGAATATAAAGCAGCGTGTTTTACCTTATAATCTCTTGAATTACCAAATGAAAAGGACACCACACAGGTATATATATCAAATATATATGTATTTATTTCTAGATACACTCTACTAATTTCTTTATGAGATAAGAACCCAGATACACATTCAAATGTCAACAGTTCTCAATAAATTAAGCACAAATATGGCTGTAGCCCTAGGGGCGTACCAGACCATATACTAAGAAAATGGTTTAACAAACTCGACTTGCAAAATGTCAAAGCCTAGGGCCTTGGGAATCACTGGGGCTTCACTACTGCAGTGTTAGCAGGTAAGTAACAAGCCCACGGGAGACGCGTGCAGTGTCTAAACACAGCCGCGGGTTTCCTATAGGTTACAATGGAGCAAGTCGCGGTTTGTATTTTAAAGTTTTAGGGCACTTCGAAGAAGTCAACAAGCAAGCCACTTACAGGGTAAGTATTTTGAGGGCCAACACACACTTGGGCACCAGAGTGCACGAGTTACCTCACCCACGGAAGCCGGGTGCACAGGTGTCTTTTGGTGTCGGGTCGCGATGCTGTTTTCAATGGAGACCAATGAAAACTTGCTGCTTGAGACGACTGAAGAGGTGTCCGCTGGAATCCGAAGATGGATTGAAGATGAAGAGGACCTAAAAATTGAGGGCACAGTGTTCAAAGTCACTTGCCAGTGACAGGTGGCCAGCAGGATGGATGACCACTGATGTCGCGTCAATTCAGGTCCTCAACGGTGATTTGTCTCTTCGCTCACGAGGTCCAGGAGGGATCGACGATGACCAGCAGCTGGATTCGGAGTGTCCCACAACGTCTGCAGCTGATGACAGTGTCGGCATCCGGATTGGTGCCAACAAGCCTTGGCAACTGCAAGTCTTGTGTGGACTGAAGATTGACGATGATGCAGACCAGCAAGGTCTGATGGACTTACCCAGTGAGGGTAAGTGAGGGCAGGCCCGGAGCAATCAAGAGAGCCCTTGAAGTTGATGAGAAAGTCTTCGGGTGAGTCACTAGCCAACGGGCAATTAACCGCGAAGACGCCTTTGCAGGAAAAGTTCCACAGGAGCCCACGGTCACTCAGGACGGGGTAGGCTGCTGATTTTCGGTACCAGACCTGCTAGGGACTTGGACTACAGATGGTCAAAAGCATACGTTCGTAGAATGTTGTTTAGCATTTGCACTTGAAATCAGTGCACGGTTCCCTGGTATTGCTGTTCCTCGTCACTCGTGGGGTCCAGATGCCACAGCTTCACTGGGGACTCAAAATGGCCATCAAGAGGTCAGAAAATCTACTTCAGGGGACTCAGGGACTTTGGACTCCGGCGGGAGCGGTGAAGTTTGCAACCGTTGAGTAAAGTTACTGGTGCCTGCCAAGCAGGGGAGTCACTCCTTGACTCCAAGGGAGATTCTTCAGTCTTCCAGAGATAGTGGAACGTCGAAGGGCCAGGATTTTTCTTTGTAGAGCGTCGTCCAGGGTAATCCGAATTGCATTGGCAATGCTTGGTATCTTATAGTGAAGATAGGGGAGGGACTAGCTCTATGACCACTCCTCTAGGAGGGTCAGGGTAGTGGGTGGTTACACCCACTTCCCTTTGTCCAGTTTCGCGCCAGAGCAGGGGCAGGTAGCCCCTGAACCGGTTTGAGCTGGCATATGCACAGAGGAGCCTACTGCTCCCCCAGTGCAGGACTTCAAAGCACTCTAAGAGTGCACCCACCCAGCTCCAATACACTAAATCCTGTCTGGGAGGTGGTGACACCTCCCTGTGACAGGATACCTTTTGTTGGGCTTCCTCCACTGCGAGTTTCGGTCAGCAGCAGGAGGGCAGCCCAGTGTCTGTGCTGGTGGCATCCATTTTGTGATGCCAGGGCTCTAGAAGATTTCTACCGTTTAGTACAGTGGGTACATGTCATCCCCTCTAGAAGGGTGGGATCATACTCCCACACCAGTTACTGGTGTGGGGGTATGATTCCAAGTTGTTTGACACCAAACACAACATGTTTTGATGCAGTCATTCCAAAGTTAGCATTTACCGCGAGGTTATAATGTACTTAAGAGTATATGGTTTAACCGCATCCACAAACAGCAGCAGAGAATAGACTCTGCCAGCTGCAGAGGGGTCCTGCTCATGCAGAAGCACCCCCTCATGTCGTACTTTAGAATTTGGGACCGCGTAGGAGGCAGGGCCCTACCCATGTCTATCCCAGTATTAGTGAACCGCGAATGGTTAATGCGGTATGTACAAGTGCTTTTTGTAACGTTTTAGCTATGAATGCACTGTGTATACGCTATTTCACATCGCTACGTGGGTTCCATTTTGTATCGGTGGCCATCTAATGGTTGCCCTCACATAGGCTATATAGCATGAAGCGAATACGGGCCTTTTAGAGCACGTGCCTTTCTTTGACTTTTCCGTGACCTGGGCAGCTTGGCTCCGCTGCCCCAGGTCAAACTGGTCCCACGAGTTCCCCGTCCTCTGGCCACCTGTGATTAACATCAGGGCTTGACACACCATAAAGTCTTTTCATCCTACACGAGCCTCCAGCTAATCTCTTTCGCATCTGACTGTTCCTGCTTTATGGCTTGTTTTCCAAACAGGAGATGCTCATGTTTATTGGGGCCTATCGATATCTGATGTGGGATCTGAGCCTTGCTGTGTAAATAATTGCGGGCTGGCCTAACTGGAATGTGGGATGGTCATCATGACTCTGCCTTTTCGTTTGAAATGTATACATGTAATGGCCATATCGTAAACTAAGGAATGTATGCCTGAGGCAGGATATTCTGTATCTAAGAAGAAGCCCGTTTCTGTGATTTTCAGCAGTCTCCTGAGAACATACACGCTGTTGTACTTCTAGGATACCTGTAATTGGTCTGCAGCCAATAAATTGATATTTGACTTCACCCAGAAGACTCTGTGTTTCTGTAGGTCTGAAACAGGAAGAACCCGAAGTCATAGGGTGTGTTCCCCTGCACCGCTGGGCTTAAAATTCCCAGTACTTCACTCACATAGTAAACCAAGCACCCTGCCCTCAGGATTGTTAGGGCCTGCAAGAGAGGTGACTGATAGGTTTATATGTGTGTGTATGGTGAGATATAGGAACCTATACCTCAGTGAGGAGTGCTAACACTACCTCACACAGGCTGCAGTAGCAGGCCTGTGGTGTCAGATTTA
Source organism: Triturus cristatus (assembly GCF_964204655.1). Classification (NCBI taxonomy): domain Eukaryota; kingdom Metazoa; phylum Chordata; class Amphibia; order Caudata; family Salamandridae; genus Triturus; species Triturus cristatus. The sequence continues at coordinate 733,333,436 of NC_140579.1, read as the reverse complement.
GTCTTCTTCCCAGGGGTGGCATAATACATGCTTCAGCCCCTGGTAGGCCTGTGAAGTACCAATGCCCTAGGTACCTAAGGTACCATATACTAGGGGCTCATAAGGTACCACAGTATCCAATCACTAGTGCATCTAATATGCACACCAATCATTTTAGGGAGTAAGCAGATAGGCTGGGGTCCTGGATAGCAGGATCCCAGCCAGACTAGTCGGCGCGATTTCAGCGGTACCGGTCCAAGCCAGAGGTTCGTGAGGAGCTTCGTGTGGAAATTCTGGAGGAAGGCCGCCACTTCATCGACCCCTGCATGTCGACGTGGTCCGAAAGTCTTTTCTGCGAGGTTCTCCGCGTCCCGACGGCTACGAAGGACTGCTGCCCTGATTAATCGCCCTGTTTTGGACCCTTGACGATTTTTTGGTAGAGCGAAACAATCGAGAGAGTCTTCTGGTGACGCCATCGATCATCAATATTCAGTTAAGTATAAGTGGAGCGTCTCCTAGTTTGAATTTGGTATCCTTCGGGATCATTTTGATTTGGTGCTTGCAAGTCCCAAAGCCAGAGGACTCATGTATTCACGAGACTATCGTATTCGATAATCCTTTGACGTTTGAAACTAGACTAGTGAGCGAAGATGCCTGGTTCTAGTGTATTTTGTAGATTGTTTTGTTTGGGTTGTGGAAGGGATTTCCAGTTAGAGGATTCATGTCCGGTTCCTCCAATTGGAACTCCAACTGATGAGCTTTATGTAAAACATGGCGTGGGCCCCATTGCATATAATGAAATATGGATCCGATACACCAGAAAGGACGGTGTTTTAAAATGGCCCCAAAATGGTAGTTTCGATACAGATATCTTAGATAATTTGGAAGTTAAATTGTTTAAAAAGAAAGCCCGGCCGGCGATGTTTGATTCTTTCCGCCTATGGCGAAAGGAAGCCAAACAGAAGGAAATTAAGCTAGCGAACAGAAATAAGAGAGAGAGAGGTATGTCAGTGATGCAAGCAGCTGTGCAATTTAACCCCTTCGACGCGCATGACGGAGCGGTTCCGTCATGCACGTCGGTTGCGCTGTGCGCATGACGGAACCGCTCCGTCATGGCCCCGCCCGCGCACGGAACCTTCAGCGTGGCGCGGAAATCCGCGCCGCGCTGAAGGGGTTAAAGATAATGAGGAGGAACAAATGAAGGAACAGTTACATAGGTAGCGCAAACTAGGGATTGATAAATGTTACCCTGTTTTGTCACCCCTTGTGCAAGATGACACACAAGAGAATGAGAAAGATTCCCTAATGTCCCATTTGTTAAGTTCGCCACCCCCATAAGCGCAAAATGCCACCGCACCTCCACAGCTTGTGAATGCGCAGCCTCTAGTAAATATGCCGCAAGCCTTCCCACAGGCGCCAGCTCCTCTTCAGCTGGCTCCTATCCCTGCAGTGCAGCCCTCTCAAGGGCCGCCAGTTTTGCTACCTGTTACCCCCGCGCTTCCTGCGACTTTGTCTAACACGCCAGCGGCTTCCCCTGGCGCTCCTTCTTATACTACCCAGGTACCTGTATCTGAATCTGTTTTTCTTCCCTCTGTCTATCCCCCCGTTTTTGCCTCAACTTCTCCTTCAGCACGACAACGACTAGCTAATGTAGTTACTAGTCTAATGTCGCCTCTCTTTGGGTCATCTAGTGCGACTCCTGTCTTACAGCGTAAGCAATTGCGCAGTCAGCTGCCTGATTCTGACGAGAAAGAGGTGTTAGATCATCTGGCGCGTAGGTGGATTGGTTTCCCTTCATGCTATGATGTGGAATCAGTTGTTGACGTGTTTCATCAATGGGATGCCCCGAAACAGAGGTATGTGTTTGAGAAAATGTGTGAAATCCTCTGTGAGGAATTGGATGATCATGGTAGAGATCCAAGCCCGCAGGAGTTGTGTCAAGTGAGATTTGATTTTGGAAAAGGTACGATTGTGGGCCCCGATGTCAATAAAGCAGTTGCAATCATATTATCCTTGAGGAATGATGATTGTCAACAGCCGTTGTTTACACAAGATTTCCCTGTGGGGAGAAAGGGAAAAGCGCGACAATACCCTATGAGAGAAGTCCCTCCGGTATGGAAGGAAGCTGTTGCGGCTGATGCCGCTCATGGTATTGCTGCTATGCCAGCACATTTTCAGCGTGTTTGCGTGCATGTCCCATGGAAGCGATCTGAGGTGTTAGCGCTCAAGCAGACATTGCCTGATCCCCGTAAAAACCCTGCAGGATATTATAAGGAGTTATCACAAACTGCAGAATCATGTGTCATGAATCTAGCCGATATAGATATGTTGTTTGGGAATGTTGTTCCACAGCCTTTATGGGGATCCATCCGTAATACGGATCATGCTGCAGAGCTAGGGGGTACATGGGCTAATATCATTGCTGCAGACGCTAGACAAGTTGGTGGTGCGAAACCTGAGCCTTTGGTAGCAGAACTCCCTGGTAGAATTATTACCTACATGAAAACTATAATGCCTGCAATGCGCGTAAATTGGGATAAACTATCCGCATGTAAGCAGAAGAAAGATGAGACAGTGTCTGATTTCTTTACCAGGTTTGAAGAAACGTTTATCGACCACAGTGGTCAAGACATGAGCACTGAAGGTGGCCAACGGTTATTTGTTGATAAATTTGTGCAGAATCTACTTCCTGAGTTGTGTAAGAAATGAAAAGACTCAGAAAGTTCTTGGGCTGTTTCCTCTTCAGCGCAAATACTGGCTACTGCACAGTATTATGAGAATAGAGACAAAGATGAGAAGGATAGAACAGATAAGAAAACGAAAGAACTAAAGACAAAGGTCCTTTTACAGCAGGCCTATCCGCCACGTGGAGGACAGAGGAATTATAGGCAGACACAAGGTATCTATCAGCAACCCCAACAGTTTCAGAATAATCAGCAAATGAATGGGTATTATCAACCACGAATCCCTGTAGGTCCCAACCAATGTTCATATTGCAAAGAGGAAGGTCATTTTAAATATAGTTGCCCTAAATTAATGCAGCGTAACAGTAATGCGTATGGCGCAAGAGGTAGAGGTGGTCAGCAAGCTCCTAGAGGCAGAGGGCGTGGAAATGCTCCCCAGAACGCCCGTCCTCTTCCGCCTCAAAATACCATAAATAGCTTTGATCAGCAAGCCAATGCGACTGGCAATACAGCTCAGTACTACAATAATGATTATGCGGAAGACGACAATGTAGAAGATAATGATTACTAGGACAGCCGTAGACAGAGAGAGGGAGTTGTTTCAGTGCCAGTGGATCAGAGCGGACCTTATGTTAAAGTAACTACAGCAAATGTAACGGAGCCCTTTCTGCTGGATACTGGTGCTGCAAAGAGTTCAATTATGCATTCAAAACTCCCTGGCGCGCCTTTGTCTGGCAAAATAAATGTCTCAGTAGGTTTTTCTAGCGCCCCAGTTAGGAACCCGATTTCTAGTCCTATGTCACTTTCTGTTGGACCTTGTGAGCTAAAAGCACCCCTCATTCTAACAACAGGTTGTGGTGAAAATTTGCTAGGCTTAGATTTGCTAAAAAGATTGCATGCAACGCTATATTGTTCTCCCTCAGGAGTACAACTTACATTAGGTAAGAAAGTGATTTCCCCAATGTATTTGTCTAAAAATGCAATGCCATCTGAATTATCATCCCTTCCGGATGCCCTGTGGGCTACTGGTCCCAATGATGTGGGTCTTTTGGAAATACCGCCATATGTGGTCACTTTAAAAGCCAATGTCAGATTGCCACGTATTCCTCAGTACAAGATCTCCAATGAAGGTCAGAAAGCATTGTTAGCAATTGTCAGTGATTTGATTAAAAAGGGTGTAATTGAAGAGACAAGAGGCAACGTTTGCAATAGTCCTGTTTTACCGGTCTTAAAACGAACGGACCCTTCACAGCCACCTGTTTACAGATTTGTGATTGATCTTAGAGAGGTTAATAAGATTGTTGTGCCACAGTTTCCAGTTGTCCCTGATATAACTGCCTTGTTAACCATGATTCCAGCCTCTGCTGCATGGTTCTCAGTGATCGATCTGAAGAATGCCTTCTTTAGCATCCCAATTGCAGAGGAGAGCAGAGACATTTTTGGTTTCAGTTTAGGAGGCCGAAGCTTCCGCTTTAAACGCGCTCCACAGGGCTACTGTGAAAGCCCATCAATATACAGTCAGGCTTTAAAAGCGCAGCTTGATGCACTGGTTTTACCCAGTGGCGCTATCCTCATTCAGTACGTTGACGATTTACTAATCGCCGCGGATACTGAAAGGATTTGCAAAGAAGCTACATTGTCATTGTTGCGTCATTTGTCTGCCTTTCATCACAAAGTGTCTCTCTCAAAATTGCAATATTGTCGACAAGAAGTGACCTACTTAGGTCATCTCTTATCGAAGGAGGGAAGGAAACTGACCCCAGAAAGAATTCAAGCCATTGCACAGTTGAGTGTGCCAAGAACACAGAGAGAAGTGCGTGCTTTCTTGGGCATTACTTCATACTGTAGGCATTGGATTCCCAATTTTTCCTTGTTGGCACAACCTTTGTTAGCCTTAACATGCAAAGACACACCGAATCCAATTCCATGGTCTGAAGAGTGTCAGAAAAGTTTTTGGGAATTGCGTAATGCATTATGTTCAGCTCCTGTGTTGGGTACCCCTGACTACAGCAAGCCTTTTACATTGTATGTTCATGAGAAAGATGGTTGCGCATTAGCAGTGTTAACACAGCCTTTTGGCGACAGACCGCGTCCATGCGCATATTTTTCGTCAACCTTGGACCCGGTAGCGAGGGCATTGCCAAGTTATCTGAGAGCCACAGCCGCTGCAGCCATGTCTATTCGACAGTCTGCTGGCCTAGTGATGGATCATACATTGATTGTTATGGTTCCACATGCTGTGGACACATTGTTAAACAGGACCAAGACACAACACTTAACTAGTGTGCGATTATCTGGTTATGAGCTGACACTGTTAGCAAGTCATATACACATAAAGAGATGCAACACGTTGAATCCAGCTACACTATTACCAATTCCAGCAGATCTAGATGAGATTGAGCAACATGATTGTCTGTTCAGAACAGAAGAAGAGACGAAAGGGAGAGTAGATCTCAAAGATACTCCCCTGACTGAGTGTGATGGTACCTTATGGGTGGATGGTTCGTGTTTCAAGCTCCCGAATGGTGATACGACTGCTGCATATGCTATCACGACTTTGCACACGATTGTGGAAACTGCGCGTGTGCCACAAAATTCGGCTCAAGCAGCAGAATTGATTGCCCTTACGAGAGCATGCGTGTTGTCTGAAGGAATGAAAGTGAACATATATACGGATAGCCAGTACGCCTTTGGCGTGGCTCATAGTTTTGGGCGATTGTGGAAGGAACGTGGGTTCCTGACTTCGCATGGAGCTAAGATTCAGAATGGCAAGTTGGTGAATGATCTCCTTGAGTCGCTGACCCTACCGTTACAAGTTGCGATTATGAAATGCAGTGCGCACAAGAAAATCACTGATGGATGTTGGTCGTGGTAATGCGTTTGCTGATGAAGTCGCGAAAGAAACAGCAAAAGATGTGAAGACTCGAATGTATGTTGCAGGCCCTGCCAGATGGGTTGGTGATGTTGGAATGTGCGAAAACACAATAGAGAGTGTAAAGTCCCTTCAAGCTGAAGCCACAGAGAAAGAGTTAAGCAAGTGGAGAGAGAAAGTATGGGTAAGTTGGATGAGAATGGTTGTTGGATTGATTTGTCAGAACATAGGCGATGGTTGTTACCTGATGCATATGTGCTTCCAGTGGTTACTATGGCACATGGAATGGCACATATCAGTACGAAAGGAATCTGTAAGTTGTTGGCTCCAGTATGGCAGAATGCTGGAATTCCTAAGTGTGCAGAGAATGTGGTCAAGAATTGTATGGTATGCTTGAAGTAAAACCCTGGTAGGGGAACCCCAACTCCAGCTGGTCATTTTGTGCCTCCATCATATCCATTTGAAGTTTTGCAGCTAGGTTTTATCCACATGGAAAGATGCAACAACCTGAAATATGTATTGGTGGTTGTTTGCGCTCTCAAAATGGATAGAGGCCTATCTTCTAAAAGATAACACTGCTCTATCCACAGCCAAAGCCCTTGTGAAGGAATTTTTCCCTAGGTTTGGAATGCCAAGAATGGTGTGGAGTGATAATGGGAGTGAGTTTGTGGGCCAAGTAATGAAGAATGTGTGTGAGGGACTAGGTATAAGGCAGAAATTTCACGCTGCAAATCACCCCCAATCAGCTGGATTAGTGGAGCGCTACAATGGCGCTCTAAAACTCAAACTGGCCAAAATTCAAGCGAGCTCAGGTCTTAAATGGCCTGACGCTCTGCCTCTAGCACTCCTGTCCACCAGAATGACCGTGCATTCACGAGTGGGACTTAGTCCCTACGAGGTCGTTTTTGGCCGCCCGGCCAATGTATGGGGTGTGCCAAGACCGACGAAATTCAGTGAAATCGAACATCCAGTACTGCTTGATTACTTGTATGATTTGACGGTTAACCTGCGTGTTTTACACCAACAGGTGCATGATACTCTCCCCCCGGCTTCTGAAGCTCCTGGACACCCTATCGAACCTGGCACGTGGGTCCTTGTGAAAAACTTCCAGCGGAAAACCAACGATGAGCCCCGCTGGATTGGCCCTCATCTCGTGCTACTGTCTACAAGATCAGCTGTTTGAGTAAAGGGGAAAAGGAACTGGATCCACGGCACCCACGTGAAGAGGATCCCTTTGCCTCTGCCGTATGACCAGTGGGTCCAGGAGGGTATCGCTGACTCTGAAACAGACACTGTACCTCGTTTTGTGCCGTTCAGTGATGCACGCATAAAAGGCACAACTTCAGCACAGGAGAGTGACGATATTTTGCAAGAAGCTGTGCCACCGTCAATTCGATTGGACACCACAGAGCCTGAACTCTTGTTTCAAGATCAGACAGTACCTGGCCGTCTCCACTACAATCTGAGACCAAGGCCTATGGACAAATAAATATTCTTTTCCTCACCTTTTTGTTTTTGATACCATAGCTCTCCCATCTGAAGGACTTTCTTGATTTTTGTTTTTCGAACCACCATCCGGGTTCAGCCGCAGGGTCGCGGTGCCAAGACTTTGGGGTACAGGCCGAAGACGTTAGGTCAACGGTTCTGGTTGGTCTAGGGCGTTCCCTGGACTGACAGGCGTACTCCTTAGCAGAAGAAACTCACCCGCCGCGAGCGGCACGATTAGAGGATGGAGTTTTTTAAGATGGAGAGACCCGCTGAGGAAATGAACTTTAAAGCAAGAATATGTAAAATAATGAAAAGCAAACGTTTTGTGTTTTTATGCCTGTTTGTATTATGTAGTATGGTAGTGTTTACTGTAGGATTTGTATTCTTCTCCTCTCAAGAGCCCATTGCACCCACTGTACAGCCTATACCTCCTCCTACTATCTCCTCACACTCTTTTCACCCTCTGCCTGAACATGAACAAGCTAGACGATCAGAGTTTGTGAATAACTCGTTTATTCAGCTCCTGCACCAGCACCAACTAGTCATGAATACAACAAATTGTTGGGTGTGCGGTCTAATGCCACATACCATTAATAAGGGTATTCCCTATCTAGTGCTGCCGTATAGTTACAATGGATCGTCATGGGCATTCCAGACCATGTTTCTCTATGCTCTAGATGCGTACTCCCCGCGACAGCCGCGTTCCATCAGACCTAGCACCAATAACAAAGCTTTAATGAAAGGAGTTGCCGATATGAGCAGAGATATCGATGCATACTCATCCATTCCCAAAGAAGAGTTGAGAGCTTATGTAGGGTGGAACGCGACAGGGTATAGTATTAGTCTAGGTGAAAAACAGCGAAAAATTTCATCCCCAATCTGGGTCGTACCCCACATAGGTCGGTTCTGTTTGCAAGGTAATGGTCAGAATCCTAGAGCTCAACTGGGAAGAAGTGACTGTACTGAAACGTACACTTTTCCGTCACAGTTTTCCCCTGCGTTTTTGGCTGCCAAGGGTACATATTTTATCTGCAATGACCGAGCATATACATGGTTGCCCCCTGACTTCTCGGGCACATGTTATATTGCAAATCTGCTACCGCCAACATTTACTGCCGCCTCCGACTATCACAAGACCAGAGTTGTGAGAGGCGTGATTAGTAAGGAGGATACTGCCGGTCAGGAAGCGGGAGATTTCTTTTTGGGTTTCCTGCCGTTTTGGGGACCTATGGTCAATAGTAGGAACCTGAGACAGCTGACTCGCGTGGTTGAATCCACTGTTAATGTAACGGCTGGTGCCCTTGGTAATTTGACAGCTGAGCTCCAAGCGGATCGCCTCATGACTTTACAGAACCGCATGGTTCTAGACGTCATACTTGCAGACCGTGGTGGGGTATGTAAGGGTATCCAATCCAGTTGTTGCACTTTCATACCAGACAACGCTCCAACAGTTTATCAAGCCATCTTCAAACTGCATAAAATATCTGAGTCCATACACGTGGATAAAGGAGATTGGTCACTGGTGGGGTGGTTCTGGGAACTGATATCTGCCTGGGGTTGGAAAGTTCTGATGGTCATTGGAATGATCTTAGCCATCCTTTTCCTGTTCTGTCTGTGCATACAGTGTGCTCCTGCGATATGTGGCCTCTGTGCTACATTATGTGTAAGGAAACCTGTATCGAGGGACGAGCTAAGTAATAGGATGATGCTACAGCAACATCTCCATGACTTCGTGAATATTGACCTAGACTCGGATTGAAATGAGTATAGTTATTGCCTATGTAAGGGCAAAAGGAGGGTCTGTCGTACTTTAGAATTTGGGACCGCGTAGGAGGCAGGGCCCTACCCCTGTCTATCCCAGTATTAGTGAACCGCGAATGGTTAATGCGGTATGTACAAGTGCTTTTTGTAACGTTTTAGCTATGAATGCACTGTGTTCACATCACTACGTGGGTTCCATTTTGTATCGGTGGCCATCTTATGGTTGCCCTCACATAGGCTATATAGCATGAAGCGAATACGGGCCTTTTAGAGCACATGTGCCTTTCTTTGACTTTTCCGTGACCTGGGCAGCTTGGCTCCGCTGCCCCAGGTCAAACTGGTCCCACGAGTTCCCCGTCCTCTGGCCACCTGTGATTAGCATCAGGGCTTGACACACCATAAAGTCTTTTCATCCTACACGAGCCTCCAGCTAATCTCTTTCGCACCTGACTGTTCCTGCTTTATGGCTTGTTTTCCAAACAGGAGATGCTCATGTTTATTGGGGCCTATCGATATCTGATGTGGGATCTGAGCCTTGCTGTGTAAATAATTGCGGGCTGGCCTAACTGGAATGTGGGATAGTCATCATGACTCTGCCTTTTCGTTTGAAATGTATACATGTAATGGCCATATCGTAAACTAAGGAATGTATGCCTGAGGCAGGATATTCTGTATTTAAGAAGAAGCCCGTTTCTGTGATTTTCAGCAGTCTCCTGAGAACATACACGCTGTTGTACTTCTAGGATACCTGTAATTGGTCTGCAGCCAATAAATTGATCTTTGACTTCACCCAGAAGACTCTGTGTTTCTGTAGGTCTGAAACAGGAAGAACCCGAAGTCATAGGGTGTGTTCCCCTGCACCGCTGGGCTTAAAATTCCCAGTACTTCACTCACATAGTAAATCAAGCACCCTGCCCTCAGGATTGTTAGGGCCTGCAAGAGAGGTGACTGATAGGTTTATATGTGTGTGTATGGTGAGATATAGGAACCTATACCTCAGTGAGGAGTGCTAACACTACCTCACACAGGCTGCAGTAGCAGGCCTGTGGTGTCAGATTTAGTCTTCTTCCCAGGGGTGAAATAATACATGCTTCAGCCCCTGGTAGGCCTGTGAAGTACCAATGCCCTAGGTACCTAAGGTACCATATACTAGGGGCTCATAAGGTACCACAGTATCCAATCACTAGTGCATCTAATATGCACACCAATCATTTTAGGGAGTAAGCAGATAGGCTGGGGTCCTGGATAGCAGGATCCCAGCCAGACTAGTCAAAAACCATTCAAACACCAGGAAAAAAGTGGGGGCAACCATATAGTCAGATTCCACCTTTCTACATATCCGCCCGCCAAACAAAAGGAGATAAGGCTAACCTTGCCCAGTTAAGCATTTATTTCCTGAGTGGCCATATAAGGAAGAACCTGCACTAGCATGGTTGCTCCCTGTCTCATGGTCCACTTGGGAAATCCTACCCCAAGGGGTTTGGAGTTTCTCCAAAGTCTAGGGAAGTTACCTGTATTGTTTTCTGGTACAGAAGTAGGCTGGTGGGGTGTCTGAGTCTGGAAGTGAGGCCCTATTTGGGGTGGTGTCAACTTCCTCAGCACACTGGTCACCATGGAAGCCTTTCTGTCCATGACTGTGTCATATCTGGCCCTAAGGGTCAACCTCTGGCTGCCTACAGCTGGGGGTTGGGTCCCTCTGGTTGGAATAGTGGAGGGCATTGGAATGTTTGGGGCAACTATGCCCCAGGTTTCCCTGTGCCCAACAAAGTCCATCTGGGGGGTACCTGTACCTAGGGGTAAGGGGGATCCCTCAGTGTGTAGAGGAATATTCACCTGGCTAGAACTACTCTGCTGGGTGTCCCTAATCTGCTGATGAGGGGGTTCCTCTGGACAGGGGCCCAATAGGGGTCCACTGACCTCCCTGACCTCTGCAGCCCTGGGCTGACTGAGGCAGGGTAGAGAGGGGCAGGATACCTGCTCCAGACTGGGTGCCAACTTAGAAGGATCCCCTGCCATCAGAGTTGTGGCCAGGACAGGCCTGACCACTTCTGGGGCAGTTACTTCACAAGGGGCAGGGTCAGTTCCCTTAGAAAGCTGACCCTTACCTTTAGTCCGGTGGGGGTAGGACTGTTCCTCACCCCCTATGCTCTGTGTGTGTGTGGAGTGATCCATAGTTTCAGGCTTCACTCCCCTTAATTTCCCCTGGGGTGGAGGTGAGGCCCTCAGGGTCTCATCCACTCTCTCAGGGATGCCTAACATTCTTAAATGGGCATTGTGGTCTACCTCAGCCCAGGCTGAGATTTCCAGATCATTCCCCAGTAAACAATCCACAGGCAAGGTTGGGGACACTGCCACTCTCTTTGGGCCAGTGACCCCTCCCCAGCTGATATTTACCACTGCCATGGGATGGTCTGTCCTAATTCCATCAATATTGGTCACCTGGTAGCTAATCTCAGGTAAAAGCTGTTCTAGGGGCACTAGTCTCTTTGTCACCATGGCGACACTAGCCCCTGTGTCCCTGTAGGCCACAGCCTTCTGACCATTGATCATGGGCTCTTGTCTGTACCTGCCCAAGATATTGGGACTCATGGTAAAGTTGGCAAACCCCATGCCACCATCACAGACTAGAGTTGCTTGTGTAGGGGACCTGGTTAGGCCAGAGTCCACCTGAGTTCCCCAAGAAAGCCCAACTAAGTTTTTGGGTGCACTCCCACCACCTGGGGGATTACTACTGGTAGTAACAGGAGGTGTTGGAGCTGCAGTGGGAGGAACATTTTCTTTATTGCCATTCTTTGGACAGCTGGAGTCAGTTTTCCAGTGGCCAGGTTGCTTGCACACATGGCAATATGGTTTCTTATTGGAAGAGGAAGGATTTTGGGACCCTCCCCCAGAACTGGGTTTTTGGGGCCCTTCAGAGGACTTGTCTGTTTTATTATCCCCACCTTTCTCTTTGGGCTTAGTGGAATCTTTCTTCTGGTCACCACCTTGGTTCTTGGGCCTTACCCTGGTTCTGACCCATTTGTCTGCCTTCTTTCCCAATTCTTGGGGAGAGGTCAGATCAGAGTCCACCAGGTACTGGTGTAAGAGTTGGTTTTGACAATTATTAAGGATCTGCTCTCTCATAATCAAATTATACAATCCTTTAAAGTCAGTGACTCTACTGCCAACTATCCAACCCTCCAGAGCCTTGGTAGCACAATCTACAAAGTCCACCCAATCCTGAGTCTGTGCTTTCTGGGTGTCTCTGAACTTAGACCTGTATTGTTCAGTGGTTAAGCCAAACCCATCTATTAATGCACTCTTCAGGGATTCATAGTCATTAGCATCCTCTTCTCTAACAGTGAGGAGCTTGTCTCTACCTTTATCTGAAAAGGAGAGCCACAAGATTGCTGCCCACTGTGTCTGGGGGACCTGTTGAACTCTACAGGCCCTCTCCATAGCAGTTATCCATTTGTGGATATCATCCCCACTCTGGTAGGGAGGAACAACCTTGGACAGGTTCCTATGGTCTGGAATGTAATCTCTGCCTCTAGGGACTCTGTTGCTGCCACCAGGGGTATCTAACCCCTCCTTCTTAGAAGCTCTTTGGAGCTCGAAGGCTTCCCTATCTAAGGCCAATTGCTTGGTTCTGAGGGCAAGCCTAGCTTCCTCATACTGGAGCATCTTGAACCTTCTGTCAGAGGAGGTCTCCCTGGGATAGGTGGAGTTCCTCTGGTGACCAGATTCTCTTCCAGAGTGATATGAATGGTCAGAGTCCCTTGAGGGGGACCTAGGCCTTTCTCCCACTTTGTCAGCTCTCTTAAGGAGAATTCCTCTGTTCCTTTCAGACCTTTCTGGGTCTGGCTCTTCAATCACAGACTCCAGGTCATCTTGATTTTCATCATCAGACCCAGAGACTATGGTTGACCCACTCCCTGATGCAGACCCACTAGCTCCTAGAGCTTGTCTCAGGTCATCTGCTACTAACAGATCTATCAGGTGTTGTGAGGAGGGACTCCTGCCCACACTCAGTTGTCTTTCAAAGCACAAGGCCTTCAGGTCAGTGTAGGCTATGTCTGTGTACTGAGATGGGGTGGACCCACTGGCTCCACCTTGGTGAGACATACTAGTGTTGTGCAGTGTTGTACTACCTACACTAGTTGAGGCCTACTGAACCTAACTTGAGCTGTAGCAAGGGTGTGCTTCTCCCTTCACAAACAGCTCTAAGTTCAGTAGAACTTATTGATACTAGCTTGACTTTATATGTACCTTGAGTACCTTTAGTGGTTTTCAGTTAGTAATTCAAATAGAGATTTTCTGGTAAAACAATGGCAATCTGGAATCCCACACGCTGCCCACCAATGTGAGAAGTTGGCCTGGCATATGCTGGGCAGTAGTTATAGTGGCCACCTTGCACCAGTCCAGTCCAATTCGATTCTTATGGTAGATAGGTTTAAGAGAACCTTTTAAAGAAAGCTATCCTAGTGGTAGCTGTGGAGAGCAGCCTTCAGGCTATAAACCAGCTTGTTTTACCTTATAATCTCTTGAATTACCAAATGAAAAGGACACCACACAGGTATATATATCAAATATATATGTATTTATTTCTAGATACACTCTACTAATCTCTTTATGAGATTAGAACCCAGATACACATTCAAATGTCAACAGTTCTCAATAAATTAAGCACAAATATGGCTGTAGCCCTAGGGGCATACCAGACCATATACTAAGAAAATGGTTTAACAAACTCGACTTGCAAAATGACAAAGCCTAGGGCCTAGGGAATCACTGGGGCTTCACTACTGCAGTGTTAGCAGGTAAGTAAAAAAGCCCACGGGAGACGCGTGCAGTGTCTAAACACAGCCGCGGGTTTCCTATAGGTTACAATGGAGCAAGTCGCGGTTTGTATTTTAAAGTTTTAGGGCACTTCGAAGAAGTCAACAAGCAAGCCACTTACAGGGTAAGTATTTTGAGGGCCAACACACACTTGGGCACCGGAGTGCACGAGTTACCTCACCCACGGAAGCCGGGTGCATAGGTGTCTTTTGGTGTCGGGTCGCGATGCTGTTTTCAATGGAGACCAATGAAATCTTGCTGCTTGAGATGACTGAAGAGGTGTCCGCTGGAATCCGAAGATGGATTGAAGATGAAGAGGACCTGAAAATTGAGGGGACAGTGTTCAAAGTCACTTGCCAGTGACCGGTGGCCAGCAGGATGGATGACCACTGATGTTGCGTCGTTTCAGGTCATCGATAGTGATTTGTCTCTTCGCTCACGAGGTCCAGGAGGGATTGACAATGACCAGCAGCTGGATTCGGAGTATCCCACAACGTCTGCAGCTGATGACGGTATCGGCAACTGGATTGGTGCCAACAAGCCTTGGCAACTGCAAGTCTCGTGTGGACTGAAGATTGACGATGATGCAGACCATCAAGGTCTGATGGACTTACTCAGCAAGGGTAAGTGAGGGCAGGCCCGGAGCAACCAGGAGAGCCCTTCAAGTTGATGAGAAAGTCTTCGGGCGAGTCACTAGCCAATGGGCAAGTAACCGCAAAGATGCCTGTGCAGGAAAAGTTCCACAGGAGCCCACGGTCACTTGGGACGGGGTAGGCTACTGATTTTCGGTACCAGTCCTGCTAGGGACTTGGACTAGAGGTGGTCCAAAGCACAAGTTCGTAGAACGTTGTTTAGGGTTTGCACTTGAAATCAGTGCACGGTTCCCTGGTATTGCTGTTCCTCATCACTCGTGGGGTCCAGATGCCACAGCTTCACTGGGGACTCAAAATGGCCGTCGAGAGGTCAGGAAATCCACTTCAGGGGATGCAGGGACTTCGGACTGCGGCGGGAGCGGTGAAGTTTGCAACCGTTGAGTAAAGTTACTGGTGCCTGCCAAGCAGGGGAGTCACTCCTTGACTCCAAGGGAGATTCTTCAGTCTTCCAGAGATAGTGGAACGTCGAAGGGCCAGGATTCTTCTTTGTAGAGCGTCGTCCAGGGTAATCCGAATTGCATTGGCAATGCTTGGTATCTTATAGTGAAGATAGGGGAGGGACTAGCTCTATGACCACTCCTCTAGGAGGGTCAGGGTAGTGGGTGGTTACACCCACTTCCCTTTGTCCAGTTTTGCGCCAGAGCAGGGGCAGGTATCCCCTGAACCGGTTTGAGCTGGCATATGCACAGAGAAGCCTACTGCTCCCCCAGTGCAGGACTTCAAAGCACTCCAAGAGTGCACCCACCCAGCTCCAATACACTAAATCCTGTCTGGGAGGTGGCGACACCTCCCTGTGACAGGAAACCCTTTGTTGGGCTTCCTCCACTGCGAGTTTCGGTCAGCAGCAGGAGGGCAGCTCAGTGTCTGTGCTAGTGGCATCCATTTTGTGATGCCAGGGCTCTAGAAGATTTCCACCGTTTAGTACAGTGGGTACATGTCATCCCCTCTAGAAGGGTGGGATCATACTCCCACACCAGTTACTGGTGTGGGGTATGATTCCAAGTTGTTTGACACCAAACACGACATGTTTTGATGCAGTCATTCCAAAGTTAGCATTTACCGCGAGGTTATAATGCACTTAAGAGTATATGGTTTAACTGCATCCACAAACAGCAGCAGAGAATAGACTCTGCCAGCTGCTGAGGGGTCCTGCTCATGCAGAAGCAGCCCCTCACATAGTAAACCAAGCACCCTGCCCTCAGGATTGTTAGGGCCTGCAAGAGGGGTGACTGATAGGTTTATATGTGTGTGTATGGTGAGATATAGGAAACTATACCTCAGTGAGGAGTGCTAACACTACCTCACACAGGCTGCAGTAGCAGGCCTGTGGTGTCAGATTGAGAAAGCTTCCCAGGGGTGGCATAATACATGCTGCAGCCCCTGGTAGGCCTGTGAAGTACCAATGCCCTAGGTACCTAAGGTACCATATACTAGGGGCTCATAAGTTACCACAGTATCCAATCACTAGTGCATCTAATATGCACACCAATCATTTAAGGGAGTAGCAGATAGGCTGGGGTCCTGGATGGCAGGATCCCAGCCAGACTAGTCAAAAACCATTCAAACACCAGGAAAAAAGTGGGGGCAACCATATAGTCAGATTCCACCTTCCTACACCTTGTACGAAATGTTCATACTGAATCCCAAGAAGAGTCACTGAATAACAAATAATATGTGCAGTGTATTTGTAAAATAATATCATGTCACAAAAACAGATGTATTATGTGTGGCTGTACAAAGCAAAGCCGGCCTAAAACAGCTAATATGTGCAACTAAGGGAGAACCACAGTGGGCCCAAGCGGCAAATCACTACAATCTTCAGACAAATTGCTTCTTATTTTTTTTAACAAGGGGATTGCTGTTAACTTTTCCTTCTCTTACAGCAAAGTAAAGAGTTTTTCAAGTGACATTTTTGATAATCTTACTGGGGCACATGGAATGTAAAAGGAAAGGCTGTAGGAAAGAATGTTGTAACCCACAACAAAACTTAAATAACTGTAAATGGATTGTACACATTTCAGAATATAACAGCAGTTAGTAAAAACATATTTTTTGTAACTGTAAAGTGTGATGGAAACAAAGATTTTAAAAGGACCAAAACAAATCAAGACACTTTTACTTGCTTATACATAAATGATAAATATTCACTGAAATACGATTTCCACACATTATCTTTTATACTTATATGGTCTTAGCAGTATAACTGTATGTTTCTGCAATTTTAGTGGCCATTTCCTTGGAAAATGAGCTGTCCGTAAATGACAGTGCAGACATATGCATGTATATAGTCATATTAAAAGGATCTCATAGTTGGCTTTGTTGCGCTGTAGTAAGACATTGTTGCATTCTGAATTTGATTATATGTATGGACACACGTTAATTAGTATCTTAGAACAATAATCATTAAAATACCATGGTAGCATAGTAACCTGTTCATGTATGTTAAATTAAGAATTAAAAAAGTTCCTTAATGTGCTGAGAAGAAGAGAGAAGAAGAAAGAATAGCTAGAAGAATAAAGTAATGGAGCAACGAGGACTTGCATGATGGTGTATAACATGTGTCTGGGGTGTTCCATATTTTTGGGTGCGCTTTTGTAAGAGGTGATACCTACAAAGAGTGGGGACTCTAGTGGAATTTGAGTAATCTTTTGTGAAATTATTTAGGATTCTTCTGTAAGTGGCTAGCGAATTTAAACGATAAGATGTCTTGGTGTGCAGAATATATAGGCATTGTGTGGCCTAGCTGTGCCCACCAGGTGTGGTTGGTGTGATTGTTCATACTTTTCTAATCTGAAATAATTGCTTTAAAGCCTAATATAAGGAATAGATCAGAAGGAGGCCAGTTTAGTTGATGTTGGTTATCAGTGGTAAGATAAGTGCACCAAGTGTAAGAATGATGAAGTTCAGTATGATGTTTAGATTACAAATTGTGTTTGTTAGAGACTGGATTTCTTCACATATTGAACTGACATATTTGCATAAGAAGAGCATGTGTTCCATGTCGCCTGGGCATTCTGTAAAATTATAAATTAGCTTCTGGGGAAGTAGAGGGCTACAGAGACTCTTCAAACATTTGAAACTCTGACCTCAAAGGTAATTGCGGGATAATAATAATACTAATCCACATTTGTAAAGCGCGAACAATCACCCGTAATGGTCTCTAGGCGCTGGCGGCCATCGGGAACATTAAGCAAGCTATTGCCCAGTCACATGGTGCTGGGCTAATCTGCCGCCGGCGCCGGGGATCGAACCGTGATCCCCGGATTCCGGATAGAACCAGTATTCTGCGTTCGACTTCCACGCACCTATCACACCAAATACACAATATTCCCTATGGGGAATTACTCAGGACCTGCAGGATATGCAGCAAAGAATCAGATTTTAAGGAAGAGGCTACCAATATTCACACACTTTTCATCCAAAGAGGTTACAGTCCAGAGGTGATTCAGAAAGCTTTTACCAAAGTTAAACATATCAAGAGGAATGATTTACTCTACAATAAATAAGTAGGGCCGAATAGATATCAGCCTGTCAGAAAAGCAATAAATGACACTATCAGATTTATCACTAAATATAGCCAAGAAAGTTCCCAAGTTCATAACATTTTCAGTAATCACTGGCATCTTCTTAGACTAGACAATGAACTATGCAAACATTTAAATACACAACCTCAGGTGACTTTTCAAAGAGGAAATCATTGAAGAATATTGTATGTCCCAGTGACACAGTGTGCTATTCAAAACAAATCTCTAAAAAGGAAATCATTATGAGTTTATCTGTTTTTTCTTATGTGGTTTTTGTATTGGTTGTTTATTCATTTGTCGTAAACAAACTCATGTCTTTGACTTTGAAAAGAAGAGACATTTTCCCATCACTGTAACACTCGTTTCTGCATTTATGTTCTCACCTGTGTTTGCCTTAACATTTATGTTGAATCTATGATCGACCCAGTTAAAGAACGGTGGAAGGATCATCTTAGGGCTTTCAGAAATCATAATGATAGATATCGAATGTCCACACATGTAAGAGACTCTGAATCTGGATAGAATCTGAAAAACATTACTTCTGTTGCAATTTAAACAATTAGGCCACACAGGAGAGGCGGAGACCGCGCACAGTGTCTATGTGAGAGAGACAACTTTTGGATTTTTAAACTCCAAGCATTTACTTTGAGCTTTAGCAAAATATAACTGCAGTATGTACTATGAATTCTTTCCAGCGTTCATGGTTCTCATAGAGGTGTCATCTCCTTAATAGCGCGAACTCCTCTCTTTTGTGCCAGACACTCCTGAATTTATTAAGGAGATGATATTGGTCAGCCACTTTTGATGAAGTTTATTGGTTATAAATTCACCTTTTTTGTGACTAACAACACACCAAGTTCTAAGTCCATATTCTCACTTTTCAACTTTTATCAAAATTGAACTATGTAAACAGATTGCTAAATCTTGAGACTTAGGGGCAGATGTAGGTAAAATGAACTTTGCGAGTTCTTAATAGTGATTTTTACTGAATCGCTATAAAAAAATCGCCAACCGACATGTAGATAAAAAAAAAAAAATCGCAAATGAATTGCGATTCCCTAAAACTCGCAAACCCCCATACCGAATTGGCATTACCGATTCGGAATTAGCTAAATCGCAATTTTAAAAAAATCGCAAATTAGTGAATCTGCCATTCAGGTGCCTTCTGATGACACCACACACAGGAAGTGGCCACACCCATGCTGTTTCTGAGTGCCTGAGGCTGTGGGAGAGGCAGAGAGCAGGAGCACACACCCAGGAGCTGCACCGGAGTGGTCAGGCAGACACCAACTGACAGGATGGACACACAGGAGAAGGGAAAGGAGCCTGCAGAAAGGAAGAGGAAGCGCAAGTTTAGCGAGAAGGAGTTGGAGGTCCTGATTGAGGAAGTGGTGAAGACACATGACCAGTTATTTGGCAAGAAATCCCTGCATGTACCAGAATCCCAGAAGTGAAAGATCTGGCTGGCCACCCACCGCTCCATCGATGACCTGAAGAAGCGCTGGTATGACTTGCGCTCCACAGCGAAGGAGAGGGTAACAGACAGGCTGAAGCAAGCAAAAAAGACCGGTGGCGGACCATCCACAGCGCCTGCAACCACACCCCTGGATGATTTGGTGGAGTCCACCCTACAGCCTGAGACCATCAGTGGCATAGGAGACGTGGACACCTCAGCCAGAGACAACACCAGACAAGGTAAGATGCATGCACAGCATGGCCTGAACCCACCCCCTCCCCAATCCCCTATGAGCAAGTTAGAATTCCACTCCAGTCCATATTTTGCAAACAACCAGCAATGCATCATGGGAGAAGTAGTCCCAAAACCCATATAGCATATAAGTGAGATTTGTGAACACTATTGTAGGGGCCTCACATCAGTCAATAACCAAGCGGAGGACTGTTAGTGTGAATAGCAACTCATGTAATTTAATGTAACACAAATGCTGCAAGGAAAGTCAGTAAATGGATATTTTGTATGCACAGGCGAACCTGCGTCACAGACAGAAGAGAGGGATACACAAGAGGCACCTGGGCAACAACAGATTCTGGAGGAAGAGTCTCAGACACCCACAGATGTCACATGTACACCACCACCCACACCTAGGAGGTACACAGTGGAAACACTGCAGGAGCTGGAGGGGGCAGAGGAGGAGACCACGGGAGCTCCACAGACCATGCCCGAAGAGCCAGCACAGTCTCCCGAAACACAGTCATCCATGCAGCGTAGCCACACCAGTGGTCTCCAACGCAGACCAAGGGCACACAGTCCGTCTGAGCATGGTGAGGAAGCCAGTGTCTTCGCAGGTCTAGAGGGCACCATGGTGAAGGTGCAGCGGCTGCAAATGCAGACAATGTGATTAATGCAACAGCAGCTGGTGTTTGTGAACAGGAACATGAGGGACATTAAGGAGGGCATCAATGGACTGAACATCACTGTTGCTGAGGGCCATAGGGCCAATGCAGAGTGCATGAGGGACATGACTGAGGCAGTACAGCAGTTATGCAGCAAATTGGACAGTGAACGTGGCTTAAGGCGCAGGAAAAAACAGTGCATGGATGGATACACAAAGGCGGTCAACCGCCTATGCAATGATACATCTGTCTTGAGCAGACGCACAGTTGCCATGCAAGTGGAAATGGCCCACTGCAGCCAGGATGTTTCTAGGGGATTGGTGCAGGTCACCACTGCTGTTGAACTGCTCCAGACAGCCAACATAGCTGCCACAGGGTCTGGCGATGGTGGAGACAGTGAGGAGGTCACCAGCTGCAGCAGCATAACCCCACCTGTTGCTGAGCCCAGACGGCATAGTGCAAGGCAAGGGCCATCATCAGAACAGTCCTCAAGGGAGGGAAGTGTGCACACTGAACGAAGCACTGCTGTGCGTGGGCGCAGGAAATAAGTCCATGCTGTTGCTGACATTCGCTGATGGGTGAGGTAACCCATGTGACCCAGTGAGAGGATGACAATGTGCATGCAGTGTGGACATGCCACTCTGGCCAACTCAAGGCACACAGAAGCCAGTATGGTAAGGCGGTGTGCATACATATTACCTGATGTAAGGACAATAAAACACCGTTAAACAATTATCAGTATCGGCTTGGTGTCATTACTTACTTAGAAATAGTTGCGTGTGATCTCAGCACGTCTGTGTCTCCCATTTACAGCTCCTACAACACCTGCTGCGCTATGATGTGGCCGTGGACATTCCTCATCCTCTTAGTCCAAATCGGTGATTTCAACTGGGGTTCCCTTCTTTGTGGCCAGGTTGTGGAGCATGGCACAGGTAGCAATGATTTTGCAGCATATCTCGGGGCGGTACTGCCGTGCACCTCCACTTTTGTGGAGGCAGCGGAACCTGCTCTTCAGGAGTCCAAATGTCCACTCCACCACACTCCGCGTAGAGCAGGGGTCTTCAAACAGTGGGGCGCGACCCCCAGGGGGGGCGTGGAGCGATGCAAAGGGGGTCGCGCATTCCCAAGCACACTTCTGCCGAGGCCCAAGGGATTCAGCCCCCCTCTTCCTCCATCCTGTGTCTCAGCCCGGGCTGCTGCAGTGCAACTCGAGCTGCTGGAGGCTCAGCTGGGCAGTGTCTGGAGTCTTATCTCCAGCACGCCCGTCCGAGTTTTTCACAGGTCTTTAAAGACCATTTGCATGCCTTTGTGAACCGGTTACAAAGGCTTAGTGTCCCCCCCCCCCCCACCTTCCAGTACCCCCTGGGTCCTCACTCTGCATATTCCTTACATTTGTATTTTAGATTTACTGCTGTAGTGTGAGAATGCATTTGATAAAAAGGAATATAAAGTTGGGTTGCCAAAAGAAAAATGCGAGCCATGTGTTATTTAAAGAGCCTACAAAGACCTTCTCTTGACATCAAATAGACTTATAAATAAAAAAGTATGTATTCATTCGTTAAGTGACTTTTCTGTCTTTGTTCTCTTTAATTATCAGTCATGGATCATTGCGGCAGCCCTAGAACACATTTAAAAGTGCTTTCTATTTATATTTGCGGTTCGAAGTATGCACAGATACGTGCTTAAAATACTGTTTTAGGTGATTGCTTCTGTTTGTACCAACTGGGCCATTAAAATATTCTGCTGGCTACCCTAACCATATGACTGGAAGTTTGTTGCAGGACCAGCACATTATTTATTTCCTCCACCCTCGATCCCAGATTGATGCCATAATAGCAATAGTTTAACTTAGATTTTAAACCCTACGCTGCCTCCAATAACATGCTGAGTTACTTCAAGTGCCTGGGAATAAACCCTGCATTCAGGCAACTCACTCATCATTCTCGCCCTTCTCTTTCACGCTAACCCTGCACTCACAGCATTCACAATGCACTCACACTGATTACCATGCACTCACACCATTCACCTGCTCACCCTGCACTCACAGTGATCACTTTGCACTCACAATGCACTTGCGCTGTTCACCCTATACCTCACCCTGCAGTCACACAAGCACACTACTCACCCTGCACTCATGTGACTCTTCACTCACTTGTCCCCCTCACTGCTCAATATGCAACTCACTCAAACAAGCCCATCAGTAATCATACATTCAGTCGTCCCATTCTGAACTTGCATCCACACTCAAATTCGTACGGCAACCTCACTCACCCTGCAGTCACTCCTCTCACCCTACTCTCACACTGTTGCATCTCTCACCATGCATTTACATGGGCACTCTTGTCACCCACACAGTGCAGAGGGTTAATGTGCCTGCTACAAAGAATATGTACCATGCCGATCACAGAAATGAGTGTGACTAAAGTAGGAGTAGCGCTATAAAAAATGAAATGTTTGTCAGAAAGCTGCTATAGAGAGATGAAGTGCATTGTTGGTGAGTCGTAGTGAGGGAATTCATGGAGAAGGAGGAAACGGGGGTGGGGCACCAAAAAAGACTGTTGCACTGTGTTGGACTTGGCCCTTTTTGCAGGGTCATCCCTAAACTTTTTGCCTTCCTCCTGTATTTTTTTTCTGACCTGGTGTTGGCTGTTTTATAACTCTGGGCGCCTTACCACTGCTGACCAGTGCTAAGGTGCACATGCTCTCCCTATGGTAAAATGTATTTATGTGAATTGACTTCCATGTTTGGCTTATTTGGTTTACTATCAGTCCCTAGTAGAGTGCACCAGGGGTGCCAAGGGCTTGTATATCCACATGCTGCTAGTGGGCTTGCAGCACTAGTTGTGCCACCCACAGAAGCAGCCTGGTAAAATGTGTCTAAGGTCTGCCATTGCAGAACCTGCATGCAGTCTGGTACTGTCATGCTGACTGGGCAAGTGCCCCCACTTGCCAGTCCCTAAACCTTCCCTTACCTTCATATTAGTCACCCCTATGGTAGGCCCTAGGGCAGGGTGCATTGTAGGTATAAGGTAGGACATGCCCTGATGTGTGTGGCATGTCCTAATAGTGAATTACAGCCATTTTCGTTTTTCACTATTGTAAGGCTACCTGCTCTCCATAGGCCAGAATGGGCTGCTAGATTATAACACTCTATAATCCTAGCAGGCTCAGGAAGCATGGTAGAAATTCGTGTTTAGTATGCCTGAACTCAGAATAATAAAATACATCTTTTAGTAAAGTTTATTTTAATATCCTGTGTTTGCAAATGCTACTTTTAGAAAGTTAGCATTTGCTTGCTTAACAATTTCAGTCCGCCTCTGGAGGGGAGGGCTATCTTCTTTGTGTGTAGCTTGAGTGACAGGGCTGGGAAGTTCCAGGAGACAGGCTGGGGCTGCCAGGTGGTGAATAGAAAGATTACACCAGGATGGGTGGGAGGAGTGCACCTTGACTCTGAATAGGACAGTGCTCTGCCTCCACAATGCTGGCTCCACCCCCTGGGGAGCGTCTGATGTCTCTGCCCTGCCTGCTGAAAGAAGAAGCCAGAGTCCCAACAACAAAGTGCTCCTCACTGAAAAGAACTGGACTGGGATCATGCAAAGGCCTCCCTGGCCTGTAAAGACAAAAGAAACTTGGTATAAATGTAGGAGCCCTGCTCCTAAGAAATCAGATCCTGGTGAACCACGAAGAAACTCTGCCTGACTAGAAGGACCTGGAAGAAGCTGAAGGAGGAGTAACTTTCCCTGACCTGGGGGATTGGCCTGCAGTTGGTGCCTTGCTGAGAAAGGAGAGGAAAAGACTGAAAGAGACTTTGCACTTTGTTTTTCAACTATCTCCAAGGGCTTGGAAGAAGAGCTTGCCCCCTGAACTGAGTCCCAGGACCATTGGACTCATCTGCCTTCAAAAACTGAGTTGCCTGGACAATTCTTGCTTGTTTCCCGCTGGATTTGGCCCCAGTACGCCTCGTACTACATCCGCCGCGAAGCCGTGTCTTTGTCGCCCGGCACCGTGTGTCTACGCTGAACCAAAAGCGTTAGTACGCACTGTATCCCTCCCGGCTGCATTGCACCTAACCTTCCCTGCCGATTCGAGACGTACATCCCTGGCTGCCGAACCCTGTACGCCGGACTCAAGCTTCGCTGTCCCGCAGGTACGGTCCGTACGCTGCCAACGTACTGCACCGTGCCATACTCAGAGCCGAGAAGCCGCAGTACGCTGATCCTCCCCGTACGCTGTACGGCGCCGAGAAGTGTCGCCGCTGAGCCGCACCGAAGGTACGGCCCGAACGCCGACGCCACGGACTCTGCAAGCTGATCCGGATCATCCGCCCGTACCCCTGAAGGCCGCGTACCGACGCCGCGACCGGACCAGACCGAGTACGCTGCAGGAACTACGACCCGGACCCATCAACTTGTCCCGCACTGTCCGTCGCGGACCCCACGAACTAAAGGTACTTTGTTCTGTTCGCACCACAGCGTGCGCATCACGGACCCCAGAGTCCGCACCGATTGTTTGACTCGTACTTTCCTTGTTTTTAATGCGGACGAGTTGCACACCCAGGTACGAACCGTACAAAGCCTGAAAAGAATTGGAGTAAAAGAAGCCTATTTTTGCATTTTAAGCCTTTTTGCAAGAACATTGAAATAATACTGTGGTCATTTCTAAACGTTATTCTGGTCTTGTGCTAAGCCTTATATAAAGAAACCTATTTTTGATATAACCTTGACTGGTGCCCATTTGTGGTGTGTCATTGCATTACTGTATGTGTTCACAAATGCTTAACCTATAGCGCCCTGAGAATAGTCTTGACTGCTTGCGTCACACTACCTAAAGGGTGAGCAGGGGTTATTTGAAAGGGTTATCCCCTTATCCTGACTTAGAATTGAGAGTCCCTGCTTGTCACAAGTGTATACCTGTGCCAACTAGAGACCCCCATTTCTAACATTGGTGGTCAGCGGTGAGGATTTGAATTTGCATTTGTGATTCATGTACAGTGATTGAGTGAACGCCACGTAGTGAGTTCAGACCAATAACGCAGCCACACAGTATTATTTACATTTGTAGTGCGCTACTGTTACCAAAAGATCTCCTGCGGCTAATAACCATCTGCTGCCGGGAGGACAATGAGAAACACACAGAAGGAGAAGGAGAACCAGCCAAATGGGGTGACCTACAGAGCATAGAGCCAGGTTTTTATATCTTCCTAAAGGATAATAGATTCTTGGTGGAGCGAAGCAAAGGAGGGTGCAAGTTCCATAACTGCGCGGCCTGAACCAAAACAGCGCGACAGACAACTCATGCCTTCTTGAATTAGGGAACAAAAAGCAGATTGGTACAGGCCGAGAGGAGCATACGGGCCCGACCCGTATGCTTGGTGAGGAGCGATAAGAGAGGACAGCAAGGGAGTGAGAGAGTTAAATTGAAGAGGTCAGGGATGAGGAGAAATGTGGAGTGCCGAAGAGAAGTGTGGACACGCAAAAAGTGAGTGTGAGCCAAAGGTGAGTGCTTCTGTTAGAACAAAGGGTAGATGTGAAAGATGAATTGGGGGACTGGAGAGGTGTAAGATACAAATAGACAAAATTTTGAATGGAGAGACGAGGTGAATGAGAAGTGCTGAGGGGCACGGGAGGTGACGGGGCCAGAGAGGCCATGAGATTAATGCGAGAGACTGTTCGAGATGAGGGCAGTGAAAAGACAGAATGGCAAGAGGCGATTAAACGTGAAGTGAGAGGTTGAATGGGGAGGGTTCAGAAATTGTAAAAAGGGGTGAAAGAAAATGGCCTGCAAAGTGAGAGAGGGATCCGGGTTTGGGAGAGGAGCGAGGGATGGAAGGAAGGGGGGGAGTGAGTGAGTGAGAGGAAAGCTGCATGGATAAGCTGCCTAACTCTGCACAAAACCGCCAGGGTTTTAAGGGACCCCTGCTTCTCCCGGCCCGGGCCAGGTGAGCTTCTAATGTGGCAGCACGTATTCCTGCGGAGTGGAAGCCCCTTCACAAAGGTTGACTAGAAATCTTTCTGATGTTAATTGCTGTATTTTGGTTATGAACAGGTACTGATGGGGTGGAATCTTTCCTCTGTGTTACTGTGTGCAAAAAATTAATTTCATAATAATGAAGAAATGCTATCCCAAAATACGCTGCATCACATCACATCATTTACATTTTCTTCCCACACAATTTAGTCAAGCCTGTTGCGTAATTTGGTCCTCACCTGCCTCATAATTCCAGTAGCCCTGCCTACAGGATTAGACATTTTTGTCAGGAGGGGGGTCCTTACACCTCAAAATGTTGACAAGGGGGTCTCGGCATCCAAAAGTTTGAAGAACTCTGGCGTAGAGTTATGGGCAGCATTGAATCTCCCCTCACTTGGGGTAGATGGGTTGAGGAATGGGGTGAGTATGAATGCACGCACTGCATATGCGCTGTCACCTAAGTGGGAAAGGATGAAATATGAATCACATGCAACAACAGATACATCCAAGATATACATCAGGGTGTGTCACATGCATTTACCTAGCAGGTATCCTTCTCCAAATTCCCCCCAGCCAGACGTGCAAAGATTCCACTGTGCCTGAAGATGTAGGAGTCATGCGTACTTCCTGGGAATTTTGCTACCATATCAGTTATGTTGTGAAATGCATCACAAATGACCTGGACGTTGATTGAATGATATGATTTTCTGTTCCGATATACGTACTCAGTAGCAGAGGGGGGTCATATTGCAATATGTGTCCCATCGATGCACCCAATAACATGTGGGAATTGGGCCATCTGATAGAAATCCATCTTGGTCTGATGCAGTTCGATTTACGTGGTGGGAAAACGGATATAATGGTGCATTCTTTGAAGCATGGCATCCAGGAAGGTGTTGAAGAAGCGAGACAGGCAACTTTGTGAGACACTTCCAGCTACAGCCATCACCCCTGGTAACTACCTGATGCAAGTAGGTGCAGGGAACAAAGGACCTGCACATGTGGTGGAATTGCGTGCGCCCTGCGTGTCTGATGCTCCAGGATTGGGTGCAGGTCACGTATCAGGTCTAGGATAGTAGTGGAGTGAAGCCTGTACCTCTCCTGTATTTCTTCTTCAGTGAGTTGGAAAAGGGTGATGCGCACTCTGTATTTGCGTTCCTGTCGCCTCCTCATCCTCTGTGCTGCTGCGTGCATCCGCATCCGTCTTGCAATGACATAGAGGGCTGCCATTGTGTTGAAACTGATGCATTCTGGGGCTGTTTATATGCAGTGCACCTGGTTACCACCTGCTTTGAGTTGGTGGTAATGTGCGACTCGCAAATAGTGATTTTGCCAGAAATCGCTATTTGCGATTTTTCATACATTTCTTTGCAAATGTATTTTTGAGATTTCGCAAATTGCGAGGCGCTGTTTGGACGTTGGTGGGTCAAATTTGCAGAATAAGGAATCGCTAACTGACTTCTCTTGTTTTTAGCGATTCCTTATTTTGCGCTTGGCTTTTTCCCTCTCTACATTGCACAGGGCTATTTTGCGGTCGCAAACGTTGAAATTCTGCAATCGGTATTTCGCTTCCTACATCTGGCCCTTAGACTCTAGCTACTGATTAATATAATTATTATAGAGAGTGAGATCTCTTTTCAAATAATATTTTATTGCACTCTAACCATTTGCAGTCATTTAGTACATTCGCTGCTTTAAAAATTGTAATTGTCATTTTTATTTAATCATTTTTTAATATCTTTTTCCTTAAGAGTGGCTGCTATTATAATCACAATGGCCACTGAGTCAGTATTCTAGTTCCTTCATCTAGTGATCACATGATCTTCCTTGTGATTCTTAGATTTTGCATTCTCACTCACTGACTACCCTATTAAGTGATTTTCACAACAGTTTTTTTAAATGTAATATTTGTGACACTAAACAGTATATCAATATAGAGCTTGAGATCACCTTTCTTTTAATGGATTTGAGTTACTTTGAACATTCCGTGTATAATTGAACTTGTTTTGCTTTGTTGCTTAATATGGCTGCCATTATGTGCCCATGTACAAGTGAGTTAATGCTGTAGTTTCATCTTCGATCAATCACATTATTCTCTATGTGACCAGATTTGCTGTAGTTTCTTCTTCGATCAATCACATGATTCTCTATGTGACCAGGTTCTCTAGTTTAAATTGTCCGGTTGATTAGACAATGGCGTGTCTTGGGCGTGTGACAGACTCAGCGGTCATCATGCTGGTAAGATTCTTGTAACAATAATTGTTTCACCTTGTAGTAAGTGCCGCTCAAACATTGAGCCTGCACTTTGGCGATTACTTGACCCTCAAACACATCGTGCGGTTTGCTCTGCCAATGCACACTATCTAGTTTAAATATGCTTGGTAATCACTTTTTTAATTTTGTTTTTATTTTCCATTAAGCAAACAAATGACATTACAATACATCCCCCTCCAACATAAAATCACATTCAACATATGACAAATAATCATAAATACTCAGAAACATCAATGTCCCTACAAATCCAACAAAAAAGACAAATAACTCCAAATTAAAAATTAAAACAATAAAAAGGAAAAAAACATCCTCACATCCTCCCTAGACGTTAGTTACAAAGTCGTGCTGAAATAATGAAGCGTCGCCCAGTCAACATTCTAGACACCCTTCCTGACCTCCCGTCACCACCCTCTCAATCTCTAATGTGCATCCCCCTACTCAGCATCAGCCGCCCTATTCAAAAGAAACAGACGCAGTGGCTCCCAAATGTCTTTCGGTCTCGAAATTGTTGGTAATTCTTCCGCATACGTTTCCAAGTTTTCTTTCCAGTAGACCAAGTCCTTTATCCAATGTTCCACTTTCGGAATGCATTCCCCCCCCCCCACGTAATCGCCACCCTCCGCGCAGCCATAAGCAAGACCAATCTTACAAATCTCCCACTCACTCCCCTGATGTGTGGCACACAGCATAGCAGGCAGACAAGCGGAGTGCACTGGAGCTCCACGGCTACCATAATCTTTAAGTCTTTCACCATCAATTCCCAAAACTCATTCACCTTTCTACATCCCAAGCTAGATGCAAAAAATCCACGTCCCCCTGTCCGCAACGCGCACAACAATCAGATTCACGCAGTCCAAAACTATGCAACCGTGCAGGAGTATAATACACCTGATGTCTATATTTAAAATGAATGATGCGTAAATTCCCATTCATAGTAAGTGTACCTGTTAATTCACATACATACTTCCAATCCTTCTCTGAAATCGACTCAGGTAGATAGGTGTTCCATCTCTCCCAACTTCTGTCTGGTTCACTTATACATTCGTCCTTGATCATCCTATATAACCTAGAGATCAGTTTTTTGTTATTGGGAGAGCAAACTGTAGTGACAACAGTGTGGGAGGTTCCAGAGGGTAAGTAGTGTAATGCACCCTGACCGCATGTCGCAGTCTGTGCATCGCAAATCTGAATAACTGTGATGGATTACTAATGTATTGCAGAGCGTCCGGTGTAATAAAAGACCCTTCTGGATATACATATTGCATCCGTTGAAAGCCTGCCTCATTGAGCAATCGCATCGATGGCGCTTCGTGGGTCACTGACAACGCAGCGTAGTGCTCTATGTACATGGCTGGTGCGTATAGCGGCAACTTGTGCGCCAGACGCCCTATCACCTGCCAGGCGGCTATGGTTGCGTCCACTGCATTTATTTCTGTTCTCGGGGTTCCACGTGCCCGGTGTGTGATCATGCTGTGCAAGGGCACCGGATAGACACCCCCCTCCTCCACCGCAACATGCGGCGTAAACGCATGCGGTCTCAGCCAATAGTACACGTACTGGGCCTAAGCATAAAAATCCGGCGCTCCAAACCCTCCCCTGTCATACCCACTGGTGAGAATCGACCATATTACGCGAGCATTTTTGCCACCCCAGACCAGCCGCAACAAGACCTCTCGGAGATTATTGAAAAACCCCTTAATTAACACCAACGGGATGTTGATAAACAAGTACAGAAACCGTGGCAAAACTATGCAATGCAATCCGCCAGAGAAAGCGACAGCGAGACCCATATGTCTACCTGCTGCTCCAGCCTGGTGCATGCTCTCCCATAGTTTCCCCGTATCACCGTATCACTGTGCTCGGGTCTCTGTGGATCCAGGATCCAAGATATTTTACTGGGTCCGCAGACCACACCAGCGGGAAATCCATATCCGGTTGTATAGTGGACTCCGTCAGAGGAATGATAATGGATTTATCCCAATTAACAAAGAGGCCTGATAAGCGGCCGAATCTGACATACTCCCGGAGCAGCTGTGCCAGGTATCGGGAGGGTTCACGAACAAAAAGCACCATATCATCTGCGTATAGCGAGATAGCTACTGGACGATAGTTCAAATTTGGTGCTGTTTCCCTATGCCTCTGCCGAATGACACACACCAGTGGCTCCAGTATAATTGCAAATAGCAGTGGGGATAGCGGGCATCCCTGGCGCGTGCCCCTCTCTATATTAAACGGTTCGGAAGTCAGCCCTCCGACACGCACTCTGGCCGACGGATCCGCATAAAGCACCGTTATCCACTGTATAAAAAGGGAAGGGAATCCCATAAACCGCAAAACAAAAAGCATGTAGTTCCATTCAACCGAATCAAACGCTTTCACAGTGTCCAGTAGTACAGCCGCAGCCGACATACTCGGCTCGAGTATATGGAACATGGAAAATATAGTCCGAAGGTTATGAGACGTGGATCTATCAGGTATGAAGCCCGACTGATCAGGCAACACCAGGCACGACATCAGGGGGGGGGAACAGCCATTACAACGCGGTTTTTACCACGCGCAGCTTTTACATCGCATGCGTTACAACGCATGCGATGTTACAACGCAATGCCATTACAACGCAAGTCCATTACATCGACTTGCGCTAGATGGCGTGCTAACATTACAAATAGTGTAGTTTACTATCCCAACACCTTCCCTACTGTTACGTGGACTGGAGTTGGAATAGTAAATTACACTTTTCTAATGTTAGCACACCATCTAGTGCAAGTCGATGTAAAGACTTGCGTTGTAATGGCATAGCGTTGTAACATCGCATGCGTTGTAACGCATGCGATGTAACTGAACGCGTTGTAATGACACGCGTTGTAATGTCATACATCCCATCAGGGGATGCAACTTAGCCGCCAAGATCTTGGCCAGTATTTTAGCATCTATATTAATCAGTGACAGAGGGCTGTAAGAGTCACATCTGTCCGGGGACTTATCTTTTTGAGCAGAGTTATTATCAATGCCAGACGCAATGACGGCGGCAGTTTCCCGGACTCATGTGCCTCAGCATACACCTCCAATAAATATGGAGCAAGCAGGTCTGCATATATCTTATAGATTTCCACCGTAAGGCCATCAGGCCCAGGTGCCTTTCCATTAGGAAGCACTGAAATCGCTGCCTTAATATCCTGCTCATCTATAGGCAAACATAGAAACTCCCTGTGAGCATCTGATAGCCAGGCGCACGCCACATCATCTAGGTATTCCTCTAACCCAGCCACCGTTGCACCACCTTTGGATGTGTATAAATCCGCAT
This sequence comes from Triturus cristatus, assembly GCF_964204655.1. Lineage (NCBI taxonomy): Eukaryota > Metazoa > Chordata > Amphibia > Caudata > Salamandridae > Triturus > Triturus cristatus. The sequence goes on along the minus strand of NC_140579.1, from coordinate 733,301,760 downwards.
AAAATTCTCTGAATTGTTCTGTAATGGCAAGTGGGTGATAATCTTCCCCTCCATGTGAGTCCGTGATCATATCTATATTCACTGAAAAAACCATAGGTTTCACACACGTTATAGTTAGGAATTAGCATTTAAAAAACCTTGCAAATTCAATGAAAAAACCATAGGTTTCACAAATGTTATAGTTAGCTGGACATTTCGCTCGTAAGAAACCAATGAAATTCCCCCGTTATAGTTAGTTCAGCTAACTATAACTCGCGCACCCGCAATCCACTGCCGATGACGTCACATATTACATCACTCATGACATGGTCAGTGACATCACTCATGACATCACTGATGACATCTAAAAAAAATTTTTACATCATTTTTTTCCTTTTTATTTTTTCCTTTAAACACTATTCTACCTATGTATATATTCATGGTTTTAATTCATTCTTCAATTTATAATGATTCACCTTTCTTAAATAAATGGTTAGATATAGTTGTATAACATAGTTAATATCTTCAACAAACCTTTTTTTTTTTTTTTTACCGTGCGCGTACGGTAAGCTTACCGTAAGCGCACGCTTCGCTTTATGTACGGTGAGTGTACGTAATATTTCTACTCTGTTTGCGCGTGCTTACGCAATTTGCGTAGGCGTCCGTACTTCCTACGCGACGCGTAAGCGCATGCTTTACACGCGCGCGCACGTTACGCGGAAGTGTACGAGCGTGCCTGTAATGCGCATGCGCACGTGTCTTTCATACGCACATGCGTACTTTTACCGTACGCGCTTGGTAAGCTTAACGTCCGGTTGGTCATGTGATCAAGAAACAACACTTTTGATTGGTTTAAACTACTTTCAGTTCTGGAATCTTCCTACACCACACCCATTCCCCTCATTACTGCTTGTGATTTCTTAGGAGAAGGAGCTGAAGTGTCTTTGGGATACAATGGCAGAGCAGCAGACCTCTTCTGAGAGTGAGCAGGGCAGCAGCATCATCAGGCAGAGAAGGAGGAAACAAAAGAATTTTTGTTTGGGAATATTTTACTTTTCCAGAGGGGCAGAAAAAGGTAAATGCTCCATTAGTCACCTGCTCACTTTGTGAGCGTGTCTTATCTAGAGGTAACCCAAGGAAGAAGTATTCCTTTGGTAATCACACTATGCTGAGACACATTAGGGATGTACATCCCAGGACTTTTGCTCGACATTCTGAAGCAAACCCTTCAGAAAGTCACCCGAGCACACCCGCAGAAGCTCAGCCGAGTACATCTTCGGCAGCTCAGCCGAGCCCTTCCTCTGCGGTGGGAGCATCACCCTCTTCTGCTCCTCTGGAAACGAACCCTTGATTTCAGAGGGTACAAATGAGGTGCACCAGATGTTATGGTCTAATTGTTCATGGGGAGAGCAGTGTTTCCCTAATAAACAATAAGATAGACCAGCACATCTGTGGTCCTTGTTAATATTCCCATTCTTTCTTTCCTCTGTCCCTGTATCAACACAACGGCTCTTTTAAGAGCCAACCTTACCTCACAACTTTTTTAAAAAAAATATAATTATTTTTTTAAATTTTTTTTTTACCGTGCGCGTACGGTACGCGCATTTTTTTTTTTTTTAAAAGAACAAATTTCTTTTTTTACCCTACAAGGTCCTTGAGGGAGTACAACGGAAATGAGAAAAGCAGAGAGAGGAGAAGTGAAAAAAAGGGAGCATGAAACTAAATGTGTAAATAATACAGAAATTTCACAATTACCTGACCAAAAAAATAACGTATTTATTAATAAATGCTTCATTTAAATTGCTAGAAAAAAGGTTTATTTTTTCGTAATTTTTTTTTCTCAATCTGAAAAAAAAGAAAAAGTATTAATATTTAATAATACATTTTAGAATACAGTACACATATTTTCATATTTAAAAACAATTTTTTGCCCTTTTTTTGCTGTTTTCAGAATATATTGCATTTCACTGTAAATCGTGAAAGCAATTGCATTCATCACTTAACAGCGGGCAAAAAAAAAATAACAATCTGAAAGATTGTTTAAAAAAAGCCCAGAATCTCTTCTCACTAAAACATACCTTTATAGAAATGTAACATATTTTTTAAAAATATAATCTAAGAACAATAACTATTTCCACTAAATATCGTCTTAAAAATGTTGTTGCATAAGCATAATCACCAAAATAATATGTGTCAAAGAAGTCCACAATACAAATTGTTACCTTTCCTTTAGGCCAAATGGTAATTTTTAAAATCTTTTTTGATGAAATTTCCAATGGTAATCCAATAAAATTGCAAAAATGATTTGTACAAATGTTGCAAATTTTATCTAAAATTTTGGTTTCAGAAAAATTCAATAGGAATTTTCTAAATCAAAAGGCAAACGTTGCTTAAAAACCAATTGAGAATCATTACACAGTGTCCAGCCTTTTTCACATTTAAAATAAACTGTGTAATGACCAGAAGTTACAGTAGGTCCATCATGGAAAATTATTACAACTGTAACAAAAGTTTTTCCTGAAATTGATAATTGCTGTCCTATAAACTTCTTTATTAAAGTGTCCAATTTTGAACCATCAGCTCTACAACGTTGCATCATTAAAATTACATACTGTCCATATTTCTTTAAAAATAACGTTGAAAACATGTCAGATTTACATTCACAGCATTCCATGCTATGATTGGCATCTTTAACTAATTTACTAAAACTCACTGATTTACTTTCTGGCAATGTTAAATAGATAAACCTTTCTGAATCAACATTAGAGCTGCATGTGTAGAAACAGTTTTCACAAGTATGTTCCCATTTATAAGAGAGACCGAACATATTCTCAATATCTATGCCTTCATCTTCCAGTACCATAAGGACATACATCAAGAATTCCTGTGCATCTTGCTGGACATTTTGAGTAAACTGTATACGTCCTGAACATACATCTAAAAGATTTCTAATTTCAGTAGCACTTTCTATTTTAGTTTTATCAATACTCAGCTTCTCATAAAGGAGACTTAGCACAGAACAAATACTTTTATCATGATTTACTATTATCTGCTCTTGCAAACTTTCAAGATAAAATACAACATTTAGCACTACATTAGCGTAGCAGTTGACACCAGAGCTATTTTCAAAATGACAACCAACAACCTCTTCAACATTATCCTTTTTAGGTCTCGCGTGTGGCAGCGCATGCGCTGCATGCGCTGTCTCAGCGAGACTTAAAGTAATTTATATATTGGCTTCACCTCCGTGTAATTTCTCCTGCCCCTCGTGATTGGTTTAAATTTAGCATTGCTGTTGTTTTCTTGATTTCTGTTGGCTGTTGGCCCTATTGTCACTTCCGTGTAGTCCCGAGGCAGCGGCGCCTAACTACAGTTTTCTTCCGCTTCTGCTCGCACTTAATTGCCTGCAGTGTGCCATCTGGTTGGGGGAGGGGTGCCTACTCTCCCTCGTTCCGGCCGCTTGTCTTTGCAGCCTACTGTTTCTTTGTATCAGAAGATACTTCACTTCCATTCAGCCTGCCTAAGATTCTTACCTCGTGGATGCGCATTTCCTTTCACTTTGTCCTACCTTTTAACTTATATTGGGCAAACTGCAGGTTTGTTCTTTGCTTCCTGCCGCAATTACATATTCACTGCTGAAGCCACACAGGAGGCTGCTCAGAGGATTTACAGTGCAAAACCTTTCGTATTATTCAAAATAGCCAGCTATTTACATTGCAAATGCAAATTTTTATTTCATTTCAAAGTATGCCAGTATTAGCATAAACAAAGAAATTATTTTCACGAAGAAAAGGGTGCAGTACCACAGGCTGTCCCTAGGTGTCCCTGGTCCTGCACCCTTTCCTTCGTGAAAGACATTTCTTTGCGTACTGGTGGCATACTTTGAAATGGAAACCAGCTATTGACATTGCAAATGCTAAATTTTTATTTCATTTCAAAGTATGCCAGGATTAGCATAAACAAAGAAATTATTTTCACGAAGAAAAGGGTGCCATACCACAGGCTGTCCCTAGGTGTCCCTGGTCCTGCACCCTTTCCTTCGCCAGAGAAATTTCATTGCGTACTGCTGGCATACTTTGAAATGGAAACCAGCTATTGACATTGCAAATGCTAATTTTTATTTCATTTCAAAGTATACCAGTATTAGCATAAACAAAGAAATTATTTTCACGAAGAAAAGGGTGCAGTACCACAGGCTGTCCCTAGGTGTCCCTGGTCCTGCACCCTTTCCTTCGTGAAAGAAATTTCTTTGCGTACTGCTGGCATACTTTGAAATGGAAAACAACTAATTAGCATCTGCAACGCCAATCGCTCACATTTACACAATGCTTCATTTAGGATTCATCTCCACCGAGGGAGCATGTCTTTCTCTCCACTAATTAACCTCTGGAGTTCCATTATTTTACGATTATTTCCCGTTGTCTGCATGTTGGGATCTCTGATCACACAAGCCATCCATCTGCTCCCTATGTTTGCGGTTTCCTTTTCTTCCCTGGATTATCTAAATGTATTGGATCATAACCGCTAATCCTAAAAAAAAAAATAATGATACGCAAAGAAATTCCTTTCACGAAGAAATGGGCGCAGTACCACAGGTTGTCCCTAGGTGTCCCTGGTCCCGCACCCTTTCCTTCGCCAAAGAAATTTCATTGCGTACTGCTGGCATACTTTGAAATGGAAACCAGCTATTGACATTGCAAATGCTAATTTTTATTTCATTTCAAAGTATGCCAGTATTAGCATAAACAAAGAAATTATTTTCACGAAGAAAAGGGTGCAGTACCACAGGCTTTCCCTAGGTGTCCCTGGTCCTGCACCCTTTCCTTCGTGAAAGAAATTTCTTTGCGTACTGCTGGCATACTTTGAAATGGAAAACAACTAATTAGCATCTGCAACGCCAATCGCTCACATTTACACAATGCTTCATTTAGGATTCATCTCCACTGAGGGAGCATGTCTTTCTCTCCGCTAATTAACCTCTGGAGTTCCATTATTTTACGATTATTTCCCGTTGTCTGCATGTTGGGATCTCTGATCACACAAGCCATCCATCTGCTCCCTATGTTTGCGGTTTCCTTTTCCTCCCTGGATTATCTAAACGTATTTGATCATAACCGCTAATCCTAAAAAAAAAAAAAATAATACGCAAAGAAATTCCTTTCACGAAGAAATGGGCGCAGTACCACAGGCTGTTACTAGGTGTCCCTGGTCCTGCACCCTTCCTTCGTGAAAGAAATATCTTTGTGTATTATGCTACTGCTGGCATAATTTGAAACGGAAACAAGCATTTGCAATGCAAAAGGTCTCGCAATTACCCTAGTTTGAGCAATTGGCATTGTAAATCACAATGCCTTTTATTTATGTTTTGGTTTTTGAAACATAAATGAAACACAAAGCCATTTACAATACCAATAGCTTAAACTTGCATAAATGCGAGACCTATTGCATTGCAAATGCTTGTTCTTTTTGCTTGCAATCACTTGAGTCTCTTTTTGTTTTCTCTTCTCTACATCCTCATTACAGATATTCTCAAATCTCCTTTTCCGAGAAACAACACGTTTTTCCAACACAGGATACTGACCTAAATGAGGAGCATAGGTTCTTCTTAATCTATTATACTCCTTTACACAATTTGCATCTGCACTAACTTTTGAGTCATCAAAGTCTATCATGAATAAACCAGATAATGTTTTCACTCGTGACAAAGCAACATATGCCATACCTTCTTTGAACACAGTAGAACCAATGTTTACAAAAGCACTATCTACAGTTAATCCTTGAGACTTGTGAATAGTTACAGCATATGCTAGAGAAAATGGAAACTGCTTCCTACGTACATATAAGTCTTTTACAAGCAAAAAACGGACTGAACAACGACTAATCTCTTTAACCTCTGCAATCTGTTCAAATTTTATTTTTAAAAATTCAATTCCATCTTTTTCTGGTATTTCACAAAACCCACAACTTTACCCATAGCTCCATTCACTAAACCTTTTTCAACATCCAAATTTCTCCTTAAAAATACTCGACAGTTCATGCAAAGAACAACACAAAAAGAGAGGGTAGAGGCTATAAGAATCCGCACCCAACAGAAATGTTCTTCTCTAGAGAATCCAATTTATTTTTCAGTTTGCCTGTTAATGTAATAGTAATTCCTTCATGCTGAATTTTATCAACTGCTTCCATTTTCTTAATCTCTTCCTTTTCCAATTTCAAAAGTTCCTCATTGAATATCGAGCATTCACGTATGGTTGGCATTAAGCAGATTACAGTATTATTTTCTGCAATATTCTTGTATATTTTCTTTGCAACTATTTCTTCTTTGGAAATAAATTATGTAGCAACCGACTCTGTAATGCTTTTCTGCCAACTTCTGTGAGTAGTCCAATTCTGATATCTTTCAGAATACTTGCATAATCTTCATCGTTTGCTTGCCTCATATTGGTAGTAAGTTCTTTGTACTCAAAGAACGACCAAATATTCGCATTACCAATGCTTCCTAATGACTTCTTCGTGTCTTCATGTGTCACAGTATTAAACACTGGTTGTCCTTTAACTGGAGTAAGCTGTAGAAGATCCCCAAAAACTATAACATGTTTTCCTCCAAATAACACGTCATAGTCTCTCTTTAGAATTTGCTGCATTCTTAAATGCACAAAGGCACGCATTAAGTTTGATACCATGCTTACCTCATCAATAATGAGAACTTGCATCTTCTTCAACACTCTTGAAACTTCGAAGCATGCTTCTCCTGTAAGCTTGTGATATTCTATTTTGTTCTCATGCTCCACTGGTAACATTAGCAAGCGATGTAAGGTAATTCCTTTTATATTATATGCTGCTAACCCAGTTGGAGCAGTAACAACACAAGACAAAGTTGAATCTGTTTTTTGCTGTAGGTAGCTTCTGATGACTTTAATTAGGAAACTTTTTCCAGTTCCAGCTTGTCCACTCACATACATCCTGATTGGTTCAAATGATGTGCATGTGCACTCTTTATTTTCATGTAGTAATCCGTGATCAATTTTTTTTCTGACTTCTTCATAAATTTGTTGTTGTTCTTCATTCAGTTGTTGTTCCAAATTTGGTAAGTCTATTCAATCTTCTTGAGCTTCATTCATAGCTGTTTCAACTTCATTCATGGCTATTGCAGCTTCATTTTCTACAATTGGTTGTCCTAGGGGATCTTGACTGAGCGTTTCAGAACTTTGGCTGTCTTGAGAACTGTCTCTAGCTACTTCAGCTGCAATTGTTGCTTCCTGTTCAATTTCTTCATTTAACATTTGCACATAATTTATGAAAGTACTGCATTCAATCGTATCTTTACATGCATTGAATGAATCCTCATAGCTTTGAAATTCTCCAAGTAGTTCGTCCTCTGTACGCCATGGTTTAAACAGCTGTAAAAGTGGCAAGTAGTAAAATTCCTTTTTGTCAGTAGTGTCGCAACTCAGCTTCCTATGATTAATCAAACTTCCCTTTGTTAGCTTCACCAAACATCCTTTCTCACCAATGACTTTATATTTTCCATTTTTGATGTCTTCTGTGGCTTTCCGTGAAAAAAATGTAGTTTTGCAGCACTTCATAGAGACACATGTTCTCAAGATGACAACTTCTTTTTGGGTAATACGTGTCCAACATGTTTGTTTTCAAAATATCTGTACTTTCCGGGTCGTTCTCGACCAAATATTCAATTTCTGCAACAGATTTCAGTACCCGATTTCGCATTGCTGCAAGGCCTAAACTTACCCAAATTATTCTTCTGGATTTCGAGTACAGACTTGCAGATGATAACCTATCTGAGCATTCGTAGGATCCAATTTCTCGATGCGATAACATCTTTAAACTGAAACTGTATAGCTTTTTACTGACAGTTTTCTCGTGAGAAATCTCTTCCCACATTTCCTTCAATTCCGTTTTCTCAGATTTAGTAATGTACGATGTGACATACCGAGCAACAGCAATAGAATTTTCTGCCACATACTGAATATCCATGTTAGCATTCCACATGGATAAAATGACTGGGTTGTAGTCATTTATATATTTTGACTCTTTTCTTCTTAGGTTGTACGTATTTTTTTGGAGATTTTCTTGTAATAGTATGTCGCACAGCTGACATAAAACTGTTTACTCTTCCTTTTGAAAGAACAGGTCTGGGAAATCCAAATCGACATTTTGTGTAGAATTTATCTTTGCTCTTGTACTTCCGTCGACAGTATTTTCCACACCGATGACTTTGGAAACGTAAAACTTGGTCTTTTAACTTTTTCTCTTCTGTGCTTTTAGGTATAGCACATGTTGCATATTCTTCGATGAAAGATAAAACTGCTTCATCAGCATCTGTTCCAAATTTTGGGGCATCCTTGATCCACAACAGCATATGAATATGAGGAGCACCTCTTGCTTGGTACTTTTTTCTCCAAAAGAAATCCACAACTTCTCCAAGAGGTGGATTTTTTTTTTTTTATTGCAGATGAAGGACATCATAGCCTCAAATCTATGATTGAAATATCTGCAAACATTAACCGGATCCAATGAGCAAAGTTCTCCTGCTGTCTTGTATTCGATGTTTTTAATGTTTGAATTTGCCTCTCGAAGAAAATCCAGAAGATCATCCCAAGCGTACTCTGCACAGCTTAGGGTAAGGAACCATGTAGGAGTTCCTAAATTCCGTAACATACATTTCAATTCTCCATGGCGTCAGTACCAATATTCATTTGTCCCACGCTGACAAGCCATCAGATTGATCAATTGTGATTCCAAATGATCATCTCGCTGCTGCACTTTGTTCATAAAATCCTTAGCAGACACATTATGTAGATGTACTCCACTTTTTAAAATGTGATTTACTGCATAAGATAGTGCAGACAAGTCACTTTCAAATAACAGATGGAACAAATAAGGAATACTTTGACGAAATCTGGGATCTTCTGCATATAATCTTGTAGTCCGATACTCAGAAGCAGGAATCTGGACTGGACGTTCATCGTATCGTCCACCTTCTCCTGTAGGAAACAGCTGGGGAAAACAACGAGCTTCCAAACTCTCCTCCCATACACTTACGGGAGTTCCTTTGGCTTTTTTCATCTGAAACAGATCAATAGTGTTTGCCATAACTTCTTTTGAATGAAGAGGATGTATGCTGAAATGTTCATAAATTTCTTCTTCTTTTGACTTGTCCACTTTTTCAATTTGCCCAGTTGGTGTGTCTGTGTCTCCTAGTAAATCTTCTTCATCTATATAAATTGATTCATACCATTTATTATTCCTTTTCAAATATAAATTTGCTCTTTGTACTTTCCGTACATCTACCAGCTCCTGCCAAATTTTCTTACTCTTTGTAGGTACACCATTAACCAGAATAACTAATGGTTCAGTTTCCAAAGTATCTGTATCAATAGTTTCCATATTTTTTTTTCAAATCCAACGGCAAATAGACAACTCTTCCTTTTAAACCTCTCTGTAAATCTGAAGGAGGTAATTTACCAGTTTTGGGCTCCATACGTACTATGGTCTGGAACGGATGAACACATTGAATGAGTATAGACTCATACGTATTTAAATCAGAAAGTTCTGCAGGAATTTCAACCAATTCTAAATTATTATGTACAGCTTTAGCTGGCATTTTATTTTCTTCTAACTTGTTGTAACAGTATTTACAAATACGATGATCTTCACCCAAATCAAAACAATTTTCAAGAAATATATATGTTGCAAAATCCTGCCACCTATAATTATCTTCTTCTTCACTTTTTTTGTAGAGATCAACATTCCTTGTTTGGATTTTATAATGGCTTCTCCGGCAACAAATACAAGTAATATTTGGTCTTTCATTAGAGATGATAGCAAATTTTGTTATTTGATCTTCAAATTTCTTATTTGCGGAGGGTTCTACAGTCTCTTCCACATTTTCCTCAATAACTGTGTCATTTCCTGCACTTTCTTGTTCCGGACCAAAGTAACTTAACTGAATTTCATCAGTAACCTTCTCAACATCTGATACAGTTCCACGGAACAGAGCCCTATTAAACTCATTTAACTTTAATGCTGGACGTTTAGCAAAATACAATCTTGTCACAAATTTTCTAATTTCAGTATGATGAACTGCCAGCATCCTAAAATGGTGAGAAACACTTTGACAAACTTTCCTAGATAGACAAGCCAGAGAGTGTCCTTGCAACCCAGTATTCTCTCTCACTCTGTATGGATCTAGTCCTTGAAGCACCTTAATCTTCTGTTTAACACTCTTTTTACTATATTCTCTTAAAAACTCACGTAATTTATCAATAGATTCCTGTCGCAAAGTACAAATACTACTACAATTCCAAGTATACACTGGGGATTTAGGACGTCTCCCCATAACCTCATCCGCAATCACTTCTTCCTCATTTCTTGGAACCATTTTCTCCTTTTCCATTATACAACCATCTTTCACTTCATAAGCTCGTCCAGTGGTGTCAACTGCATGCAGCAAACTATTACTTTGAAGATAACTCTCTTCATTAAAAAATGGTCCAGTACTTGAACTATGCATCCATTCTCCTAAAAACACTTTACAAAAGTTTGTTCTTTTCACTACTCTTTTCTTTTTGCTTTGTGACTTCATTACATTGACCATTTTTTCTAATGTACGCATCCTGTTCAAAATTAAAATGAATAGTTTTCTTTTTAATTCTAAAGCCTTAGCTACAATGGCTTCAATATCTTTTTTTCTCTTGTAAAATTTCGTTTTTTCTTATATTTTTTCACATCCTTTAGCAAATTAGACATCACTCTTCTCTGAAACATTTTTCTACTGATCTCTTTAAATGCTGTTTTTCTTTTTAAGTCAATCTTTATTGCTTCTGCTTGTACATTAGCATTTAGTAAATTCTCACTTTTGTCCTGTTGTTTTCTACTTGAAACAGTTTTTCCAGTGGGGACATTTTTAAATGTTTTCCTTTTTTTGAATATATTTTTAAAGAATTCCTTTGTATGCTTACCAGAAGACTTTTTCTTTTTTCCAACATGAGCATCTTCAACTAACTTGGGTCCTCCAGTTGTCTTCAAATATACATGTTTTTTCTGTTCTTTTCGCTTTCTTGATTTTATAGGCATCTTATATTTCCTTCACTGCTCTGCAGCGATACCTGAAAGAAACTAAAAAAAAAAATACCTTTTTGTAATTTAAATATATTACTATATTTTTTATGAGCTTCTCAAATCTTATAATACTATCTACCCCTTTCCTACAAGTGAAAAACACAATAAAACCAACACGAATTAAATTTCTAAGAACAATTCCTGTGTGCACACAGACTCTTGGTGTGATTCTAGGCAGAAAACGACATTTGATTTGCAATTCAAAAGCACACTTACTACTGTTTTTGTGAAAATTACTATAACAGTCTGACACATTTTCCTTATAGTTTAGAGAGGCAGAAAAGAGCACATGTCCAAAGAGCTTTTTCAGACCATGTACATGTGTAACCTGGCTGACTGACTACACTCCAGCAAAGGTAATGAGCCTTGGTGATGTTCAATGCATTAGCGTTACTCACTCCTACCTAAAACACCACACAGTGCTGATTAGTAAGCATGAGTGTACAGGAAAAACAGCTAGCTCTCTGCTAAGAGTGTGGTTCTGGAGACTGTCTACTGTCAGGTGCAAGAGAGACTTGAATGGACCCTTACATAACTGCATAAACACTGTAAACATGTATGTAAGACTACATGTGTGGTAAGGGTTAATATGAGTTTTTAGCATGTAGCAACTACATGACCCATTGCACGAGTGGAAGAAAAATTTACCATGTTGATTTCAAATATGTTAGCATTTGCCTCTTATTTGAGATACTGTTTTGGGCTGAATGCTAACCATCACATTTCCAGAAAACAAGCTTCCCCTTTCCTACGAATGCAATTCTAAAAGAACCAGAGTGACACGAAATACATCTCTGACAACAATTCCTGTGTGCTCACAGACTCATGGTGTGATTCTAGGCAGAAAACGAAATTTGCTTGCCAATTTGAAAGCACACTTACTACTGTTTTTTTCTGCAAGTGTTAAGTACTCTAACAGTCTGATACATTTTCATTACAGTTTTCAGATACAGAAAACAGCACATGTGCAAACAGCTTTTGAGACCATGAACATGTGTAACCTTGGTGACTGACTACACTCCAGCAAAATAAATCAGCCTTAGTGATGTTGAATGTATTAGCGTTACTCACTGCTACCTGAAACACCACTCACTTGTGAATACTAAGCATGATTCTACAGGATAAACAGCTGGGTGTGTGCTAAGAGTCTGCTTTTGCAGACTGTGTATTTTCAGTTACAAGAGACATATGCATGGATACATCCATAACAGCATAAACATTGTAGTAATGTATGTAAAAGTACATGTGTGGCACGGGTTAAATGGAGTTTTGTATATGTAGGACCAAGCTCAGCAATTGCATGATTCGAAGAAAAATCTACTATATCAATTGCAAATGTGTTATCATTTGCCTCCCATTTGTGTGATACTGATTTATGCTGAATGGAAACCATCACAGTTCCCAAAAAAAAGCTGACCCTTTCCTACAAATGGCATTCTCACAGAACCGGACCATCACTATTAAAATCTCTGACAACAATTCCTGTGTGCACACAGACTCATGGGTTGATTCTAGGCACAAAACAGTATTCCTCAGTGATACCAGTACACCTTAACTTATGGTGATAACACACTCCATAATATTTTACTAGTTCAAGACAGTTAAATATCTCCCAAACCACAAAATGTAAAACATAACTTTTAAAGAAGAATCAAAATTCTAATATTTATATCAAAAATCACCACATACATCCTCTCTCAAACTCATATCTCACCTTTAAAATTACTTAGTTGAGAAAGAAATGTGGCACTCAAACAGCAGACTATCAGAGTCAGAATATCAGAGCTCTACACCTCTATCCTCTCTCCAGAACCAGTAAATGGCAATGTTTCCCTCTCTTTTTTCACACATATACATGTTAATTACAAATCTCAGTGCTTCCCACATTTTTTCAAATGAAATCACACATTTCTATTGGTTGAAAACTTCAACCCTTTTCCAAATGAACCCTTCCCCCAACTTGACTTCTGCCTGCTACCATAGCAACAGCTCATGGAACACTGCTGTGAGCAGAGAGGTCAGAAGTTCAGCACACAATGTTTCAAATCCAAAGAGCAAGAGTGCTTCACCTGTCAAACCTAACAGCAAATCCAAATTAATCTTCTGTGGGAACACAATTTTCTGAACCAATACAAAACATGCTTCTAAAAATGTACACATACAGCCTAGTTTTAACTGTAAAATGATTTGAATCAGCCAATGAGTTCTTTTTATTTAAAAAAAAAATATGTATGCCTCCATTTTACAACTGTCTTTCATTTCATATTGCCATTCTACTGAAAGACACCTCCTGAGTGCATCCAGATCTCCTTGAAAGATGTTCACAGTGTGGATTGTAGGTCACAGCTATGTCTTCTGGAGTGAAAAGTATGCAGAAAAAAGAGGTATGGTGAGAGACCTTGCTTTGCCAAATGTAGACATTAAATGGATTGGTCAGAGAGGGTTAAAGTGGCACCAATTAATGCCTTTGGTGAAAACCTTTCGACATCTCCCACAGCCTAACCTTATTATTGTGCACTGTGGTGGAAATGACCTAGGCACTTTAACTGGGGTAGGTCTGGAAATGCTTATTAAGGACACCTTTGTGCAATTGATGTTGCTTTTTCCTCAATCTGCCTTTGTATATTCTAACATAACATGCAAGGCATTTATAGAGGAGACGGTGTACATTTCACTGATGAAGGCAACAGAGTCTTCCTCTTGAACTTTAGACTCTGCATCGGTACTTACTTGTAAGTACCACAAAAAAACACTTCATAAACACAACAGCTCTTTTTAGAGCCCCCTAATATCTAAACACTTAAATTTGATTTTTACTTCTATTTTTTTTATCGTTTTTTTTCTGCCGTAGGCGTATGGTAAGCTTACCGTACGCGCACCCCGCGATTTAAAAAAAAAAATGTAAATGTATTTTTCATACTTTTGTGACCTTCTTGGACTCCCTGACAAACGCTAGGGGGTCTGCAACTCTCTTCGTTGCCCCCTTTTCACGTACTCCACCTTTGTTTATCAGTGTGAGACACACAAAATGGCAGCCGACACTTCCTGATTTCGACCGATTCGAATGTTTACAGTCATGTAACCACCAATCAGAATTAGGCTCGCGCACGGCACCGTGCGCGTACGGTAAGCTTACCGTACGCGCTCGGAGCCCGCTTATAGATATATATATTGATTTAAATGCTATTTTCTCAGCAAATACTTAACACATTTACACCAGACCTACAAAAGGCACATCCCTGACCTGAGGACTACCTCTTTGCCAAATTTCAAGTAATTCTGTTCAGCCGTTCGGGCTGTAGCTTGGACTAAAGGTCCTATGGAAAAATGCATGGGGAAAACACGTTTTGGGACCCCCCCTTTTTCTCAGCCCCCGCTTGACAAATCCCCCCAAGACTTTCAGGATAGGAGCGGAGCGCCCCACCTATTTTGAAAATTTCGCCAGGATTCGTCAATCGGCGCCAAAGTTATTCCAAATAGAATGTTGCGGATTTCCTATGGAAACACGGGCCTAACTATAACTATCTACTGGCAACCGCCAGTAGATAATGTGGTTGCTCCATGCGATCTTTAATCTTATTCGCTAATGTGCGCCCCGGCCTCCCTCCCTCTCCATATCGTCGCGCCGTGTGTCTGCGTGATAAATAATTTATTTCACTTTCAGCCAAAGCGTCGTATTCTTTAATCAACTCATTTATATACGAGCCAAGGTGTCAGCCGCCGGGGTCGTTGCATAACTATGCTCCAACTCATGAAGAGCGTTCTCGGTGTTGTTAAGCTGCGTTCTAATATCCTTCAAAATACCTGCTGCGGTACCAATGCACACACCCCTGATTGTGACCTTAAAAGACTCACATAATGTTGAGGCCTCTTCTACCGTCCCCTTATTTATTGCAAAATATTGTTCAATAGCCCCCCTCACTGTGTTCTCATATACCAGATCAAGCAGTGCCTCGGAGCGCAGCCGCCATGTGAACGGGCGATGCAAGGCCGTCGGGATTTCTAAGTCTAACTTCATGGGATTGTGATATGACAATGTGCGCGGTAGGTTCGCCACCTCCCCTACCCAGTCTATGGCCTCCCCTCCCAACAGCCAGTAATCCAGTCGCGACCAGCTGTTGTGCGAAGGTGTCGCATGTGTCCGTTCTTTCGCCAGGGGGTTCCTCACTCTCCACACATCGCTCAACCCAAATTCCTCCATGGCACAGGAAACACATCTGGCTACTTTGGGATTGGACTTATCCAGATCAGGATTTAAATAGGTGTTCAAGTGCCCCCCCACTACACATCAGCCTCTGGCCAATCTCTCAATGCAACATACATCCGCGAAAAACACACTGGGCCATCCGCAATGGGTCCATACATGTTAATTATAGTCACCAGCGAACCTCCCAGTTTCCCTTGCACATCTTCCCTCCTCGTCAACATATGTACAAACGGGCTTAATTGCTACTCCCCATTTAACCAGTATCATTGTACCTCTGGCATATGATCAAAACAAAGCCGTCAGCTTAAAACCCGCCCATCTCCCTGCAATACCACGTTCAGTATTTGTAGTCAAATGTGTTTCCTGCAGCAAGGCTATATGTATGGAATGCCGATTCAAATAGGCTAACACCTGCCTTACTTTTTTAGGTGAGTTGAGGCCCCTCACATTCTAGGTCAACAGTCGAAATCTCTCACCCATAGCAACCCCGATCAACACCTGTCCACCTTATCATTGACTCGAACGGCTGTGGAAGGGCACCGCCAACACCACATCTAGGTATCTCATCATATTTTTCAGCTCTCACTCCAATCGACTTCAGTGCAACAATTACGAAAAAAAATTACAACATATACCCCACACTTCCCACCCCCCACCCACTCCAACCTCCCAACTAGGTCGAGACCGAAACCTACCCCCCACCCGCACATCAACCCCATTTTCCATACAGCTCAACAATTGGGGAACACCCGCTAGGGGGAGAGGATCGGCAACGAATACTCACATCGAGGTGTGGTCGCCAGATTAGAACTATGTAGCACACCTGTGCGCATTGAACAAAGAATGTGGCCAGCATCTATGATGCTGACCAGGCACAAATTAACATAACCTCATGAGAACATATAACACATATTTAGGGAAGCATCACCTGTCCACTACAGGTACAACATATAGGATCAGATGACTAACAAATTAAATATACAATATCACCAAAATCAGTCAGTTTCCTCCAAGTTGGATGACGCTCTCCGTCCCACCCTGCCGAGGCCTGGATTTACAGATGTGTTTTGAGAATTTTAGGGCCGACTTTGAGTCTCTAAAGAAGTGCGACTGTCCATCGTGCGTTACTTCCGGTTTGGCCGGCTACAACATAGCGTAGGGCACCGAAGCGGCCTGCAATAATTTTTTCGCTGGCACAAACTCCCTCCTAGCTGCCTGCACCACTGGGGTATAATCAGGGAAAAAGGATAAAGTGTCCCCCTATAGGTAACAGGGGCCTTGGCCCTAGCCTCCCTCAGGATAGCGTCTCTATCAGCATAGTTGAGAAGGCGTGCAATTATCGGGCGAGGTGGCGCACCCGGTTGAGGTCTGGGGCCCAAGGATCGGTGTGCCCTCTCAACTATCATTACGGTGGACAACACTGAACCAAACAGTTCACGCAATTACCCATCTATGAATGTCTCCATTTTGGAAATGGCGGTGGATTCGGACAGGCCAATAATGCGAAGGTTGTTCTTCCAAATCCTCCCTCTTTGCCCTTATAATCTCCAGTACCTTCTCCATTTGTAGAATTTGAGTCCGAGATTCCGTCTGCGAGTCCTGCGTGTCTCATAATCTATTTTCCGGGACGTCTAGTCTGTGCTCATGTTTATCCACCTTCTTCTTCACAACATCCAGTCCAGACGCCAGCGCATCTATTTTACTATCAATTGACTTCATGCCAGCTCGTAGCTCCATCAGGATAGTTCTAGTGTCGTCCTCCGTGTCTTCCACTGTCCCCGAGGCACCCTGTGACCCGGCCTGATCACCCATGAC
The DNA here is from genome assembly GCF_964204655.1 of Triturus cristatus. Taxonomy (NCBI): domain Eukaryota; kingdom Metazoa; phylum Chordata; class Amphibia; order Caudata; family Salamandridae; genus Triturus; species Triturus cristatus. The sequence continues at coordinate 733,284,617 of NC_140579.1, read as the reverse complement.
TTCGCTGGCGCGTGTGTTGCGTTTATTCTCGAATTGCAGCTTGGACTGTGCAATATCCAGCCTCGCCACTCTGATCGTGCAGTCCCAGTGGTTCCTTCCGTCGTGAATCCAGACCAGCTCCACACCCATTCAGCAACCTCGCAGCGCCACCCGGCAATCAGAGAACTCTGGAGACCCCATTGGGTATGCTCCGCCACGATCCAGAAGGGTCAGCATGTTCAGAGACGCATATAAATGTAGTCTGCAGTCCCCACCACTCTATTCACGCTCAAGCAGGTCCCAAGTAGCACCTCCACTCAGGGCAAGCTAAAACTGGCACCCAGTCACACCCATCCACTTCGTTTAATAGTCTAGTGTTCACTGCTGTGGGGCACCGCTTCTGCCACGTGTAGATATGAGCACCTCCACCAAGTAATGTGCCCAGCACTGACAAGTGTTCAATCCCTCAGAAGGCTTATAGGGCATACCGGGATCTCCTCGCTCACTCACAAAGGGTGTCACCGCAGCCTTCCCCCCGGCAGCCCAGGAGCCCCCGCAGCGCCTCGTGTCTGCCAGCCTGGAAGAGCAGGCCAGCTTCTACACCAGGACGCTGCGACCAGAACTCCCGCACCGCAGAGTGTCAGGCCCGCACATACACCCTATATCTGCTGTGGGAGTGCCGCGCCCCTGCACCCCGGAGAGTCAGACAGTCCCGACCCCGCCAGGCATCCAAACGGGGCCGCACAGCCCGACCAACACTAGGCCCAGCCCGCGACGCACACCCCACTCACTGTACCTCCTTCTGATCGCCGGTCACACTAGGCTCCGCACTGGATGGGTCCGTCCGCCACTCTCAACCCGGTTCTACACGCCGCACTGCAGCGGCTTCGGGCTCATCGGGCTCTCTCTGTTCCGGCCACCACCTCTGCCGCACTGGGTGCGGCTTAATTGCAGCGAGTGTCCACCGTCTACAGCTCTCTTCCCTTTTTGATTTAGGCGGCCCTTGTTACGTTCCTCTTATGTCCCACTCGGGACACCGTTCTAGTTTGCCACCCTTGTGTCCCTGCGCGGACACCATACCTGTGAGGTCATCAGCTGTCCAACTGTTCCCTGACAGTTGACAGCTGATCGCCGATCTAGCAAGTCGTCATTCGCTCCTCCCCTGTCGGAGCATGTGTTGGTATTGTTAATAAAGGAATCTTTCTACTCCTTTCAAGCGTGAATCTTCTTAACAACTTGGCGACGAGTGCCAACACGGAACCCACGTTCGTCGGATAAAGGAAAAAAATTCTTTCCTGACAAGAGGCTTGCAGTTTCATGGGTCGGACTTTCTAATATAATACTAAGTGAATTTCGACAGGATTTCACCCAGTACATGGGGTAATTGAAGAACTTTCCATATCTACGAACTTTGTCTCTTCTTTGTTGTGTCCAGTGGAGAGAAAACAAATTTCAACAAATCAGCTTCATCTGAGGTGAATATTTGCCATTGTGACGCTTTCACGTTAAAAAACTATTGTGGCAATTTCATACGTTCTGATCTACAGTAGCTGAGTGATTGTGAGGAGAACCTTCGTTTCACCGACGGAAATTCAACGGTTCACTCAACCGCTGCAACTGTCATCCGAACTGTCATCCGTCAACTGTCATCCGTCAATAGACTTGCACCTCAGCTGCTCCATACGTCATCACGCTCCCACGTGATACGTGCCGCCATATTGGAAAACCCTCCTCCCTGCATTACGCTGTCTAGTGTTCCTTGATGACGATCGCACTGCCTACGACGCACTACGCTGTGATCCTGCAATCTCCAGTCAATTTCAACGCGCGCACCGAATTTAGCAACTAAACCTTCACCGGTGCAGCGCGCGTTCGAGGAAGATTTACACGGTGTACCAGGACTTTCCATTGGGACATCACTACTAGTAGGTGTTTCATAAAATTCCTCAGATTGACTATAAATACTGGCATGTTGTGAACAGTATAAACCCCTTTGCTCTTCATGGTTTGGCAGATACTGTGGTTCCCTGCACATTTAAGCATTTTACTTCTCCTACTTTTAGAATCACACTCACTAATTTACTTCACGTGTACTTGCCTTACACTTCTGCTGTCGTACTTTGACTGACCAGTTTAACATAACTCAATGCCATGGCATCTGGATACGTGTGGAATCTCGCACCTCCCGAGACATTTTTAAGAGCAGGGGATGAGCCAGTTCTCAGATGGGAAGAGTGGAGAGATTATTTTTTAAACTACATTTCCACACTGGAAGAAGATGACGAAGTTAAACCTGAAAGGAAGTATAAGCTACTCATGCATTCATTGGGGGCCGGCGGCATAAAAGTGTATAATGCTATAAACAAAAAAATTAGGGCTGAAAATGAAGGCGACGTTTTCAGTAATGCCATTGACGACCTCAATACGTACTATAAACCCAGAGTATGCGTCGGTGTAGACCGCTACAAATTTTTCCACAGAAAACAAGGTGACAACGAATCTATTGACGACTACGTGTCTGCATTGAAAAACCTGGCATTAAATTGTCGCTTCGGAGACCTGCATGATGAACTTATACGTGATCAGATAGTAATGCAAGGATCTAATTCCAACATACAAGATAATCTGTGGGCTAAAGGAGAGTATCCTTTACAGAACATAATTGATATAGCCAGAAAGGCAGAACTTACAGGGCGTTGCGCCAAGGCGGTTCTGGCGGAAACGAAAGAGAAAAATAAAGGTGATGTCGTGGGGAAAGTGGTTGAGAAAAAGAACTATAACAAAACCAATGTAAATCAAAAAAACTATAGAAAAGTGTACAAGAAAAATGAAACCAGAACAGAAATTCATTGTTATCGATGTTTGAGCCCCTCTCACTTGGCAAATGATCCTAAATGTCCAGCCAAAGAAATTAAATGCACGCATTGTGGGGTTAAAGGTCATTATGTAAAGGCTTGCAACAAAAGAAAACCGCAAAAAATTAAAATGATTGAGTACAGTGGGAACTCAAGCGAAAATGAAGATGACTATGATGACGTTAACATGTACGTACTAAATATTGATGAAGAAAAGGGCGAGAACGTAAATGTAATAAACACAACAGAAAAGATAACCAGAACAAGAAAACCAATTTGTCACATGACGATTGGAGGAATAAATATTGACATTGTGGCAGATTCTGGGTCACCGTACACCATAGTCAACAAGCAAGTATGGAAGGATAAGTTTGAATCTAAACTGGGTAATGACCTAGAGAAACCAGATATAAAAATAAGGTCATTTACTGGAGAGCCTATTGAGGTATGTGGTTACAAGAGACTCAATTTCCAATACAAAAGTCGCGACTCTGACAGTAAACTATATGTTTCTGAAGTTGGTCCATCTGTATTGGGGTGGATGGATCAGGGAAGTTTGGGAATCATCCTTGATCCAAGCAGAGAGGATCCCGTTCTAAGTCTTTTTGATGACGAGAACTACGCAGACTCCTTGCTCAAAAAATACCCCAAAGTATTTAGTGGGACTGTTGGAGAGCTTAAAGGATATCAACATAAAATACAACTTAAACCAATTAACACACCCGTAATACATAAAGCAAGAAATATCCTATTTGCCATCAGAGAGGAGGTGGAATCTCAATTGAATCAACTTCTAAACGAAGGGATTATTGAAAGAATCGATGCCTCTGAATGGGTTGCACCTTTGGTTATTGCCAAACGAGCCAACGGAAAATTGAGGCTCTGCGTCGATCTAAGAGACCTCAATCAGAACATTGTCGTAGAACAGTACCCACTTCCAAAAATAAACGAAATGTTAGCTGCAACCAAGGGTACAAAATGGTTTTCAACTGTGGACTTGAAGTCCGCATACCACCAAGTGCCTCTACATCGTGACAGCAGGTCATTGACAACTTTCATTACTCCACAGGGTTGTTTCAGGTTCACCCGAGTACCTTTTGGCTTGGCCTCAGCGGCAGCCATGTTTCAAAGACTTATGAACCATGTCTTCAAGGGAGTAACAGGTATTTTACTATTTCAGGATGATATCCTGATTATGGGGAAGACCAAGGAAGAACACGATGTAAGAGTTGAGCAAGTTCTCGAAATCTTGGAAAGTAAAGGTCTTACCGCAGAACATGCCAAGTGCAAATTTGCAAGTAAATCTGTAAATTACCTGGGCCATAAGATAACTGGTGAAGGTATTAGCCCAAAAACGGAATTGTTACAAGCAATTAAGGATTCCCCTGTTCCATCCAACAAGGAAGAAGTAAGATCGTTCTTAGGACTGGTGGAGTTTTACTCCAAATTTATCAAAAATTTTGCATTGAAAACTTACGATCTTAGACAACAGCTCAAAACTAAGAACAAATTCGAATGGAACAAGGACTGTGAAACTGCTTTTCAAAACCTAAAGAACGACATGTGCACGGCGTTACCATTGCAAGGATATGATTCAACCTTGCAAAACTATTTAACAACTGATGCCAGTAACAAAGGTATTGGTGCGGTCCTAACCCAAAAAGACTCCAAGGGCAATGAGAACACTGTGGCTTTCGCTTCGCGATCACTAACTCCAGCGGAGGAAAAGTATTCCGTGATTGAACGCGAATCACTTGCGTGTGTATGGGCACTGGAGCATTTCAGGCAGTACATTTGGGGAAGGATGGTCCACCTCTGCACAGACCACAAACCACTAGTCAAAGTGCTGACAACCAAAGGATTATACACTGCATCCTCAAGGTTGGCGAGGATTTCTGTACGCTTGTTTGACTTTGTATACAAGGTACATTACATACCAGGTGTGAAGAATGTCGTGGCTGACTATCTCAGCAGAATGCTTTTGAAGAATAGGGAGCAGACTGATGAGGAAAATGAAGAAATGTGCATTGCTAAAATTTTTGATGAGGACAGTAGGATTGGGAAAGAGGAATGGTTCGCCGAACAGAAGAAAGATGACACCATCGTTCAAGTGATGGAAAAAATTAATGGGGGGTGGCCAGCAAAGAATAGGCTACCAGAAAAACTAAAACATTTTTGGGAAGTCAAGAATGAATTGTGCCAGGAGGATGGATTTTTGATCAGAAGTGGGAGATTCATACCACCTGAGTCATTACGCACCAAAATTCTCAACATATGCCATGAAGGGCATCTAGGTATTGCCAAGACGAAAAGCAGGGTGAAAAATATGTACTGGTGGCCTGGCGTGAGCAGAGACGTTGAAAGAGCAATCAGAGAATGCAAATTATGCATGGACGCAGACAAATCCCAAGTCACATTCAGACCACCATTACAACCCATTGCCTCACCCACCATGCCGTGGGAAAGAATAGGGATTGATGTGATGGGACCCATCACTGAAGCGCAGGAACAATGGTATGTGATAGTAATTAAAGATCACTTCAGCAAATGGCCGGAAGTAAAGATAACCAGCAAGCCAGACGCACACAACCTTGTGAAATTTATGGATGAGACATTTTCAAGGGAAGGTCTACCCAAGCAAATTATTAGTGACAATGGGGCACAATTCATGTCTCACATTTTTCAAAATTATATACAAAAACACAATATTAAACATAAAACCACATCTGTGTATCACCCCGCTGCCAATGGTGCAGTCGAAAGATTTAATAGAGTGTTGAAGGGCACTATCAAATTGGCTGCGAACAATAATCTCGACTGGAAACAAGAAGTGTTGAAAACTGTGTGGGCTTACCGCATTACACCAAGTGACACCACGGGTCATAGCCCATTTGAACTTATGCGCGGTAGAACTCCGCTATCAAAAGACAATGTGGGGTGGATAAATGCAGCCAAAAGAGTGGAGTGGTCAGCCAGTGCAATCCGAGAGAGACTTAGGCAAGCCCAGCACAAAACAAAAGATTACTATGACAAAAAACACGGATGCAAGGAGGTAGAAATCAAAGTGGGAGATCTTGTCAAGGTGAAAAGGAGTGGTCACGTGGGGAAAACGCAGAATAGATATACCCCTCCTTTGACTGTAAGGAACGTTTATGGTAACTCAGCACGTTTGAGCGATGGAAGAGTGTGGCATTTCTCAGCACTGTCGGCACACAAGTATCCAGCAAACACTGAAGCTGAATCCAAGAAGGATCCCGGTCCAGAAATCTACAGGGATAATCAAGGTACAGCTGCCAAAGACAACAAGACATCCATAGACTTTTCGGACTACGAGTCTGACTATGAGTTCCCTACAACACCCAAGACTGTGGGAAGAAGCAACACAAGAACCACCATGGATCCATCAATAACAATAAACGAAACTCAGGCTGTTAAGGGAAACCGGCGCAAGTTGCCACCCACACCGCTTGAAGGAAATTCACCACAAGTACGCAGAACACGTGCAGGAAGGTTGTTGGGAGCACCGCTTAAGCTCAAGGACTTTGTTTGTGAATGAACCTCACCTTATCAGAGACCTGTTAACCTTTCTATAGTTTTCAGACTTTTACGTTGATTGCAAAGGGGGAAGATGTGTTACGTTCCTCTTATGTCCCACTCGGGACACCGTTCTAGTTTGCCACCCTTGTGTCCCTGCGCGGACACCATACCTGTGAGGTCATCAGCTGTCCAACTGTTCCCTGACAGTTGACAGCTGATCGCCGATCTAGCAAGTCGTCATTCGCTCCTCCCCTGTCGGAGCATGTGTTGGTATTGTTAATAAAGGAATCTTTCTACTCCTTTCAAGCGTGAATCTTCTTAACAGCCCTTCTCTCCGAAGTCAGTTCTACGAGGACTCGCACTCCGCCCTCATTTCCTTACCGAAACGGTCCTTGGCAGCCGAGACACGGACAGGCGCCATTTTCTTTCTGACCGAGTCAGAGCACGATCGTCTATTTAGGCAGTTTCGTAGTAGCTCCAGGCATGCAAACTTCCCCGCTTCTGCCCGAATTTCTTAATCACCGTCCCATGTGGTTCTTAAGCCTCACAGGTGTCTGTGAAGCGTGGTATTAATCGGATGGTGAATCTGGCTTGCGGAGCTCCCTCAAGAGGCAGCCATTCCGCCTCGCGTCGAAGCCACGCCCCATGCTTGGTAATCACTTTACCTGATTGTTTAGATGAATTACTTGTCTCCCGTGTCCTTAGACTTGGCATCTTGTTGGATCTGCTCGCATACTCGTGAAATCTATTTGGTCTATATGATTTCATAAGAGCAGCCTTCACATATGGGCATAATTTATGCATTTATTTACTTTTCCGCAACTCCGTACACTTGGGATTAACATTTGCACTCATGTTTTTTACTCAATACGCATTGTGCTTTTGAACTGTCTCACTTCTCTAACCACAAGAAGCAGTAAGTGTTCTGGCAAGCGTTTTCCCCTATATTTTCAGTTATTTTTAGAGGAATAAGCATATAGTGTCACTTTTTATATTTACCTTGAGCCTGTCGGAACAGCAGCGGCCGGACCCTCACCCAGATCCCTCCGACCGCTGAATTGTAATCCGGCTGTCAGATTGCTTGAATCGATAACAGTGGACCCGCCACCGATGGCCAGTCAGTGGCGAGCCCACCGACATCGTAATGAGAGCCTTAATTTTGTTCATTTTTTATGACGCTGTTACCGCTTCACACAATATCTGGCACTTGCGCCTTTAACCTACTGCTCGTAATGTAGTGACTCGTTACCCTTGTTTAATTTGAATGCTTCTCATCTCCTGTAAATAGTTTTCAATACTCAGCTTTTTTTTTAGTTGAGGTCACCGTTTTAGCATGCCTGCTTCCTATTCCTGTTCTGTTTGCCTTTTTATGTTACGCCTACACAGCGCTTGCGCTGTCCTTGAGAAATCTATTGTTTTTAATATAAACTTAAAAGGGACTTACTTCCTGCCTCCTCTATTTCCTGGCTTCTCATTGGTTCCTGTACGTGCCACTTACCTTTCCTCCATTTCTATGGGCTGTAGCATATTTTTCTGCATTTACCAATGCTTGTTCCTCATCTACTTCTCTAATCAGTTTCCTGCCGCCGAAATACTGTTAACATCCGCTTTGCTGGAACTATATTTTCATAAAGCTTTGCCTTTTTACTCTTGCAGCATATTTATATAACACTTTATCACCCGGAGAGATTAAGTGATTTGCATAGAATAACAGGATGTTGCGTGGCGTCACCGGGATCCCCAGCTCTTGAGTCAGCAGCTCTGGCCGCTGCGCCACATCCTCTCCACTCCCGTGTTATTTGTTAGGGAGCTCTTTCCTTCTGCCGGACGATGATTGATAAAAACAGCTCTTTATTCATTACATAGGCGAAACCGATGCATTATCAATGCCTATTAGCCTTAGTAATGAATGTTAAGCCATTGCTCTGTGGTCTTGCATGCATTTGGCACATTAGCTCCCATTTCTTCCATGCATTTATATATTTTTTTCTATTATCTTCATGCCCTGACTCACTGCACCCGTTCATGTTATTTTGATTTTTCTCTGATGCTCAGTGACAACAGCGTTTTTCAGTCTTTCTTTTTGCACATTTTAGTCACATAAATTCTTGTGATCTCTTCCGTGTAGACCCTGTTACACCATATTAAATATTTAGGTTACTTTCTTTCAATGATTGTTTAATCAATCAATCAATCAGGTGACTTGTAAAATGCGACTACTCACACGTAGGGGTCTCAAGGCACTGGATGGGAGGGGGTTGCTGATCCGCCAAAGGCACTGTGGTTCAGTCGAAGAGCCAGGTCTTGAGGTCCTTTCTGAATTAAGGCAGTGATGATGATTGCCTGAGATGGAGAGGCTGGGTGTTCCAGGTCTTTGCTACGAGGTAGGAGAAGGACCTTCCTCCTGCCGCAGTCTTGCGGATACATGGGACGGTAGGCAGAGCGGATGTCACTGGTGGGTGCGTGGAATGAGAGGCGGTGGTTAAAGTATGTAGGTCCTGCATCATGTAGGGCTTTGTAGGCATGTGTGAAGAGCTTGTTGACTGGGAGCCAGTGGAGGTCTCTCAGGTGGCTGGTGATGTGGCTGTGGCGTGGGATATTGAGGATGAGTCTGGTGGAGGGGTTCTGAATGTTCTGCAGTTTCTTGAGGAGTTTCTGGGTGATGCCGGCGTAGAGTGTGTTGCCGTAGTTGAGTGTGCTGCTGATGAGTGCGTGGGTGACTGTCTTTCTGGACTCTGTGGGAATACACTTGTATATCTTTTGGAGCAGGCGTAGCACGTAGAAGCAGGATGATGAAACAGCGTTGATCTGGAGGTTTATAGTGAGCACAGAGTCCAGGATGATTCCAAGGTTTCGTGCTTGGTCAGGGGGTGTGGGGGGATCCAACATCTGAGGGCCACCAGAGGTCATTTCAGGTGGAGGAAGTGGAGCCCAGGATGATGTTGAGGCCGTGGTTCCAGATGATGGCTGCGAGCAGGGCCATGTAGATGTTGAAGAGAGTGGGGCTCAGGGAGGAGCCCTGAGGCACTCCGCAGCTGATCTCTGTGGGTTCAGAGTGGAACGGAGGTAGTCTGACTCTCTGTGTTCGACCGGTGAGAAAGGAGCGGATCCATTCCAGGGCTTTGTCGTGGATGCCGGCGTCCTGGAGTCTTGTACAATAGGGTGTGGTGGGAGACTGTGTTGAAGGTGGCTGAGTGGTCCAGAAGGATGAGGGCTGCAGTTTCGCCTCGGTCGAGGAGGGTGCGGACGTCGTCTGTGACAGCGAGGATGGCTGTTTCGGAGCTGTAGTTGCTTCAGAAGCCAGATTTGAAGAGGTCAAGGATGTGGTTTGCTTCAAAGAACTTGGAAAGTTGGGCATTGATGGTCTTCTTGATGACCTTGGCTGGGAAGGGGAGCAGGGAGATGGGTCTGAAGTTCTTGGCACATTGGGTCGGCACAGGGTTTATTCAGCAAGGGGTTGATCTCTGTGTGTTTACAGTCTTCCGGGAAGATGGCGGAGTTGATGCAGCTGTTAATGGTGCGGCAGAGTACAGGGGCAATGGAGGTGCCGGCCCTGTTGAAGGTGTGGTGAGGGCAGGGGTCCGAGGGTGCTCCGGAAGGGATGCTCTTCATGATGTTGAGGGTGTCGTCAGCGGTGAGGGGAGTCCAGCTGAGCAGGGTCTGCTGGGGTCCGGTGTTGTTAGGTGCAGTGGTTGCAGGTGGGGTGCTAAGCTTTAGGGTATTGAGGCTGTTGAAGCTGTCATAGATCTCCTTAATCTTGTGGTGGAAGAAGGTGCCAAGATTGTTGCAGAGGTCTTGGGAGGGTGGGATGTCTGCTGTCTCTGTGCTAATTTTGGCAAATTATTTGACCACAGCGAAAAGCTCTTTGCTATTGAGTGCCTTGGCGTTGCTCCTTTCTCGTCGGGCCGCTTTCTTTGTTGTTCTGATGAGGTGGTGGTGTGCGGTGATAGCAGTTTTGAAGGCTGAGTGGTCTCCTGGGTCTTGCTGCTCCTCCATCTCTTCTTGAGCTGCCGACAGGTGCGCCTGGACTCACGGAGGGTGGGTGAGAACCAGCTGGCTTTCTTGGAGTGTTGCTTGTCTGGGGCTTTCTTGAGGGGAGCCAGAGTGTCGCGCAGTTGGAGATCCATCAATGGAGGTTGCGTGCTGAGGTATTAGCGTCCGCGGATGTCGGTGGTGGGGTTTTGATGAGGGTGAGCTGTTCTTCTGCGACCTTGTTCCAACTTCTATCAGGGTAGCAGTGGGTGTGGTGGTGTACAAGGGGTTTGATAAAGGAAAAGTGGATGCAGCGGTGGACGGTCCAAGGGAGCTCAGAGGTGTGACGGATGATGATGTTGTCGTTGGAGGAGAACATGGGGTCGAGCGTGTGTCCTGCTGAGGGGGTTCGGGAGGTGACTTGTTGTTTGAATCTGACGGTGGCAAGGTTCTCCAGCAGGGATGCAGTGCTCTTATCGGTGAGGTTGTCCAGGTGAAAGTTGAGATCACCGAGGAGGATGTAGTCTGTAGAGGCAAGAGCATGGCGTGCGATAAAGTCGATGATGGAGTCGCTAAAGGGGACGGGGTCTGTTGATGAGGGTGCCGCGGAGTATGGAGTATTAAATCAATAATGTCGCTCCTCTCCAAAGCAAAAAGAAAAGGCCCACTCCCTCAGCACTTTGGTTCAACAAATCCCTCTATGAAGAAAGGAAGTACCTAAGAGTCCTTGAGAAACAATGGAGACAAGTGCCCTCCACCGATAATTTGGCCACGCTTCGTTCAGCAAGATCCAAGTACCACATGCACATCTTCCTTGGAAAAGCGTTGCACTTCAAATCCCTCCTCGACTCAGCCAAAAATAGACCCAAAAAACTATTCGACCTCATCAAGAACCCAAACTGCTCTCCCCCAAACTCCAAGTTGGAGGATTCTACTAAGAAAGCAGCGAAATTCGCTATATTCTTCGGCGAAAAAGTGAAATCACTTGTAGATCAGGTCATTCATCCTAACCCTACAGAGGAGCACAAATCCTTAACCATTTGCAGAACTTTGACCCCATCTCTGAAGATGCCCTCCTTAAATGCATCCTCGATACAAAGCCCTCTAACCATTCTCTTGACCCCATCCCTAGTGCCATTGCCATTGACTTCTATACCCATTCTCTTTCCTATTGGACCACCTCTCCCTCTGTCAAGGCTCCCTTCCTGTTTCCTTCAAAACTGGGCAGGTCACCCCTCTGCTTAAAAAACCCACCGCTGATGCAAATGACCTCAACAACTACCTCCCAACTACTAACCTACCTTTTCTTGCGAAAACCACAGAAAAATGTGTAGCGAAACAACTCTCTTGTCATATCAAGGACAATGATCTTCTTGACAATTTCCAGTCCGGCTTCATTCAAAACTGCAACACTGAAACAGCCCTGCTGCAAGTGATTGATGACGCGCTACGGCTACTCGATTTGGGAGAGTCTTATAATCCTCCTTGACCTTTCTGCAGCCTTTGACACTGTCAATCACAACACTCTCCTTAACACTCTTCAACAGAGAATGGGCATGGAGGGCACTGTCCTTAAATGGTTTGCCTCCTTCCTCTCGGATAGATCCCAAATGATCAAAATAGCGACCAGTCTTTCTTCTCCTTTGGAGGTCGGTCAAGGTGTTCCTCAAGGCTCTATACTTGCACCCACATTGTTCAATCTCTATTTAGAACCTTTGGGAAATCTCCTTAGTGTATCCGGGATCCACTATCATCTCTATGCGGACGACACTCAAATCTACCTTAAGGTGGCCTCCACTCACGATCTCTCCTTCCTAAGCTCTACTCTCGATTCCATTCAAAACTGGATGTTAACTCATCAACTGATTCTGAATCCCTCCAAAACTGAATTCCTCCTCCTCTCCTCCTCACTTTCTCCCCCCCCAGTTCAATCATGGATGGATCAGATGAATCTACTTAACAATAAACCTATCATTGTCGACAGCGCAAAATCCCTTGGTGTCATACTCGACAAAAAACTCAATCTACTCTCCCACATCGATTCCATTGCAAAGTCTGCTCGATACCAACTGCGCCTTCTGTGGGGGATTCGTCGCTTCTTCCCGGAGCACGATCTTAAAACCCTGGTCCAATCGCTGGACTATTGCAATTCTCTTCTTACTGGCCTCCCCAAATCCCACCTGTCCCCCCTGAAGTCTGTTCCCCATTCAGCAGCTCGTTTCATATATGGGGCCAAAAGAAGCGACCACATCACACCCATTTTATCCACCCTCCGTTGGCTTCCCATCGAGGCAAGATCTATCTACAAGACTGCCTGTATCACCCACAAAGCCTTGCACTCCTCCTTCCCTCGCTACCTGGCGAATAACTCTCTGGAGGCTCCAGACCATCACGTAATGCAGAAAATGTATTGCTTGAACCTCCCACTTTCAAGAAGGAAAGATCGATGGCCCAATCCTTTTCAGGCAACCCGGTGAGAATCTGAAACTCAGTTCCGCCTCAGCTCCGGACCACCACCTCTTCCTAGGCCTTCAAAACTGACCTCAACGCTCTCCTCCTTCAAAGACACTTCCAAATGTAATTCACGCCCTCTATTTTCTGAAGGAAGTCCTTCCATTACAGGAAATTCTTTTCTCCATGCCTATAGAAGTGCCTTCCTAGTGTGTTCTTATGTTTTGAGTGTCTGCCATTTAGTGCATTATTATACCTTCTACTTGTACTTTGTACTCTTTTGTAACATGCACACGTCACCTTTCCTTTTGTAACGTATCATTTGCTACCTTTTGTATTTTGTTTGCTTTTGATACATGCACAATTGCCACCATTGCCTCATGTAAAGTAACATTTGTTTTAGTGTTTTGAGTGTCTGCCATTTATTGCAGTTTTTTACCTCAACGTTTACTTTGTATGCTTTTGTAACCTGCACACATGTCACTTTTTCCTTTTGTAACATATCGTCAGCTACCTCTTGTATTCTGTTTGCTCTTGATACTTGCACAATTGTCACTATTGGCTCATGTAACGTAACGTTTGCTTTTGTAACATGCTCACTTGCAATTTTTCTCCTCATGTATCATCACTATTGTGAAGCGCTCTGACACCTTCGGGTAAAGTCCGCGCTATATAAAAACGCATTAAATAAATAAATAAATAAATGGTTTTCGGGTTGGTCTAGACTTGGACGTGGAGGTGCTCCATGTTGGTCAAGTGGTTGTGCGAATAGGTGGTGAGGTGGAGGGTGCTTTTGTATATGATGGCGATGCCTCCACCCGACTTGTTGATGCAGTTCTTGTGAAAGATCTTGTAGCCGTCTGGGATAGCAGTGGCGATGTCCGAGACGGAGGTGGAGTTCATCCAAGTAAGGAAGGCAATGTCGGGCTAGATGGAGTCGAGTAGGTCCTAGATCTCCAAGTCATGTTTGTGGAGGTAGCGTGTGTTGAGCAGGATACAGCTGAGGCGGTCGGGTTCAGTATTTGTTGGTCGTGGGGTGGGTGGGGCTGGTGTGCGGTGACAGACGAAGGTGAACCTGCAGTCTCTGCAGGAAAATGGGCCCTGGGTTTCATTCGACGACGCCCGGCAGCAGGCGGAGTGGAATCCAGTGTTGAGGGCATGGAGGGTGCTGGCGTCGTAGAGGTGAATGGTCCGAGGACAAGGATCCGTGGTGTTGGGCACAGTCCAGGTGTATTCATCGTGCCGGCGGTGCGCCCCCTGTGCTTGCCCGCTCCGCGGCTGCACTGTTGCCGCCATTAAGTAGTGTGAGGAGTAGGGCTGTACAGCTGAGAGGCAGGAACAGTGGGAAGTGTGCTGGTGGGGGTAGTGGCAGTGGAAAGTGGCGCTGGCGGGAGGGTTGAGGCCGCGGGGGACGAGCAGCGGCAGGGAGGCGGCGAGGAAAAGGCGTAACAGTGACAAGAAGAAAGGTGGAAAATGCAGAAAGTGCAAGAAGGTGACAGTAAAGCAGACACATGCAGTAAGTAAAAGTGAGTAACAGAAAAGCAGAAAATATGAAATGCTGAAAAAAGAGATCAGGGGAAGAGGCAGCAAAGCAGAGAGACAGAAGGCTGTTGACAAGCAGTCAATGACTGACAGTCCCAATCAGTACGCCCCAGCACTGTGAGTCAGCAGTCACTCACCGACAGCCTCTGGGCAATATTAGGCCCTGCAGGAGGCAGCAGGACGGGGCCACAACATGATAAGGGCCCCAGGGAGTCAATGAAGAAACTCCAGGGTCGCCACGGTCCCCATGCGGCGAGAAACGCTGGCCAGACACAACCACCCAGCGCCCAAGATGGTGCTTTTGACCGAGGCCGGCGCCCGGTGCAGAATTCTGACTTGTGGATCTGCACAGGTGAGGCACGGCTGGCACACCACACCCCAGAGCCCCCCTAGCAGGCACCCCCAGCAGGCGGTAGTCACTGGGGCTGACGCCCATTGTTGGACTGCACATTTATGCACAGTACATACCCGCAGATATTCTACATCAGACCATGTCAAAGTTTATTTTATGTCAGTGCTGAAAACATATGCCCCATGGGTTACTAATATCATGTATGTATTAATTGTGCTTTTCAATAATTATTTCTGTATGCCCCAGTTACTTACCGGTAATCTTCATTACCCTTAGTCCATCTTGTCCTCGTCACAGTCATTATGACATGAGGTGATGTCACCTTGCAACAGGAAACAAAGAACAGGAGGATCCTAGAAATCCAGCCCCACCTACCCAACCTGGGTGCCACAAAAGGGGCTGGCATTCCTGGCTTTTCCTGTTTGTTGTTTCCTGCAACATGGACGAGGATGTGGAGGTCCCTGCTGGGTTGGGGCTGTGCATGCTGTGGGGCCCATTTACCTTTCCTGCTGGGCTCGAGGGGTAGCAGGCCTCTGTAGTAAGAACATCGCCGCTTGGACTGCACAGGTATGTCTGGCAGCTCTGGGCCCTATAGCGTCTCACCCGCATGGCGGGATCTTGGATGCGACCATTATTTTTTCACTCCCTCCGGTATACAAGATAAGGAGGGAGAGTATCAGCCACATGCATGTACGACATATCGGGTGTTCGCGCATGCAGACTGTTTTCTGCACTATCTGCTTGTAAGTATGTGGGGATTCTCACTGGAACACATCCGCTACTTTTTCCTTTTGTGGTGCGCATGCAGAGGCTTTCCCTTTCAGTTGTGTGTTCTGGGGGTATTTAACAAGCCCGGTGGCAAGATGGCGGTGAGTATTGTGGTTTCCTGCATTTGTGTTCTTGCGGACAGTGATCATGGACAAGCATCTTGCAAAGCGGAAGCATGCCTCCACCTCTCAAGCCTCGGCTTCTTCTTCAGGCAGTTCTCCTGTTTCCAAGCGAAGGAGGAAGCTGGAGTGGCTAAATGATGGGAACATTCAGAGTATTGTGCTGGAGACTCTGGTTGCTTTTAAAGGGAAGTCTCCTCCTCCTGCCAAACCTCAACAAGATACTGAGGTTCCATCCTGGTCTGAGGTCTCTGATTCTTCTGAGGAAGTTCCTGCCCCTCTGACTTCAAGGGGAAATATGTGGCAAGTGACATTCTTGGGGTCTTGTTAACCCATATTGGGGAGAATATGGGTTTTCCACCACTTGACAGGCCGGGTCCCTCTGATGAATCAGGCCTGCGCCAATTCCAGAAGCCGTCCAGTGCTGGCCTTCTTCTCCATCCGTTTGTGAAGGATGTGATCTGGCAGGATTGGAGGGACCCGGACAAGATTATATTTCTGAGATTTATGACCAAATTATATCCTCTGGAGGTCATGGGCTCTGAGTTGTCAGATAATGTCCACATTGATTCTGTGGTGGCCAGCCTGATGGGTCCCCCTTCCATGGCAGAAGAGAACATTTTGAAGGATCCGGTAGATAAGAAGGTGGATTCTGCTTTGCGGAAGGTTTTCTCTGGTTCTCATGTGGCTATGAGTGAGGAAATTTATAGGGCATACACTGCGCAGTCCTTGATTACCGACTACAAAGCCCTGTTTGCTGCTAATCAGCAGGGTAGTGATTGTCTCTTGTTGTTGAAAGATCTGGAGTGACAAATCGAATTCTCTCTGATATTTCCTGTGATGTGGTCAGATCTGCAGCATTGGCTGGGGTTGCTTCTATTGCTGCTGTTGCAGGGATTCTGTTCATTCACAGAACTATGCGCAGGAAACCAGGACCTCAGTGAATTGCAGTGTACCAAAAACTCACCTAAGTACCCAGAACCCCTATACGACTAGCATCTGTGTCTCATTCGCTCTCCGTATCATCTCAAAGCTACCAATGATTAGACAACCCAGAACATGCGACTTAGAGTACTCTCAGGAATGGTGGGAATAAGAAATACCTGTTCGTTATTATTCTCATATGAGTTCACAACAAGAGTAATCACAGACACCGTAAAGTTTAAAAGGTTTATTTTATAAATCCACACAGATATGAGAGGCAACACAAAAACAGATTCACTGTGTTAATACAGTTGAGCACTGGTTGTTGAGTCCACACAAAATGTATGTAAGATTCAAGTGTTCTTTATTCCACACTTCGGCACAGTTATATTCACAGCCAACGTGTTTCGCCCAAACATGGGCTTCTTCAAGGCACGGATTTATAAGACGAAGATGCACAATGGTATTCTTAGACGTGTTAAAATGGTAGCTTAGAATAGGTAAGACCTTGCTAGAAAGTAGCATGTGAGCAAAAGAGATGCGTCTAGCGAAGTGCGTCAATAACTGGCTATTCAAATCTTGGGTATCCTATGTAAAGGATTATCCAAAGGGGGTCTGTAATGCTGTAGTCGCCGTCGTGTTGAGACGGTCATTTTGTGTGGACTCAACAACCAGTGCTCAACTGTATTAACACAGTGAATCTGTTTTTGTGTTGCCTCTCATATCTGTGTGAACATATGTCTTATCCATGGCCGTTTAAGCAGCTGGCCATTTGAGGTGGGCAATACTTTCACTACTGTTCAGTGACAGGTCCAAGCTGTGCATTTACGCATAACCTAGCTGCTTTTTTCTATGATTGTTTATTTTATAAACTACGTGTCCTAAGATGCAGTACTTTGGCTAACATAAGCAGACAAATGATTAATAATAAAACCATCAGCATTGTTACAATACCATAGAAAATGAAGGGAGAAATCATGTTACAAATGATAGTGGAACACACCCATCCTCCCTTCACGAGTAAGCTAGTATTATTAGACTAATAGAAGGTCTCTAGGTTGAAATGGAGAACCCCATACCGTAAATATCAGCTTAGGTGAATCACATCACAGGATCAGCTTTGCTCGGTGTCTGTGAAAAGTCTCTCCAAAGTGTGTGTCTCATGCATGCAAACTGCAATATTAAAGGCGCTCGAATTTCAGGTATTTGCAGCTGTGTGCGTGTTATGGCTAGAGCGTGGGCCAATCAACCTGAATTCAAAAGCATACATTGTTTGTTGGCCCTGACTGTGTCTGCACACAATGTTCAGACCAAGGTCGCGGTGCACATCTAGGGATGTGAACAACAGACCGTTCTCATGTGAAGAAAAAGGCAAGCAAGCAGATTTCATATAATAATATCTATCAGCAGTATCGTGTGCAAAAACAGCAAAAGTGGCAAGATGGCGTTTTAACTTCTAAGACGCTTATGCTAACATAGCAATGTATGTACCTGAACCTCCGTCTCCACTACACTGCAAGACGGTACCTCTATTTGAAAGGCTGGAATACCCACGCTGCGCAGCGTGCTGTGGCTCTCAAAATGTATTTTGAGGGTTCTCGTCTCTTTGGAGTCAGTCTGGAGGATAGCCTACCTCGAATCTTTAAGGAAAGGAAGCACTCTTCTTTCCAGCGTCACGCTTCAAAGGGGCATCTTCTTCTTCTAAGTTTAAATCCTCATTTCGTCAACCCTCACAACGTCATCAGGATTCGGCTCAGCCAATCTGGTTTCAGCCCAGGTCTTCCTTCAGATCCTTTAAGAAGGGTAAGCCGGACCCAAATCCAAAATATCAGCGCTCCTGAATATGCTGAGATGGAGACCTCTGTATTACGGGCCGATGGCCGGGTTCAACGATTTGCTTCTCATTGGCAGCGCCTGACCACAGATCAGTGGGTTCTCCAGGTGATATGCAGTGGTTATCTGATAGACTTCCAGTCTCCAGTGACTATGGGGACCATTCATACTCCGTTGCCTCAAGTTCCAGTCAAGAGGAAGGACTTTATATATATATATATATATACAATGGGGGGGAACAACATTTACAACGCAACTTTTACAACGCACTACACTTACAACACATTTTTTACAACGCAACATCCATTACAACGCATTCCATTACATAGCATGACACTACAACGCATTTTTAAAAACTACCTGTACAACGCATTCCATTACATCGCATACTACCTTTACAACGCATACCATTACAACGCATAATATTACACTACACTATCCAACACTTACCTTACTGTTGCACCCCCTGGAGTTAGAATAGTAATTTTTACCCCTATACTATCCAACACTTTCCCTACTGTTGCACCCCATGGAGTTAGAATAGTAATTTTTACCCCTATACTATCCAACACTTACCCTACTGTTGCACCCCCTGGAGTTAGAATAGTAATTTTTACCCCTATACTATCCAACACTTTCCCTACTGTTGCACCCCCTGGAGTTAGAATAGTAATTTTTACCCCTATACTATCCAACACTTACCCTACTGTTGCACCCCCTGGAGTTAGAATAGTAATTTTTACCCCTATACTATCCAACACTTACCCTACTGTTGCACCCCCTGGAGTTAGAATATTAATTTTTACCCCTATACTATCCAACACTTTCCCTACTGTTGCACCCCCTGGAGTTAGAATAGTAATTTTTACCCCTATACTATCCAACACTTTCCCTACTGTTGCACCCCCTGGAGTTAGAATAGTAATTTTTACCCCTATACTATCCAACACTTACCCGACTGTTGCACCCCCTGGAGTTAGAAAAGTAATTTTTACCCCTATACTATCTAATACTTACCTTAAATGCAATTTAATATTATGCGTTGTAATGGTATGCGTTGTAAAGGTAGTATGCGATGTAATGGAATGCGTTGTAAAGGTAGTTTTTAAAAATGCGTTGTAGTGTCATGCTATGTAATGGAATGCGTTGTAATGGATGTTGCGTTGTAAAAAATGCGTTGTAAGTGCATGCGTTGTAAAAGTGTGCGTTGTAACGACATACATCCATACAATGGGTACACACACTCATCATTCTGAGAGTGAAAGCAAGCCACACCAGACGATATTATGCAGCAAGTATTTTATTCCAGCAGACAGTCCATTACGTGTTTCAACCACACAGGTCTTCATTTTATTTTGTAAACAAATGTTATTAATTCGCAATAAGACTTAGTTCAACACAGTGAACACAATAAGTGCAGAATAATCCTTCAGTATCTATTGTCGGCCACCTGTTAGGGAAATAAGGGAATGCACATCCGAGCCCAGTGTCCGCCCTCATCTCTGTATCCTGCAGTGTGTGTCAGTGCACTCTATCAGCCCTAAATCCCACCTGGTGTCCCTGTGCAATTAATACCCAATAAACACCCTAACACCCTCCCAACCCCTTCCAAACCCCCTCCCTCCCCACCCCCAGGCATGTTGCTGATTCGTCAAAGCATCTGTACTTGGGCATTTTCCAGTTCAACAATGTATCGTGGGCGCTATGACCCTGATCTCCGGTTAGTGGTGCAATTGGATGGGATGTTTACCGTGTCGGCCTTTCCCAGTAAGTGGATGCCCTCAGGGCAACAGGGTAATCCCAGAATCATTCTCCTGCTGGAGGGTCCACCCCCTCAGGGTTGTCAGCAACGTCGTCAGTTGGGTGTTTCAACAGGTCCACCAATGCCCTTGCCATCTCCAGGGTTTTTTCATTCACAGTGCGGTGGGCCATCGGTAGTCGGAAGGTCCCCTCGCAATCCACCGACTTCACTAGTGCCCTTGTCCATCATGTCACACTTGGGCCATTTTTCGCTTTCCAATGACTAGTGAGTTCCCTTTTGCCAACACCATCCCCAGATCTATGAACTTACTAGTGACTTTATTCCTGGCATTGTGGGGAAACCAGTGCAACAAACCTGGCGTCAACGCTATCTCTCTCCATCGTGGCCGCCAACCCAGTTGTCACCCCTCTCCAGAACTCTCTCAGATGTGGACAATCCCAGAACATGTGGAGAAACCCCGCACCCTCTAAGTTACATCTCGGGCACACTGTCCGGGCTCCAAAGTATTCATTAATCTTGCCCGGGGTAAGCTACGCCCTGTGCAAAACATGTCAACTGGAAGCGCGCATTCCTAGTGCTCTTCCAGGCCCTTTCCACAAGTTCCCCCCATGGTTTCTCATCAATGACCTCACCCAGGTCCTCCTCCCATTTGAGACGTAGTGTCGTTAGGGGTCGACACATTCACGGTGTGATACTCCTGTAGAGGCAAGTGACCGCTTTGAAGGTACCAGCCTCCATCAATACATATTGACAGGCCAGGGAGGTCTGGGGTTCCACCATCCCCTCCCGCCAGTGCTTTCGGATAGCTGCCATCAGAGCGGCATGTAGTAGAAAATCACCTTTTGGGAGGTCGTGGCGCTCCAGAAGATCATTGAAAGGGAGCAAGGTATTGTCTTCAAATAAATCCCCTACAGTGGAGATCCCAACCTCTCTCCATAAGCGCAACCTGCTCCAATCCCCTCCATGGGGTAGTGCCTCACAAACGACCAATGGTATCTCAGATGCATGTGGGGTCCGTACCTGCATTCGCCTAGCTAAGCGGTTCCAACACTGGCACACTGTTTGTAGGCCTGGGGAGACCACTCCCTCCCTCATAGGCAGACGCAGTAGCACCTGGGATAGAAGCCTCAGGCTCGGGTCCGGACCACCAAGGTCTTCTATATTTTTGAGCCGTCCTGCCAACCACACAGGTCTTCATCACATGAAACAGGGAGTGGTCAGTTCGTTTTTAAATGTATACACATATAGACAGCGTAAAAAGACTAAGGGCCTCATTACAATGTTGTTATATATATATATATATTCACTGAAAAAACAATAGGTTTCACACAAGTTATAGTTAGCTGTACATTTCACTCGTAAAAAACCAATGAAATTCCACGTTATAGTTAGTGCAGGCAACTATAACTCACGCGACCGCAATCCTCTGCTGATGACATATGTGTCTTTATGAAAAAAAAATATTTGTAATATATGTATAGCTAAAATTTAATAGAAGAAGAAATGGGCAAATAAGTGTCTAAATACAGTATTAGCATCAGCAGAGGATTGCGGTCGCGTGAGTTATAGTTGCCTGCACTAACTATAACGTGGAATTTCATTGGTTTTTTACGAGTGAAATGTACAGCTAACTATAACTTGTGTGAAACCTATGGTTTTTTCAGTGAATTTGCAAGGTTTTTTAAATGCTAATTCCTAACTATAACGTGTGTGAAACCTATGGTTTTTTCAGTGAATTTGTACGTTTTTTTAAATGCTAAGTTACTTTACGCCGTTCGTGCCGTGCGCGCCCACTTCACGCAGTTCGTTCCGTGCGCGCACGGAACGAACCGTGCGCGCACAGTGAGCACGCGGTGCGCTTCGCGCTCCGCGCGCCCACTTTACGCAGTTAGTGCCGTGCACGCACGGTGGGCACGTTACGCTCGATGGGCCATGTACGCACCATGCGCTACGTGCACCGTCCGCACACGGAGGACAAATTATGCGCTTCGTTGTGAAAGGTTATCTATTAAATGTTCATTTTTTTCATATGCCAAGCACAAAAGGTGCCCTGCGGGCACCTTTTGCACACGGGGGGGGGGGGGAATATGTGGAGTTTGTTTTTTTTTAATTAATTTTTTGCCGTACGCGTACGGTAAGCGCATTCGGCGTTTAAAAAAAAAAAATTAAAAAAAATCTTTTTTGCCTTGGGGGTCCTTCTGGGACATCCTAACCATGGCTAGGTGGTTAGGAGCTGTCTAGCCTGCCCCTTTTCATGTTATCCAACTTTGTTTTTCCTCCCCCCCTCAGAGTGCGAGAGAGAAAATGGCGGCCGACACTTCCTGGTTTCGACCGATTCGAATGTTTACTTTGATCTAACAACCAATCAGAAACGCGCTCGCGCACGGCACCGTACGCGTACGGTAAGCTTACCGTAAGCGCACGGTAAGCGCACGGAGCGCGCTTACAGATATATATATATTGATTTAAATGCTATTTTCTCAGGAACTACTGAACAGATTTACACCAGACCTACAAAAGGCACTTCCTTGACCTTATGGCTACCTCTCTGCCAAATTACAAGTAATTCTGTTCAGTCGTTCGGGCTGTAGCTGTGTCTAAAGGTCCTATGGAAAAATGCATGGGGAAAACGCGTTTTGGGACCCCCCCTTTTTTCTCAGCCCCCGCTTGACGAATCACCCCGAGACTTTCAGGGTAGGAGCGGAGCGTAGCGCCCCATTAGTTTTGAAAATTTCGCGAGGATTCGTCAACCGGCGCCAAAGTTATTCAAAATAGAATGTTGCGGATTTCCTATGGAAACAGGGTCCTAACTATAACTACCTATTGGCGACCGCCAGTAGGTAATATATATATATATATATATATCTATATATTACCTACTGGCGGTCGCCAGTAGGTAGTTATAGTTAGGACCCTGTTTCCATAGGAAAACCGCAACATTCTATTTTGAATAACTTTGGCGCCGGTCGACGAATCCTCGCAAAATTTTCAAAATAGGTGGGGCGCTGCGCTCCGCT
Organism: Triturus cristatus; assembly: GCF_964204655.1. NCBI lineage: Eukaryota > Metazoa > Chordata > Amphibia > Caudata > Salamandridae > Triturus > Triturus cristatus. Next base: position 733,261,506 of record NC_140579.1, on the reverse strand, counting down.
CCTACCCTGAAAGTCTCGGGGTGATTCGTCAAGCGGGGGCTGAGATAAAAGGGGGGTCCCAAAACACGTTTTTCCCATGCATTTTTCCATAGGACCTTTAGACACAGCTACAGCCCGAACGGCTGAACAGAATTCCTTGAAATTTGGCAGAGAGGTAGCCATAAGGTCAAGGAAGTGCCTTTTGCAGGTCTGGTGTAAATCTGTTCAGTATTTCCTGAGAAAATAGCATTTAAAAGCATATATATATGTGGGCGGAGCCTAACCACACATCTCGTCCTGAGATCTGATTGGCTGTCAGCACTTCATCCAAGAAGTGTTGGCAGCCATCTTGGGACCAATATACATGATAGCACCTCATTAAAAAGCATTGCAGTTAATAGAAGGTTTTAAGACTTTAGTTACATTATAAATCATTTGTTGATGGTACCATACTCATTTTAGGAATTGTGGTATGTTCTAAGGTGATTTCACCATGTGAAAAAGCCTTCTGCTGGGATATCATGATTGAGAGAAAAATATTTACTCATGCTTTTACCACAGAGGTTTGGAAGGTGATCTATAAGCTAAACTGAGAGCTTATTTTCTGTAAATTCACATTATCTTTCTCAGTCATGTGAGAATGAAGTCTGACATTCTCAGTAAAACATGTACATCCAACAAGGGCAGAGACTGTCAGTTGATTCCTTTGTGTTCTACTGCAGCTTCCCAGAGTGTTCCAAAGAACTACTAGAGCGCTAACAGCCCTACTTATGATAAACGTATGGCACACCTGAAGCCATCTTGCTTGGATTAAAGTGGTAACTCTTAAAACATTTAATTTAAAAAGGAACAAAACGAGGGGGTTCATTTTTCCATAAAAAGTATGATTAGTGCTGCAGAAAGAAAAATAAGGGCACATTTTGAGTGACTTCTCAAATAATCCTCTTCTATTTCATTAAAAAATTCTGACATGCAGACTGAAACATGCATTTTCAATACCAGCAGCAGTTTTCCCTGGTGAGCAGTAGCTTTACTACAGTGATCTAATGAGCAAAAAGAGTGCTAACATTCTGAATTTATGGCAAATGTGTGACACATCTGAATGCCTTCTTGATGGAATCAAAGTAAAAAACTGAAAGTATTTCCTACTGAGGAGACTGCAGTAAATGAGGAAATTAGGAAACTTCATAACAAAGAAGTCTCCCAAGATGGCCACCAGAGACAAAAGAGCCCAAATGTAGCCCAAATATCACCCAGATGTAGCCCAAGTATAGCCCAATGACAGAATGTCCCAGAATGTTCTTTAAAACAACTAGAGCGCTTACTGTCTTCATTATGACAAAAGTATGGCACACCTGAAGCCATCTTGATTGGAATAAACTGGTAACACTTAAAACATTTAATTTAAAAAGGAACACAATGAGGGGGTTCATTTTGCCATAGAAATTATGATTAATGCTGAAGAAAGAAAATGAGGGCACATTTTGAGTGACTTCTCAAATCCTCTTCTATTTCATTAAAAAATTCTGACATGCAGACTGAAACATGCACATTTAATACCAGGAGCAGTCTTCCATGGTGAACAGTAGTTTTACTACAGTGATCTAATGAGCAACTAGAGTGCTAACATTCAGAATGTATGGCAAATGTGTGACATATCTGAATACCTTCATGATGGAATCAAAGTAAAAAACTGAAAGCATTTCCTACTGAGGAGACTGCAGTACATGAGGAAATTAGGAAACTTCATAACAAATAAATCTCCCAAGATGGCCACCGGAGACAAAAGAGCCCAAATGTAGCCCAAAATCACCCAGATGTAGCCCAAATATAGCCCAATGACAGAAGTGTGCAAAACACTTATTATTTTGTGTTTTTGCAGTGTTATATAGTGCAGACTTGTCAGGTATTGGAGTGCTTTACATGAGCATTGGTTACATCACACAAGAACAAATTCATTTTGGTTGTAGACATGGGGAAACTAAGTGATTTGACCAGAATCACAGAATGTCGAGCTGAAGCAGAAACATCAACCTGGTTCCCCAGTTGCAAAGTCTGCAGTTCTGGAAGTAACACCACATCCTCTCCCCTAAGTGCAACATTTAATCAAGTGGTCAACTGGATAAAAAAACATAAAGGTAACAAATAATTTAAAAGTGCTTTGTCGCTATTTGAAAACTCAGAAAATATGTCCTTATTTTAGTCTTTTAGAGCACTAACCATAATTTTGATGCCAATAAGACCTTCTCATATATGTAATTTCTAAAGGAAATGCTCTAGGTATTACAGTTTTGATTACATCAAGATGATGTCAGGCGTTCCACACTTTTGTAATAAATATAGAATGTTAGCAATCCAGTTGTTCATTAGGATGCTGTTGAGAGGCAGAGGCCAGGGGCACGGACTCTGAAAATTGAAGGCAGGTAGGAGGGTGCAAAGGCAACAATTTAACCACACTGAGCAGGCAGGAAGGGCCGTGGAAGCACAACAGACTATGGAGGGCAGTGGAAAGGGGGGCAGGGGCAACAAACCAACAATACAGGACTTGCAAGAGAGGCTGTTGGAGGGAAGATCTATTACAGGTCAAGGAAGCTAGGGGCGGTCCCCAGAGCCCCGGGAGCCACCACAGAACTGAGCAGGAGAGTGAGTCAGGGACAAAGGGGGCACCTTAATTTGAGCCGGAGTGCCTAGGAACGCTTGCTCCAAAAATGAAGAAAACCGACATATGAGACATGGAATTGGAGGCAGAATACAATGGCAGTTTAATGAGAAGATGCAACTTCAAAGAAACCGCAGAATAGAGACATAAAGTACAAAATACAGAATCCAGATAATCATACAGCTGTCATGATATTCTCTGTATCTCAATTAATGTACTGACAGAGAGAGAGAGAAAACACATCTATAAATGCATCATGAGAAACAAGTTACACCAAGGAAAATGTTACCTAGGAACACTCACGTTTACTCTTAGAGCAAGCATTCCTGCAATTACAATACAAAATCTTTTAAATGCAAAAGTAAAGAGAACAATGGTTAAACATAACATGACATTTCATATAGGTAAACTAGAATAAGATACTTCAAGCAAAGCAGAGCAAGACATTTTAAGCAGAGGAAGACTGCTATACACTAAAATTGCAGAGCTATGGTCAATTTAACAAAGAGGCCTACATATTGAACAGAAGGGCCTACACAGGGGTTTTATGCTGGCTGAGTGGTAAGGATGTCTCAGGATAATTATATAGCAACACAGGACCCGCTGGTCAATTTAATACGGCCTACAAATGCGGCTGGCAGGGCAAGGACAAGGGTCTCATACTTCAGGTGTGGACAGAACGGGTCAGGGGCCCCCTGTGATACAAAATCTACCCTCCTTCAAGGCTGTGGCAATGTAATAGACCATTGTGGGCAGAAGGAAGAGGCAATGGTAGTACAACCATACATGCCAACAGACCCGATTCAGCCAGGAAACGTCCAATGTTTTTAAGCTCAAATGGGCTTTATTTGACTGTCTCCTGTCTACAATATCCTCTTTTTCAATGTAACTCGAAGGGGAAAATCAATACCCCAGATTTTTTTCAAAATCTCCCTCTTACCAAGTTAAAAATGTTTGCAAGTATGGTACATTGGATCATGGAAGGAAATGGGATAGGGACATGGACTTGGATAACAGAGGACAGGAGGGACATGGAGAGGTGCACCAAACTGATCCTGCAGGGCAGGCATTAGGGTTTGCAGCAGCACAATACACCACACAGGGCATGCAGGACGGGAGTGCAGCACAACAATCCATAGAAAGCAAGAGGGAGGGGACAGGACCATGCACATGGACAACAGAGAACAGAGGGGCAAGAGGCAATGGTAGCTAGCTGACCATAATGGACAGACAGGAGAGAAAGCTGCAGCATAACAGAACATAAAGGGCAGGAGGGACGGATCAGGGGCATTACAATGGAACAGACAAGCCAGGAGGGAGGGAGTAGGGGTCTGCACATGTAAACAGAGGGCTGGGGGCAAGGGGGCAGGGCAGGAGCAGCAAGATAGCCATGGAGGTCAGGCAGGATGGGCACTAGAAGCAAGAAACACCATGAAGAGCAACAGTGAGACTGTGATGGCATTCACACAGACCATGGAGGGAAGGTGGGAGGGGGTCAGGGGCAGCTAACTGACCACCCAGGGAAGGTGGGAGGGGCCATGGCAGCACAGAAGACCATGCATGGCAAGTGGGAGGGTTAGTGGCAGCACAATGGCTATGATGGGCAAGAAGGAGGGTGCAGGGGCATGCACAAAGGACGATGGAGGATAGAAGGGAGGGTCAGGACCTGTGCACAGACAAGAAAGTTCAGGGGAAGGGACCTCACAACAGACCACACGGGGCAGGCAGGAGGAGCAGTTGCAGCACAACAGACGAGGGAGGGCAGAAGGGTGTGGCAGTGCAATGGACCATGTAGGACAGGAGGAAGAGGATAGGGGCATGGCATGTGGACAGGCAGGGTGGAGGTGGCAGGGACAGGTTACAGTCATCTGACAATGCTAGGCAGGTGGGAGGGGAGTGGCAGCTCAACAGAACACTCAGAGTAGATAGGAGTGGCAGGTCCATGGAACATGGTGGGCAAAAAGGATGGAGCAGGGGCATGTACAAAGACATCGGAGGGCAGGGGGAAGGAGAATAGGGGCAGCAAGCTAAGCACAGAGTTTAAGCAGGAGGTCAATGATGGGGCATAGAATTGGGCAATGGAGGGCAGGAGGAGTGGACTGGTACATCATACTAAATTGAGGGCAGTGGCAGCACATCAGACCATGCATGGCAGGAGGGAGGAGGCTAGTTCATGGATTCACACAACAGAGGATAGGGAGGAGGGGGATGGGGCAGCAAGCTAACTGTTCAGAGAAGGCGGGTATTAGGAACTTTATTGGTTTTAAAACATTGTGTCTGTGCGAACTACTTAAAATATGAACAAGTATGCAGCATAATCTCACTTTTATTCAGGAAGAAGAGGACGTTTGTGACTGTGACTCCGGGCTCACTTGGCAGAAACACCCCCTGACCCTCCACCCCCTATCGCAAAATGTAATGCCCGTGAAAAGGGTAGGTGAACACAGTGTTATATAGAACATAGTCCTGAGAGCACGATTGAAAATGAAAACTAGATATAGTGTATGGTATAAACTATGCACCAAAAAGTGTGATATAAGATGAACCGGGCGTGAAATATAATATGCAATACATTGTGCGCAATGACAGATTCATTGGAGAGCGCGAGATAGCACAGGCACTAGCGCGTGCTATGCGATATGCGCCTTGGAGCGTAATATGCACAGGGCAGTGTTGTGTAACCTAACTAGTCTCTAAAGTTGTAATATAAAATATGTGCTGGGGAGTGTAACGTTGCATATGCACTGTGACAAAGATATGGATCCCAGATTATAATATGTATGACATAGCACTGTGCGTTATAACATAGGCATCGAGGAAGGCACCTTAGATGGGGCAATATAACCCGTGCGAAGACAAGTGTGGCATGACATATTCACGGGGTGGTGTTACAGTGCACATGGGCTAGAGAGTGTCATAGCATATGCACTAGCTAGTGGAATACAACACAGAGGTGTGTGGCACTCGGCAGGCAATGGTGGGTGTAACACAGCATTGGGCTCTGTCAGGAGCGCGCTGTGACTCTCAAGTGATGTTCATCCCCTTTCCAGAGAGTAAAATAAAAAGTATTACACATCCGGCAGTGGATGTGTGTTTTATTAACCGTGAGGGGGGTTTCTTACATAGTTTTGGTCGAATTTTTGTCGAATCCTCTTTGAATGGCTTGGTGTGCATGTGTATTAAATGTGCCCGTCAATAGCTACCCATGTTTGTATAAATAAACGACAAGGGTGTCTACCGGCATTAGGCACGGTAGGGCATCAGACATGTCAGAGCTTTACTAGTGGTGTAAATACATTCCACGGGGATTCATTGCATGCATAGTCGCCTTTTAATGAATATCACGCAAATCGTCATGGTGATAGGTACGTACGGTTTGTCCAGCATGTCCTAGGTGTGTCTATAAATATATATTTTTTAAAAATAATAAAAAACAGTGGCCGGCCCTGGGGATTGGGGTCAAAAAAATATAATTAGGAGACAGGCCCTGGGGGATGGGGTCATCAGGGCCTATAAATTAGAATAAGAAGGGGAACCACACAGCCCCCTTCTTAAAAAATTAAAATAAATAAAAGACTGGCGTTGTGCCGGAGGCCATACCCCCTCCGTGCAGCACTCTGCAAACGCGCCCCCAATAGGCATCTCCAGTATGCGCCAGGGAGCTGTGCTGCAGACAGGTGTTCTGAGGCCAAGCCCCTATTTACACCTCTCAGCAACGCAGCTTTGTGGCGCTTACTGGAGGTACCTAGTGGTCTAGTTTGACCCTAGGGACCCTTAGGATTCAAGGGGACTTAATCTCTCAACTTAGAACAGCCACAGGGCGCGTTTACACAGTGGTGAAGGGAGGGGACGGGGCCTGAGGTGACGTGTGCAAACACGCACTATGGCACGTTTTAAATTGGGGATATAATTTCCCTTCAATACTGAGGGCCCCTGGGGGCTAACTAGCCCACCAAGTGCTTCCAGTAAGCGCCACTGAGCTGCATTGCAGAGAGGTGGTCCAGGCCGTGCCACTTTTTACACCTCTCTGCAACGCAGCTCTGTGGCACTTACTGGAGGTACCTAGTGGGCTAGTTGGACCCTAGGGACCCTCAGGATTCAAATGAACTTAATCTCCCAACTAAAATTGGACACAGGGCGTGTTTACACAGTGGTGAAGGGAGAGGACGGGGCCTGAGTTAACGTGTACAAAAACGCCCTGTGGCCTGTTTTAAGAGGTAGTTTTAATCCCCATGCCCTATTATATACTAGGGGCTTACAGAGGAGGTCATGCTAATCACAGGGGGACCCCAACGCATAATGTTCCCTAGTGTATGTAGGTGTTTTCACTGTATTCTAAGTGTCTTTTAACATAGCACTGGCTCTAGGACTGGTTAGTCAGACTCAGTTACCACCAGTATCCGTCTGAAAAAGTTGAGGGTACAGGATGATTTTGCAACAAGGCTTCTTTCTGCTCTTCTTTTTGTTCTTTCTGCACGTTATCCTTCTTCCTGCACTTATCTTCGTATTTGAGGACTTCTGTTGCTTCTTTCTACACTTCTTTTGTTTCTTTCTGTGCATTTTTTCTTCTTTCTTCACATGTCCTATCTCTGTAGGCATAGTTAGAAATTAGCATTTAAAAAACCTTTGAAATTCACAGAAAAAACCATAGGTTTCAGGCACGTTATAGTTAGGAATTAGCATTTAAAAAACCTCAGAAATTCACTGAAAAAACCATAGGTTTCAGGGGTGTTATAGTTAGCTGGACTTTTCACTTGTACAAAACCATTGAAATTCCCCCGTTATAGTTAGTTCAGCTAACTATAACTCGCGCGCCCGCAATGCACTGCTGATGACGTCACATATTACATCACTCATGACATGGTCAGTGACATCACTCATGACATCACTGATGACATCTCAAATGACATCACTGATGACATCACTGATGACATCATCCTTGTGATAGAGTGGCAGACCTCCTCTCACCCTAATATAACCTTTGATACACACATTCAAAAATAGAGACTAAAATTTTCAAAACAATGGACATACCAATACCAGTTACAACAACCTCTTCAGTAATTCTAAGATCCACATACACATCCACTCATTCACCAACAGTCCTATCCAGTCACTCATACATGTACTCACTCATCATATGTACTCATACACCTATACATCCTGTTACACAATGCCACTCATCCATAGAGTTACTCACACCCATAGTCACTCATGCTAATAAAGAATCAAACATACATTTACTTGCATATACAGTTATACACACACCACCACACTTACTTCTACGGAAACTTACACATACTTAGTCTTTTAAACAATCACTTATAGAAACACATACTTATTCATACAGGAACTCTTTCAATCTCTCACTCTCACATATACTCACATATATACACCAATAGTCACATATACTAGTTTAAAACATATGTAGTTACTCATAAAGACACTATTGAGACAGTCATTCACTCACTAACACACCCATACACACACTCATCCACCCATACAGTCCTGCACACATGCTGTGTTCAACACATACAAACAGTGAGTCACTCATTCATGCACCTATGCACTACGTAATACCCCCACCGAACCATGCAGACACTCAGACTGATACTCAAAAAACCAACTAATAACCTATATAGACACCCATGTAGCTACTCACCAACCCATGCAGCCACTTATACACAAAGTGAGAGACTGATACAGATATTTACATATTTAAACATTACTCACTAAGCCATGTATTCACTATGATACACTTAATCAGTCAGTTACACAATCCATTTTTCAAAAACAAATCATCCATTTAGACACTTATATACCCATTTATTCTTCCATCGACCTTGAGATATACATATATAAAACATATTTAATTTTCAGAAAAACACACATTCACTGGATGATGTCATCAGTGATGTCATCAGTGATGTCATTTGAGATGTCATCAGTGATGTCATGAGTGATGTCACTGACCATGTCATGAGTGATGTAATATGTGACGTCATCAGCAGTGCATTGCGGGCGCGCGAGTTATAGTTAGCTGAACTAACTATAACGGGGGAATTTCAATGGTTTTGTACAAGTGAAAAGTCCAGCTAACTATAACACCCCTGAAACCTATGGTTTTTTCAGTGAATTTCTGAGGTTTTTTAAATGCTAATTCCTAACTATAACGTGCCTGAAACCTATGGTTTTTTCTGTGAATATATATATATATATATATATTACCTACTGGCGGTTGCCAGTAAGTAGTTATAGTTAGGACCAAGATTCCAAAGGAAAAGCATTTTTTGACTTGCCTATAACTTGGGCGTCGTTTGACCAATCTTCATGAAATTTTCCAAATTAAGTGTCAAAGTAGGTTCTGTGTATCAAGGAAAGCATGGGGGTGATCCGTGCAGTGGAGACCGAGAAATAGGGGCATGAAATAAGGGTGTGTTTGTAAAAATAATTCCCATAGGAACAGGTTGTCAATCTTACTATCCGAACCGCTGGACAGAATTACACCAAATTTGGCAGACAAGTAGATGTTGTTATGCAGGTTGTGCTTTTTGTTATTTGGTGCAGATTGGTCCAGGAGTTTTTGAGAAATGTAAGCCAAAACATTTAGATATATCGATGGCTGCAGATATTTCGTGACGATTTAGCATTGAATCGCGAATGCACGCACCAATGCGAATGCACTGATTGGCTGGACGCAACCTGAATAGAAAGTGTCAACAGCCATTTTATCGTCCGGGATGGTCATTTGAGATGTCATCAGTAATGTCATCAGTGATGTCACTGGCCATGTCATGAGTGATCTAATGGGTGAGGTCATAAGCAGTGCATTGCAGGGCACGAGTTATAGTTAGCTCAGCTAACTTGAACTGCTGAATTTCTCTGGTTTTGTATGAGTGAAATTGCAGCCTAACCATAACGCTCCTGTAACTTTTGTTTTTCCTCAGTGGAAATATATATAGTGGTGGACGGTTACAAATAAAAAAATAATTGCACCAATTCAATGTGGGCCGTGTCCGTTGTGTTCTAGAAAGCGGAAAAGGAGGAGGGGAGAACTAAATAATAAATAAAAATAAAATATATATATATATATATATATATATATAGATATATATATTTATATATATATATGCACAATGCGCAATGAGAACATCAACTCACCTGACTTTGAAAATTATTTCCATTTACGAGTGACACCACCATGCAGGTACTGACTTTATTATTGTGAACAGCATTGTGGCGGTGCACTCTGGGATTTGTATTCTTTATTTAGTCACGTGGGTAACTTGAATTTAACAAGCGCACAGCAGACTGCAATCAGCATTTGAATTTTGTCCTTCTACCTGTGAGCAAGGCCGGACGAGGCCGAAACGTTAGGAGCAGGAAGGAATCTGCTGTGCCAGACGATAAATAAACGCCGATGTTTTGCCAGCAATAGGCCTCTTGTGTGTGTTTTTCGTGTTGGAGATTGATGGGCTGCTCCGTGCCCATTGTGAAGAGGCCGCCCTGTAGGGTTGGGGGCTCCAGCAATGAGAGACTTTGTTTTGGATTTAAAATGAGGAGCATGACCCACTCACGCGCCCCTGCCTACTGAGGAGATGCCAATTTGGCAAATAGGGCACGCGTGCTGGAAGGGATTCAAGGTGAATTATTTTCATCATTGATCGTGCTGGCTGGATTTCATGTTTATTTACGTCCTATGAACAATGTACAGCAATGTGCAATGAGAACATCAACTCACCTGACTTTGAAAGTTATTTCCATTTACGAGTGACACCACCATGCAGGTACTGACTTTATTATTGTGAACAGCATTGTGGCGGTGCACTCTGGGATTTGTATTCTTTATTTAGTCACGTGGGTAACTTGAATTTAACAAGCGCACAGCAGACTGCAATCAGCATTTGAATTTTGTCCTTCTACCTGTGAGCAAGGCCGGACGAGGCCGAAACGTTAGGAGCAGGAAGGAATCTGCTGTGCCAGACGATAAATAAACGCCGATGTTTTGCCAGCAATGGGCCTCTTGTGTGTGTTTTTCGTGTTGGAGATTGATGGGCTGCTCCGTGCCCATTGTGAAGAGGCCGCCCTGTAGGGTTGGGGGCTCCAGCAACGAGAGACTTTGTTTTGGATTTAAAATGAGGAGCATGACCCACTCACGCGCCCCTGCCTACTGAGGAGATGCCAATTTGGCAAATAGGGCACGCGTGCTGGAAGGGATTCAAGGTGAATTATTTTCATCATTGATCGTGCTGGCTGGATTTCATGTTTATTTACGTCCTATGAACAATGTACAGCAATGCGCAATGAGAACATCAACTCACCTGACTTTGAAAATTATTTCCATTTACGAGTGACACCACCATGCAGGTACTGACTTTATTATTGTGAACAGCATTGTGGCGGTGCACTCTGGGATTTGTATTCTTTATTTAGTCGCGTGGGTAACTTGAATTTAACAAGCGCACAGCAGACTGCAATCAGCATTTGAATTTTGTCCTTCTACCTGTGAGCAAGGCCGGACGAGGCCGAAACGTTAGGAGCAGGAAGGAATCTGCTGTGCCAGACGATAAATAAACGCCGATGTTTTGCCAGCAATGGGCCTCTTGTGTGTGTTTTTCGTGTTGGAGATTGATGGGCTGCTCCGTGCCCATTGTGAAGAGGCCGCCCTGTAGGGTTGGAGGCTCCAGCAACGAGAGACTTTGTTTTGGATTTAAAATGAGGAGCATGACCCACTCACGCGCCCCTGCCTACTGAGGAGATGCCAATTTGGCAAATAGGGCACGCGTGCTGGAAGGGATTCAAGGTGAATTATTTTCATCATTGATCGTGCTGGCTGGATTTCATGTTTATTTACGTCCTATGAACAATGTACAGCAATGCGCAATGAGAACATCAACTCACCTGACTTTGAAAATTATTTCCATTTACGAGTGACACCACCATGCAGGTACTGACTTTATTATTGTGAACAGCATTGTGGCGGTGCACTCTGGGATTTGTATTCTTTATTTAGTCACGTGGGTAACTTGAATTTAACAAGCGCACAGCAGACTGCAATCAGCATTTGAATTTTGTCCTTCTACCTGTGAGCAAGGCCGGACGAGGCCGAAACGTTAGGAGCAGGAAGGAATCTGCTGTGCCAGACGATAAATAAACGCCGATGTTTTGCCAGCAATGGGCCTCTTGTGTGTGTTTTTCGTGTTGGAGATTGATGGGCTGCTCCGTGCCCATTGTGAAGAGGCCGCCCTGTAGGGTTGGGGGCTCCAGCAACAAGAGACTTTGTTTTGGATTTAAAATGAGGAGCATGACCCACTCATGCGCCCCTGCCTACTGAGGAGATACCAATTTGGCAAATAGGGCACGCGTGCTGGAAGGGATTCAAGGTGAATTATTTTCATCATTGATCGTGCTGGCTGGATTTCATGTTTATTTACGTCCTATGAACAATGTACAGCAATGCGCAATGAGACGATAAATAAACGCCGATGTTTTTCCAGCAATGGGCCTCTCGTGTGTGTTTTTCGTGTTGGAGATTGATGGGCTGCTCCGTGCCCATTGTGAAGAGGCCGCCCTGTAGGGTTGTGGGCTCCAGCAATGAGAGACTTTGTTTTGGATATATATATATATATATATATATATATATATATATATATATATATATATATATATATATATATATATATATATATATATATATATATATATATATACACATTATCTACTGGTGGTCGCCAGTAGATAGTTATAGTTAGGACCTAGTTTCCATAGGAAAAGTGTTTTTTGTTTTCCCAATAACTTTGGCGCCGGATGACGAATCTTCGGGAAATTTTCAAAACTCGTGGGGTGCTCCGGTCTGCTCCTATCCTGACAGTTTTGGGGTGATTCGTCAAGCGGGGGCCGAGAGAAAAAGGGGGGTCTCAAAAAGTGTTTTCTTCATGTTAATTCCCATAGGAATCTTTAGACACGGCTACAGCTCGAACTGCTGAAAGGAATTACACCAAATTTGGCAAAAAGGTAGCCCTTGTTTTAGAAAGAGACCGTTTTTTAAAATGGTGTAAATCCGTTCAGTAGTTTTTGAGATATTAAAGGAAAAATTTGTTTATATATCTGGGCCTCACCTAACTACACAAGCACGAGCTTGGCTCTAATTGGCTGACAACACTTCAATCCAGGAAGTGTTGGCAGCCATCTTGGTGCAATGCTTTTAGGTCTGCACTGCACGCGTGGCGAGATCTATTGTTGTAGATCTACCCAAACATCACTGCACTAACCTAAACCATAAAACACTACCCCCAGCACAACCCCCTACACTACACAAACACAACTGCACTACCCTACACCCTAAAACACTACCCCCAGCACGACCCCCTACACTACACAAACACCACTGCACTATCATAAACCCTAAAACACTACCCCAGCATGAACCCCTACACTACCCAAATACCACTGCACTACCCTAAAACATGACCCCCTACACTACACAAACACAACTGCACTACCCTAAACCCTAAAGCAATAATTCCAGCACGACACCCTACACTACCCAAACACCACTGCACTACCCTAAACCCTAAAACTCAACCCCCTACACTACACAAACACCACTGCACTACCCTAAACCCTAAATCTACCCCCAGCATGAACCCCTACACTACCCAAATACCACTGCACTACCCTAAAACACGACCCCCTACACTACACAAACACCACTGCACTATCCTAAACCCTAAAACACTACCCCCAGCATGACAAGCTACGATACACAAACACCACTGCACTACCCTAAACCCTAAAACACTACCCCAGCATGAAACCCTACACTAAACAAACACCACAGCACTACCCTAAACCCTACAACACTACACCCAGCACAACCCCCTACACTACCCAAACACTACTGCACTACCCTAATCCCTAAAACACAACCCCCAGCATGACCCCTACACTACCCAAACATCACTGAACTACCCTAAAACCCGACCCTCTACACTACACAAATACCACTGCACTACCCTAAACCCTAAAACACTACCCCCAGCATGACCCCTACACAAACACCACTGCACTGCCCAAAACCCTAAAACACTACCCCCAGCACTACCCACTACACTACCCAAACACCACTGCACTGCACTGGCCTAAACCCAAAAACATCACCCGCAGCATGACCCCCACACTTTCCAAACACCACTGCACAATTCTAAACACTAAATCTACCCCCAGCACGACCCCCTACACCACACAAACACCACTGCACTACCCAACACCCTAAATCTACCCCCCGCACGCCCCCTACACTACACAAACACCACTTCACTTCCCATAACCCTAAAAAACTACCCCACCATGACCCCCTACACTACCCAAACACCACTGAACTACCCTACAACATGACACCCTACACTACATAAATTACACTGCACTACCCTAACCACTAAAATACTACCCCCAGCACAACCCACTACACTACCCAAACACCACTGCACTACCCTAAACCCTATAACACAACCCCCTACACTACACAAACACTACTGCACTACCCTAAACCATAAAACACTACCCCCAGCATGACCCCCTACACTACCCAAACACCACTGCACTGCCCTAAACCCTAAAACACTACCCCCAGCACGGCCCCCTACACTACCCAATCACCACTGCGCTGCACTCCCCTAATCCCAAAAACACTACCCCCAGCACGACCCCCTAGACTTTCCAAACACCTCTGAGCTAACCTAAACCCTAAATCTACCTCCAGCACGACCCCCTACACTACACAAAAACCACTGCACTACCCTAAACCCTACATCTACCCCCAGCATGACGCCCAACACTACACAAGCACCACTTCACTACCCTAAACCCTAAAACACTACCCCCAGCACGACCCCCTACACTACCCAAACACCACTGCACTAACCTAAACCATAAAACATGACCCCTACACTACACAAACAACACTGCACTACCCTAAACACTATAACTCTACCCCAGCACAACCCCCTAACCTACCCAAACACCACTGCACTACCCTAAACCCTAAAACACGACCCCCTACACTACACAAACACCACTGCACTACCCTAAACCATAAATCTACCCCAGCACAAACCCCTACACTACACAAACACCACTTCACTACCCTAAACCCTAAAACACTACTCCCAGCATGACCTCCTACACTACTAAAATACGACTGCACTATCCTAAAACACAACCCCCTACACTACACTAAACAAAACACCAATGCACTATCCTACACCCTAAAACACCACCCCCAGCACGACCCTCTACACTACCCAAACACCACTGCACTGCCTTAAACCCTAAAACACTTCCACCAGCACGATCCCCCTACACTACCCAAACACCACTGCACTGCCCTAAACCCTAAAACCCTACCCCCAGCACGACCCCCTACACTACCCAAACACCACTGCACTATCGTAAACCCTAAATCTACCCCCAGCATGACCCCCTACACTACACAAACACCACTGCACTACCCTAAACCCTAAAACACTACCCCCAGCGTGACCCCCTACACTACCCAAACACCACTGCACTATCCTAAACTCGAAAACACTACCCCCAGTGTGACCCCCTACACTTCACAAGCACCACTGCACTACCCTAAACCCAAAATGTACCCCCAGCATGACCCCCTACACTACACAAACACCACTGCACTAACCTAAACGCTAAACCTCTACCCCCAGCACAACCCCCTACAATATCCAAACACCACTGCACTTCCCTATACCCTAAAACACTACCCCGGGCACTACCCCCTACACTACACAAACACCACAGCACTGCCCTAAACCCTAAAACACTACCCCTAGCATGACCCCCTACACTACCCAAACACCACTGCACTGCCCTAAACCCTAAAACACTACCCCCAGCATGACCCCATACACTACACAAACACCACTGCACTGCCCTAAACCCTAAAACACTACCAGCAGCACGACCCCCTACACTACCCACATACCACTGCACTACCCTAAAACACGTCCCCCTACACTACACAAACACCAATGCACTATCCTAAAACCTAAAACACTACCCCCAGCATGACAAGCTTCACTACACAAACACCACTGCACTACCCTAAACCCTAAAACAATACCCCCAGCACAACACCGTACACTACCAAAACACCACTGCACCACCCTAAACCCTAAAACACGACCCCCTACACTACACAAACACCACTGCATTACCCTAGACCCTAACTCTACTCACAGCAAGAACCCCTACACTACCCAAATACCACTTCTCTTCCCTAAAACACTACCCCAGACAGGACCCCCTATACTACCCAAACACCACTGCACCACCCTAGACCCTAAAACACATCCCCCAGCATGACCCCCTACACTACCCAAACATCACAGCACTACCCTAAAACACGACCTCCTATACTACACAAACACCACTTCACTACTCAAAACCCTAAAACACTGCCCTAAAACACAACCCCCTACACTACACAAACACCACTGCACTACCCTAAACCCTAAAACACTACCCCCAGCATGACCTTCTACACTACACAAACACCACTGCACTTCCCTAAACCCTAAAACACTAGCCCTAGCATGATCCCCGTACACTACTCAAACACCACTGCACTGCCCTAAACCCTAAATCTACCCCCAGCATGACCCCGTACACTACACAATTACCAATGCACTACCCTAAACCGTAAATCTACCCCCAGCTCGAAACCCTACACTACCCAAACACCACTGCACTACCCTAAACCCTAAATCTAACCCCAGCACGACCACCTACACTACCCAATCACCACTGAACTACCCGAAACCCTAAAACAGGACCCACTACACAAACACAGTTGCACTACCCTAAAACACTACGCCCAGCATTACCCCCTTCACTACCCAAACAGCACTGCACTGCCCTAAACCCTAAAACACTTCCACCAGCACGATCCCTCTACACTACACAAACGCCATTGCACTGCTCTAAACCCTAAAACCCTACCCCTAGCACGACCCCCTACACTACCCAAACACCACTGCGGTATCCTAAACCCTAAATCTACCCCCAGTACGAACCCCTACTCTACACAAACACCACAGCACTACCCTAAACCCTAAAACACTACCCCAGCACGTCCCCTACACTACTCAAACACCACTGCACTACCCTAAACACTAAAACACTACCCCCAGCATGACCCCTACACTACACAAACACCACTGCACTACCCTAAAACCTAAAACACTACCCCCAGCGTGACCCCCTACACTACACAAACACCACTGGACTACCCTAAACCCTTAATGCACCTGCTACATGACGCCTTACAGTACCCAAACACCACTGTACTGCCCTAAACCCTAAAACACTACCCCTAGCACGATCCCTATACACTACCCAAACACCACTGCACTGCCCTAAACCCAAAAACGCTACCCCCAGCACGACCCCCTACACTTTCCAAACACCACTGCACTACCCTTAACCCCAAATCTACCCCCAGCATGACCTCCTACACTGCACAAACATCACTGCACTGCCCGAAACCCTAAAACACTACCCCCAGCACGACCCCCTACACTACCCAAACACCACTGCACTGCCCTAAACCCAAAAACACTACGCCTAGGACGATCCCCCATACACTACCCAAACACCACTGCACTGCACTCCCCTAAACCCAAAACACTAACCCCAGCACGACCCCCTTCACTTTCCAAACCCCACTGCACTAACCTAAACCCTGAATCTACCCCCAGCATGACCCCCTACACTACACAAACACCACTGCACTACCCTAAACCCTAGATCTACACCCAGCATGAACCCCTTCACTACACAAGCACCACTTCAGTACCCTAAACCCTAAAACACTACCCCAGCACGACCCCCTATACTACCCAAACACCACTGCACTACCCTAAACCCTAAAACATGACCCACTACACTACACAAACAACACTGCACTACCCTAAACACTATAACTCTACTCCCAACACAACCCCCTACACTACCCAAACACCACTGCACTACCCTAAACCCTAAAACACGACACCCTACACCACACAAACACCACTGCACTACCCTAAACCCTAAATCTACCCCCAGCACGACCCCTACACTACACAAACACCACTTCACTACCCTAAACCCTAAAACACTACTCCCAGCATGACCCACTACACTACCCAAACACCACTGCACTACCCTAAACCTTAAAACACGACCCCCTACACTACACAAACACCACTGCACTACCATAAACCCTAAATCACTTCCCCCAGCACGACCCCCTACACCACCCAAACACATTTCCACTGCCCTAAACCCTAAAACACTACCCCAGCATGTCCCCCAACACTACGCAAACACCACTGCACTACCCAAAACCGTAAAACACTACCCCAGTGTGACCCCCTACACTACCCAAACACCACTGCACTACCTTAAACCCTAAAACACTACCCCCAGCGTGACCCCCTATAATACAAAAACACCACTGCACTACCCTAAACCCTAAAACCCAACCCCGACACTACACAAACACCACTGCACTACCCTAAACCCTAAATCTACCCCCAGAAATTCCCCCTACACTACCCAAACACCACTGCGCTGCCCTAAACCCTAAAACACTACCGCCAGCATGACCCCCTACACTACACAAACACCACTGCACTATCCTAAACCCTAAAACACTACCCCCAACACGACAAGCTACACTACACAAACACCACTGCACTACCCTAAACCCTTAAACACTACCCCCAGCACAACCCCCTACACTACCCAAACAACACTGCACTAACCAAAATCCTAAAACACTACCCCTAGCACGACCACTTATACCTCCTAAACACCACTGCACTACCCTCAACCCTACATCTATCCCCTGCACAACCCCCTACCTTACACAAACACCACTGCACTATGCTACACCCTAAAACTCTACGCCCAGCAGGACCCCCTAAACTACACAAACACTACTGCACTACCCTAAACCCTAAAACACTACCCCCAGCACGACCCCCTACACTACCCAAACACCACTGCACTAACCTAAACCATAAAACATGACCCCTACACTACACAAACAACACTGCACTACCCTAAACACTATAACTCTACCCCAGCACAACCCCCTAACCTACCCAAACACCACTGCACTACCCTAAACCCTAAAACACGACCCCCTACACTACACAAACACCACTGCACTACCCTAAACACTAAAACACTACCCCCAGCATGACCCCTACACTACACAAACACCACTGCACTACCCTAAAACCTAAAACACTACCCCCAGCGTGACCCCCTACACTACACAAACACCACTGGACTACCCTAAACCCTTAATGCACCTGCTACATGACGCCTTACAGTACCCAAACACCACTGTACTGCCCTAAACCCTAAAACACTACCCCTAGCACGATCCCTATACACTACCCAAACACCACTGCACTGCCCTAAACCCAAAAACGTTACCCCCAGCACGACCCCCTACACTTTCCAAACACCACTGCACTACCCTTAGCCCCAAATCTACCCCCAGCATGACCTCCTACACTGCACAAACATCACTGCACTGCCCGAAACCCTAAAACACTACCCCCAGCACGACCCCCTACACTACCCAAACACCACTGCACTGCCCTAAACCCAAAAACACTACGCCTAGGACGATCCCCCTACACTACCCAAACACCACTGCACTGCACTCCCCTAAACCCAAAACACTAACCCCAGCACGACCCCCTTCACTTTCCAAACCCCACTGCACTAACCTAAACCCTGAATCTACCCCCAGCCTGACCCCCTACACTACACAAACACCACTGCACTACCCTAAACCCTAGATCTACACCCAGCATGAACCCCTTCACTACACAAGCACCACTTCAGTACCCTAAACCCTAAAACACTACCCCAGCACGACCCCCTATACTACCCAAACACCACTGCACTACCCTAAACCCTAAAACATGACCCACTACACTACACAAACAACACTGCACTACCCTAAACACTATAACTCTACTCCCAACACAACCCCCTACACTACCCAAACACCACTGCACTACCCTAAACCCTAAAACACGACACCCTACACCACACAAACACCACTGCACTACCCTAAACCCTAAATCTACCCCCAGCACGACCCCTACACTACACAAACACCACTTCACTACCCTAAACCCTAAAACACTACTCCCAGCATGACCCACTACACTACCCAAACACCACTGCACTACCCTAAACCTTAAAACACGACCCCCTACACTACACAAACACCACTGCACTACCATAAACCCTAAATCACTTCCCCCAGCACGACCCCCTACACCACCCAAACACATTTCCACTGCCCTAAACCCTAAAACACTACCCCAGCATGTCCCCCAACACTACGCAAACACCACTGCACTACCCAAAACCGTAAAACACTACCCCAGTGTGACCCCCTACACTACCCAAACACCACTGCACTACCTTAAACCCTAAAACACTACCCCCAGCGTGACCCCCTATAATACAAAAACACCACTGCACTACCCTAAACCCTAAAACCCAACCCCGACACTACACAAACACCACTGCACTACCCTAAACCCTAAATCTACCCCCAGAAATTCCCCCTACACTACCCAAACACCACTGCGCTGCCCTAAACCCTAAAACACTACCGCCAGCATGACCCCCTACACTACACAAACACCACTGCACTATCCTAAACCCTAAAACACTACCCCCAACACGACAAGCTACACTACACAAACACCACTGCACTACCCTAAACCCTTAAACACTACCCCCAGCACAACCCCCTACACTACCCAAACAACACTGCACTAACCAAAATCCTAAAACACTACCCCTAGCACGACCACTTATACCTCCTAAACACCACTGCACTACCCTCAACCCTACATCTATCCCCTGCACAACCCCCTACCTTACACAAACACCACTGCACTATGCTACACCCTAAAACTCTACGCCCAGCAGGACCCCCTAAACTACACAAACACTACTGCACTACCCTAAACCCTAAAACACTACCCCCAGCACGACCCCCTACACTACCCAAACACCACTGCACTAACCTAAACCATAAAACATGACCCCTACACTACACAAACAACACTGCACTACCCTAAACACTATAACTCTACCCCAGCACAACCCCCTAACCTACCCAAACACCACTGCACTACCCTAAACCCTAAAACACGACCCCCTACACTACACAAACACCACTGCACTACCCTAAACCATAAATCTACCCCAACACAAACCCCTACACTACACAAACACCACTTCACTACCCTAAACTCTAAAACACTACTCCCAGCATGACCTCCTACACTACTAAAATACGACTGCACTATCCTAAAACACAACCCCCTACACTACAATAAACAAAACACCAATGCACTATCCTACACCCTAAAACACCACCCCAGCACGACCCTCTACACTACCCAAACACCACTGCACTGCCTTAAACCCTAAAACACTTCCACCAGCACGATCCCCCTACACTACCCAAACACCACTGCACTGCCCTAAACCCTAAAACCCTACCCCCAGCACGACCCCCTACACTACCCAAACACCACTGCACTATCGTAAACCCTAAATCTACCCCCAGCATGACCCCCTACACTACACAAACACCACTGCACTACCCTAAACCCTAAAACACTACCCCCAGCGTGACCCCCTACACTACCCAAACGCCACTGCACTATCCTAAACTCAAAAACACTACCCCCAGTGTGACCCCCCTACACTTCACAAGCACCACTGCACTACCCTAAACCCAAAATGTACCCCCAGCATGACCCCCGACACTACACAAACACCACTAACCTAAACGATAAACCACTACCCCAGCACAGCCCCCTACAATATCCAAACTCCACTGCACTGCCCCATACCCTAAAACACTACCCCTGGCACTACCCCCTACACTACACAAACACCACAGCACTGCCCTAAACCCTAAAACACTACCCCTAGCATGACCCCCTACACTACCCAAACACCACTGCACTGCCCTAAACCCTAAAACACTACCCCCAGCATGACCCCATACACTACACAAACACCACTGCACTGCCCTAAACCCTAAAACACTACCAGCAGCACGACCCCCTACACTACCCAAATACCACTGCACTACCCTAAAACACGACCCCCTACACTACACAAACACCAATGCACTATCCTAAAACTTAAAACACTACCCCCAGCATGACAAGCTTCACTACACAAACACCACTGCACTACCCTAAACCCTAAAACAATACCCCCAGCACAACACCGTACACTACCAAAACACCACTGCACCACCCTAAACCCTAAAACACGACCCCCTACACTACACAAACACCACTGCATTACCCTAGACCCTAAATCTACTCACATCAAGAACCCCTACACTACCCAAATACCACTTCTCTTCCCTAAAACACTACCCCAGACAGGACCCCCTATACTACCCAAACACCACTGCACCACCCTAGAGCCTAAAACACATCCCCCAGCAAGACCCCCTACACTACCCAAACATCACAGCACTACCCTAAAACACGACCTCCTATACTACACAAACACCACTTCACTACTCAAAACCCTAAAACACTGCCCTAAAACACAACCCTCTACACTACACAAACACCACTGCACTACCCTAAACCCTAAAACACTACCCCCAGCATGACCTTCTACACTACACAAACACCACTGCACTTCCCTAAACCCTAAAACACAAGCCCTAGCATGATCCCCGTACACTACTCAAACACCACTGCACTGCCCTAAACCCTAAATCTACCCCCAGCATGACCCCGTACACTACACAATTACCAATGCACTACCCTAAACCGTAAATCTACCCCCAGCACGAAACCCTACACTACCCAAACACCACTGCACTACCCTAAACCCTAAATCTAACCCCAGCACGACCACCTACACTACCCAATCACCACTGAACTACCCGAAACCCTAACACAGGACCCACTACACAAACACAGTTGCACTACCCTAAAACACTACGCCCAGCATTACCCCCTTCACTACCCAAACAGCACTGCACTGCCCTAAACCCTAAAACACTTCCACCAGCACGATCCCTCTACACTACACAAACGCCATTGCACTGCTCTAAACCCTAAAACCCTAAAACCCTACCCCTAGCACGACCCCCTACACTACCCAAACACCACTGCAGTATCCTAAACCCTAAATCTACCCCCAGTACGAACCCCTACTCTACACAAACACCACAGCACTACCCTAAACCCTAAAACACTACCCCAGCACGTCCCCTACACTACTCAAACACCACTGCACTACCCTAAACCCTAAAACACTACCCCCAGCATGACCCCTACACTACACAAACACCACTGCACTACCCTAAAACCTAAAACACTACCCCCAGCGTGACCCCCTACACTACACAAACACCACTGGACTACCCTAAACCCTTAATGCACCTGCTACATGACGCCTTACAGTACCCAAACACCACTGCACTGCCCTAAACCCTAAAACACTACCCCTAGCACGATCCCTATACACTACCCAAACACCACTGCACTGCCCTAAACCCAAAAACGCTACCCCCAGCACGACCCCCTACACTTTCCAAACACCACTGCACTACCCCTAACCCCAAATCTACCCCCAGCATGACCTCCTACACTGCACAAACATCACTGCACTGCCCGAAACCCTAAAACACTACCCCCAGCACGACCCCCTACACTACCCAAACACCACTGCACTGCCCTAAACCCAAAAACACTACGCCTAGGACGATCCCCCTACACTACCCAAACACCACTGCACTGCACTCCCCTAAACCCAAAACACTAACCCCAGCACGACCCTCTTCACTTTCCAAACCCCACTGCACTAACCTAAACCCTGAATCTACCCCCAGCATGACCCCCTACACTACACAAACACCACTGCACTACCCTAAACCCTAGATCTACACCCAGCATGAACCCCTTCACTACACAAGCACCACTTCAGTACCCTAAACCCTAAAACACTACCCCAGCACGACCCCCTATACTACCCAAACACCACTGCACTACCCTAAACCCTAAAACATGACCCACTACACTACACAAACAACACTGCACTACCCTAAACACTATAACTCTACTCCCAACACAACCCCATACACTACACAAACACCACTTCACTATCCTAAACCCTAAAACACTACTCCCAGCATGACCCACT
This sequence comes from Triturus cristatus, assembly GCF_964204655.1. Classification (NCBI taxonomy): domain Eukaryota; kingdom Metazoa; phylum Chordata; class Amphibia; order Caudata; family Salamandridae; genus Triturus; species Triturus cristatus. The sequence goes on along the minus strand of NC_140579.1, from coordinate 733,237,577 downwards.
ACACTACCCAAACACCACTGCACTACCCTAAACCCTAAAACACGACCCCCTACACTACACAAACACCACTGCACTACCATAAACCCTAAATCACTTCCCCCAGCACGACCCCCTACACCACCCAAACACCATTTCCACTGTCCTAAACCCTAAAACACTACCCCAGCATGTCCCCCTACACTACGCAAACACCACTGCACTACCCAAAACCCTAAAACACTACCCCCAGTGTGACCCCCTACACTACCCAAACACCACTGCACTACCTTAAACCCTAAAACACTACCCCCAGCGTGACCCCCTACACTACACAAACACCACTTCACTAACCTAAACGCTAAACCACTACCCCCAGCACAACCCCCTATAATACAAAAACACCACTGCACTACCCTAAACCCTAAAACCCAACCCCGACACTACACAAACACGACTGCACTACCCTAAACCCTAAATCTACCCCCAGAAATTCCCCCTACACTACACAAACACCACTGCACTACCCTAAACCCTAAAACACTACCCCGGCATGACCTCCATACACTACACAAACACCACAGCACTGCCCTTATACCTAAAACACTACCCCAAGAAAGACCCCCTACACTACCCAAACACCACTGCGCTGCCCTAAACCCTAAAACACTACCGCCAGCATGACCCCCTACACTACACAAACACCACTGCACTATCCTAAACCCTAAAACACTACCCCCAACACGACAAGCTACACTACACAAACACCACAGCACTACCCTAAACCCTTAAACACTACCCCCAGCACAACCCCCTACACTACCCAAACAACACTGCACTAACCAAAATCCTAAAACACTACCCCTAGCACGACCACTTATACCTCCTAAACACCACTGCACTACCCTCAACCCTACATCTATCCCCTGCACAACCCCCTACCTTACACAAACACCACTGCACTATGCTACACCCTAAAACACTACTCCCAGCAGGACCCCCTAAACTACACAAACACTACTGCACTACCCTAAACCCTAAAACACTACCCCTAGCACGACCCCCTACACTAGCCAAACACCACTGCACTACCCTAAAACCTAAAACACTATCCCCAGCATGACCCCCTATATTACCAAAGCACCACTCCACTACCCTAAACCCTAAATCGCTTACCCCTGTACGACCCCCTACACAACACAAACACTACTGCGCTACCTTACACCCTAAAACACTACCCCCAGTACGACCCCTACACTACACAAACACAACTTCACAACCCTAAACCCTAAAACGCTACCCCAGCATGACCCCCTACACTACCCAAACACCACTGCCCTAAACCCTAAAACACTAACCCCAGCATGAACCCCTACACTACCACCACACCACTGCACTGCCCTAAAGCTTAAAACACTACCCCCAGCATGACACCCTACACTACACAAACACTACGGCACTGCCCTAAACACCAAAACACTACCTGCAGCACAACCCCCTACACTACCTAAACACCACTGCATTACCCTAAACCCTATATCGACCCCCAGCATGAATCCCTACACTACCCAAATACCACTGCACTTCCCTAAAACACGAACCCCCTACTCTACACAAACACCACTGCACTATCCTAATCCAAAAACACTACCCCAGCATGACACCCAACACTACACAAGCACCACTTCACTACCCTAAACCCTAAAACACTATCCCCAGCACGATCCCCTACACTACCCAAACACCACTGCACTAACCTAAACCCTAAAACATGACCCCTACACTACACAAACAACACTGCACTACCCTAAACACTATAACTCTACCCCAGCACAACCCCTTAACCTACCCAAACACCACTGCACTACCCTAAACCCTACAACACGACCCCCTACAATACACAAACACCACTGCACTACCCTAAACCCTAAATCTACCCCAGCACAAACCCCTACTCTATACAAACACCACTTCACTACCCTAAACCCTAAAACACTACTCCCAGCATGACCTCCTACCCTACTCAAATACGACTGCACTATCCTAAAACACAACCCCCTACACTACACTAAAAAAACCACCAATGCACTATCCTACACCCTAAAACACCACCCCCAGCACGACCCCCTACACTACCCAAACACCACTGCACTGCCTTAAACCCTAAAACACTTCCACCAGCACGATCCCCCTTCACTACCCAAACACCACTGCACTGCCCAAAACCCTAAAACCCTACCCCCAGCACGACCCCCTACACTACCCAAACACCACTGCACTATCCTAAACCCTATATCTACCCCCAGCATGACACCCTACACTACACAAACACCATTGCACTACCCTAAACCCTAAAACACTACCCCCCAGCGTGACCCCCTACACTACCCAAACACCACTGCACTATCCTAAACTCTTAAAACACTACCCCCAGTGTGAACCCCTACACTTCACAAACACCACTGCACTAACCTAAACGCTAAACCACTACCCCCAGCACAACCCCCTACAATATCCAAACACCACTGCTCTGCCCTATACCCTAAAACACTACCCCGGGCACTACCCCCTACACTACACAAACACCACAGCACTGCCCTAAACCCTAAAACACTACCCCTAGCATGACCCCTACACTACCCAAACACCACTGCACTGCCCTAAACCCTAAAACACTACCCCCAGCATGACCCCCTACACTACCCAAATACCACTGCACTACCCTAAAACACGACCCCCTACACTACACAAACACCAATGCACTATCCTAAAACCTAAAACACTACCCCCAGCACGACAAGCTTCACTACACAAACACCACTGCACTACCCTAAACCCTAAAACAATACCCCCAGCACAACACGGTACACTACCAAAACACCACTGCACCACCCTACACCCTAAAACATGACCCCCTACACTACACAAGCACCCCTGCATTACCCTAGACCCTAAATCTACCCACAGCAAGAACCCCTACACTACCCAAATACCACTTCTCTTCCCTAAAACACTACCCCAGACAGGACCCCCTATACTACCCAAACACCACTGCACCACCCTAGACCCTAAAACACATCCCCCAGCATGACCCCCTACACTACCCAAACATCACAGCACTACCCTAAAACACGACCTCCTACACTACACAAACACCACTTCACTACTCAAAACCCTAAAACACTGCCCTAAAACACAACCCCCTACACTACACAAACACCACTGCACTACCCTAAACCCTAAAACACTACCCCCAGCATGGCCTCCTACACTACACAAACACCACTGCACTTCCCTAAACCCTAAAACACTAGCCCTAGCATGATCCCCGTACACTACTCAAACACCACTGCACTGCCCTAAACCCTAAATCTACCCCCAGCATGACCCCGTACACTACACAATTACCAATGCACTACCCTAAACCGTAAATCTACCCCAGCACGAAACCCTACACTACCCAAACACCACTGCACTACCCTAAACCCTAAATCTACCCCCAGCACGACCACCTACACTACCCAATCACCACTGAACTACCCGAAACCCTAAAACAGGACCCACTACAAAAACACAGTTGCACTACCCTAAAACACTATGCCCAGCATTACCCCCTTCACTACCCAAACAGCACTGCACTGCCCTAAACCCTAAAACACTTCCACCAGCACGATCCTTCTACACTACACAAATGCCATTGCACTGCTCTAAACCCTAAAACCCTACCCCTAGCACGACCCCCTACACTACCCAAACACCACTGCAGTATCCTAAACCCTAAATCTACCCCCAGTACGAACCCTTACTCTACACAAACACCACAGCACTACCCTAAACCCTAAAACACTACCCCAGCACGTCCCCTACACTACTCAAACACCACTGCACTACCCTAAACCCTAAAACACTACCCCCAGCATGACCCCTACACTACACAAACACCACTGCACTACCCTAAAACCTAAAACACTACCACCAGCGTGACCCCCTACACTACACAAACACCACTGGACTACCCTAAACCCTTAATGCACCTGCTACATGACGCCCTACAGTACCCAAACACCACTGCACTGCCCTAAACCCTAAAACACTACCCCTAGAACGATCCCTATACACTACCCAAACACCACTGCACTGCCCTAAACCCAAAACCGCTACACCCAGCACGACCCCCTACACTTTCCAAACACCACTGCACTGCCCTAAACCCTAAAACACTACCCCTAGCACGATCCCTATACACTACCCAAACACCACTGCACTGCCCTAAACCCAAAAACGCTACCCCCAGCACGACCCCCTACACTTTCCAAACACCACTGCACTACACTTAACCTCAAATCTACCCCCAGCATGACCTCCTACACTGCACAAACATCACTGCACTGCCCGAAACCCTAAAACACTACCCCCAGCACGACCCCCTACACTACCCAAACACCACTGCACTGCCCTAAACCCAAAAACACTACGCCTAGGACGATCCCCCTACACTACCCAAACACCACTGCACTGCACTCCCCTAAACCCAAAACACTAACCCCAGCACGACCCCCTTCACTTTCCAAACCCCACTGCACTAACCTAAACCCTGAATCTACCCCCAGCATGACCCCCTACACTACACAAAAAACCACTGCACTACCCTAAACCCTAGATCTACACCCAGCATGAACCCCTTCACTACACAAGCACCACTTTAGTACCCTAAACCCTAAAACACTACCCCAGCACGACCCCCTATACTACCCAAACACCACTGCACTACCCTAAACCCTAAAACATGACCCACTACACTACACAAACAACACTGCGCTACCCTAAACACTATAACTCTACTCCCAACACAACCCCCTACACTACCCAAACACCACTGCACTACCCTAAACCCTAAAACACGACACCCTACACCACACAAACACCACTGCACTACCCTAAACCCGAAATCTACCCCCAGCACGACCCCTACACTACACAAACACCACTTCACTACCCTAAACCCTAAAACACTACTCCCAGCATGACCCACTACACTACCCAAACACCACTGCACTACCCTAAACCCTAAAACACGACCCCCTACACTACACAAACACCACTGCACTACCATAAACCCTAAATCACTTCCCCCAGCACGACCCCCTACACCACCCAAACACATTTCCACTGCCCTAAACCCTAAAACACTACCCCAGCATGTCCCCCTACACTACGCAAACACCACTGCACTACCCAAAACCCTAAAACACTACCCCCAGTGTGACCCCCTACACTACCCAAACACCACTGCACTACCTTAAACCCTAAAACACTACCCCCAGCGTGACCCCCTACACTACACAAACACCACTTCACTAACCTAAACGCTAAACCACTACCCCCAGCACAACCCCCTATAATACAAAAACACCACTGCACTACCCTAAACCCTAAAACCCAACCCCAACACTACACAAACACGACTGCACTACCCTAAACCCTAAATCTACCCCCAGCAATTCCCCCTACACTACACAAACACCACTGCACTACCCTAAACCCTAAAACACTACCCCGGCATGACCTCCATACACTACACAAAAACCACAGCACTGCCCTTATACCTAAAACACTACCCCAAGAATGACCCCCTACACTACCCAAACACCACTGCGCTGCCCTAAACCCTAAAACACTACCGCCAGCATGACCCCCTACACTACACAAACACCACTGCACTATCCTAAACCCTAAAACACTACCCCCAACACGACAAGCTACACTACACAAACACCACTGCACTACCCTAAACCCTTAAACACTACCCCCAGCACAACCCCCTACACTACCCAAACAACACTGCACTAACCAAAATCCTAAAACACTACCCCTAGCACGACCACTTATACCTCCTAAACACCACTGCACTACCCTCAACCCTACATCTATCCCCTGCACAACCCCCTACCTTACACAAACACCACTGCACTATGCTACACCCTAAAACACTACTCCCAGCAGGACCCCCTAAACTACACAAACACTACTGCACTACCCTAAACCCTAAAACACTACCCCTAGCATGACCCCCTATATTACCAAAGCACCACTCCACTACCCTAAACCCTAAATCGCTTACCCCTGTACGACCCCCTACACAACACAAACACTACTGCGCTACCTTACACCCTAAAACACTACCCCCAGTACGACCCCTACACTACACAAACACAACTTCACAACCCTAAACCCTAAAACGCTACCCCAGCATGACCCCCTACACTACCCAAACACCACTGCCCTAAACCCTAAAACACTAACCCCAGCATGAACCCCTACACTACCACCACACCACTGCACTGCCCTAAAGCCTAAAACACTACCCCCAGCATGACACCCTACACTACACAAACACAACGGCACTGCCCTAAACACCAAAACACTACCTGCAGCACGACCCCCTACACTACCCAAACACCACTGCATTACCCTAAACCCTATATCGACCCCCAGCATGAATCCCTACACTACACAAATACCACTGCACTTCCCTAAAACACGAACCCCCTACTCTACACAAACACCACTGCACTATCCTAATCCAAAAACACTCCCCCAGCATGACACCCAACACTACACAAGCACCACTTCACTACCCTAAACCCTAAAACACTACCCCCAGCACGACCCCCTACACTACCCAAACACCACTGCACTAACCTAAACCCTAAAACATGACCCCTACACTACACAAACAACACTGCACTACCCTAAACACTATAACTCTACCCCAGCACAACCCCTTAACCTACCCAAACACCACTGCACTACCCTAAACCCTAAAACACGACCCCCTACAATACACAAACACCACTGCACTACCCTAAACCCTAAATCTACCCCAGCACAAACCCCTACTCTACACAAACACCACTTCACTACCCTAAACCCTAAAACACTACTCCCAGCATGACCTCCTACACTACTCAAATACGACTGCACTATCCTAAAACACAACCCCCTACACTACCCAAACACCACTGCACTGCCTTAAACCCTAAAACACTTCCACCAGCACGATTCCCCCTTCACTACCCAAACACCACTGCACTGCCCAAAACCCTAAAACCTACCCCCAGCACGACCCCCTACACTACCCAAACACCACTGCACTATCCTAAACCCTATATCTACCCCCAGCATGACACCCTACACTACACAAACACCACTGCACTACCCTAAACCCTAAAACACTACCCCCCAGCGTGACCCCCTACACTACCCAAACACCACTGCACTATCCTAAACTCTAAAACACTACCCCCAGTGTGAACCCCTACACTTCACAAGCACCACTGTACTACCCTAAACCCAAAATCTACCCCCAGCATGACCCCCTACACTACACAAACACCACTGCACTAACCTAAACGCTAAACCACTACCCCCAGCACAACCCCCTACAATATCCAAACACCACTGCTCTGCCCTATACCCTAAAACCCAACCCCGACACTACACAAACACGACTGCACTACCCTAAACCCTAAATCTACCCCCAGAAATTCCCCCTACACTACACAAACACCACAGCACTGCCCTAAACCCTAAAACACTACCCCTAGCATGACCCCCTACACTACCCAAACACCACTGCACTGCCCTAAACCCTAAAACACTACCCCCAGCATGACCCCCTACACTACCCAAATACCACTGCACTACCCTAAAACACGACCCCCTACACTACACAAACACCAATGCACTATCCTAAAACCTAAAACACTACCCCCAGCACGACAAGCTTCACTACACAAACACCACTGCACTACCCTAAACCCTAAAACAATACCCCCAGCACAACACGGTACACTACCAAAACACCACTGCACCACCCTAAACCCTAAAACACGACCCCCTACACTACACAAACACCACTGCATTACCCTAGACCCTAAATCTACCCACAGCAAGAACCCCTACACTACCCAAATACCACTTCTCTTCCCTAAAACACTACCCCAGACAGGACCCCCTATACTACCCAAACACCACTGCACCACCCTAGACCCTAAAACACATCCCCCAGCATGACCCCCTACACTACCCAAACATCACAGCACTACCCTAAAACACGACCTCCTACACTACACAAACACCACTTCACTACTCAAAACCCTAAAACACTGCCCTAAAACAGAACCCCCTACACTACACAAACACCACTGCACTACCCTAAACCCTAAAACACTACCCCCAGCATGACCTCCTACACTACACAAACACCACTGCACTTCCCTAAACCCTAAAACACTAGCCCTAGCATGATCCCCGTACACTACTCAAACACCACTACACTGCCCTAAACCCTAAATCTACCCCCAGCATGACCCCGTACACTACACAATTACCAATGCACTACCCTAAACCGTAAATCTACCCCAGCACGAAACCCTACACTACCCAAACACCACTGCACTACCCTAAACCCTAAATCTACCCCCAGCACGACCACCTACACTACCCAATCACCACTGAACTACCCGAAACCCTAAAACAGGACCCACTACACAAACACAGTTGCACTACCCTAAAACACTATGCCCAGCATTACCCCCTTCACTACCCAAACAGCACTGCACTGCCCTAAACCCTAAAACACTTCCACCAGCACGATCCCTCTACACTACACAAATGCCATTGCACTGCTCTAAACCCTAAAACCCTACCCCTAGCACGACCCCCTACACTACCCAAACACCACTGCAGTATCCTTAACCCTAAATCTACCCCCAGTACGAACCCTTACTCTACACAAACACCACAGCACTACCCTAAACCCTAAAACACTACCCCAGCACATCCCCTACACTACTCAAACACCACTGCACTACCCTAAACCCTAAAACACTACCCCCAGCATGACCCCTACACTACACAAACACCACTGCACTACCCTAAAACCTAAAACACTACCACCAGTGTGACCCCCTACACTTTCCAAACACCACTGCACTACCCTTAACCCTAAATCTACCCCCAGCATGACCTCCTACACTGCACAAACATCACTGCACTCTCCGAAACCCTAAAACACTACCCCCAGCACGACCCCCTACACTACCCAAACACCACTGCACTGCCCTAAACCCAAAAACACTACCCCTAGGACAATCCCCCTACACTACCCAAACACAACTGCACTGCACTCCCCTAAACCCAAAACACTAACCCCAGCACGACCCCCTTCACTTTCCAAACCCCACTGCACTAACCTAAACCCTGAATCTACCCCCAGCATGACCCCCTACACTACACAAACACCACTGCACTACCCTAAACCCTAGATCTACACCCAGCATGAACCCCTTCACTACACAAGCACCACTTCACCACCCAAAACCCTAAAACACTACCCCAGCACGACCCCATACACTACCCAAACACGACTGCACTACCCTAAACACTAAAACATGACCCACTACACTACACAAACAACACTGCACTACCCTAAACACTATAACTCTACTCCCAACACAACCCCCTACACTACCCAAACACCACTGCACTACCCTAAACCCAAAAACACGACACCCTACACCACACAAACACCACTGCACTACCCTAAACCCTAAATCTACCCCCAGCACGACCCCTACACTACACAAACACCACTTCACTACCCTAAACCCTAAAACACTACTCCCAGCACGACCCACTACACTACCCAAACACCACTGCACTACCCTAAACCCTAAAACACGACCCCCTACACTACACAAACACCACTGCACTACCATAAACCATAAAACACTACCCCCAGCACGACCCCCTACACCACCCAAACACATTTCCACTGCCCTAAACCCTAAAGCACTACCCCAGCATGTCCCCCTACACTAAACAAACAACACTGCACTACTCTAAACCCTAAAACACTACCCCCAGCATGATCCCCTACACTACGCAAACGCCACTGCACTACCCAAAACCCTAAAACACTACCCCCAGTGTGACCCCCTACACTACCCAAACACCACTGCACTACCTTAAACCCTAAAACACTACCCCCAGCGTGACCCCCTACACTACACAATCACCACTGCACTACCCTATACCCAAAATCTACCCCCCACATGACCCCCTACACTACACAAACACAACTGCACTAACCTAAACGCTAAACCACTACCCCCAGCACAACCCCCTATAATACCCAAACACCACTGCACTTCCCTAAACCCTAAAACACTACCTCCGGCACGACCCCCAATACTACACAAACACCACAGCACTCTCCTTATCCCTAAAACACTACCCCCAGCATGACCACCTACACTACCAAACACCACTGCGCTGCCCTAAACCCTAAAACACTACCTCCAGCATGACCCCCTACACTACACAAACACCACTGCACTATCCTAAACCCTAAAACACTACCTCCAACATGACAAGCTACACTACACCAACACCACTGCACTACTCTAAACCCTAAAACAATACCCCCAGCACAACACCCTACACTACCCAAACACCACTGCACTACCCTAAACCCTAAAACACGACCCCCTACACTACACAAACACCACTGCACTACCCTAGACCCTAAATCTACCCCCAGCATGAACCCCTACACTACCCAAATACCACTTCTCTTCCCTAAAACATGAACCCCTACACTACACAAACACCACTGCACTACCCTAAACACTAAAAAACGACCCCAGCATGACACACTGCACCACACAAACATCAGAGCACTACCCTAAACCCTAAAAAACTACAACCAGCACGGCCCCCTACACTACACCAACACCACTGCACTACCCTAAAGCCTAAAACACTACCCCCAGCACGACCCCTACACAAACACCACTGCACTACCCTAAACCCTAAAACACTACCCCCAGCATGACCCCCTACACTACACAAACACCACTGCACTGCCCTAAACCCTAAAACACTACCCCAGCACGACCCCATACAGTACCCAAACACCACTGCACTGCAGTGCCCTAAACCCCAAAACACTATCTCCAGCACGACCCCTACACTTTCCAAACACCACTGCACAACGCTAAACCCTAAATCTATCCCCAGCACGACCCCCTACACTACCCAAACAACACTGCACTAACCAAAATCCTAAAACACTACCCCTAGCACGACCACTTATACCTCCTAAACACCACTGCACTACCCTCAACCCTACATCTATCCCCTGCACAACCCCCTACCTTACACAAACACCACTGCACTATGCTACACCCTAAAACACTACTCCCAGCAGGACCCCCTAAACTACACAAACACTACTGCACTACCCTAAACCCTAAAACACTACCCCTAGCATGACCCCCTATATTACCAAAGCACCACTCCACTACCCTAAACCCTAAATCGCTTACCCCTGTACGACCCCCTACACAACACAAACACTACTGCGCTACCTTACACCCTAAAACACTACCCCCAGTACGACCCCTACACTACACAAACACAACTTCACAACCCTAAACCCTAAAACGCTACCCCAGCATGACCCCCTACACTACCCAAACACCACTGCCCTAAACCCTAAAACACTAACCCCAGCATGAACCCCTACACTACCACCACACCACTGCACTGCCCTAAAGCCTAAAACACTACCCCCAGCATGACACCCTACACTACACAAACACAACGGCACTGCCCTAAACACCAAAACACTACCTGCAGCACGACCCCCTACACTACCCAAACACCACTGCATTACCCTAAACCCTATATCGACCCCCAGCATGAATCCCTACACTACCCAAATACCACTGCACTTCCCTAAAACACGAACCCCCTACTCTACACAAACACCACTGCACTATCCTAATCCAAAAACACTACCCCAGCATGATACCCAACACTACACAAGCACCACTTCACTACCCTAAACCCTAAAACACTACCCCCAGCACGACCCCCTACACTACCCAAACACCACTGCACTAACCTAAACCCTAAAACATGACCCCTACACTACACAAACAACACTGCACTACCCTAAACACTATAACTCTACCCCAGCACAACCCCTTAACCTACCCAAACACCACTGCACTACCCTAAACCCTAAAACACGACCCCCTACAATACACAAACACCACTGCACTACCCTAAACCCTAAATCTACCCCAGCACAAACCCCTACTCTACACAAACACCACTTCACTACCCTAAACCCTAAAACACTACTCCCAGCATGACCTCCTACACTACTCAAATACGACTGCACTATCCTAAAACACAACCCCCTACACTACACTAAAAACAGCACCAATGCACTATCCTACACCCTAAAACACCACCCCCAGCACAACCCCCTACACTACCCAAACACCACTGCACTGCCTTAAACCCTAAAACACTTCCACCAGCACGATCCCCCTTCACTACCCAAACACCACTGCACTGCCCATAACCCTAAAACCCTACCCCCAGCACGACCCCCTACACTACCCAAACACCACTGCACTATCCTAAACCCTATATCTACCCCCAGCATGACACCCTACACTACACAAACACCACTGCACTACCCTAAACCCTAAAACACTACCCCCCAGCGTGACCCCCTACACTACCCAAACACCACTGCACTATCCTAAACTCTAAAACACTACCCCCAGTGTGAACCCCTACACTTCACAAGCACCACTGTATTACCCTAAACCCAAAATCTACCCCCAGCATGACCCCCTACACTACACAAATACCACTGCACTAACCTAAACACTAAACCACTACCCCCAGCACAACCCCCTACAATATCCAAACACCACTGCTCTGCCCTATACCCTAAAACCCAACCCCGACACTACACAAACACGACTGCACTACCCTAAACCCTAAATCTACCCCCAGAAATTCCCCCTACACTACACAAACACCACAGCACTGCCCTAAACCCTAAAACACTACCCCTAGCATGACCCCCTACACTACCCAAACACCACTGCACTGCCCTAAACCCTAAAACACTACCCCCAGCATGACCCCCTACACTACCCAAATACCACTGCACTACCCTAAAACACGACCCCCTACACTACACAAACATCAATGCACTATCCTAAAACCTAAAACACTACCCCCAGCACGACAAGCTTCACTACACAAACACTACTGCACTACCCTAAACCCTAAAACAATACCCCCAGCACAACACGGTACACTACCAAAACACCACTGCACCACCCTAAACCCTAAAACACGACCCCCTACACTACACAAACACCACTGCATTACCCTAGACCCTAAATCTACCCACAGCAAGAACCCCTACACTACCCAAATACCACTTCTCTTCCCTAAAACACTACCCCAGACAGGACCCCCTATACTACCCAAACACCACTGCACCACCCTAGACCCTAAAACACATCCCCCAGCATGACCCCCTACACTACCCAAACATCACAGCACTACCCTAAAACACGACCTCCTACACTACACAAACACCACTGCACTACCCTAAACCCTAAAACACTACCCCCAGCATGACCTCCTACACTACACAAACACCACTGCACTTCCCTAAACCCTAAAACACTAGCCCTAGCATGATCCCCGTACACTACTCAAACACCACTGCACTGCCCTAAACCCTAAATCTACCCCCAGCATGACCCCGTACACTACCCAATCACCACTGAACTACCCGAAACCCTAAAACAGGACCCACTACACAAACACAGTTGCACTACCCTAAAACACTATGCCCAGCATTACCCCCTTCACTACCCAAACAGCACTGCACTGCCCTAAACCCTAAAACACTTCCACCAGCACGATCCCTCTACACTACACAAATGCCATTGCACTGCTCTAAACCCTAAAACCCTACCCCTAGCACGACCCCCTACACTACCCAAACACCACTGCAGTATCCTAAACCCTAAATCTACCCCAGTACGAACCCTTACTCTACACAAACACCACAGCACTACCCTAAACCCTAAAACACTACCCCAGCACATCCCCTACACTACTCAAACACCACTGCACTACCCTAAACCCTAAAACACTACCCCCAGCATGACCCCTACACTACACAAACACCACTGCACTACCCTAAAACCTAAAACACTACCACCAGCGTGACCCCCTACACTTTCCAAACACCACTGCACTACCCTTAACCCTAAATCTACCCCCAGCATGACCTCCTACACTGCACAAACATCACTGCACTCTCCGAAACCCTAAAACACTACCCCCAGCACGACCCCCTACACTACCCAAACACCACTGCACTGCCCTAAACCCAAAAACACTACCCCTAGGACAATCCCCCTACACTACCCAAACACAACTGCACTGCACTCCCCTAAACCCAAAACACTAACCCCAGCACGACCCCATTCACTTTCCAAACCCCACTGCACTAACCTAAACCCTGAATCTACCCCCAGCATGACCCCCTACACTACACAAACACCACTGCACTACCCTAAACCCTAGATCTACACCCAGCATGAACCCCTTCACTACACAAGCACCACTTCACTACCCAAAACCCTAAAACACTACCCCAGCACGACCCCATACACTACCCAAACACCACTGCACTACCCTAAACACTAAAACATGACCCACTACACTACACAAACAACACTGCACTACCCTAAACACTATAACTCTACTCCCAACACAACCCCCTACACTACCCAAACACCACTGCACTACCCTAAACCCAAAAACACGACACCCTACACCACACAAACACCACTGCACTACCCTAAACCCTAAATCTACCCCCAGCACGACCCCTACACTACACAAACACCACTTCACTACCCTAAACCCTAAAACACTACTCCCAGCACGACCCACTACACTACCCAAACACCACTGCACTACCCTAAACCCTAAAACACGACCCCCTACACTACACAAACACCACTGCACTACCATAAACCATAAAACACTACCCCCAGCACGACCCCCTACACCACCCAAACACATTTCCACTGCCCTAAACCCTAAAGCACTACCCCAGCATGTCCCCCTACACTAAACAAACAACACTGCACTACTCTAAACCCTAAAACACTACCCCAGCATGATCCCCTACACTACGCAAACGCCACTGCACTACCCAAAACCCTAAAACACTACCCCCAGTGTGACCCCCTACACTACCCAAACACCACTGCACTACCTTAAACCCTAAAACACTACCCCCAGCGTGACCCCCTACACTACACAATCACCACTGCACTACCCTATACCCAAAATCTACCCCCCACATGACCCCCTACACTACACAAACACAACTGCACTAACCTAAACGCTAAACCACTACCCCCAGCACAACCCCCTATAATACCCAAACACCACTGCACTTCCCTAAACCCTAAAACACTACCTCCGGCACGACCCCCAATACTACACAAACACCACAGCACTCTCCTTATCCCTAAAACACTACCCCCAGCATGACCCCCTACACTACCAAACACCACTGCGCTGCCCTAAACCCTAAAACACTACCTCCAGCATGACCCCCTACACTACACAAACACCACTGCACTATCCTAAACCCTAAAACACTACCTCCAACATGACAAGCTACACTACACCAACACCACTGCACTACCCTAAACCCTAAAACAATACCCCCAGCACAACACCCTACACTACCCAAACACCACTGCACTACCCTAAACCCTAAAACACGACCCCCTACACTACACAAACACCACTGCACTACCCTAGACCCTAAATCTACCCCCAGCATGAACCCCTACACTACCCAAATACCACTTCTCTTCCCTAAAACATGAACCCCTACACTACACAAACACCACTGCACTACCCTAAACACTAAAAAACGACCCCAGCATGACACACTGCACCACACAAACATCAGAGCACTACCCTAAACCCTAAAAAACTACAACCAGCACGGCCCCCTACACTACACCAACACCACTGCACTACCCTAAAGCCTAAAACACTACCCCCAGCACGACCCCTACACAAACACCACTGCACTACCCTAAACCCTAAAACACTACTCCCAGCATGACCCCCTACACTACACAAACACCACTGCACTGCCCTAAACCCTAAAACACTACCCCAGCACGACCCCATACAGTACCCAAACACCACTGCACTGCAGTGCCCTAAACCCCAAAACACTATCTCCAGCACGACCCCTACACTTTCCAAACACCACTGCACAACGCTAAACCCTAAATCTATCCCCAGCACGACCCCCTACACTACACAAACAGCACTGCACTACCCAACACCCTGAAATCTACCCCCAGCACACCCCTACACTACCCAAACACCACTGCACTACCCTAAACCCTAAAACATGACACCCTACACTACACAAAAAACCCTGCACTACCATAAACACTAAAACACAACCCTAGCACAACCCCCTACACGACCCAAACACCACTGCACTAACCTAAACCCTAAATCTACCCCCAGCACGACCCCCTACACTACACAAATACCACTGCACTACCCTAAACCCTAGATCTACACCCAGCATGAACCCCTTCACTACACAAGCACCACTTCACTACCCTAAACCCTAAAACACTACCCCAGCACGACCCCCTACACTACCCAAACACCACTGCACTACCCTAAATCCTAAAACATCACCCCCTACACTACACAAACAGCACTGCACTACCCTAAACACTATACCTCTACTCCCAACACAACCCCCTACACTACCCAAACACCACTGCACTACCCTAAACCCTAAAACACGACACCCTACACTACACAAACACCACTGCACTACCCTAAACCCAAAATCTACCCCCAGCACGACCCCCTACACTACAAAAAAACCACTGCACTTTCCTAAACCCTAAAACACGACCCCCTACACTACACAAACACCACTGCACTACCCTAAACCCTAAAACACTACCCCCAACATGACCCCCTACACCACCCAAACACATTTCCACTGCCCTAAACCCTAAAACACTTCCACCAGCATGATCCCCCTACACTACCGAAACACCACTTCACTGCCCTAAACCCTAAAACACTACCCCAGCACGTCCCCCTACACTACACAAACACCACTGCACTACCCTAAACCTTAAAACACTACCCCCAGCATGATCCCCTACACTACACAAATGCCACTGCACTACCCTAAACCCTAAAACACTACCCCCAGTGTGACCCCTTACACTACCCCAACACCACTGCATTGCCTTAAACCCTAAAACTCTATCCCCAGCGTGACCCCCTACACTACACAAACACCACTGCACTACCCTAAACCCAAAATCTACCCCCCTCATGACCCTTCTACACTACACAAACACCACTTCACTAACCTAAATGATCAACCACTACCCCCAGCACAACTCCCTATAATACCCAAACACCACTGCACTTCCCTAAACACTAAAACACTACCCCCGGCACGACCCCCTACACTACACAAACACCACAGCACTGCCCTTATCCCTAAAACACTACCCCCAGCATGACCCCCTACACTACACAAACACCACTGCGCTGCCCTAAACCCTAAAACACTACCTCCAGCATGACCCCGTACACTACACAAACACCACTGCACTATCCTAAGCCCTAAAACACTACCCACAACACGACAAGCTACACTACACAAACACCACTGCACTACCCTAAACCCTAATACAATACCCCCAGCACAACACCCTACACTACCCAAACACCACTGCACCACCCTAAACCCTAAAACATGACCCCTACACTACACAAACACCACTGCACTACCCTAGACCCTAAATCTACCCCCAGCATGAAACCCTACACTACCCAAATACCACTTCTCTTCCCTAAAAAATGACCCCCTACACTACACAAACACCACTGCACTATCCTAATCCCTAAAACACTACCCCCAGCACGACAAGCTGCACTACACAAACACCACTGCACTACCCTAAACCCTAAAACACTACACCCAGCACGACCCCCTACACTACCCAAAAACCTCTGCACTACCCTAAACCCTAAAACACAACCCCCAGCATGACCCCCTACACTACCCAAACTTCACTGCACTGCCCTAAAACCCGACTCCCTACACTACACAAACACCACTGCACTACCCTAAACCCTAAAACACTACCCCCAGCACTACCCCTACACAAACACCACTGCACTACCCTGAGCCCTAAAACACTACCTCCAGCATGACCCCCTACACTACACAAACACCACTGCACTGCCCTAAACCCTAAAACACTACCCCAGCACGACCCGTACAGTACCCAAACACCACTGCACTGCCCTAAACCCCAAAACACTATCTCCAGCACAACCCCTACACTTTCCAAACACCACTGCACAACCCTAAACCCTAAATCTATCCCCAGCATGACCCCCTACACTACACAAACAGCACTGCACTACCCAAAACCCTGAAATCTATCCCCAGCACGCCCCCTACACTACCCAAACACCACTGCACTACCCTAAACCCTAAAACATGACACCCTACACTACACAAAAAACACTGCACTACCCTAAACAGTAAAACACTACCCCAGCACAACCCCCTACACAACCCAAACACCACTGCACTACCCTAAACCCTAAAACATAACCCCGACACTACACAAACACCACTGCACTCCCCTAAACCCTAAATCTACCCCCAGAGAGTCCCCCTACACTACACAAACACCACTGCACTACCCTAAACCCTAAAACACTACCCCAGCACGACCCTTCTACACTACACAAACACCACTTCACTAACCTAAACGCTAAACCACTACCCCCAGCACAACCCCCTATAATACAAAAACACCACTGCACTACCCTAAACCCTAAAACACAACCCCAACACTACACAAAAACCACTGCACTACCCTAAACCGTAAATCTACCCCGAGAAAGTCCCCCTACACTACACAAACACCACTGCACTACCCTAAACCCTAAAACACTACCCCGGCACGACCCCCTACACTACACAAACACCACAGCACTGCGCTTATACCTAAAACACTACCCCAAGAATGACCCCCTACACTACCCAAACACCACTGCGCTGCCCTAAACCCTAAAACACTACCTCCAGCATGACCCCCAACACTACACAAACACCACTGCACTACCCTAAACCCTAAAACACTACCCCAGCACGTCCCCCTACACTACACAAACTCCATTGCACTACCCTACAGCCTAAAACACTACCCCCAGCTTGACCCCCTACACTACCCAAACACCACAGCACTACCCTAAACCCTAAAATACAACCCCTGTGCGACCCCCTACTCTACACAAACACCACTGGACTACTCTACACCCTAAATCTTCCCCCAGCATGACCCCCTACACTACCCAAACACCACTGCACTACCCTAAACACTAAAACACTACCCCCAGCACAACCCCCTACAATATCCAAACACCACTGCACTGCCCTAAACCCTAAAACTCTACCCCCGGCACAACCACCTACACTACACAAACACAACTTATCTGCCCTAAACCCTAAACTACTACCCCCAGCATGACCATCTACACTACCCAAACACCACAGCACTGCCCTAAACCCTAAAACGCTACCCCCCAGCATGACCACCTACACTACCCAAACACCACTGCACTGCCCTAAGCCCTAAAACACTACCTGCAGCTCGACCCCATACACTACCCATACACCACTGCATTACCCTAAATCCACCCCCAGCATGAACCCCTACACTACCCAAATACCACTGCACTTCCCTAAAACACGAACCCCCTACACTACATAAACACCACTGCACTATCCTAATCCAAAAACACCACCCCAGCATGACACCCTACACTACACAAACACCACTGCACTACCCTAATCCCTAAATCACTACCCCCGGCAGGACCCCCTACACTACCCAAACACCACTGCACTACCCTAAACCCTAAAATACAACCCCCAGCATGACCCTCTACACTACCCAAACATCACAGCACTACCCTAAAAAACGACCCCCTACACTAGACAAACACCACTGCACTACCCTAAACCCTAAAACACTTACTCCAGCACGACCCCCTACACTACACAAACACCACTGTACTACCCTAAACCCTAAAACACTACCCCCAGCATGACACCCTACACTACACAAACACCACTTCACCACCCTAAACCCTAAAACACTACTCCCAGCACAACCCCTTCACTACACAAACACCATTGCACTACCCTAAACCCTAAAACAAGACCCCCTACACTACCCAAACACCACTGCACTGCCCTAAACCCTAAATCTATCCCCAGCATGACCCCCTACACTACACAAACAGCACTGCACTACCCAAAACCCTGAAATCTATCCCCAGCACGCCCCCTACACTACCCAAACACCACTGCACTACCCTAAACCCTAAAACATGACACCCTACACTACACAAAAAACACTGCACTACCCTAAACAGTAAAACACTACCCCAGCACAACCCCCTACACAACCCAAACACCACTGCACTACCCTAAACCCTAAAACATAACCCCGACACTACACAAACACCACTGCACTCCCCTAAACCCTAAATCTACCCCCAGAGAGTCCCCCTACACTACACAAACACCACTGCACTACCCTAAACCCTAAAACACTACCCCAGCACGACCCTTCTACACTACACAAACACCACTTCACTAACCTAAACGCTAAACCACTACCCCCAGCACAACCCCCTATAATACAAAAACACCACTGCACTACCCTAAACCCTAAAACACAACCCCGACACTACACAAAAACCACTGCACTACCCTAAACCGTAAATCTACCCCGAGAAAGTCCCCCTACACTACACAAACACCACTGCACTACCCTAAACCCTAAAACACTACCCCGGCACGACCCCCTACACTACACAAACACCACAGCACTGCGCTTATACCTAAAACACTACCCCAAGAATGACCCCCTACACTACCCAAACACCACTGCGCTGCCCTAAACCCTAAAACACTACCTCCAGCATGACCCCCAACACTACACAAACACCACTGCACTACCCTAAACCCTAAAACACTACCCCAGCACGTCCCCCTACACTACACAAACTCCATTGCACTACCCTACAGCCTAAAACACTACCCCCAGCTTGACCCCCTACACTACCCAAACACCACAGCACTACCCTAAACCCTAAAATACAACCCCTGTGCGACCCCCTACTCTACACAAACACCACTGGACTACTCTACACCCTAAATCTTCCCCCAGCACAACCCCCTACAATATCCAAACACCACTGCACTGCCCTAAACCCTAAAACTCTACCCCCGGCACAACCACCTACACTACACAAACACAACTTATCTGCCCTAAACCCTAAACTACTACCCCCAGCATGACCATCTACACTACCCAAACACCACAGCACTGCCCTAAACCCTAAAACGCTACCCCCCAGCATGACCACCTACACTACCCAAACACCACTGCACTGCCCTAAGCCCTAAAACACTACCTGCAGCTCGACCCCATACACTACCCATACACCACTGCATTACCCTAAATCCACCCCCAGCATGAACCCCTACACTACCCAAATACCACTGCACTTCCCTAAAACACGAACCCCCTACACTACATAAACACCACTGCACTATCCTAATCCAAAAACACCACCCCAGCATGACACCCTACACTACACAAACACCACTGCACTACCCTAATCCCTAAATCACTACCCCCGGCAGGACCCCCTACACTACCCAAACACCACTGCACTACCCTAAACCCTAAAATACAACCCCCAGCATGACCCTCTACACTACCCAAACATCACAGCACTACCCTAAAAAACGACCCCCTACACTAGACAAACACCACTGCACTACCCTAAACCCTAAAACACTTACTCCAGCACGACCCCCTACACTACACAAACACCACTGTACTACCCTAAACCCTAAAACGCTACCCCCAGCATGACCCCCTATACTACCCAAACACCACTGCCCTAAACCCTAAAACACTATCCCCAGCATGAACCCCTACACTACCACCACACCACTGCACTGCCCTAAAGCCTAAAACACTACCCCCAGCATGACACCCTACACTACACAAACACCACTTCACCACCCTAAACCCTAAAACACTACTCCCAGCACAACCCCTTCACTACACAAACACCATTGCACTACCCTAAACCCTAAAACAAGACCCCCTACACTACCCAAACACCACTGCACTGCCCTAAACCCTAAAACACTTCCACCAGCAAGATCCCCATACACTACACAAACACCACTGCACTGCCCTAAACCCTAAAACCATACCCCCAGCATGACCCCCTACACTACCCAAACACCAATGCACTATCCTAAACCCTAAATCTACTCCCAGTATCACCCCCTACACTACACAAACACCACTGCACTACCCTAAACCCTAAAACACTACCTTAGCGCGTCCCCCTACACTACACAAACTCCACTGCACTACCCTACACCCTAAAACACTACCCCCAGCGTGACCCCCTACACTACCCAAACACCACTGCACTGCCCTAAACCCTAAAACTCTACCCCCAGCTTGACCACCTACACTACCCAAACACCACCGCGCTGCTCTAAACCCTAAAACACTACCTCCAGCATGACCCCCTACACTACACAAACACCACTGCACTATCCTAAACCCTAAAACACTACCCCCAACACGACAAGCTACACTACACAAACACCACTGCACTACCCTACACCCTTAAACACTACCCCCAGCACAACCCCCTACACTACCCAAACATCACTGCACTAACCAAAATCCTAAAACACTACCCCTAGCACAACCACTTATACCTCCTAAACACCACTGCACTACCCTCAACCCTACATCTATCCCCTGCACAACCCCCTACCTTACACAAACACCACTGCACTATGCTACACCCTAAAACACTACTCCCAGCAGGACCCCCTAAACTACACAAACACTACTGCACTCGCTAAACCCTAAAACACTACCCCTAGCACGACCCCCTACACTAGCCAAACACCACTGCACTACCCTAAAACCTATAACACTATCCCCAGCATGACCCCCTATGTTACCAAAGCACCACTCCACTACCCTAAACCCTAAATCACTTACCCCTGTACGACCCCCTACACAACACAAACACTACTGCGCTACCTTACACCCTAAAACACTACCCCCAGTACGACCCCTACACTACACAAACACAACTTCACAACCCTAAACCCTAAAACGCTACCCCCAGCATGACCCCCTACACTACCCAAACACCACTGCCCTAAACCCTAAAACACTATCCCCAGCATGAACCCCTACACTACCACCACACCACTGCACTACCCTAAACCCTAAAACAAGACCCCCTACACTACCCAAACACCACTGCACTGCCCTAAACCCTAAAACACTTCCACCAGCAAGATCCCCATACACTACACAAACACCACTGCACTGCCCTAAACCCTAAAACCATACCCCCAGCATGACCCATACACTACCCAAACACCAATGCACTATCCTAAACCATAAATCTACTCCCAGTATCACCCCCTACACTACACAAACACCACTGCACTACCCTAAACCCTAAAACATTACCTTAGCACGTCCCCCTACACTACACAAACTCCACTGCACTACCCTACACCCTAAAACACTACCCCCAGCGTGACCCCCTACACTACCCAAACACCACAGCACTACCCTAAACCCTAAAATACAACCCCCGTGCGACCCCCTACTCTACACAAACACCACTGGACTACTCTAAACCGTAAATCTTCCCCCAGCATGACCCTCTACACTACCCAAACACCACTGCACTACCCTAAACAATAAAACACTACCCCCAGCACAACCCCCTACAATATCCAAACACCACTGCACTGCCCTAAACCCTAAAACTCTACCCCCGGCACAACCACCTACACTACACAAACACAACTGCTCTGCCCTAAACCCTAAAACACTACCCCCAGCATGACCACCTACACTACCCAAACACCACAGCACTGCCCTAAACCCTAAAACTCTACCCCCAGCATGACCACCTACACTACCCAAACACCACTGCACTGCCCTAAGCCCTAAAACACTACCTGCAGCATGACCCCATATACTACCCAAACACCACTGCATTACCCTAAACCCTAAATCTACCCCCAGCATGAACCCCTACACTACCCAAATACCACTGTACATCCCTAAAACACGACCCCCTACACTACACAAACACCACTGCACTACCCTAAACCCTAAAACACTACCCCCAGCATGACACCCTACACTACCCAAACACCACTGCACTACCCTAAACCCTAAAACACTACTCCCAGCACAACACCCTACACTACCCAAACACCACTGCACTACCCTAAACTTTAAAACACAACCCCCAGCATGACCCCCTACACTACCCAAACATCACTGCAATACCCTAAACCTTAAAACACAACCCCCAGCATGAACCCCTACACTACCCAAGCATCACTGCACTACCCTAAAACACGCCCCTACTCTACACAAACACCACTGCACTACCCTAAACCCTAAATCTGCCCCCAGCATGACCCCCTACACTACACAAACACCACTTCACTACCCTAAACCCTAAAACATGAAACTCTACACTACACAAACAACACTGCACTACCCTCAACACTAAAACACTACCCCCAGCACAACCCCCTACACTACCCAAACACCACTGCACTAACCCTAAACCCTAAAACTCGACCCCCTACACTACACAAACACCACTGCACTACCCTAAACCCTAAATCTACCCGCAGCACGACCCCCTACACTACACAAACACCACTTTACTACCCTAAAACACTAGCCCCAACACGACCCCCTACACTACAAAAATACCTCTGCACTGCCCTAAAACACTACCCCCAGCACGACCCCCTACACTACCCAAACACCACTGCACTGTCCTAAACCCTAAAACCCTACCCCCAGCACGACCCCCTACACTACCCAAACACCACTGCACAACCCTAGACCCTAAAACACTACCCCAGCATGTCCCCTACACTACACAAACACCACTGCACTACCCTAAACGCTAAAACACTACCCCAGCACAACCCCATACAATACCCAAACACCACTGCACTGCCCTAAACCCTAAAACACTACCCCCGGCACGACCCCCTACACTGAACAAACACCACTGCACTGCCCTAAACCCAAAAGCACTATCCCCAGCACGACCCCCTGTAGTGTAGTTCCAATATGCGCGATAGACTCTGCACATTGGAATAACATACACTATAGATTTGACATAGGACTACGGTCAGTATGTCTCTATCGATTATATTAACCTTATATTATAAATGTTAATTACTTGTGTGTGCCAGCTAACTCAGAGGTCACTAGAAAGTTCTCGAATATAGAAGAAGGGATTAGTCTCTGATAACCGCATAAACATGACAACTTTGTTTCCTTTTAGAATAGGAACAGTTTCGGATTCGTGGAAACAATAGATAACAGTTTCACTTAGTCTATCGTGCATGCTTCGTTTCTACAGAGTTGCACAGAAATAGAGAGACGGGCGTTTCAATAAAAGGGTTTATTGAACAGTCTTATTTCTCCTGCAAGAGATATTAATTGCTACAATCGTAAGACAGACAGTGAAGTACAATACGTACGAGGTTAGCAGTAATATAAAATAATACTGCAATAGCATGGTTTGTAGCTATGACATATATTAATCAAAATACATACATAAATAACATAAGCTAAAATGTGGTACTCATCTGATGCTTCTGAATTGTTCTACCCCAGTGTACCTAACCTAAGTGCAGTACGAGGTTTGAAGTAGGTGCCATTTCTAAAGTATAGCTAGCTATATTTTAGTTTAGCCAAGAGTTGCCAAAAGTTCCTCTAAGTTCTAGTCAGCTCCATACCTTAGAATGAGAGAGGTTGGAATCTCTTTTCTGGACTCGATAGTCCAACCCCCTGCAAGGGAAGTCAGAGAGCACTGGAGCTAGATTCTCTGCGAGGAGGATAGGATAGGATAGCCATTTATAAAGCGCAACGAATGCCGAAGCGTCTTGGCGCTGGTGAGTAGAGAGAGAAAAACCCCATCTTAGCACCGGATCTCATCAAAAAGCCGTGTTTTTAGCAATTTTCTGAAAAATTGATGACTATTAGTTTCAGAGAACAAGGAAGCTTGTTCCAGAGACTAGCAGCATGAAAAGAGAAGGCTCTTCCGCCCCATCTGGCTTTCCTGACACGATTTAACTTAATAAGGCTTTGAGTGGGAGGAGGAGCCAAGATGGCGACCGGGAAGGCAGCGTAGACTCCCGGCTCCATGAACCTCCGCATCCCGCACGGATATCCTGCACGAGATCCTCAACCTGTGCTACGCGGTCGTGTTTCTGAAGGAGAGTGGCACCCGACTGTGTGACTCCGAGGTTTCTGGCTGCGGTATCGCCGGAGAAACTTTCATTTGAACTTTGCGGCCTGCGCGGCCCTGGAGCCGGGACCTCAAGTGGACGCTGTGGCCGGGTGGCAGTTCAACAACAGCGGCCTGTTGTGACTGGGCGGAGGCGGTCCACCGGAGCGGTGCCAAACTCGGCCTACATTTCGTCGTGGTCGCTTCTACTGTCAAGTGTAGTGGACCGAGTGCATGCCCGTGGGTGCAATTCTCAGATCCTCCGGTGGCTGCCCCTGCCTTTGATGGTGAGCTGCCCGGCCGCCGCCCGTATCCTGCCCTGATCATTGCGGGCCACCCCCGGATTTTTACGGGAGCGGGTCCGTAGTGGGGACGACTGTTGCCCGTGACCACGCAACGGATAACTTTTCGCCTGCCCCCGGAACCCGGTCACCAGCGACGTGGCCATCGAGACGCTTGTCCCAGGGTCCCGGCCCCGGTGAGGGTCGGGCATACTTGGTGGCCATCTTGTTGCGATGAAGCCTACCATCCTGTCCGCTGGGTCGCAGCGGGCTTGTGAGAGTGCGACTTTTGGGAGTGTGGCGGCGCGATCGCAGAGAGCTGTGCCGGGGTGCGGCGACCTCCTCGAGGCCCTTGGTGCTCTTCACTCCTCCTTGATTCATGGTGTTGGGGTCTTGGGGGGTAAGCTCGACGGTGTGGCGTCGGCGTTGGGGCAATGGCGGCCCGCCTGTCCGCACGTACACAGGGACTACCCACACTGCGCACAGGAGGACACTTTGGCGGCCACCCCTGAGGTTAGTGCACGGCTGGACACTCAGGCCAGTATGCTACAGTGTGTTCGTCCAGCTGAGGGCCTGATCTGTCCTGGAGGCATTGGACCTGAGTGGGATGTGGTAGCCTCGTCCCGTACGTGCCCTCCTGCGACCCAGGGACAACTCCAGCAACTATTGTCTGCTTTGGCTGCTTCTGCCTTCCTGGACCTTGAGTGCAGTGCATATCCTGGGGCAGCACTGGGAAGCCTGTTTCTCCACGATGCGGACTGTGTTGATGCTCAGAGACTTCCACCCCGCCTGTGTGCGTCGCTTCTCGGACGTTTTTGGACAATCCTCTACCTTGGAACGTCGGATATGGTGCTGGGTCGAGGGGTAGGCATGGGCAGAATTCCAAAGAGTGGTCAGGGATAAGGCTGATCCTTCAGGGGTGGTCATCTAGTGGACGGGCGGGCTCAGGGGTTGCGTGCTCTCCTGGCATAGCTAACAGCATAATAGGTGCATAATGCTCCCCATCTTTCTTTGAGAAGATCGCTTTTGTGCTGTTTATTGTTCACTTTGGGGGAAACTTACCGTGCGGGAGGGAGAAGCCGGGGGTATGTTTTGAAGGCCCTCCTCCAGTTTATTAATACTTTCTCTACCCCCCGTCTGGTGGGGTTCTTTTCCTACTTCTTTTTCCCTATTCTCCTATATTTCGGGTCTGGTTCCAGGGCGACAGGCACACTGCTGGGGGGGGGGCCGTACTCATCTGCAGAGGTGCAGGGTGGGGGGTTGGGGGAGGGGATTCTTTCGTCTTTTATCTCTTTTTCTATGGCCTCCTTTTTCTTTTCTGATTCTTTTTGTTTTTCTTTTTCTGGGATCAGTGTGATACACCTCCTTTGCTATGACTCGTTGCCGCTCCATGTGTATCACAATTTCCGGGGTGTTCTGGCGGGGGACTGCAGGCGCAACTGCTTATGATATTCTTCCTCATCCTGATGTTCTTGTGTTTGCGCCATTGACCTAATAGATTGCTGTAAATCGTTTACGTCTATTACTCTGCATACCTGTAATTGCTGTTTTAAAATTGTCTGGCACCTGATCCTTCTGCCTCGTTTCATTATAAAACGAAAACCTTTTTCTCCTGGTGCCCTACCTACGCTGTTCACAGTATTAGCATCACGATTCTGCTCCCCGATGTGCTGACTGTGTTTACACTTGCCTGTTTTTGCTCTGATTGCTTAGCGGCCGGCCCCGGGGGGTTGTAGGCCCATACTTGTTCTCTATTGAACTGTCAATAAAGGTTTTCAAAAAAAAAAAAAAAATAAGGCTTTGAGTGGAGGACCTAAGTGCCCGACCCGGGGAGTAAGGAATGAAAAGCTTCTGAGCATCCTTAGCTCCCCCCCAAATACAGCCTTGTGTACTACGCATAGAGCCTTAAAATCTATACGCTGCTGAACTAGGAGCCAGTGAAGTGCTTTGATTCCCTCAGCGATAGACTTATCTCTGGGGACGTATAACAGGAGTCTGGCTGCCGCGTTCTGCAGCGTCTGCAATCTGCTCATCAAAGTCTTGTTTATCCCTAATAGCAATGCATTACAGTAATCAATTCTAGATAGCACTAAGGCCACTACCACATTCCTGCGAAGATCAGGTTCAATAAAAGGGAAGATCTTCCGCAACGTCCTTATTAAATAGGAGCAGGAGGACACAAGATTACTGACATGCACTGAAAAATTGAGCTGATTGTCGAACAACACTCCCAAGTTTCTGACCTTGGGCACGGGACAGGGGCATTCGCCCGCCTCTGCCGGCCACCAAGAACCATTCCACAAGGGATTGCCCAGGCCAAACTCTATAATCTCCGTCTTCTCCGTATTGATTTTGAGGAAGTTCTCTCGCATCCAACTCATAATTTCTGGCAGGCAACTATGGAACTTAATAGCCGTGTCATTAGCTTGTTCACCAGCTGACACAATGAGCTGGGAGTCATCAGCATAGGAGTTTATTGTAAAGCCATATTCCCTCATGAGCTTGGCCAAGGGGGCTACATAGATGTTGAAAAGCGTAGGAGATAAGGCAGAGCCCTGTGGTACTCCACACGGTAGGTGAAAAGTGTTGGACTGCAAACCATCCCATAGCAAGCTCTGCTCCCTACCCTCCAGAAAAGAGGCTAGTAGGGCCAATGCAGCTCCCTGAACACCAATCTCCTGGAGCCTCCGAATCAGAACCGTGTGGTTGACGGTATCGAAGGAAGCCGACAGATCTAACATCACCAGGACTGCCTGACCTCTCCCGTCAACTATACTGCGAACTTTTTCTGCTGCCATCAGAAGTGCTGACTCTGTAGAGAGCTGAGCGCGGAAACGGTGCTGAGAGGAGTCAAGCAGATCGTGGGCAGCCAGATATGCCGTCAAGGAGCGATTTAGCTCCCTCTCCAGAACCTTGGCAGCCATGGGCAATGCGGCAATTGGACGATAGTTCTTTAAGACCTGGGGGTCTAGCGTGTTTTTTTTTTAGCAATGGTCTGATTATTGCCCTCTTCCAACTTGAGGGGTAACAGCCGGATTGCATTGCTTTATTAATTAACTGGGACAGCTCCTCCACAATCAACTCGGCTGCAAGATGAAAAACTGATGGAGGGCAAGGATCCAGGGGTGATCCTGATTTAATTGAAGTGATCAACCTACACGTTTCCTCCACAGTAATGGGGGCAAAATTACTGAGAACAATATTGCCCCTAGGGCCAAGTTCCTGCCTCTGATCGATACACCCCGAGCTAGGGGAAAGGCTCCTAAACTCATTGTAAATTACCTGTACCTTATCCTGGAAATATACCGCCAGCTTTTGCCATGTTTCCAGGTCAGTCTGATAGGTGTTATCCTGCGGAGGTTTAGCGAGAGCCGTTATAGTCTTAAAGAGCTCCTTCGCCGAGTTGCCAGCCTCCCTAATCTTAGTTGCAAAATAGGCACTTTTAGCTGCAACTATTGCTTGCCTGTAAGCTGCAAGAGTGCAATTATAGTGTTCCTTGCCCTCAACACTATAGTCCCTTCTCCACAACCGCTCTGCCCTCCTACATGTACCCTTCAAGATCTTAAGTTCGTTGTTGTACCAGGGTGCGGATAGTTTGGTTCTCCTAGAACCAAGCAACTTCTGAGGAGCTACCTTATCCCCCGCGGCCACCAGCCAACCCTTAAAGAGCAACGCCGCCTCAGAAATATCATTACTGTAGGAGGGACGCGAGCCTCCCAAGATAGGGAGGAGATTATCCACGGTCACCTGAGACCACGGTCTGATCATTTGTTTCTCTGACCTATGACCTGAGGGAATACCTGATACTCCAGTCTTAACATTAAAATGCATTGCCCTATGATCAGAACAGGGAAGAGGCATAATATCGACAAATCTTCAGATCCATGTTGTTGATAAAAATGCCATCTTAAGTGTGTCCCAGACTGTGAGTAGGGCCCTTGACTACTTGATTAAAATCAAATGCTGCTAAGTTGTCAATTAGCCCCACCACTTCTGACTGATCCGTGCGTTCCAGATGATAATTAAAATCACCAAGGATCATAAAAGGATGGTGATCCATCCGGGATTCTAAAAAGTGCATAAGCATTACAGGAAATGAGGACTTGGGCCCTGGCGGACGATAAGCTAATACTCCTTGGAATTTGAACAAATTGCCTACATAGATGGTGAAAAGCATCGCTTCCGCGGGGAGATCAAGATGTGTTTCCACACGAATTTTCAGCAGTGTTGAATGAACAACTGCTATTCCCCTCCCCCCTTCTTGTCCAATCTATCCTGGGAAGAAACAGCATACCCACTAGGTAAGGCAATATTCCAATCCGGGCCGGATGTATTGTCCGTCCAAGTTTCAGTTAAGAAGATTAAATCATACGCCCCGTTCTCAATCAGATCATGAATTTGATAGCTATGTTTATGAAGCGAGCGAACGTTAAGCAAAACGCAGCTTAGCATTTGGGGCAGTTTAGCCCTCGTCATAGAGTGGGCCATTGATCCACCCTTGTCCGCTACATCCCCCACATGCTGCCTGTCCAGCAGGTTCCCCCAACCAGCCTCCTTGCAATACCTCCGAGGCTGGAAATCACAATCGGTGCAGGACCTAAGCCCTGAATCCTCCCGACGTGGATCCCAGTCATAGGGCCTGCATGGGGAGTTGTCCAAAGCCAACAACTCACCTCTGCTGTAAGAATATAGGTATGGAGGCGCAGGGGTCCTGGCGCTGGGCGTGGAACGGGCGCGGACGGGCGGAGACGGGCTTGCCTTTGGCGCGCCTTCGGCGTGCCCGCTGCGCGCGCCCGCTGCGCGGCCGTCCCAGCACCATTTTTTAATTGAATTAGCCACGCCCCCCCAGCTGACGCGTCGAACCCAGGTGCAATGCGGGCCCGCCTACAGCCGGGTCCGCTTGGGTCGAAGGTCAGAAAACTCAGCAGGATAGCGAGCAAAAGGGACCTCCCCCGGTGGAACCGATAACGGCAGTAGAGGTTTGTGCAAATATACAAAGTGCAAACGGTAGCGCCACAAATTTAAAATTACAGGCAGCAACAATACCACAGATTTAAAATTGCAGGCAGCAACAATACATTAAATTAAGAACTAATGCAGTTTAATTAAAAACGCAGCATAAGAGAAATCACGCTTTCAGCTAAAGCATAAATAGGCTGAGGGAACACTGAGGCAAAACAGAGAGCCCCTCTCTACTGACCACTGCGCGGCCATCCCAGCGCCATTTTTGAATTGAATTAGCCATGCCCCCCCAGCAGGTGCAATGCGGGCCCGCCTACAGCCGGGTCCGCTTGGGTCGAAGGTCAGAAAACTCAGCAGGATAGCGACCAAAAGGGACCTCCCCCGGTGGAACCGATAACGGCAGTAGAGGTTTGTGCAAATATACAAAGTGCAAATGGCAAAGGATGGCAGCATCAGGTCAATGTATTAGGCTGGAACTCGATCTCCTTCCGAATTTGCCGTGGCGAACCGCGTAGTCTGGGTTCGATTTAATCCTCCGGGAACCGCAATTTGCCAGGGAAAGTGCTGGTATATTTATACCTTGAAGGTGTCGAGGAATGCCAGTATTGACGTAAAAGTCAGGCAGAGGAACGTCATGAATGAACCCCTAAGGAATAGATGTTCATGCATACTTAATGAGTTCTTGGAGAAATCAATATTCAAGCTGAGGGAAAGTCCTAAAGCCTTAAGGGTCTGGTTTTCAAGGAATTCGTTGTGACGTGGATGGATGGATGTAGGTGGCCATGCCTGTATTTGGTTTGTACGGACAATGTCAAAATAAGGGCCGGATTTCTATGTCCAAATAAGGGCAATGTGAATTGTACCTATATAAGGGCATAAATCGGGAAACCTATATACGGAATCTAAATTTGCACACAACCCCCTACACTACCCAAACACCACTGCACTGCCCTAAACCCTAAAACACTACCTGCAGCACGACCCCAAACACTACCGAAACACCACTGCATTATCCTTAACCCTAAATCTACCCCAGCATGACCCCCTAGACTACACAAACACCACTGCACTACCCTAAACGCTAAAGCACTATCCCCAGCTTGACCCCATACACTACACAAACACCACTGCACTATCCTAAACCCTAAAACACCACCACCAGCAAGACCCTCTACACTACACAAACACCACTGCACTACCCTAAACCCTAAAACACTACCCCCACCACGACCCCTTACACTACCAAAACACCACTGAACTACGCTAAACCCTAAAACACAACCACAGCACAAACCCCCTATACTACTCAAACACCACTGCAATACCCTAAACCCTAAAACACTACCCCCAGCATTCACCCCTATACTACCCAAACACCACTGCACTACCCTAAACCCTAAAACACTACCCCCACCACGACTCCGTACACTACCAAAACACGACTGAATTACGCTAAACCCTAAAGCACAACCCCAGAACTACCCCTACACTACCTAAACACCACTGCACTATCCTAAAACCTACAACACTACACCCAGCAGTACCCCCTACACGGCTCAACAGCACTGCACTACCCTAAACCCTAAAACACTACACCCAGCATGACCCCCTACACTACACAAACACCACGGCACTACCCTAAACCCTAAAACACTACCCCAGCAGTACCCCCTAGATTACCCAAACACAACTTCACTACCCTAAACACTAAAACACTACCCCCAGCATGACCCCCTACACTACCCAAACACCACTTCACTACCCTAAACACTACCCCAACAAAACCCCCTACACTACCGAAACACCACTGCACTACCCTAAACCCTAAAACACGACCCCCTACACTACACAAACACCACTGCACTAACCTAAACCCTAAATCTACCCCAGCACAACCCCCTACAATACACAAACACAACTTCACTACCCTAAACACTAAAACACTAATCCCAGCACGAGCCCTTCATTAACCAAACACCACTGCACTACCCTAAATACTAAAACACGGCCCCCTACACTACACAAGCACCACTGCACTACCCTAAACCCTAAAGCACTACCCCCAGCACGACCCCCTACACTACACAAACACCTCTGCACTGCCCTAAAACAATACCCCCCCGCACGACCCCCTTCACTACCCAAACACAACTGCACTACCCTAAGCCCAAAAAACTCCCCCAGCATGACCCCTATACTACCCAAACACCACTGCACTACCCTAAACCCTAAAACACGACCACTACACTACACAAACACCACTGCACTACCCTAAACCCTAAAACACTACCTCCAGCACAAACCCTATACTACACAAACACCACAGCACTACCCTAAACCCTAAAACACTTTCCTAGCATTACCACCTACACTACCCAAACACCAATGCACTACCCTAAACCCTAAAACACTTACCCCAACATGACCCCCTACACCACACAAACACCACTTCACTACCCTAAACCCTAAAACACTACCCCCAGCACTACCCCATAGACTACACAAACACCACTGCGCTATCCTAAACCCTAAATCTACCCCCAACACGACCCCTACTCCCCCCAAACACCACCGTACTACCCTAAACCCTAAATCTACCCACAGCATGACCCCCTACACAACACAAACACCACTGCACTACCCTAAACCCTAAAGCACTACCCCCAGCTTGACCCCCTACACTACACAAACACCACAGCACTACCTTAAACCCTAAAACACTACCCACAGCAAGACCCCCTACACTACCAAAACACCACTGCACTACCCTAAACCCTAAAACACAACCCCAGCATGAACCCCTATACTACACAAACACCACTGCACTACCTTAAACCCTAAATCACTACCCCTAGCATGAACCCCTACACTACATAAACACCACTGCACTACACTAAAACCTAAAACACTACCTCAAGCACGACCCCTACACTACGCAAACAACACTGTACTTCCCTAAACCCTAAAACACTACCCCCAGCACGAATCCCTTCACTACCCAAACACAACTGCACTACCCTAAACCCAAAAACAATACGCCCAGCACGACCCAAACACTACCCAAAAACCACTGCACTACACTAAACCCTAAAACACGACCCCGTATACCACACAAACACCACTGCACTACCCTAAACCCTAAAACACTACACTCAGCACGACCCCCTACACTAAATAAACACCACAGCACTACACTAAACCCTAAACCACTACCCACAGCAAGACCCCCTACACTACCAAAACACCACTGCACTACCCTAAACCCTAAAACACAACCCCAGCACGAACCCCTATACTACACAAACACCACTGCACTACCCTAAACCCTAAAACACCACCCCTAGCATGAACCCCTTCACTTCACAAACACCACTGCACTACCCTAAACCCTAAAACACTACCCCAAGCACGACCACCTACACTACACAAACACCACTGTACTACCCTAAACCCTAAAACACTACCCCAGCACTACCCCTACACTTCCCAAACACCACTGCACTACCCTAAACCCTAAAACACTATCCCAAGCACGACCACCTACACTACACAAACACCACTGCACTACCCTAAACCCTTAAACACTACCCCCAGCACAACCCCCTACACTACCCAAACATCACTGCACTAACCAAAACCCTAAAACACTACCCCAGCACTACCCCCTATACTTCCCAAACACCACTGCACTACCCTAAACCCTAAAACACTACCCCCAGCACGACACCTACAATACACAAACACCACTGCACTACCCTAAACCCTAAAACATTACCCTTAGCACGACCCCCTACATTACCTAAACACCACTGCACTACCCTAAACCCTACATATAGCCCCCGCACTACCCCCTACAGTACACAAACGCCAATGCACTATGCTACACCCTAAAACACTACCCCCAGCACGACCTCCTACACTACATAAACTCCACTGCATTTCTCTAAACCCTAAAACACTACCCATAGCACGACCCCATACACAAGCCAAACACTACTGAACTACACTAAATCCTAAAACACTACCCCCAGTTCGACCCCTACACTACACAAACATCACTGCACTACCCAAAACCCGAAAACACTACCGCCAGCAATACCCCACACTGCCCAAACACCACTGCATTACCCTAAACCCTAAAACACTACCCCCAGAACTATCCCGAATACTACACAAATACCACTGCACTACCCTAAACCCTACAACACAACCCCCGGCAGTACCCCCTACACTTCCCAACACCACTGCATTACCCTAAACCTTAAATCACTACTCCCAGCATGACCTCCTACACTAAACAAACACCATGGCACTACCCATAACCCTAAAACACTACCCTAGCAGTACCCCCAACACTACCCAAACACATCACTACCCTAAACCCTAAAACACTACCCCCATCATCACCCCCTACACTACACAAATACCACTGTTCTACTCTACTGCTCTACCCTAAAACACTATCCCCAGCATGACCCCCTACACAACCCAAACACCACTGCACTACCCTAAACCCTAAAACACTACCTCCAGCATGAGCCCCTGCACTACCCAAACACCACTGCACTACTCTACTGCTCTACCCTGAACCCTAAAACACTACCCCCAGCATGACCCCCTACACTACGCAAACACCACTGCACTACCTAAACCCTAAAACACTACCTTCAGCATGACCCACTGCAGTACCCAAACACCACTGCACTACCCTAAACACTAAAACACAACCCCCTACACTACACAAACACCACTGCACTACCCTAAACCCTAAAACACTACCCCATCACGACCCCCTACGCTACACAAACAACTCCGCACTGCTCTAAAACACAACACCAGCACGACCCCCTACACTACCCAAACACCACTGCACTGCCCTAAATCCTAAAACCCTACCCCCAGCACGATCCCCTACACTATCCAAAAACCACTGCACTACCCTAAACCCTAAATCTACCCCCAGCATGACCCCCTATACTACCCGAAAACCACTGCACTACCCTAAATGCTAAAACACCTCATCCAGCACAACCTCCTACACTACGCAAACACCACTGTACTACCCTAAACCCTAAAACACTACCCCCATCACGACCCCCTACCCTACACAAACAACTCCGCACTGCCCTAAAACACTACCCCAGCACGACCCCCTACACTACCCAAACACCACTGCACTGCCCTAAACCCTAAAACCCTACCCCAGCACGACCCCCTACACTACCCAAAAACCACTGCACTACCCTAAACCCTAAATCTACCCCCAGCATGACCCCCTATACTACCCAAAAACCACTGCACTACCCTAAATGCTAAAACACTAGATCCAGCACAACCCCCTACACCACACAAACACCACTCCACTACCCTAAACCCTAAAACACTACCCCAAGCACGACCCCCTACAGTACACAAACAGCACAACACTACCCTAAACCCTAAAAAACTACCCCCAGCACGACCCCCTACACTACCCAAACACCACTGCACCACCCTACACCCATTAACACTACCCAGGCACGACCCTCTACACTACACAAGCACCACTGCACTACACTAAACACTAAAACACTACCCCAGCACGACTCCCTATACTACCCAAACACCACTGCACTACCCTAAACCCTAAATCTGCCCCAGAACATCCCCCTACATTACACAAACACCACTGCACTACCCTAAACCCTAAAACACTGTCCCCTGCACGACCCCCTACACTACACAAACACCAATGCACTACCCTAAACCCTAAAACACTACCCACAAAACGACCCCTACAGTACACAAACACCACTGCACTATCCTAAACCCTAAAACACGACCACCAACACTACACAAACACCACTTCACTACCCTAAACCCTTCAATACTTCCCCCATCACAACCCCCTACACTACCCAAGCATCACTGCACTAACCAAAATCGTAAAACACTACCCCTAGCACGACCCCCTACACTACCTAAACACCACTGCACTACACTCAATCCTACATCTACCCCCTGCACAACCACCTACACTACACAAACACCACTGCACTATGCTACACCCTAAAACACTACCCCCAGCACGGCCCCCTACACTACACAAACACCACTGCACTACCCTAAATCCTAAAACACTACCCCTAGCACGACCCCCTACACTAGCCAAACACCACTGCACTACCCTAAACCCTTTAACACTTACCCCAGCGTGACCCCCTTCATCACACAAACACCACTGCACTACCCTAAAACCTAAAACACCACCCCCAGCACGACCCCCTAAATTACCAAAGCACCACTCCACTACCCTAAACCCTAAATCACTTACCCCTGCATGACTCCCTACACAACACAAACACCACTGCGCTACGTTACACCCTAAAACACTACCCCCAGTACGATCCCTACACTACACAAACACCACTTCACAACCCTAAACCCTAAAACACTACCCAAGCACGATTCTCCTACACTACCCAAACACCACTGCACTGCCCTAAACCCAAAATCTACCCCCAGCATGACCCACTACACTTCAGAAACAACACTGCACTAACCCAACTGCTAAACCACTAGCCCCAGCAGAACCCCCTACAATACCCAAACACCACTACACTGCCGTAAACCCTAAAACACTACCCCCGGCATGGCCCCCTACACTACCACAACACCACTGCACTGCCCTAAACCCTAAAACACTGTCCCCAGCATGACACCCTACACCACACAAACACAACTGCACTGCCCTAAACACTAAAATACTACCTGCAGCACGACCCCCTACACTACGCAAACACCACTGCATTACCCTAAACCCTATATCGACCCCCAACATGATCCCCAACATGAACCCCTACACTACCCAAATACCACTGCACTTCCCTAAAACATGAACCCCCTACACTACACAAACACCACTGCACTATCCTAAACCCAAAAACACTACCCCCAGCATGACACCCTACACTACACAAATACCACTGCACTACCATAATCCCTAAAACACTACCCCCGGCAGGACCCCCTACACTACTCAAACACCACTGCACTACCCTCAACCCTAAAACACAACCCCCAGCATGACCCCCTACACTACCCAAACATCACAGCACTACCCTAAATCCCGGCCCCCTACATTAGACAAACACCAATGCACTACCCTAAACTCTAAAACACTTATCCCAGCACGACCCCCTACACTACACAAACACCACTGAACTACCCTAAACCCTAAAACACTACCCCCAGCATGACCCCCTACACTACACAAACACCACTGCACTAAACCCTAAATCTAACCCCAGCACGACCCCCTACACTACACAAAAACCACTCCACTACCCTAAACCCTAAAACACTACTCCCAGCACAACCCCCTTCACTACACAAACACCACTGCACTACCCCCGGCATGACCCCCTACTCTACACACACAACACAGCACTGCCCTAAACCCTAAAACACTATCTCCAGTATGACCCCCTACACTACCACAACATCACTGCACTGCCCTAAACCCTAAAACACTACCCCCAGCATGACACCCTACACAACACAAACACAACTGCACTGCCCTAAACACTAAAACACTACCTGCAGCACGACCCCCTACACTACCCAAACACCACTGCATTACCCTAAACCCTATATCAACCCCCAGCATGAACCCCTAGACTACCCAAATACCACTGCACTTCCCTAAAACATGAACCCCCTATACTACACAAACACCACTGCACTATCCTAAACCCAAAAACACTACCCCCAGCATGACACCCTACACTACACAAATACCACTGCACTACCATAATCCCTAAAACACTACCCCCGGCAGGACCCCCTACACTACCCAAACACCACTGCACTACACTAAACCCTAAAACACAACCCCCAACATGACCCCCTACAATACCCAAACATCTCCGCACTACCCTAAAACCCGACCCCCTACACTAGACAAACACCACTGCACTACCCTAAACCCTAAAACACTACTCCCAGCACAACCCCCTCCACTACACAAACACCACTGCACTACCCTAAACCCTAAAACACTTCCACCAGCATGATCCCCATACACTACACAAACACCACTGCACTGCCCTAAACCTTAAAACCCTACCCCCAGCATGACCCACTACACTACCCAAACACCACTGCACTATCCTAAACCCTAAATCTACTCCCAGTATCACCCCCTACACTTCACAAACACCACTGCACTACCCTAAACCCTAAAACACTACCCCAGCACATCCCCCTACACTACACAAACACACTGCACTACCCTACACCCTAAAACACAACCCCCTTGCGACCCCCTACACTACACAAACACCACTGCAATACCCTAAACCCTAAAACACTACTCCCAGCACAACCCCCTTCACTACACAAACACCACTGCACTACCCTAAACCCTAAAACACTACCTCAGCACATCTCCCTACACTACACAAACACCACTTCACTACACTAAACCCTAAAACACTACTCCCAGCACAACCCCCTTTCCTACACAAACACCACTGCACTGCCCTAAACCCTAAAACACTTCCACCAGCACGATCCCCATACACTACCCAAACACCATTGCACTGCCCTAAACCCAAAATCTACCCCCAGCATGACCCACTACACTTCAGAAACACCACTGCACTAACCTAAATGCTAAACCACTAGCCCCAGCACAACCCCCTACAATACCCAAACACCACTACACTGCCGTAAACCCTAAAAAACTACCCCCGGCATGACCCCCTACACTACACAAACAACACAGCACTGCCCTAAACCCTAAAACACTATCTCCAGCATGACCCCCTCCACTACCACAACACCACTGCACTGCCCTAAACCCTAAAACAGTACCCCCAGCACGACCCCCTACACTACCCAAACACCACTGCATTACCCTAAACCCTACACTACACAAACACAACTGCACTGCCCTAAACACTAAAACACTACCTGCAGCACGACCCCCTACACTACCCAAACACCACTGCATTACCCTAAACCCTATATCGGCCCCCAGCATGAACCCCTACACTACCCAAATACCACTGCACTTCCCTAAAACATGAACCCCCTACACTACACAAACACCACTGCACTATCCTAAACCCAAAACCACGACCCCCATCATGACACCACTGCACTACCATAATCCCTAAAACACTAACCCGGCAGGACCCCCCTACACTACCCAAACACCACTGCCCTACCCTAAACCCTAAAACACAACCCCCAACATGACCCCTTACACAACCCAAACATCACAGCACTACCCTAAAACCCGACCCCCTACACTAGACAAACACCAATGCACTACCCTAAACCCCAAAACACTTACCCCAGCACAACCCCCTATACTACACAAACACCACTGCACTACCCTAAACCCTAAAACACTTCCCTCGGCATGACCCTCTACACTACACAAACACCACTGCACTAAACCATAAATCTACCCCCAGCACGACCACCTACACTACACAAACACCACTTCACTACCCTAAACCCTAAAACACTACTCCCAGCACAACCCCCTTCACTACAAAAACACAACTGCACTACCCTAAACGCTAAAACAAGACCCCCTACACTACCCAAACACTACTGCACTGTCCTTTACCCTAAAACACTTCCACCAGCGCGATCCCCATACAATACACAAACACCACTGCACTGCCCTAAACCCTAAAACCCTCCCCCCAGCATGACCCCCTACATACGCAAACACCACTGCACTATCCTAAACCCTAAATCTACTCCCAGTATCACCCCCTACACTTCACAAACACCACTGCACTACCCTAAACCCTAAAACACTACCCCAGCATATCCCTCTACACTACACAAACACCACTGCACTACCCTACACCTTAAAACACTACACCCAGCGTGACCCCCTACACTACCCAAACACCACAGCAGTACCCTAAACCCTAAAACACAACCCTGTGCGACCCCCTACTCTACAAAAACACCACTGGACTACCCTAAACCCTAAATCTTCCCCCAGCATGACCCCCTACACTACCCAAACACCACTGCACTACCCTAAACACTAAAACGCTACCCCCAGCACAACCCCCTACAATACCCAAACACCACAGCACTGCCCTAAACCCTAAAACACTACCCCCAGCATGAACCCCTACACTACAAAAACACCACTGCACTGCCCTAAGCCCTAAAACACTACCGGTAGCACGACCCCGTACACTACCCAAACACCACTGAATTACCCTAAACCCTAAATCTACCCCCAGCATGAACCCCTACACTACCCAAATACCACTGCACAACCCTAAAACACGACCCCCTACACTACACAAACACCACTGCACTACCGTAAACCCTAAAACACTACCCCCAGCATGACACCCTACACTACCCAAACACCACTGCACTACCCTAAACTCTAAAACACTACTCCCAGCACGACCCCCTACACTACCCAAACACCACTGCACTACCCTAAACTTAAAACACAACCCCAGCTTGACCCCCTACACTACCCAAACATTACTGCACTACCCTAAACCTTAAAACACAACCCCCAGCATGACCCCCTACACTACACAAACATCACTGCACTACCCTAAAACACGACCCCCTAACCTACACAAACACCACTGCACTACCCTAAACCCTAAATCTACCCCAGCATGACCCCCCTACACTACACAAACACCACTGCACTACCCTAAACCCTAAAACACTACCCCCAGCATGACACCCTACACTACCCAAACACCACTGCACTATCCTAAACTCTAAAACACTACTCCCAGCACGACCCCCTACACTACCCAAACACCATTGCACTACCCTAAAACCTAAAACACCACCCCCAGCACGACCCCCTAAATTACCAAAGCACCACTCCACTACCCTAAACCCTAAATCACTTACCCCTGCATGACTCCCTACACAACACAAACACCACTGCGCTACGTTACACCCTAAAACACTACCCCCAGTACGATCCCTACACTACACAAACACCACTTCACAACCCTAAACCCTAAAACACTACCCAAGCACGATTCTCCTACACTACCCAAACACCACTGCACTGCCCTAAACCCAAAATCTACCCCCAGCATGACCCACTACACTTCAGAAACAACACTGCACTAACCCAACTGCTAAACCACTAGCCCCAGCAGAACCCCCTACAATACCCAAACACCACTACACTGCCGTAAACCCTAAAACACTACCCCCGGCATGGCCCCCTACACTACCACAACACCACTGCACTGCCCTAAACCCTAAAACACTGTCCCCAGCATGACACCCTACACCACACAAACACAACTGCACTGCCCTAAACACTAAAATACTACCTGCAGCACGACCCCCTACACTACGCAAACACCACTGCATTACCCTAAACCCTATATCGACCCCCAACATGATCCCCAACATGAACCCCTACACTACCCAAATACCACTGCACTTCCCTAAAACATGAACCCCCTACACTACACAAACACCACTGCACTATCCTAAACCCAAAAACACTACCCCCAGCATGACACCCTACACTACACAAATACCACTGCACTACCATAATCCCTAAAACACTACCCCCGGCAGGACCCCCTACACTACTCAAACACCACTGCACTACCCTCAACCCTAAAACACAACCCCCAGCATGACCCCCTACACTACCCAAACATCACAGCACTACCCTAAATCCCGGCCCCCTACATTAGACAAACACCAATGCACTACCCTAAACTCTAAAACACTTATCCCAGCACGACCCCCTACACTACACAAACACCACTGAACTACCCTAAACCCTAAAACACTACCCCCAGCATGACCCCCTACACTACACAAACACCACTGCACTAAACCCTAAATCTAACCCCAGCACGACCCCCTACACTACACAAAAACCACTCCACTACCCTAAACCCTAAAACACTACTCCCAGCACAACCCCCTTCACTACACAAACACCACTGCACTACCCCCGGCATGACCCCCTACTCTACACACACAACACAGCACTGCCCTAAACCCTAAAACACTATCTCCAGTATGACCCCCTACACTACCACAACATCACTGCACTGCCCTAAACCCTAAAACACTACCCCCAGCATGACACCCTACACAACACAAACACAACTGCACTGCCCTAAACACTAAAACACTACCTGCAGCACGACCCCCTACACTACCCAAACACCACTGCATTACCCTAAACCCTATATCAACCCCCAGCATGAACCCCTAGACTACCCAAATACCACTGCACTTCCCTAAAACATGAACCCCCTATACTACACAAACACCACTGCACTATCCTAAACCCAAAAACACTACCCCCAGCATGACACCCTACACTACACAAATACCACTGCACTACCATAATCCCTAAAACACTACCCCCGGCAGGACCCCCTACACTACCCAAACACCACTGCACTACACTAAACCCTAAAACACAACCCCCAACATGACCCCCTACAATACCCAAACATCTCCGCACTACCCTAAAACCCGACCCCCTACACTAGACAAACACCACTGCACTACCCTAAACCCTAAAACACTACTCCCAGCACAACCCCCTCCACTACACAAACACCACTGCACTACCCTAAACCCTAAAACACTTCCACCAGCATGATCCCCATACACTACACAAACACCACTGCACTGCCCTAAACCTTAAAACCCTACCCCCAGCATGACCCACTACACTACCCAAACACCACTGCACTATCCTAAACCCTAAATCTACTCCCAGTATCACCCCCTACACTTCACAAACACCACTGCACTACCCTAAACCCTAAAACACTACCCCAGCACATCCCCCTACACTACACAAACACACTGCACTACCCTACACCCTAAAACACAACCCCCTTGCGACCCCCTACACTACACAAACACCACTGCAATACCCTAAACCCTAAAACACTACTCCCAGCACAACCCCCTTCACTACACAAACACCACTGCACTACCCTAAACCCTAAAACACTACCTCAGCACATCTCCCTACACTACACAAACACCACTTCACTACACTAAACCCTAAAACACTACTCCCAGCACAACCCCCTTTCCTACACAAACACCACTGCACTGCCCTAAACCCTAAAACACTTCCACCAGCACGATCCCCATACACTACCCAAACACCATTGCACTGCCCTAAACCCAAAATCTACCCCCAGCATGACCCACTACACTTCAGAAACA
This sequence comes from Triturus cristatus, assembly GCF_964204655.1. Taxonomy (NCBI): domain Eukaryota; kingdom Metazoa; phylum Chordata; class Amphibia; order Caudata; family Salamandridae; genus Triturus; species Triturus cristatus. The sequence goes on along the minus strand of NC_140579.1, from coordinate 733,192,713 downwards.
CCACTGCACTAACCTAAATGCTAAACCACTAGCCCCAGCACAACCCCCTACAATACCCAAACACCACTACACTGCCGTAAACCCTAAAAAACTACCCCCGGCATGACCCCCTACACTACACAAACAACACAGCACTGCCCTAAACCCTAAAACACTATCTCCAGCATGACCCCCTCCACTACCACAACACCACTGCACTGCCCTAAACCCTAAAACAGTACCCCCAGCACGACCCCCTACACTACCCAAACACCACTGCATTACCCTAAACCCTACACTACACAAACACAACTGCACTGCCCTAAACACTAAAACACTACCTGCAGCACGACCCCCTACACTACCCAAACACCACTGCATTACCCTAAACCCTATATCGGCCCCCAGCATGAACCCCTACACTACCCAAATACCACTGCACTTCCCTAAAACATGAACCCCCTACACTACACAAACACCACTGCACTATCCTAAACCCAAAACCACGACCCCCATCATGACACCACTGCACTACCATAATCCCTAAAACACTAACCCGGCAGGACCCCCCTACACTACCCAAACACCACTGCCCTACCCTAAACCCTAAAACACAACCCCCAACATGACCCCTTACACAACCCAAACATCACAGCACTACCCTAAAACCCGACCCCCTACACTAGACAAACACCAATGCACTACCCTAAACCCCAAAACACTTACCCCAGCACAACCCCCTATACTACACAAACACCACTGCACTACCCTAAACCCTAAAACACTTCCCTCGGCATGACCCTCTACACTACACAAACACCACTGCACTAAACCATAAATCTACCCCCAGCACGACCACCTACACTACACAAACACCACTTCACTACCCTAAACCCTAAAACACTACTCCCAGCACAACCCCCTTCACTACAAAAACACAACTGCACTACCCTAAACGCTAAAACAAGACCCCCTACACTACCCAAACACTACTGCACTGTCCTTTACCCTAAAACACTTCCACCAGCGCGATCCCCATACAATACACAAACACCACTGCACTGCCCTAAACCCTAAAACCCTCCCCCCAGCATGACCCCCTACATACCCAAACACCACTGCACTATCCTAAACCCTAAATCTACTCCCAGTATCACCCCCTACACTTCACAAACACCACTGCACTACCCTAAACCCTAAAACACTACCCCAGCATATCCCTCTACACTACACAAACACCACTGCACTACCCTACACCTTAAAACACTACACCCAGCGTGACCCCCTACACTACCCAAACACCACAGCAGTACCCTAAACCCTAAAACACAACCCTGTGCGACCCCCTACTCTACAAAAACACCACTGGACTACCCTAAACCCTAAATCTTCCCCCAGCATGACCCCCTACACTACCCAAACACCACTGCACTACCCTAAACACTAAAACGCTACCCCCAGCACAACCCCCTACAATACCCAAACACCACAGCACTGCCCTAAACCCTAAAACACTACCCCCAGCATGAACCCCTACACTACAAAAACACCACTGCACTGCCCTAAGCCCTAAAACACTACCGGTAGCACGACCCCGTACACTACCCAAACACCACTGAATTACCCTAAACCCTAAATCTACCCCCAGCATGAACCCCTACACTACCCAAATACCACTGCACAACCCTAAAACACGACCCCCTACACTACACAAACACCACTGCACTACCGTAAACCCTAAAACACTACCCCCAGCATGACACCCTACACTACCCAAACACCACTGCACTACCCTAAACTCTAAAACACTACTCCCAGCACGACCCCCTACACTACCCAAACACCACTGCACTACCCTAAACTTAAAACACAACCCCAGCTTGACCCCCTACACTACCCAAACATTACTGCACTACCCTAAACCTTAAAACACAACCCCCAGCATGACCCCCTACACTACACAAACATCACTGCACTACCCTAAAACACGACCCCCTAACCTACACAAACACCACTGCACTACCCTAAACCCTAAATCTACCCCAGCATGACCCCCCTACACTACACAAACACCACTGCACTACCCTAAACCCTAAAACACTACCCCCAGCATGACACCCTACACTACCCAAACACCACTGCACTATCCTAAACTCTAAAACACTACTCCCAGCACGACCCCCTACACTACCCAAACACCACTGCACTACCCTAAACCTTAAAACACAACCCCCAGTTTGACCCCCTACACTACCCAAACATCACTGCACTATCCTAAACCCTCAAACACTTCAACCAGCACGATCCCCCTACACTACCCAAAAACCACTGCACTGCCCTAAACCCTAAAACCCTACCACTAGCACGACCCCCTATACTACTCAAATACCACTGCACTATCCTAAACCCTACATCTACCCCCAGAATGACCCCCTACACTACACAAACACCACTGCACTACCCTAAACGCTAAAGCACTATCCCCAGCTTGACCCCATACACTACACAAACACCACTGCACTATCCTAAACCCTAAAACACCACCCCCAGCAAGACCCTCTACACTACACAAACACCACTGCACTACCCTAAACCCTAAAACACTACCCCCACCACGACCCCTTACACTACCAAAACACCACTGAACTACGCTAAACCCTAAAACACAACCACAGCACAAACCCCCTATACTACTCAAACACCACTGCAATACCCTAAACCCTAAAACACTACCCCCAGCATTCACCCCTATACTACCCAAACACCACTGCACTACCCTGAACCCTAAAACACTACCCCCACCACGACTCCGTACACTACCAAAACACGACTGAATTACGCTAAACCCTAAAGCACAACCCCAGAACTACCCCTACACTACCTAAACACCACTGCACTATCCTAAAACCTACAACACTACACCCAGCAGTACCCCCTACACGGCTCAACAGCACTGCACTACACTAAACCCTAAAACACTACCCCCAGTGCGACCCCCTACACTACACAAACACCACTGCACTATCCTTAACCCTAAATCTACCCCCAGCATGACCCCCTACACTACCTAAACACCACTGCACTAACATAAACTCTAAAACACTACCACCAGCACAACAGCCTACACTACACAAACACCACTGCAGTACCCTAAACCCTAAAACATTACTCCTAGCATGACCCCCTATACTACCCAAACACCAATGCACTACCCTAAACCCTAAAACACTACCCCCAGCACAAACCCGCATCACTACACAAACACCACTGCACTGCCTTAAACCCAAAAACACAACCCCCAACACGACCGCCTAAACTACTCAAACACCGCTGCACTACCCTAAACCATAAAACACTACCCCCAGCAAAACCCCCGACAGTACACAAACAGAACAGCACTACCATACACCCTTAAAAACTACTCAAGCATGACCCTCTACACTACACAAGAACCATTGCACTACCCTAAACACTAAAACACAACCCCCAGCACGACTCCCTACACTACCCAAACACCACTGCACTACCCTAAAACCTACATCTTCCCCAGCACAACCCCTACACTACACAAACAGCACTTCACAACCCTAAACCCTAAAACACTACTCCCAGCTCGACCCTCTACACTACCCAAACACCACTGCACTACCCTAAACACTAAAACACAACCCCCTATACTACACAAACACCATTGCACTACCCTAAACCCTAAAACACTACCCCCAGCACGACCCCCTACGCTACACAAACAACTCCGCTCTGCCCTAAAACACTACCCCAGCACGACCCCCTACACTACACAAACACCACTTCACTACCCTAAACCCTAAAACACTATTCCCAGCTCGACCCCCTACACTACCCAAACACCACTGCACTACCCTAAACCCTAAAACACTACCACCAGCACGACCCCCTTCGCTACACAAGCAACTCCGCACTGCCCTAAAACACTACCCCAGCACGACCCCCTATACTACCCAAACACCACTGCACTGCCCTAAACCCTAAAACCTTACCCCCAGCACGACCCACTACACTACCCAAACACCACTGCACTACCCTAAACCTTAAAACACAACCCCCAGCTTGACCCCCTACACCACCCAAACATCACTGCACTATCCTAAACCCTTAAAAACTTCAACCAGCAGGATCCCCCTACACTACCCAAAAACCACTGCACTGCCCTAAACCCTAAAACCCTACCACCAGCACAACCCCCTATACTACTCAAAAAGCACTGCACTATCCTAAACCCCACATCTACCCCCAGAATGACCCCCTACACTACACGAACACCAGTGCACTACCCTAAACCCTAAAACACTACCCCAGAACGTCCCCCTAAACTACACAAACACCACTGCACTACCCTAAACCCTAAAACACTATACCCAGTGTGACCCCTACACTTCACAAACAACACTGCACTACCCTAAACCCTAAAACAATACCCTCAGTGTGACCTCTACACTACCCAAACACCACTGCACTACCCTAAACCCTAAAACACTACCCCCAGTGCGACCCCCTACACTACACAAACACCACTGCACTATCCATAACCCTAAAACATTACTCCTAGCATGACCCCCTATACTACCCAAACACCACTGCACTACCCTAAACTCTAAATCTACCCCTAGCACAACCCCCTACCCTACACAAACACCACTGCACTACCCTAAACCCTAAAACACTACCCCCAGCACAAACCCGCATCACTACACAAACACCACTGCACTGCCCTAAACCCAAAAACACAACCCCCTACACGACCGCCTAAACTACTCACACACCGCTGCACTACCCTAAACCATAAATCACTACCCCCAGCAAGACCCCCGACAGTACACAAAAAGAACAGCACTTCCATACACCCTTAAAAACTACTCCAGCACGACTCTCTACACTACACAAGAACCACTGCACTACCCTAAACACTAAAACACAACCCCCAGCACGACTCCCTACACTACCCAAACACCACTGCACTACAATAAAACCTACATCTACCCCAGCACGACCCCCTACACTACACAAACAGCACTTCACAACCCTAAACCCTAAAACACTACTCCCAGCTCGACCCTCTACATTACCCAAACACCACTGCACTACCCTAAACACTAAAACACAACCCCCTATACTACACAATCACCATTGCACTACCCTAAACCCTAACACACTACCCCCAGCACGACCCCCTACGCTACCCTAAACCCTAAAACACTACCCCCAGCACAAACCCGCATCACTACACAAACACCACTGCACTGCCCTAAACCCAAAAACACAACCCCCAACACGACCGCCTAAACTACTCAAACAACGCTGCACTACCCTAAACCATAAATCACTACCCCCAGCAAGACCCCCGACAGTACACAAAAAGAACAGCACTTCCATACACCCTTAAAAACTACTCCAGCACGACCCTCTACACTACACAAACAGCACTTCACAACCCTAAACCCTAAAACACTACTCCCAGCTCGACCCTCTACATTACCCAAACACCACTGCACTACCCTAAAACCGACATCTACCCCAGCACGACCCCCTACACTACACAAACAGCACTTCACAACCCTAAACCCTAAAACACTACTCCCAGCTCGACCCTCTACATTACCCAAACACCACTGCACTACCCTAAACACTAAAACACAACCCCCTATACTACACAAACACCATTGCGCTACCCTAAACCCTAAAACACTACCCCCAGCACGACCCCCTACGCTACACAAACAACTCCGCTCTGCCCTAAAACACTACCCCAGCACGACCCCCTACACTACACAAACACCACTTCACTACCCTAAACCCTAAAACACTATTCCCAGCTCAACCCCCTACACTACCCAAACACCACTGTACTACCCTAAACCCTAAAACACTACCAGCAGCACGACCCCCTACGCTACACAAACAACTCCGCACTGCCCTAAAACACTACCCCAGCACGACCCCCTATACTACCCAAACACCACTGCACTGCCCTAAACCCTAAAACCTTACCCCCAGCACGACCCACTGCACTACTCAAACACCACTGCACTATCCTAAACGCTAAATCTACCCCCAGTACGACCCCCTACACTACACAAACACCACTGCACTACCCTAAACCCTAAAACACTACACCCAGCGTGACCCCCTACACTACACAAACAACACAGCTCTACCCTAAACCATAAAACACTACCCCCAGCGTGACACCCTACACCACCCAAACACCACTGCACTACCCTAAACCCTAAAACACTATCCCCAGCGTGACCCCCTACACTACACAAACACCACTGCACTATCCTAAACCCTAAATCTACCCCAGCATGACCCCTATACATCCCAAACACCGCTGCACTACCCTAAATGCTAAAACACTACATCCAGCACAACCCCTACACTACACAAACACCACTGCACTACCCTAAACCCTAAAACACTACCCCAAGCATGACCCCCTACAGTACACAAACAGCGCAACACTACCCTAAACCCTACAAAAATACCCCCGGCACGACCCCCTACACTACCCAAACACCACTGCACTACCCTACACCCTTAAACACTATCCCAGCATGACCGGTACACTACACAAACACCACTGCACTACCCTAAACACTACCCTCAGCACGAATCCCTATACTACCCAAACACCACTGCACTACCCTAAACCCTAAATCTACCCCAGCACATCCCCCTACGTTACACAAACACCACTGCGCTACCTTAAACCCTAAAACACTACCCCCAGCACGACCCCTACACTACACAAACACCACTGCACTACCCTAAACCCTAAAACATTACCCCTAGCACGACCCCATACACTACCTAAACACCTCTGCACTACCTTAAACCCTACATCTACCCCAGCACAACCCCCTACACTACCCAAACACGACTGCACTACCCTAAACCCTAAAACACGACCCCCTACACTACACAAACACCACTGTACTACCCTAAACCCATAAACACTACCCCCAGCACAACCCCCTACACTACCCAAACATCACTGCACTAACCAAAATCCTGAAACACCAACCCTAGCACGACCCCCTACACTACCTAAACACCACTGCACTACCCTCAACCCTACATCTACCTCCTGCAGAACCCCCTACCTTACACAAACACCACTGCACTATGCTACACCGTAAAACACTACCCCAGCATGACTCCTACACTACCCAAACACCACAGCACTACCCTAAAACCTACATCTACCCCAGCACGACCCACTACACTACACAAACAGCACTTCACAACCCTAAACGCTAAAACACTACTCCCAGCTCGACCCTCTACATTACCCAAACACCACTGCACTACCCTAAACACTAAAACACAACCCCCTATAATACACAAACACCATTGCACTACCCTAACCCTAAAACACTACCCCCAGCACGACCCCCTACGCTACCCTAAACCCTAAAACACTACCCCCAGCACAAACCCGCATCACTACACAAACACCACTGTACTGCCCTAAACCCAAAAACACAACCCCCAAAACGACCGCCTAAACTACTCACACACGGCTGCACTACCCTAAACCATAAATCACTACCCCCAGCAAGACCCCCGACAGTACACAAAAAGAACAGCACTTCCATACACCCTTAAAAACTACTCCAGCGGAGGAGGAGCCTAGCGCGCATCCAAGATGGTCGCGTGAGCACAGGGCTCCCCGGACCCTTGCTGCTCCTCGGAATTTATCCTGAGAATATCCTGATGTGGTTTATGGAATCTGGCAGATGAAGACCGGCTGAGCACATATCTCTTTTCAGAACTCGAATCGGACCTGGGAATCCTGATTTGTCGTTGTTCGAACTTTTGGGACCCACCTGACGGAGGTGCCCGGGGCGAAGGTGATCCGTGGAGCCGTGTCGTAATTGAACAACAGCGGCTGCAGTGCGGTGCCAGTGGCCGCTCTACCACTTTCGGTTTCACTTTCGGACTTCAGGGGGCTGGCCGGCGAACGCACTTGATGTGGCGGGGTGTTTCCTTGGCCTCTGCGCGAGGCTTTGTCTCCACCTGCCACTAGTGTGCCCATCGCCTTGGGTCCCCCCGCACCGCTATATTGTGGTCTCTGGTGCGGCGCTGGTTTGCGGTGCCGTTGCCCCTACGACTCTTGGTCGGCGGTCTTCTTCGGTGTCCGTGACCACATGGGGGGCAAAGGGGGCCCCGAGGGGCGTAAGACTAAGGCCTCCCTCCGCGGGGGACCGGTCCAGGCCAACAACATGGACCGCTACACTCAGGGCAGAGGGTCCCCTGGAGCGACCGGCCCCCCCCGGACGCCGCCGGTGGTGGCACGACCGTCTCTCCGGAGCTTTCCCTGCAGGACATCATGGGCGCCATTGACGGCATCAGGGAAACCATCGCCACGCAATACGAGGCCCTGGCCCGTAAAATCGACACGGTGGCAATCGATGTCACCTTAATCCGGGCAGATCTCTCCAAAACTAACGAGAGGGTTCAGGCTCTTGATGCGCGGACCTCCACCCTTGGTGCGGATGTGTCGGACCTGCAGGCCGCGCTGGGTGACATCAAGGCGGTCAACGATCAGATGGCCCGGCGGCTGGAGGACTTCGAGGGACGGGCCCGACGCAACAACATCCGTGTCATAGGCGTACCGGAGTCCTCCGACAACCGCCCGGTTGACCTCCTGGTCGAGGAACTCATCCTCCAACAGTTTACCCCTGCAGGCCTAAGTAAGTTCTTTGCCGTGGAGCGGGCCCATCGAGTTCCGGGCGGTCGGCCACGGCCGGGGGCCCCCCCGAGGCCTATTGTGGCCAAACTGTTCCACTATAGAGACCGAGATGCGATTCTGCAGGCCTCACGGGTCCACGGCCCGGTTCGTCATGAGAACTCATCCATTAACTTTTATCCGGACTTTACCCAACTTGTCCAGAAACAGCGGATGGGATTCCAGGGGGTGAAGCGTCGTCTCCGTGAACTGGGCCTCAAGTACTCTATGCTCTACCCTGCAAAACTCCGAGTGGAACATGAGGATCGGACTGCCTTTTTTGACTCTCCTGTGGCCGTGAGTGACTGGCTGGACTCGCTGCCGGACAGAGGTGGCCGTCCCGGGCCCTCTGCAGGCGCCGAAGGTGACGGGTCCCCTTTGGAGTGACTTTTGGTCCTTGGTTTTGCCATTTTGCACTGTTCAGCTGGGTTTTACTTCTTTTGTTTATTTTGTCTCACTAGGACCTGTGTGGGGGGCGGGCGGGGACGGGTCCCTTTCCTCCTCCGGGGTCTTTTCGTAGAATGGGGTTAGTAGGGCGACAGGCACACTGCAAGTTGGGGGGGTTTTTTGGCCCGCAGGGGTGCAGGGTGGGGGGAGTTGGATTTGGGGGGGGGTTGGGGGGAAGGAGGGGTTGTTTTGCTGTGTGTTTTTTGTTTGCAGGGCGAGGTATTGATTTTTGTCCAGATTTGGGAACTGTGCTACTGACTGGGGGGCCTTTGATCTATTGGAGGGGATGGGGGGGGACGGGTTGAGACTGATGTCATGGAACGTCAATGGGTTGGGGGACCGTATCAAACGGGGTGTAGTACTGCAGTATTTGCGTCGTCTGACTCCTGATGTGGTGTTTATCCAGGAGACGCATCTGGTTGGTAATGTTTGTCATGCAATGAACAGGGGGGGATACCGCCTCGTGGCCCATTCTGGTTACACAACTGGTTCCAGGGGGGTGGGCATTCTCCTGCGATCCTCACTTCCGTTGGATATCACTAGGGTAGTCTCGGATGACAGAGGGCGCTATGTGTGTCTGACTGGGAGGTGGGAGGGGCAGCCCCTTTCCCTGGTCTCAGTTTACGTCCCCCCGGGCCTCCAGAACTCCACCTTCGCGGACCTGGGTCGAATGCTGCTTGAACTTCCGGAGAGTCTTTTGCTTATGGGCGGGGACTTTAATTCGGTGGTTTCGGGTGACCTGGATCGTCACCCACCCAGGGCCCTCCCCGCTGCCCAGGCATGGCTTGGTGGACTGTTGGAGACCTTCGGCCTGGTAGATAGTTGGAGATTAATGCATCCGACCCAATGTCAGTACACCTTTCACTCTGGGGCGCATGGGAGTCTTTCTAGGTTAGACTATTTCCTTATGCCCGCGGCGCAGACTGGTCGGATTCGAGAGGTTAGGCACCTGGCGCGGGGTATCTCCGACCATTCCCCGTTGTGGCTGCTCTTTGACACCGAATCGCGGTCTGCAGGGCGGATCGCTCCCATTAACCCGTGGTACCTGCGAGACCCTACGACTCGCGACAGCCTGGTTAAGGCTATGGACCAATACTTCCTTGAAAACGAGGGGTCGGTGTCGTCCGCAATGTCCCTGTGGGAAGCCTTTAAAACCGTAATCCGCGGACACGCCCTCTCCCAGATAGTGGTGGCTAAGAAGCTCAAGAGTGAGGCAGTGGTGAAGCTGGAGACTGACATCTCGGGGCTGGAGTCGGCCTTGGAGACTGGTGTCACTCCGGACGGGCTACATGCCCTCAGCCTGAAACAGTTTGAATACAGGTCTCTTGTCACTGACGCTGCCAAAACGATGTATAGGGAGCAGCAGGGTCGATTGTATGATGCCGGAGACAAGGCGGGCAAGTTGATTGCGTGGCTGGATAAGAAGGAGAGAGTTAATCGTGTGGTCCCGGAGCTGCGTGTCTCGGATGGAGTGTGTGTGACTGAGCCTGGTGAGATTGTGGAATGTTTCGCTGACCACCTCCGGGCCGTGTACTCCCCGGTGACTGATAGGGATGAAGAAGACTCTCGCCTTCTGCTGAGGGATATTGCTTTGCCTTGCCTGTCCGTCGACGACCGTGAGCAGCTGGACGCCCCCTTGTCTGTAGATGAAATAGCAACTGCGATTCGGTCCCTTCGTTCGGGCAAGGCGATGGGTCCCAACGGTCTGCCTATAGAATTATATAAGTTGCGCCCGGATAAACTCGCGCCCTTCCTCCGTCGTATGTTTCAAGAGTCCCTTGAGGCAGGTTCCCTTCCTGACGACCAGCGTCTGGCTACGATAGTCGTGATCCCCAAGGACGGTAAGCCACGAGACCGCTGTGCCTCCTACAGGCCTATTTCACTGCTAAACGCAGAGCCTAAAATCCTGGCTAAAGTCCTTGCCAATCGTTTGTTGAGCGTCATCTGCGATCTGATTCATCCTGATCAATGCGGCTTCATCCCTCATCGTAACACCGCCCTTAACTTGCGGCGTCTTCACGGCGCCCTCGCCAGGGCGGAGTACCTCTCCGAACCAGCCGTGCTGGTTTCTTTAGACGCCACGATGGCCTTTGACTCCATCGAGTGGCCATTCCTCTGGGCTGTCTTGACCAAATTCGGCTTTGGGGAAGGATTTCTTGGCTGGGTGAAGCTTCTTTACACGGGACCCATGGCTCAGGTGGTGGTTAATGGGCGGGTCTCTCGGCCCTTCGCTCTCGGTAGGGGTACGAGGCAGGGGTGCCCGTTGTCCCCTCTGCTCTTTGCTCTTGCCCTGGAGCCGCTCGCTGCTTGGCTCCGCTGGGAGCCCTCGATCAGAGGGATCCGGTGGGCCCCGGGCTTCGAGGATCGGGTCTCGTTGTATGCGGACGATATTCTCCTGTATCTCACCTCGCCGCGGCGGTCGCTTCATGTTCTCTTTGATGTTCTGACTTCCTTTGGGAGAAATTCGGGTCTAACGATCAACTGGTCTAAATCATGTGTCTATCCTATCTCCGGTGACCCTCCTCTCTTGCCGCCTCGGCTTCCGATCCAATTATCTCTGTCCGGCTTCAAATACCTGGGGATATACGTCTCGTTGAACCCGGTGGCTCGCTATGAGCAGAATCTCCTGCTTCCACTTCGGCGTTTGAGGGAGGACACGGCTCGGTGGTGTAAGCTGCCCTTGTCCCCGCTGGGTCGGGCAGCACTGTTTAAAATGCTGTCCCTTCCCAGATTCCTCTATGCACTTCAGAACTCCTTCGATGTCATTCCTGTGTCCTACTTTCGGGAGGTGGAGAGCCTGCAGAGGAGACTGGTGTGGGACGGACGGGCGCGTATCGCTCTGGCAAAGCTTACTCTCCCCTGGTACGACGGGGGCATCGCGCTTCCCGACATTCGCAGGTATTATTGGGCCTCACAGCTATCGGCCATTAACCATGCCACGTATGCGCCCGGCTTGAATCCGGCGTATGGGATGGATAAATTCCTGCTTCCCGGCGGAAACTATAACAGGGCACTTTACTCCAGATCGGCTGGACGGACCCTTACGGGCCCTACTAAGATTGCGGTACGGATCTGGAAGGCGGCCAATGTAGCCATGGGCTGGAGTGGGCGATTAACGTGTGCTACTCCTCTGTTTGCCTCCGATCGACTGGGAAGCCTCTGGACAACGAAGGGGTTTGACCGTTGGGACACGATTGGTATTAGTAGAGTGGGAGACCTATGGATTAAGGGTGCGGTTAAAACATTCGCGGCGCTCCAGAGCGAATACGAACTTACGGGAAGGGAGTTCTTTCGCTACGCCCAGGTTCGGCATGCCCTGCTCTCGGTTTTTGGAGAGGGGACCAAGATCCCGGATTCTTCGCCTCTCGAGGACCGCATACTCGATGGTCATGTCCCCGACAGTACTATCTCTTTAATTTATAAAAAACTTATCAATAATCAGGCTGACCTCTTGGTGCGCCTTCGGGAGGCGTGGACAGGGGATGGGGTGGAACTGGACGACGAGGACTGGCAGTCCGCACTGTCGTCCCCCAAGGAAGTGGCCATTCCAGCCCGTCTCCGCCTGGTCCAGCTAAAGATTCTCCACCGGGTGTATGTGACGGGTCCCCGTTTGGTCTCGATGGGATTTTCTGAAGACGGGCTCTGTAAGCGGGGATGTGGGCTCAGTGCCACCTTTCTCCATATCCTCTGGGAGTGCCGCGAGGTGGCGGAATACTGGCGCCGGGTTCATGTGGTCATGGGCCGGGTCACCGGGGTGGCGCTTCTGCCGGAGGTGCGTCGCTGTGTCCTGAATGTGTGAGAGCCCAATGATTATAACGCGGCTCAGACTCGGTGGACGGCCCTGGGGAACATGATTGCCAAGAGAGATATAGCGCAGCTCTGGGGTTCCCAGCGGCCTCCCACCGTGTCCGTATGGAAGGAGAACATGGACTGGTGCATGTTCAGGGAGAAGACTGTGTATGTGGCTCGTGGTAAACCGGGGGCATGGGGTAGAATCTGGGGGCACTGGAACGCGTATCGTGGGGGTATCTGTACTCCCCCCCTAGTGGACACCGATATTGCTTTGTCCCCCTGACCCTTGATGGTTCCTTGCGACTTTTGGAACACCCGAATATAGACGTTCCTCTCCCGTGACCCCCCCCCGACCTATCAGTACTCCTCCCTCTTGATAGCTATTTGAAGGTCTGAAGTAGAGTCCCCCGGATGTAGCCTTACCCACACTTTTTGCCCTTATGCCTCGCCTTTTGTTTTTATTTGTTATTTATGTTAATCCTATGTATCCTGCTTCCCTAGGACTATCCGGAGCCATGTACGGGGCTGGGCCCCGGGAGCCGACTATTGCCTTAACAACTGTATGATCCTTTCTGAATCTAGCGGCCGGCCCTGGTGGTTGTAGGCCCATGCTTGTAATTGATTTATTGTTCAATAAAATTAAAAAAAAAAAAAAAAAAAAAAAACTACTCCAGCACGACCCTCTACACTACACAAGAACCACTGCACTACCCTAAACACTAAAACACAACCCCCAGCACGACTCCCTACACTACCCAAACACCACTGCACTACCCTAAAACCTACATCTACCCCAGCACGACCCCCTACACTACACAAACAGCACTTCACAACCCTAAACCCTAAAACACTACTCCCAGCTTGACCCTCTACATTACCCAAACACCACTGCACTACCCTAAACACTAAAACACAACCCCCTATACTACACAAACACCATTGCACTACCCTAAACCCTAAAACACTACCCCCAGCACGACCCCCTACGCTACACAAACAACTCCGCTCTGCCCTAAAACACTACCCCAGCACGACCCCCTACACTACACAAACACCACTTCACTACCCTAAACCCTAAAACACTATTCCCAGCTCGACCCCCTACACTACCCAAACACCACTGTACTACCCTAAACCCTAAAACACTACCAGCAGCACGACCCCCTACGCTACACAAACAACTCCGCACTGCCCTAAAACACTACCCCAGCACGACCCCCTATACTACCCAAACACCACTGCACTGCCCTAAACCCTAAAACCTTACCCCCAGCACGACCCACTGCACTACTCAAACACCACTGCACTATCCTAAACGCTAAATCTACCCCCAGTACGACCCACTACACTACACAAACACCACTGCCCCACCCTAAACCATCAAACACTACCCCCAGCGTGACACCCTACACCACCCAAACACCACTGCACTACACTAAACCCTAAAACACTATCCCCAGCGTGACCCCCTACACTACACAAACACCACTGCACTATCCTAAACCCTAAATCTACCCCCAGCATGACCCCTATACATCCCAAACACCGCTGCACTACCCTAAATGCTAAAACACTACATCCAGCAAAACCCCTACACTACACAAACACCACTGCACTACCCTAAACCCTAAAACACTACCCAAGCACGACCCCCTACAGTACACAAACAGCGCAACACTACCCTAAACCCTAAAAAACTACCCCCAGCACGACCCCCTACACTACCCAAACACCACTGCACTACCCTACACCCTTAAACACTACCCCAGCATGACCCGTACACTACACAAACACCACTGCACTACCCTAAACACTACCCTCAGCACGAATCCCTATACTACCCAAACACCACTGCACTACCCTAAACCCTAAATCTACCCCAGCACATCCCCCTACATTACACAAACACCACTGCGCTACCACCAGCACGACCCATACACTACCTAAACACCTCTGCACTACCTTAAACCCTACATCTACCCCAGCACAACCCCCTACACTACCCAAACACCACTGCACTACCCTAAACCCTAAAACACGACCCCCTACACTACACAAACACCACTGTACTACCCTAAACCCTTAAACACTACCCCCAGCACAACCCCCTACACTACCCAAACATCACTGCACTAATCAAAATCCTGAAACACCACCCCTAGCACGACCCCCTACACTACCTAAACACCACTGCACTACCCTCAACCCTACATCTACCTCCTGCAGAACCCCCTACCTTACACAAACACCACTGCACTATGCTACACCGTGAAACACTACCCCAGCACGACCCCCTACACTACACAAACACCACTGCACTACCCTAAACCCTAAAACACTACCCCTAGCACGACCCCCTACACTAGCCAAACACCACTGCACTACCCTAAACCCTAAAACACTTACCCCAGCATGACCCCCTTCATCACACAAACACCACTGCACTACCCTAAAACTTGAAACACTACCCCCAGCACGACCCCCCCATATTACCAAAGCACCACTCCACTACCCTAAACCCTACATCACTTACCCCTGCACGACCCCCTACACAACACAAACACTACTGCGCTACCTTACACCCTAAAACACTACCCCAGTACGACCCCTACACTACACAAACACCACTTCACAACCCTAAACCCTAAAAACTACCCCCCGCACGACCCCCTACACTACCCAAACACCACTGCACAACCCTAAACCACAAAACACAACCCCCTACACTACACAAACACCACTGCACTACCCTAAACCCTAAATCTACCCCCAGCATGACCCCTATACTACCCAAACACCACTGCACTACCCTAAATGCTAAAACACTACATCCAGCTCAACCCCCTACACTACACAAACACCACTACACTACCCTAAACCCTAAAACACTACCCCAAGCACGACCCCCTACAGTACGCAAACAGCACAACACTTCCCTAAACCCTAAAAAACTACCCCCAGCACGACCCCCTACACTACCCAAACACCACTGCACTACCCTAAACCCTAAAACACGACCCCCTACACTACACAAACACCACTGCACTACCCTAAACCCTTAAACACTACCCCCAGCACAACCTCCTACACTACCCTAACATCACTGCACTAACCAAAATCCTAAAACTCTACCCCTAGCACAACCCCCTACACTACCTAAACACCACTGCACTACCCTAAACCCTAAGACACTACCCCCAGCACGACCCCCTACACTACTCAAACACCACTGCACTGTCCTAAACCCTAAAACCCTTCCACCAGCACGATTCTTCTACACTACCCAAACACCACTGCACTGCCCTAAAACACGAACCCCCTACACTACACAAACACCACTGCCCTATCCTAAACCCAAAAACACTACCCCAGCTTGACACCCTACACTACCCAAACACCACTGCACTACCCTAATCCCTCAAACACTACCCCCGGCAGGACCCCCTACACTACCCAAACACCACTGCACTACCCTAAACCCTAAAACACAACCCCCAGCGTGACCCTCTACACTACCCAAACACCACAGCACTACCCTATAACCTGACCCCCTACACTAGACAAACACCACTGCACTACCCTAAACCTTAAAACACTTACCCCAGCACGACCCCTTACACTACACAAACACCACTGCACTACCCTAAACCCTAAAAAAAAACACTACCCCCAGCATGACCCCCTACACTACACAAACACCACTGCACTAAACCCTAAATCTACACTCAGCACAACCCCCTACACTACACAAACACCACTTCACTACCGTAAACAATAAAACAAGACCCCCTACACTACCCAAACACCACTGCACTGCCCTAAACTTTAAAACACTTCCACCAGCACGATCCCCATACACTACACAAACACCACTGCACTACCCTACACCCTAAAACACTACCCCCAGCGTGACACCCTACACTACCCAAACACCACAGCACTACCCTAAACCCTAAAACACAACCCCCATGCGACCCCCTACTCTATACAAGCGCCACTGGACTACCCTAAACCCTAAATCTTCCCCCAGCATGACCCCCTACACTACCCAAACACCACTGCACTACCCTAAACACTAAAACACTACCCCCAGCACAACCCCCTGCAATACCAAAACACCACTGCACTGCCCTAAACCCTAAAACACTACCCCGGCACGACCCCCTACACTGCACAAACACAACTGCTCTGCCCTAAACTCTAAAACACTACCCCCAGCATGACCCCTACACTACACAAACACCACTTCACTACTCTAAACCTTAAAACACAACCACCAGCATGACCCCCTACACTACACAAACACCACTGCACTACCCTAAACCCTAAATCTACCCCCAGCATGACCCCTACACTACACAAACACCACTTCACTACTCTAAACCCTAAAACATGAAACTCTACACTACACAAACAACACTGCACTACCCTAAACACTAAAACACTACCCCCAGGACAACCCCCTACACTACCAAAACACCACTGAACTACGCTAAACCCTAAAACACAACCCCAGCACGAACCCCTATACTACACAAACACCACTGCAATACCCTAAACCCTAAAACACTACCCCAGCACTACCCCTACACTTCCCAAACACCACTGCACTACCCTAAACCCTAAAACACTACCCCCAGCACGACCCCTACACTACACAAACACCACTGCACTACCCTAAACCCTAAAACATTACCCTTAGCATGACCCCCTACATTACCTGAACACCACTGCACTACCCTAAACCCTACATATAGCCCCAGCACAACCCCCTACACTAGACAAACACCAATGCACTATGCTACACCCTAAAACACTACCCCCAGCATGACCCCCTACACTAGCCAAACACTACTGCACTACCCTAAACCCTAAAACACTACCCCCAGTTCGACCCCTACACTACACAAACATCACTGCACTACCCAAAACCCTAATACGCTACCCCCAGCAATACCCCACACTACCCAAACACCACTGCACTACCCTAAACCCTATAACACTACACCCAGAACTTCCCCGAATACTACACAAATACCACTGCACTACCCTAAACCCTACAATACTACCCCCAGCAGTACCCCCTACACTTCCCAACACCACTGCATTACCCTAAACCCTAAAACACTACTCCCAGCATGACCCCCTACACTACACAAACAACACTGCACTACCCTAAACACTAAAACAGTACCACCAGCAGAACCCCCTGCACTACCCAAACACCACTGCACAATCCTATACCCTAAAACATGACCCCCTACACTACACAAACACCACGGCACTACCCTAAACCCTAAAACACTAACCCAGCAGTACCCCCAACACTACCCAAACACATCACTACCCTAAACCCTAAAAAATTACCCCCAGCATTGCCCCCTACATTACACAAACACCACTGCACTACCCTAAACCCTAAAACACTACCTCTAGCATGACCCCCTGCACTACCCAAACACCACTGCACTAACCTAAACTCTAAAACACTACCCCCAGCACAACCCCCTACACCACACAAACACCACTGCACTACCCTAAACCCTAAAACATTACCCCTAGCACGACCCCCTATACTACCCAAACACCACTGCTCTACCCTAAACTCTAAATATACCCCTAGCACAACCCCCTACCATACACAAACACCACTGCACTACCCTAAACCCTAAAACACTACCCCCAGCACAAACCCGCATCACTACACAAACACCACTGCACTGCACTGCCCTAAACCCAAAAACACTACCCCCAGCACGACCACCTAAACCACTCAAACACCACTGCACTACCCTAAACCATAAAACACTACCCCCAGCAAGACCCCTGACAGTACACAAACAGAACAGCACTACCATACACCCTTAAAAACTACTCCAGCACAACCCTCTACACTACACAAGAACCACTGCACTACCCTAAACACTAAAACACTACCCCCAGCATGACTCCCTACACTACACAAACAACTCCGCACTGCCCTAAAACACTACCCCAGGACGACCCCCTACACTACACAAACACCACTTCACTACCCTAAACCCTAAAACACTACTCCCACCTCGACCCCCTTCACTACCCAAACACCACTGCACTTCCCTAAACCCTAAAACACTACCACCAGCATGACCCCCTACGCTACACAAACAACTCCGCACTGCACTAAAACACTACCCCAGCACGACCCCCTGCACTGCCCAAACACCACTGTACTGCCCTAAACCCTAAAACATTACCCCCAGCACGACCCACTACACTACTCAAACACCACTGCACTATCCTAAACACTAAATCTACCCCCAGTACGGCCCCCTACACTACACAAACACCACTGCACTACCCTAAACCCTAAAACACTACACCCAGTGTGACCCCCTACACTACACAAACAACACCGCTCTACCCTAAACCCTAAAACATTACCCCCAGCACGACCCACTACACTACTCAAACACCACTGCACTATCCTAAACGCTAAATCTACCCCCAGTACGACCCCCTACACTACACAAACACCACTGCACTACCCTAAACCCTAAAACACTACCACCAGCACGACCCCCTACGCTACACAAACAATTCCGCACTGCCCTAAAACACTACCCCAGCACGACCCCCTACACTACCCAATTACCACTGTACTGCCCTAAACCCTAAAACATTACCCCCAGCACGACCCACTATACTACTCAAACACCACTGCACTATCCTAAATGCTAAATCTACCCCCAGTACGACCCCCTACACTACACAAACACCACTGCACTACCCTAAACCCTAAAACACTACACCCAGCGTGACCCCCTACACTACACAAACAACTCTGCTCTACCCTAAACCATAAAACACTACCGCCAGCATGACCCCCTACACTACACAAGCACCACTGCACTATCCTAAACCCTAAATCTACCCCCAGCATGACCCCTATACTACCCAAACACCACTGCACTACCCTAAATGCTAAAACACTACATCCAGCACAACCCCCTACACTACACAAACACCACTGCACTACCCTAAACCCTAAAACACTACCCCAAGCACGACCCCCTACAGTACACAAACAGCACAACACTACCCTAAACCCTAAACAACTACCCCCAGCACGACCCCCTACTCTACCCAAACACCACTGTACTACCCTACACCCTTAAACACTACCCCAGCATGACCCCCTACACTACACAAGCACCACTGCACTACCCTAAACACTACCCTCAGCACGAATCCCTATACTACCCAAACACCACTGCACTACCTTAAACCATAAATCTACCCCCAGCACTTCCCCCTACATTGCACAAACACCACTGCACTACCCTAAACCCTAAAACCTAAAACACTACCCCCTGCACGACCCCCTACA
The DNA here is from genome assembly GCF_964204655.1 of Triturus cristatus. NCBI lineage: Eukaryota > Metazoa > Chordata > Amphibia > Caudata > Salamandridae > Triturus > Triturus cristatus. Next base: position 733,172,356 of record NC_140579.1, on the reverse strand, counting down.
CTACACAAACATCACTGCGCTACACTAAACCCTAAAACACTACCCCCAGTACGACCCCGACACTACACAAACACCACTGCACTACCCTAAACCCTAAAACATTACCCCTAGCTAGACCCCATACACTACCTAAACACCACTGCACTACCTTAAACCCTACATCTACCCCAGCACAACCCCCTACACTAGCCAAACACCACTGCACTACCCTAAACCCTTAAACACTACCCCCAGCACAACCCCCTACACTACCCAAACACCACTGCACTACCCTAATCCCTAAAACACTACCCCCGGCAGGACCCCCTACACTACCCAAACACCACTGCACTACCCTAAACCCTAAAACACAACCCCCAGCATGACCCTCTACACTACCCAAACACCACAGCACTACCCTATAACCTGACCCCCTACACTAGACAAACACCACTGCACTACCCTAAACCTTAAAACACTTACCCCAGCACGACCCCTTACACTACACAAACACCTCTGCACTACCCTAAACCCTAAAACATTACCCCTAGCACGACCCCATACACTACCTAAACACCACTGCACTACTTTAAACCCTACATCTACCCCAGCACAACCCCCTACACTACCCAAACACCACTGCACTACCCTAAACCCTAAAACACTACCCCCTACACTACACAAACACCACTGCACTACCCTAAACCCTTAAACACTACCCCCAGTACAACCTCCTACACTACCCTAACATCACTGCACTAACCAAAATCCTAAAACTCTACCCCTAGCACAACCCCCTACACTACCTAAACACCACTGCACTACCCTCAACCCTAAATCTACCCCCAGCACATCCCCCTACATTACACAAACACCACTGCACTACCCTAAACCCTAAAACACTACCCCCTGCACGACCCCCTACACTACACAAACACCACTGCACTACCCTAAACCCTAAGACACTACCCCCAGCACGACCCCCTACACTACTCAAACACCACTGCACTGTCCTAAACCCTAAAACCCTTCCACCAGCACGATTCTCCTACACTACCCAAACACCACTGCACTGCCCTAAAACACGAACCCCCTACACTACACAAACACCACTGCCCTATCCTAAACCCAAAAACACTACACCAGCTTGACACCCTACACTACCCAAACACCACTGCACTACCCTAATCCCTAAAACACTACCCCCGGCAGGACCCCCTACACTACCCAAACACCACTGCACTACCCTAAACCCTAAAACACAACCCCCAGCGTGACCCTCTACACTACCCAAACACCACAGCACTACCCTATAACCTGACCCCCTACACTAGACAAACACCACTGCACTACCCTAAACCTTAAAACACTTACCCCAGCACGACCCCTTACACTACACAAACACCACTGCACTACCCTAAACCCTAAAAAAACACTCCCCCAGCATGACCCCCTACACTACACAAACACCACTGCACTAAACCCTAAATCTACACTCAGCACAACCCCCTACACTACACAAACACAACTTCACTACCGTAAACCCTAAAACAAGACCCCCTACACTACCCAAACACCACTGCACTGCCCTAAACTTTAAAACACTTCCACAGCACGATCCCCATACACTACACAAACACCACTGCACTACCCTACACCCTAAAACACTACCCCCAGCGTGACACGCTACACTACCCAAACACCACAGCACTACCCTAAACCCTAAAACACAACCCCCATGCGACCCCCTACTCTACACAAGCGCCACTGGACTACCCTAAACCCTAAATCTTCCCCCAGCATGACCCCCTACACTACCCAAACACCACTGCACTACCCTAAACACTAAAACACAACCCCCTATACTACACAAACACCATTGCACTACCCTAAACCCTAAAACACTACCCCCAGCACGACCCCCTACGCTACACAAACAACTCCGCTCTGCCCTAAAACACTACCCCAGCACGACCCCCTACACTACACAAACACCACTTCACTACCCTAAACCCTAAAACACTATTCCCAGCTCGACCCCCTACACTACCCAAACACCACTGTACTACCCTAAACCCTAAAACACTACCAGCAGCACGACCCCCTACGCTACACAAACAACTCCGCACTGCCCTAAAACACTACCCCAGCACGACCCCCTATACTACCCAAACACCACTGCACTGCCCTAAACCCTAAAACCTTACCCCCAGCACGACCCACTGCACTACTCAAACACCACTGCACTATCCTAAACGCTAAATCTACCCCCAGTACGACCCCCTACACTACACAAACACCACTGCACTACCCTAAACCCTAAACCACTACACCCAGCGTGACCCCCTACACTACACAAACAACACAGCTCTACCCTAAACCATAAAACACTACCCCCAGCGTGACACCCTACACCACCCAAACACCACTGCACTACCCTAAACCCTAAAACACTATCCCCAGCGTGACCCCCTACACTACACAAACACCACTGCACTATCCTAAACCCTAAATCTACCCCCAGCATGACCCCTATACATCCCAAACACCGCTGCACTACCCTAAATGCTAAAACACTACATCCAGCACAACCCCTACACTACACAAACACCACTGCACTACCCTAAACCCTAAAACACTACCCCAAGCACGACCCCCTACAGTACACAAACAGCGCAACACTACCCTAAACCCTAAAAAACTACCCCCAGCACGACCCCCTACACTACCCAAACACCACTGCACTACCCTACACCCTTAAACACTACCCCAGCATGACCCGTACACTACACAAACACCACTGCACCACCCTAAACACTACCCTCAGCACGAATCCCTATACTACCCAAACACCACTGCACTACCCTAAACCCTAAATCTACCCCAGCACATCCCCCTACATTACACAAACACCACTGCGCTACCTTAAACCCTAAAACACTACCCCCAGCACGACCCCTACACTACACAAACACCACTGCACTACCCTAAATCCTAAAACATTACCCCTAGCACGACCCCATACACTACCTAAACACCTCTGCACTACCTTAAACCCTACATCTACCCCAGCACAACCCCCTACACTACCCAAACACCACTGCACTACCCTAAACCCTAAAACACGACCCCCTACACTACACAAACACCACTGTACTACCCTAAACCCTTAAACACTACCCCCGGCAGGACCCCCTACACTACCCAAACACCACTGCACTACCCTAAACCCTAAAACACAACCCCCAGCGTGACCCTCTACACTACCCAAACACCACAGCACTACCCTATAACCTGACCCCCTACACTAGACAAACACCACTGCACTACCCTAAACCTTAAAACACTTACCCCAGCACGACCCCTTACACTACACAAACACCACTGCACTACCCTAAACCCTAAAAAAACACTCCCCCAGCATGACCCCCTACACTACACAAACACCACTGCACTAAACCCTAAATCTACACTCAGCACAACCCCCTACACTACACAAACACCACTTCACTACCGTAAACCCTAAAACAAGACCCCCTACACTACCCAAACACCACTGCACTGCCCTAAACTTTAAAACACTTCCACCAGCACGATCACCATACACTACACAAACACCACTGCACTACCCTACACCCTAAAACACTACCCCCAGCGTGACACGCTACACTACCCAAACACCACAGCACTACCCTAAACCCTAAAACACAACCCCCATGCGACCCCCTACTCTACACAAGCGCCACTGGACTACCCTAAACCCTAAATCTTCCCCCAGCATGACCCCCTACACTACCCAAACACCACTGCACTACCCTAAACACTAAAACACAACCCCCTATACTACACAAACACCATTGCACTACCCTAAACCCTAAAACACTACCCCCAGCACGACCCCCTACGCTACACAAACAACTCCGCTCTGCCCTAAAACACTACCCCAGCACGACCCCCTACACTACACAAACACCACTTCACTACCCTAAACCCTAAAACACTATTCCCAGCTCGACCCCCTACACTACCCAAACACCACTGGACTACCCTAAACCCTAAAACACTACCAGCAGCACGACCCCCTACGCTACACAAACAACTCCGCACTGCCCTAAAACACTACCCCAGCACGACCCCCTATACTACCCAAACACCACTGCACTGCCCTAAACCCTAAAACCTTACCCCAGCACGACCCACTGCACTACTCAAACACCACTGCACTATCCTAAACGCTAAATCTACCCCCAGTACGACCCCCTACACTACACAAACACCACTGCACTACCCTAAACCCTAAACCACTACACCCAGCGTGACCCCCTACACTACACAAACAACACAGCTCTACCCTAAACCATAAAACACTACCCCCAGCACGACCCCCTACACTACCCAAACACCACTGCACTACCCTACACCCTTAAACACTACCCCAGCATGACCCGTACACTACACAAACACCACTGCACCACCCTAAACACTACCCTCAGCACGAATCCCTATACTACCCAAACACCACTGCACTACCCTAAACCCTAAATCTACCCCAGCACATCCCCCTACATTACACAAACACCACTGCGCTACCTTAAACCCTAAAACACTACCACCAGCACGACCCCTACACTACACAAACACCCCTGCACTACCCTAAATCCTAAAACATTACCCCTAGCACGACCCCATACACTACCTAAACACCTCTGCACTACCTTAAACCCTACATCTACCCCAGCACAACCCCCTACACTACCCAAACACCACTGCACTACCCTAAACCCTAAAACACGACCCCCTACACTACACAAACACCACTGTACTACCCTAAACCCTTAAACACTACCCCCGGCAGGACCCCCTACACTACCCAAACACCACTGCACTACCCTAAACCCTAAAACACAACCCCCAGCGTGACCCTCTACACTACCCAAACACCACAGCACTACCCTATAACCTGACCCCCTACACTAGACAAACACCACTGCACTACCCTAAACCTTAAAACACTTACCCCAGCACGACCCCTTACACTACACAAACACCACTGCACTACCCTAAACCCTAAAAAAACACTCCCCCAGCATGACCCCCTACACTACACAAACACCACTGCACTAAACCCTAAATCTACACTCAGCACAACCCCCTACACTACACAAACACCACTTCACTACCGTAAACCCTAAAACAAGACCCCCTACACTACCCAAACACCACTGCACTGCCCTAAACTTTAAAACACTTCCACCAGCACGATCCCCATACACTACACAAACACCACTGCACTACCCTACACCCTAAAACACTACCCCCAGCGTGACACGCTACACTACCCAAACACCACAGCACTACCCTAAACCCTAAAACACAACCCCCATGCGACCCCCTACTCTACACAAGCGCCACTGGACTACCCTAAACCCTAAATCTTCCCCCAGCATGACCCCCTACACTACCCAAACACCACTGCACTACCCTAAACACTAAAACACAACCCCCTATACTACACAAACACCATTACACTACCCTAAACCCTAAAGCACTACCCCCAGCACGACCCCCTACGCTACACAAACAACTCCGCTCTGCCCTAAAACACTACCCCAGCACGACCCCCTACACTACACAAACACCACTTCACTACCCTAAACCCTAAAACACTATTCCCAGCTCGACCCCCTACACTACCCAAACACCACTGGACTACCCTAAACCCTAAAACACTACCAGCAGCACGACCCCCTACGCTACACAAACAACTCCGCACTGCCCTAAAACACTACCCCAGCACGACCCCCTATACTACCCAAACACCACTGCACTGCCCTAAACCCTAAAACCTTACCCCAGCACGACCCACTGCACTACTCAAACACCACTGCACTATCCTAAACGCTAAATCTACCCCCAGTACGACCCCCTACACTACACAAACACCACTGCACTACCCTAAACCCTAAACCACTACACCCAGCGTGACCCCCTACACTACACAAACAACACAGCTCTACCCTAAACCATAAAACACTACCCCCAGCGTGACACCCTACACCACCCAAACACCACTGCACTACCCTAAACCCTAAAACACTATCCCCAGCGTGACCCCCTACACTACACAAACACCACTGCACTATCCTAAACCCTAAATCTACCCCCAGCATGACCCCTATACATCCCAAACACCGCTGCACTACCCTAAATGCTAAAACACTACATCCAGCACAACCCCTACACTACACAAACACCACTGCACTACCCTAAACCCTAAAACACTACCCCAAGCACGACCCCCTACAGTACACAAACAGCGCAACACTACCCTAAACCCTAAAAAACTACCCCCAGCACGACCCCCTACACTACACAAACAATTCCGCACTGCCCTAAAACACTACCCCAGCACGACCCCCTACACTACCCAATTACCACTGTACTGCCCTAAACCCTAAAACATTACCCCCAGCACGACCCACTACACTACTCAAACACCACTGCACTATCCTAAATGCTAAATCTACCCCCAGTACGACCCCCTACACTACACAAACACCACTGCACTACCCTAAACCCTAAAACACTACACCCAGCGTGACCCCCTACACTACACAAACAACTCTGCTCTACCCTAAACCATAAAACACTACCGCCAGCATGACCCCCTACACTACACAAGCACCACTGCACTATCCTAAACCCTAAATCTACCCCCAGCATGACCCCTATACTACCCAAACACCACTGCACTACCCTAAATGCTAAAACACTACATCCAGCACAACTCCCTACACTACACAAACACCACTGCACTACCCTAAACCCTAAAACACTACCCCAAGCACGACCCCCTACAGTACACAAACAGCACAACACTACCCTAAACCCTAAAAAACTACCCCCAGCACGACCCCCTACTCTACCCAAACACCACTGTACTACCCTACACCCTTAAACACTACCCCAGCATGACCCCCTACACTACACAAGCACCACTGCACTACCCTAAACACTACCCTCAGCACGAATCCCTATACTACCCAAACACCACTGCACTACCTTAAACCATAAATCTACCCCCAGCACTTCCCCCTACATTGCACAAACACCACTGCACTACCCTAAACCCTAAAACACTACCCCCTGCACGACCCCCTATACTACACAAACATCACTGCGCTACACTAAACCCTAAAACACTACCCCCCGTACGACCCCCGACACTACACAAACACCACTGCACTACCCTAAACCCTAAAACATTACCCCTAGCTAGACCCCATACACTACCTAAACACCACTGCACTACCTTAAACCCTACATCTACCCCAGCACAACCCCCTACACTAGCCAAACACCACTGCACTACCCTAAACCCTTAAACACTACCCCCAGCACAACCCCCTACACTACCCAAACACCACTGCACTACCCTAATCCCTAAAACACTACCCCCGGCAGGACCCCCTACACTACCCAAACACCACTGCACTACCCTAAACCCTAAAACACAACCCCCAGCATGACCCTCTACACTACCCAAACACCACAGCACTACCCTATAACCTGACCCCCTACACTAGACAAACACCACTGCACTACCCTAAACCTTAAAACACTTACCCCAGCACGACTTCTTACACTACACAAACACCTCTGCACTACCCTAAACCCTAAAACATTACCCCTAGCATGACCCCATACACTACCTAAACACCACTGCACTACTTTAAACCCTACATCTACCCCAGCACAACCCCCTACACTACCCAAACACCACTGCACTACCCTAAACCCTAAAACACGACCCCCTACACTACACAAACACCACTGCACTACCCTAAACCCTTAAACACTACCCCCAGTACAACCTCCTACACTACCCTAACATCACTGCACTAACCAAAATCCTAAAACTCTACCCCTAGCACAACCCCCTACACTACCTAAACACCACTGCACTACCCTCAACCCTAAATCTACCCCCAGCACATCCCCCTACATTACACAAACACCACTGCACTACCCTAAACCCTAAAACACTACCCCCTGCACGACCCCCTACACTACACAAACACCACTGCACTACCCTAAACCCTAAGACACTACCCCCAGCACGACCCCCTACACTACTCAAACACCACTGCACTGTCCTAAACCCTAAAACCCTTCCACCAGCACGATTCTCCTACACTACCCAAACACCACTGCACTGCCCTAAAACACGAACCCCCTACACTACACAAACACCACTGCCCTATCCTAAACCCAAAAACACTACCCCAGCTTGACACCCTACACTACCCAAACACCACTGCACTACCCTAATCCCTAAAACACTACCCCCGGCAGGACCCCCTACACTACCCAAACACCACTGCACTACCCTAAACCCTAAAACACAACCCCCAGCGTGACCCTCTACACTACCCAAACACCACAGCACTACCCTATAACCTGACCCCCTACACTAGACAAACACCACTGCACTACCCTAAACCTTAAAACACTTACCCCAGCACGACCCCTTACACTACACAAACACCACTGCACTACCCTAAACCCTAAAAAAAACACTCCCCCAGCATGACCCAATACACTACACAAACACCACTGCACTAAACCCTAAATCTACACTCAGCACAACCCCCTACACTACACAAACACCACTTCACTACCGTAAACCCTAAAACAAGACCCCCTACACTACCCAAACACCACTGCACTGCCCTAAACTTTAAAACACTTCCACAGCACGATCCCCATACACTACACAAACACCACTGCACTACCCTACACCCTAAAACACTACCCCCAGCGTGACACGCTACACTACCCAAACACCACAGCACTACCCTAAACCCTAAAACACAACCCCCATGTGTAGGAGAGTAGGGTCTGCTATCCTATGGTCACCCCAAATTTTTGCTTTTTGCTTCACTGGTTTTTGACATATTGAGGCTGTGGGCCTGCCAATCAGACCCCCAGCCTGCTGTTCTCTCTACTAAATTAAAACTATGCACCCTAGGTGCATAACCAATTGGAAGTGGATCACCCTGTCAGCCCCTGTACCAGTGTACACTAGGTACCCAGGGCATTGGTGTACCCAAGGCCTGCCAGGGGCTGCAGCATGTATTATGCCACCCCAGGCTTGGCCTAACAATCTGACACAACTGGCTGATCACTCAGCTGGGGTAAGTTGGTGTAATCACCTCTTACTTAGGTGTAGTATACCTATACCTAACCTTAAATGGGACACCTGGTAACCTATAAGTCACTCCTATGGCAGGCCTTAACAATCCTGAAGGCAGAGTGCTTGGTTCCATGTGAGATGGTGCTCTGGCATGAGCTGAGCCTGTCTGCAGTGGTCGGAACAACTTCCTTCTACTGTTTCCAGATATCGTCATACCATATACTCTTAAGTGCATTATGAACCTCGCGGTTAAATGCTATCTTTGGTTTGGCTTTATCAAAACATGTCGAGTAAGGTGTCATACGAATTGGAATACTAACCCCTCGCCAATTCTGGCGACGGGGTTAGCATTCCACCCTTCTAGAGGGACACGACATGTACAGTGCCTGAAACCCGGGTAAAATCAGACATAGCCTCAGCTCCACAAAATGGATGCTGCCACCACAGACACAAGTCTGCCCTCCTGCTGCTGGGAGTCCTTCCAGCTTGGGAGGTGTGGACAAAGGGTTTCCTGCCAGGGGAGGTGCGTGCACCACCCCAGACAGGATTTTGTGTATTGGTCAGGTAGGGCTTGAAAGAAACCAGACATGCCTGTGGCTCACAAGGAGCCTCGGTGCATATGCCAGTTCAAACCGGTCCTGGGGCACACCAGTCCCGGGCCTGGGGCGAGCTGGACAAAGGATTGGGGGTGTAACCACCCCCCTTCCTGGTCCCACCCATAGGGAGGGACCTAGCAGGTAGTCCGGCCCCTAGAATCCGCTTAAAGGTAGGAGCTGTGTCCTAAGACTTCAGACATCCTGGAATCAACTTGAAACTAAGAAGAAGACGGGAACTTCGACATTCTGCTGCACAGAAGACTGAAGAAAATCTCCCCTGTGGTCAGGGAGTGACCACCTTGCTAACGCAAGCACCATCCAGCGAATCACCGTCTGCTTTGCCGCCGCCTCCCGCCGGAGCCCGAGCCCAGAGACTGACAAGACCTGGACCTCCAGACCTCTCACCGCCCGATCCACAGTCCCTGAAAAGAGGAGACCCGTGGAGGCACCGAGACACGTGGAGCCAGCCATCTTGGAACGACTACGACAAGCTGACCAGTGCAACAACCGAGGCTCCCTCCAAGTTGTGCTTTGGGTCCTGAGAAGCCCAACCCTCGAGCAGCATCTGCACCAAAGGTGAGCCCTCCAGCATCTCCACGATCTGCGTGGGGCCCTTCTGCATTTTGCCACTCGACGCGCCTAACCGGTTGCTGGCCCGCTGGCTAGTGGCCATCTTGGCGACGAAATCTACGACAAACACCGCTGGTCTGGTTGCTCCAGACTGGCCCTTGCTCCCCTCCAAAGGAGCAGTTCCTCTGACCTTGCTGGCCAGAACCATCAGCTTAAACTCCTTGCCTACAACAATTGCTTTTGCCAAGGCTTGTTTGCTTCGATCAAGTCGCCGACACCGCCGACAGCGAGAGCCTGCGTGGGACAGCTCGTGACTCGACTGCTGGACGTCGTCGACCTTCAGGGACCACGTGGCTGCAGAGTCAAGCTACACCTTCCTTCCTGTTTGCACCCGACATTGCCTGGTACCCACCTGGTGCCACGCTGGTCACTGGCTAGTGACTGTGAACACTGTCCCCTCTGCTTACAGGTCTTCAACATCTCCGATCCACTCTTGGATCCACTGCATCTCTTCCCGACCGACCGCCTGCAGCACTTTTGTCTACAGGCCCCACGGAACAGATAGAAGAAACCCGACGCACTTCGAGGCCTATGCACCCGCTTCCTGTGGGTGAGGTAAAGCTGGCACTCCGGTGCCCAAGTGTAGTAATACATCTCTAGTGCCTGTGTTCCAAATCTTAAGTTCCTAGGTCATCCGGAAGATTCCTTTTGCAGTAACTTTGTACTTTTTACGCACCCATTGAAACCTATGGGAGCACGCGTGTGACTATTTGCTCTGCACACGCCACCCGTGGACCTCCTGGTCACTAACTGACGTTAGCTCCTTGTAGGCCCAGCGATTCTAGAGGCCTTAGGCCTTTTCCCTTTTCTGTTCGTGGTACTTATACCACTATTTTAGTATATGGTTTGAGTGGCCACCAGGGCCTATCCATATAAAGTGCAACTTCTGTGTATTCTGTGATAATCTTGTTTGACGATTTGTGCTCCTGTGCTCATAAAGAGACTAGGGGTTACTTTGAGAAATAAATACATGTATATTTTGAATATATATCTGTGTGGTGTCCTTTCATTGGTATAAAAGGGGGTTACTATTGGTAAAACAGCTTGCTTAACACGCATCACGAGTTTAGCCTCAAAGACTGCTTAGCCTACGCTACCACTAGGGCAGCTAGTCCGAAAAGGTTGACTTACAACCACACCATAAGGGTTGCTTGGCATGGTACAAGGTGGTCACTAGAACTAGTGAACAGCATATACCAGGCCAACTTCTCACATTGGTGAGCAGCGGTTGGATTTGAGCTTGCTGTGTTTTACCATTGTAATCTCTTGGTTACCAATTGAAAGATCACATAGGTACCTGTAGGTACATATAAAACAAGATTAGATATACATAAGTTCTACTGAACTTAGTTGTTGTAGAGCAAAGGGAGTAGCACACCCTGACTACAACTACTAGATAGGTTTAGTAGGTAAACCCAAGTGTAGGTAGATTGCAACACATCCACCCACACTTAAGAGCAATGGCCGGGGCAGAGGGGTCCACTGTACCCATCTCTGTTGAGAGTGACCCCCAGAGGGCACCATCCAGCTTTGCTACCCTTAATCAGAATGAGCTCAGGCATTTGGCAACTCTTAGAGGCCTTAAACAGCCCAAGAACCCAAACTCTGCTGAGCTCAGAGAGCTCTTACAGAATGATGAGAATCAGAGAGCACTCAAGAAAGCTTCCCAGTTAGCCCCCTTAGGGACAGGAACAGGAGGCCCCCCTTCTAAAGATGCCACTGAAGTACCCCTTCCCAATAGTCACCCCTTAGATGGGATGCCTACCACAGAGGATGAGAGTGAAAAGGATACTGACAGTAGTGAGGATGAAGGGAGAACTAGCCCAGTGCCAAGTGTTATACTTGGCCCAGCTAAACCAAGGCTATTGGGGACTGACAGTGGGTTCAACCCACTGGATCTCCCCAGTGGACTTAACACAGGGCTGGGAAGGCAAAGGAATCGCTCAGGTGACTCCAATGCTTCCCATGGCTCTAGAGGCTCTCAAGGTCACTCCAGGAGAAGGATGACCACCCCTCAGAGGAGGGAACATGAGGCCAAGATGCAAGAGGCCCAGCTGAGGATCAGGAAGCAGGAGCTAGAAGTAGCCCTGATGGAAGAGAAACTCAGCAAGGCTAGACAGCATAAAGAGAGTGGGTCTATACCCACTGGTGGCAGCATTGTCCCTAAGGACAAAGATAGGGTTTTCGACAATAGAAACCTGTCTAAGGTTGTGCCCCCCTACAAAAGTGGGGATGACATCCACAAGTGGATAACTGCTCTTGAGAGAGCCTGCAAAGTACAGCAGGTTCCTGAAGATCAGTGGGCAGCAATCCTCTGGCTCTCCTTTGAGGGAAGAGGCAGAGACAGACTCCTCACTGTTAGAGAAGAGGATGTCAGAAACTACAGAGTCCTGAAGAGTGTTCTAGTAGATGGGTTAGGCTTAACCACTGAACAGTACAGGTTAATGTTCAGAGACACCCAAAAGACACAGACTCAGGACTGGTCTGAATACATTGAATGTGCCACTAAGGCTTTGGAGGGTTGGTTGCTGGGAAGTAAGGTATCTGATTTTACAGGATTGTATAATTTGATGATGAGAGAACAGATTTTAAATAACTGTCAAAACCAGCAACTGCATCAACACTTGGTTGACTCTGATCTGACCTCTCCCCAAGAATTGGGAAAGAAGGCAGACAAATGGGTCAGAACCAGGGTTAAGCAAAAGAACCAGAACCAGGGCCAAGGGGGTGATCAGAAGAAAACAGACCAAAAGGGTGGAGATCAGAAACCTAAAGACCAGAAGTCTTCAACAGGGCCCCAAACTACTGCTAAGGAGGGTGGGTCCCAACAGTCCAAGAAGAAGAAAGAAGGTCAGAAGAAACCCTGGTGCAATCATTGTAAAAATACAACTCACTGGACTAGTGATTGCAAAAAGGGTGGAGCCCCCAACACTGTTGCCCCTAAGGCACCTGCTCCCAGTACTACTGTTAGCAGTGTTGGTCCCCAGACAAAGGGTGTAGTGGGAATCACTATGGGAACTGAAGGAGATTCTGACTTAGACAGAACCCTTACACAGGCAGTCTTGATCTGTGATGGGGACATTGATTTGTCCCTGACTGTGAGCCCCAGTAACCTGGGCAAGTACAGACAGACTCCTTTAATTAATGACAAAGTGGCTCAAGCCTACAGGGACACATGTGCCAGTGTCACTATGGTGACACCAGGCTTTGTGGACCCTGGACAGTACATACCAGGTGAGAACTACCTGGTGACCAATGCCAGCAATGCCACTACTTCACACAGTGTGGCAGTTGTTAACTTCTCATGGGGAGGGGTAACTGGCCTCAAAAGGGTTGTGGTTAGTGCAGACCTCCCAGTAGAATGTTTGTTGGGCAATGACCTAGAGAGTTCTCTATGGTCAGAAGTGGAGTACAGGACTCATGCAGAGATGTTAGGTATATCATCACATGTCCTTGCTGTGACCAGGTCACAGGCCAAAAAGTGCCTCACTGAACCACAGGTCTTGGATCCTGGAACAATGGACCAAGCACCTACCAAGAAGAAGAACAGGAGGGTCAAGGCTGTGCCTTCCCCCCTGCCTCAGAGTGATGATCAGCCTTCCCAGGAAGCTGATCTAGAGGACCCTGAAGGAACTGTCCCTGAAGAGCTTGAACCTGATCAGGTTGAGTTTCTGGGGACAGGGGGACCTTCAAGGGCTGACTTGAGGCAGGCTCAGTTATCCTGTCCCTCTCTTGAACCCCTCAGACAGCTGGCTGCTGCTGAGGCTGCTGGGAATGCTCAAGGTACCCATAAAGTGTATTGGGATGAAGGGCTCCTTTATTCAGAGGCTAGAGACCCCAAGCCTGGTGCAACCAGGAGGTTGGTCATACCTCTGCAATTTAGGGGCTTCCTTCTTACCTTGGCCCATGACATTCCTTCAGCAGGACACCTAGGCCAGAATAAGACCTGGGACAGACTTGTCCCTCACTTTCACTGGCCTCATATGAATGAAGATACAAAGGAGTTTTGTCGCTCCTGTGTTACCTGCCAAGCCAGTGGCAAATCAGGTGGCACAACAAAGGCCCCCCTGATACCACTACCTGTGGTGGGGGTCCCCTTTGAAAGAGTGGGAATAGACATAGTGGGTCCCATGGATCCTCCCACTGCATCTGGGCACAGATTTATACTGGTGGTAGTGGATCATGCCACCAGGTATCCAGAGGCAATTCCCCTTAGGACCACTACAGCTCCTGTTGTGGCCAGGGCCCTGCTGGGAGTATTCTCCAGAGTGGGGTTTCCTAAGGAGGTAGTATCTGACAGAGGTACCAACTTTATGTCAGGATACTTGACAGCTATGTGGAAGGAATGTGGTGTCAACTACAAGTTCACCACCCCTTATCACCCACAATGCAATGGGCTTGTTGAGAGATTCAACAAGACCCTAAAGGGTATGATCAAAGGATTACCTGAAAAGCTCAGGCGAAGATGGGATATCCTTCTACCCTGCCTTCTGTTTGCTTACAGAGAGGTCCCACAAAAAGGAGTTGGCTACAGCCCCTTTGAATTGTTGTTTGGGCACCCTGTGAGAGGCCCACTGTGTTTGGTGAAGGAAGGATGGGAGTTACCTCTCAAAAAGCCTAAGCTAGACATAGTGGACTATGTACTTGGTCTCCGCTCCAGGATGGCTGAGTATATGGAGAAGGCATCTAAAAACCTTGAGGCAAGCCAGGCCTTACAGAAAGCTTGGCATGACCAAAAGGCTGTCTTGGTTGAGTATCAGCCAGGACAGAAGGTATGGGTGTTGGAGCCAGTGGCCCCAGCAGCACTCCAAGACAAATGGTCTGGACCCCATACAATCCTGGAAAAGAAGGGAGAGGTCACCTACTTGGTGGACCTAGGAACTCCCAGGAGTCCCCACAGGGTACTCCATGTTAACAGGCTTAAAGCATATGTTGACAGGGCAGACATGGGCTTGCTCATGGCTACAGATGAGGGACAGGAGGAAGAGAGTGACCCTCTCCCAGACCTGTTGTCTCAGAACCCTGAAGATGGCTCAGTTGAAGGAGTGACCCTTGGAGGCAACCTCACTGCCCATCAGCAGACTGAATGTAGACAGGTTCTACAATCATTTTCACATATGTTTTCCTTGATACCTAGTCAAACTGACTGGTGTACCCATGTTGTGGACACTGGTGACAGTCTGCCTGTAAAGAACAAACTTTACAGACAACCTGACCACGTCAGGGACTGTATAAAGGCTGAGGTACATAAAATGCTGGAATTAGGTGTCATTGAACCATCAGAGAGCCCCTGGGCTAGCCCAGTGGTTCTGGTCCCCAAACCTCACACCAAAGATGGCAAGAGAGAGATGAGGTTCTGTGTGGACTACAGAGGACTCAATGCTGTCACCAGGACAGATGCACACCCTATTCCAAGGGCAGATGAGCTCATAGACAAACTAGCTTCTGCAAAGTTTTTGAGCACATTTGACTTGACAGCTGGCTATTGGCAAATCAGGTTAGCTGAGGAGTCTAAGGCCAAAACAGCATTCTCAACCCCAGGTGGGCATTATCAGTTTGTGGTGATGCCCTTTGGTCTGAAGAATGCACCTGCCACCTTCCAAAGGCTGGTGAACCAAGTCCTTACTGGGTTGGATGACTTTTGCGCAGCATATCTTGATGACATTGCTGTCTTTAGTTCCACCTGGGAGGATCACCTGATCCACCTGAAGAAGGCTCTTGAGGCTCTGCAAAGGGCAGGCCTCACTATCAAGGCTACTAAGTGCCAGATAGGGCAGAGTAAGGTTGTGTATTTGGGCCACCTTGTAGGTGGGGGCCAAGTTCAACCACTGGAGAGTAAGATACAGTCCATCAAGGATTGGTCCCCTCCAACCACCCAGACTCAAGTTCGAGCTTTCTTGGGCTTGACTGGGTATTACAGGAAGTTTGTTAAGAACTATGGGTCCATTGTGACTCCTCTTAATGATCTGACATCCAAGAAGATGCCCAAAAAGGTTCAGTGGACAGTAAGCTGTCAAAAGGCATTTGATGACCTGAAGGAGGCCATGTGCTCTGCACCTATCCTGAAAAGTCCTGACTACTCCAACGAGTTTATTGTCCAAACAGATGCTTCTGAGTTGGGTGTGGGAGCTGTGCTGTCACAACTTAATGTAGATGGTCAAGACCAACCCATTGCTTTTATTAGCAGAAGGTTGACCCCCAGAGAGAAGAATTGGTCAGCTATTGAGAGGGAGGCCTTTGCTGTGGTGTGGGCCCTGAAGAAGCTGAGGCCATACTTGTTTGGCACTCACTTCAAGATTCAGACCGACCATAAGCCCCTCTTGTGGCTAAATCAGATGAAGGGTGAAAACCCCAAACTGCTTAGGTGGTCCATTTCCCTACAGGGGATGGACTTTACAGTGGAGCACCGGCCAGGTACTGACCATGGGAATGCAGATGGTCTCTCCAGGTACTTCCACTTAGGACATGAAGACGAGACTGGTCAAGGCTAGTTTAATGTCCCAGCGTTTGGGGGGGGGTTGTGTAGGAGAGTAGGGTCTGCTATCCTATGGTCACCCCAAATTTTTGCTTTTTGCTTCACTGGTTTTTGACATATTGAGGCTGTGGGCCTGCCAATCAGACCCCCAGCCTGCTGTTCTCTCTACTAAATTAAAACTATGCACCCTAGGTGCATAACCAATTGGAAGTGGATCACCCTGTCAGCCCCTGTACCAGTGTACACTAGGTACCCAGGGCATTGGTGTACCCAAGGCCTGCCAGGGGCTGCAGCATGTATTATGCCACCCCAGGCTTGGCCTAACAATCTGACACAACTGGCTGATCACTCAGCTGGGGTAAGTTGGTGTAATCACCTCTTACTTAGGTGTAGTATACCTATACCTAACCTTAAATGGGACACCTGGTAACCTATAAGTCACTCCTATGGCAGGCCTTAACAATCCTGAAGGCAGAGTGCTTGGTTCCATGTGAGATGGTGCTCTGGCATGAGCTGAGCCTGTCTGCAGTGGTCGGAACAACTTCCTTCTACTGTTTCCAGATATCGTCATACCATATACTCTTAAGTGCATTATGAACCTCGCGGTTAAATGCTATCTTTGGTTTGGCTTTATCAAAACATGTCGAGTAAGGTGTCATACGAATTGGAATACTAACCCCTCGCCAATTCTGGCGACGGGGTTAGCATTCCACCCTTCTAGAGGGACACGACATGTACAGTGCCTGAAACCCGGGTAAAATCAGACATAGCCTCAGCTCCACAAAATGGATGCTGCCACCACAGACACAAGTCTGCCCTCCTGCTGCTGGGAGTCCTTCCAGCTTGGGAGGTGTGGACAAAGGGTTTCCTGCCAGGGGAGGTGCGTGCACCACCCCAGACAGGATTTTGTGTATTGGTCAGGTAGGGCTTGAAAGAAACCAGACATGCCTGTGGCTCACAAGGAGCCTCGGTGCATATGCCAGTTCAAACCGGTCCTGGGGCACACCAGTCCCGGGCCTGGGGCGAGCTGGACAAAGGATTGGGGGTGTAACCACCCCCCTTCCTGGTCCCACCCATAGGGAGGGACCTAGCAGGTAGTCCGGCCCCTAGAATCCGCTTAAAGGTAGGAGCTGTGTCCTAAGACTTCAGACATCCTGGAATCAACTTGAAACTAAGAAGAAGACGGGAACTTCGACATTCTGCTGCACAGAAGACTGAAGAAAATCTCCCCTGTGGTCAGGGAGTGACCACCTTGCTAACGCAAGCACCATCCAGCGAATCACCGTCTGCTTTGCCGCCGCCTCCCGCCGGAGCCCGAGCCCAGAGACTGACAAGACCTGGACCTCCAGACCTCTCACCGCCCGATCCACAGTCCCTGAAAAGAGGAGACCCGTGGAGGCACCGAGACACGTGGAGCCAGCCATCTTGGAACGACTACGACAAGCTGACCAGTGCAACAACCGAGGCTCCCTCCAAGTTGTGCTTTGGGTCCTGAGAAGCCCAACCCTCGAGCAGCATCTGCACCAAAGGTGAGCCCTCCAGCATCTCCACGATCTGCGTGGGGCCCTTCTGCATTTTGCCACTCGACGCGCCTAACCGGTTGCTGGCCCGCTGGCTAGTGGCCATCTTGGCGACGAAATCTACGACAAACACCGCTGGTCTGGTTGCTCCAGACTGGCCCTTGCTCCCCTCCAAAGGAGCAGTTCCTCTGACCTTGCTGGCCAGAACCATCAGCTTAAACTCCTTGCCTACAACAATTGCTTTTGCCAAGGCTTGTTTGCTTCGATCAAGTCGCCGACACCGCCGACAGCGAGAGCCTGCGTGGGACAGCTCGTGACTCGACTCCTGGACGTCGTCAACCTTCAGGGACCACGTGGCTGCAGAGTCAAGCTACACCTTCCTTCCTGTTTGCACCCGACATTGCCTGGTACCCACCTGGTGCCACGCTGGTCACTGGCTAGTGACTGTGAACACTGTCCCCTCTGCTTACAGGTCTTCAACATCTCCGATCCACTCTTGGATCCACTGCATCTCTTCCCGACCGACCGCCTGCAGCACTTTTGTCTACAGGCCCCACGGAACAGATAGAAGAAACCCGACGCACTTCGAGGCCTATGCACCCGCTTCCTGTGGGTGAGGTAAAGCTGGCACTCCGGTGCCCAAGTGTAGTAATACATCTCTAGTGCCTGTGTTCCAAATCTTAAGTTCCTAGGTCATCCGGAAGATTCCTTTTGCAGTAACTTTGTACTTTTTACGCACCCATTGAAACCTATGGGAGCACGCGTGTGACTATTTGCTCTGCACACGCCACCCGTGGACCTCCTGGTCACTAACTGACGTTAGCTCCTTGTAGGCCCAGCGATTCTAGAGGCCTTAGGCCTTTTCCCTTTTCTGTTCGTGGTACTTATACCACTATTTTAGTATATGGTTTGAGTGGCCACCAGGGCCTATCCATATAAAGTGCAACTTCTGTGTATTCTGTGATAATCTTGTTTGACGATTTGTGCTCCTGTGCTCATAAAGAGACTAGGGGTTACTTTGAGAAATAAATACATGTATATTTTGAATATATATCTGTGTGGTGTCCTTTCATTGGTATAAAAGGGGGTTACTATTGGTAAAACAGCTTGCTTAACACGCATCACGAGTTTAGCCTCAAAGACTGCTTAGCCTACGCTACCACTAGGGCAGCTAGTCCGAAAAGGTTGACTTACAACCACACCATAAGGGTTGCTTGGCATGGTACAAGGTGGTCACTAGAACTAGTGAACAGCATATACCAGGCCAACTTCTCACACCATGCGACCCCCTACTCTACACAAGCGCCACTGGACTACCCTAAACCCTAAATCTTCCCCCAGCATGACCCCCTACACTACCCAAACACCACTGTACTACCCTAAACACTAAAACACAACCCCCTATACTACACAAACACCATTGCACTACCCTAAACCCTAAAACACTACCCCCAGCACGACCCCCTACGCTACACAAACAACTCCGCTCTGCCCTAAAACACTACCCCAGCACGACCCCCTACACTACACAAACACCACTTCACTACCCTAAACCCTAAAACACTATTCCCAGCTCGACCCCCTACACTACCCAAACACCACTGTACTACCCTAAACCCTAAAACACTACCAGCAGCACGACCCCCTACGCTACACAAACAACTCCGCACTGCCCTAAAACACTACCCCAGCACGACCCCCTATACTACCCAAACACCACTGCACTGCCCTAAACCCTAAAACCTTACCCCCAGCACGACCCACTGCACTACTCAAACACCACTGCACTATCCTAAACGCTAAATCTACCCCCAGTACGACCCCCTACACTACACAAACACCACTGCACTACCCTAAACCCTAAACCACTACACCCAGCGTGACCCCCTACACTACACAAACAACACAGCTCTACCCTAAACCATAAAACACTACCCCCAGCGTGACACCCTACACCACCCAAACACCACTGCACTACCCTAAACCCTAAAACACTATCCCCAGCGTGACCCCCTACACTACACAAACACCACTGCACTATCCTAAACCCTAAATCTACCCCCAGCATGACCCCTATACATCCCAAACACCGCTGCACTACCCTAAATGCTAAAACACTACATCCAGCACAACCCCTACACTACACAAACACCACTGCACTACCCTAAACCCTAAAACACTACCCCAAGCACGACCCCCTACAGTACACAAACAGCGCAACACTACCCTAAACCCTAAAAAACTACCCCCAGCACGACCCCCTACACTACCCAAACACCACTGCACTACCCTACACCCTTAAACACTACCCCAGCATGACCCGTACACTACACAAACACCACTGCACCACCCTAAACACTACCCTCAGCACGAATCCCTATACTACCCAAACACCACTGCACTACCCTAAACCCTAAATCTACCCCAGCACATCCCCCTACATTACACAAACACCACTGCGCTACCTTAAACCCTAAAACACTACCCCCAGCACGAACCCTACACTACACAAACACCACTGCACTACCCTAAATCCTAAAACATTACCCCTAGCACGACCCCATACACTACCTAAACACCTCTGCACTACCTTAAACCCTACATCTACCCCAGCACAACCCCCTACACTACCCAAACACCACTGCACTACCCTAAACCCTAAAACACGACCCCGTACACTACACAAACACCACTGTACTACCCTAAACCCTTAAACACTACCCCCAGCACAACCCCCTACACTACCCAAACATCACTGCACTAACCAAAATCCTGAAACACCACCCCTAGCACGACCCCCTACACTACCTAAACACCACTGCACTACCCTCAACCCTACATCTACCTCCTGCATAACCCCCTACCTTACACAAACACCACTGCACTATGCTACACCGTAAAACACTACCCCAGCACGACTCCCTACACTACCCAAACAGCACTGCACTACCCTAAAACCTACATCTACCCCAGCACGACCCACTACACTACACAAACAGCACTTCACAACCCTAAACCCTAAAACACTACTCCCAGCTCGACCCTCTACATTACCCAAACACCACTGCACTACCCTAAACACTAAAACACAACCCCCTATACTACACAAACACCATTGCACTACCCTAAACCCTAAAACACTACCCCCAGCACGACCCCCTACGCTACCCTAAACCCTAAAACACTACCCCCAGCACAAACCCGCATCACTATACAAACACCACTGCACTGCCCTAAACCCAAAAACATAACCCCCAACACGACCGCCTAAACTACTCAAACACCGCTGCACTACCCTAAACCATAAATCACTACCCCCAGCAAGACCCCTGACATTACACAAAAAGAACAGCACTTCCATACACCCTTAAAAACTACTCCAGCACGACCCTCTACACTACACAAGAACCACTGCACTACCCTAAACACTAAAACACAACCCCCAGCACGACTCCCTACACTACCCAAACACCACTGCACTACCCTAAAAGCTACATCTACCCCAGCACGACCCCCTACACTACACAAACAGCACTTCACAACCCTAAACCCTAAAACACTACTCCCAGCTCGACCCTCTACATTACCCAAACACCACTGCACTACCCTAAACACTAAAACACAACCCCCTATACTACACAAACACCATTGCACTACCCTAAACCCTAAAACACTACCCCCAGCACGACCCCCTACGCTACACAAACAACTCCGCTCTGCCCTAAAACACTACCCCAGCACGACCCCCTACACTACACAAACACCACTTCACTACCCTAAACCCTAAAACACTATTCCCAGCTCGACCCCCTACACTACCCAAACACCACTGTACTACCCTAAACCCTAAAACACTACCAGCAGCACGATCCCCTACGCTACACAAACAACTCCGCACTGCCCTAAAACACTACCCCAGCACGACCCCCTATACTACCCAAACACCACTGCACTGCCCTAAACCCTAAAACCTTACCCCCAGCACGACCCACTGCACTGCTCAAACACCACTGCACTATCCTAAACGCTAAATCTACCCCCAGTACGACCCACTACACTACACAAACACCACTGCACTACCCTAAACCCTAAAACACTACACCCAGCGTGACCGCCTACACTACACAAACAACACAGCTCTACCCTAAACCATAAAACACTACCCCCAGCGTGACACCCTACACCACCCAAACACCACTGCACTACCCTAAACCCTAAAACACTATCCCCAGCGTGACCCCCTACACTACACAAACACCACTGCACTATCCTAAACCCTAAATCTACCCCCAGCATGACCCCTATACATCCCAAACACCGCTGCACTACCCTAAATGCTAAAACACTACATCCAGCACAACCCCCTACACTACACAAACACCACTGCACTACCCTAAACCCTAAAACACTACCCCAAGCACGACCCCCTACAGTACACAAACAGCACAACACTACCCTAAACCCTAAAAAACTACCCCCAGCACGACCCCCTACACTACCCAAACACCACTGCTCTACCCTACACCCTTAAACACTACCCTCAGCACGAATCCCTATACTACCAAAACACCACTGCACTACCCTAAACCCTAAAACACTACCCCCTGCACGACCCCCTACACTACACAAACACCACTGCGCTACACTAAACCCTAAAACACTACCCCCAGTACGACCCCTACACTACACAAACACCACTGCACTACCCTAAACCCTAAAACATTAGCCCTAGCTAGACCCCATACACTACCTAAACACCACTGCACTACCTTAAACCCTACATCTACCCCAGCACAACCCCCTACACTAGCCAAACACCACTGCACTACCCTAAACCCTTAAACACTACCCCCAGCACAACCCCCTACACTACCCAAACATCACTGCACTAACCAAAATCCTAAAACACTACCCCTAGCACGACCCCCTACACTACCTAAACACCACTGCACTACCCTCAACCCTACATCTACCCCTGCACAACCCCCTACCTTACACAAACACCACTGCACTATGCTACACCGTAAAACACTACCCCCAGCACGACCCCCTACACTACACAAACACCACTGCACTACCCTAAACCCTAAAACACTACCCCTAGCACGACCCCCTACACTAGCCAAACACCACTGCACTACCCTAAACCCTAAAACACTTACCCCAGCACGACCCCCTTCATCACACAAACACCACTGCACTACCCTAAAACCTGAAACACTACCCCCAACATGACCCCCATATTACCAAAGCACCACTCCACTACCCTAAACCCTAAATCACTTACCCCTGCAAGACCCCCTACACAACAAAAACACCACTGCGCTAACTTACACCCTAAAACACTACCCCAGCACGACCCCTACACTACACAAACACCACTTCACAACCCTAAATCCTAAAAACTACGCCCAGCACGACCCCCTACACTACCCAAACACCACTGCACTACCCTAAACCGTAAAACACAACCCCCTACACTACACAAACACCACTGCACTACCCTAAACCCTAAAACACTACCCCCAGCATGACCCCCTACACTCCCCAAACACCACTGTACTACCCTAAACCCTAAAACACTATCCCCAGTGTGACCCCCTACACTACACAAACACCACTGCACTATCCTAAACCAGTAAATCTACCCCCTGCATGACCCCTATACTACCCAAACACCACTGCACTACCCTAAATGCTAAAACATTACATCCAGCATAACCCCCTACACTACACAAACACCACTGCACTACCCTAAACCCTAAAACACTACCCCAAGCACGACCCTCTACAGTACACAAACAGCACAACACTAACCTAAACCCTAAAAAACTACCCCCAGCACAACCCCCTGCACTACACAAGCACCACTGCACCACCCTAAACACTACCCTCAGCACGAATCCCTATACTACCCAAACACCACTGCACTTCCTTAAACCCTAAATCTACCCCCAGCACATCCCCCTACATTACACAAACACCACTGCACTACCCTAAACCCTAAAACACTACCCCTGGTACGACCCCCTACACTAGCCAAACAACACTGCATTACCCTAAACCCTAAAACACTTACCCCAGCACGACCCCCTTCATCACACAAACACCACTGCACTACCCTAAAACCTGAAACACTACCCCCAGCCCGACCCCCCATATTACCAAAGCACCACTCCACTACCCTAAACCCTAAATCACTTACCCCTGCATGACCCCCCACACAACACAAACACCACTGCGCTACCTTATACCCTAAAACACTACCCCAGTACGACCCCTACACTACACAAACACCACTTCACAACCCTAAACCCTACAACACTACCCCTAGCTCGACCCCTACACTACCCAAACACCACTGCACTACCCTAAACCATAAAACACAACCCCCTACACTACACAAACACCACTGCACTACCCTAAACCCTAAAACACTACCCCTAGCTCGACCCCTACACTAGCCAAACACCACTGCACTGCCCTAAACCATAAAACACTTACCCCAGCACGACCCCTTTCATCACACAAACACCACTGCACTACCCTAAAACCTGAAACACTACCCCCAGCACGACCCCCCATATTACCAAAGCACCACTCACTACCCTAAACCCTAAATCACTTACCCCTGCACGACCCCCTACACAACACAAACACCACTGCGCTACCTTACACCCTAAAACACTACCCCAGTACGACCCCTACACTACACAAACACCACTTCACAACCCTAAACCCTAAAAACTACCCCCAGCACGACCCCCTACATTACCCAAACACCACTGTGTAGGAGAGTAGGGTCTGCTATCCTATGGTCACCCCAAATTTTTGCTTTTGCTTCACTGGTTTTATGACTTAGTGTGGCTGTGGGCCTGCTAATCAGACCCACAGCCCTGCTGCTCTCTCCCTAAATTAATGCCAATGCACGCTAGGTGCATTACCAATTGGAACTGGTTCACCTTACTGGACCCTGTAACAGTGTACCCCAGGTACCCAGGACATAGGTGTATCCAAGGCCTACCAGGGGCTGCAGCATGTATTATGCCACCCCTGGCCTCACTATTTGACACAACTGGCTGATCACTCAGCTGGGGTAAGTTGGTGTAATCACCTCTTACTTAGGTGTAGTATATCTATATCTAACATATATGGACACACGGTAACCTATCAGCCACTCCTATGGCAGGCCTTAACAATCCTGGAGGCAGAGTGCTAGGTTTCATGTGAGATGGTGCTCTGGCATCAGCTGAGCCTGTCTGCAGCTTTCGGAACAACGTCCTTTAGCTGTTTCATGATATTTCCATACCATATACTCTTAAGTGCATTATGTACCTCGCGGTCAAATGCTAACTCTGGTTTGGCTTTATCAAAACATGTCGAGTAAGGTGTCATACGATTTGGAATACTACCCCCTCGCCAATACTGGTGACGGGGGTAGTATTCCACCCTTCTAGAGGGACACGACATGTACCTAACCTGAAACCCGGGTAAAGTTAGACAGAGCCTCAGCATCACAAAATGGATGCTGCCACCACAGACACAAGTCTGCCCTCCTGCTGCTGGGAGTCCTTCCAGCTTGGGAGGTGTGGACCAAGGGTTTCCTGTCAGGGGAGGTGCTTGCACCACCCCAGACAGGATTTTGTGTAGTGGGTTAGGGAGGGCTGAATAGATTGAGACATGCCTGGGGCACACAAGGTGTCCCTGCGCATATGCCAGTTCAAACCGGAGCTGGGGCTCTCCAGCCCCAGTCCTGGTGTGAAAATGGACAAAGGAAAGGGGGTATAACCGCCCCCCTTCCTGGTCCCACCCAGAGGAGGGACCTAGCAGGTAATCCGGCCCCTAGATTTGGAATAAGAATAGGAGCTGTGTCCCAAGACTTCAGATCATCCTGAAACTCGACTTTAATAAGAAGAACTACTGGACTTTGACGTTCTGCGGCACAGAAGACTGAAGAGAATCTCCCTTGTGGCCAAGGAGTGACCACCCTGTGAATACAGGCACCATCCAGCAACTCACTGACTGCTTTGCCGCCGCCTCCCGCCGGAGACCGAGCCCAGAGCCCGACAAGACCCAGACTCCCAGACATCTCTGAGCCAGATCCACAGTCCCTGCAAAGAAGAGACCCGTGGAGGCACAGAGAGACGTGGGACCGGCCATCTTGGAACGTCCACGACAAGCTGACTGCGCAGCACCTGAGGCATCCTCAACGCTGTGCTTTGGGCCCTGAGAAGCCCCAACACCGAGCAGCATTTGCACCAAAGACCAGCCCTCCAGCATCCACGAGATCTGCGTGGGGCCCTTCTGCTTTTTGCCACTCGACGCGTCATCCCGGTTAGTGGCCCGTTGGCTTGTGGCCATCTTGGCGACGAAAACTACAACTAACACTGCTGGTCTGGTTGCTCCAGACTGGCCCTTGCTCCTGTGAAAAGGAGCAGCCCCTCTGACCTTGCTGGCCAGAGCACCAAGCTTCCCTCGATTCCTGCGTGGCTTGCATTAGCCAAGGCCTGTTTGCTCCGATCAAGAAGCCGACACCGCCATCAGCTAGAGCCTTCGTGGGACAGCTTCTGAGTGACTCCTGGACGTCGTCGACCTCTTCACTTTCACGTGGCTGCAGAGACAAGCTTCCTTTCTTCACCCGTTGGCCCCCGACATCGCCTGGTTCCTTCCTGGTGCCACGCCGGTCACTGGCTAGTGACTTTGAACACTGTCGCCTCTGCTTGCAGGTCGTCTACTCTTCAGATCCATCCTTGGATCCACCGGAACTCTTCCTGCCTGGCCGCCTGCAGCATCTTCATCCTCAGGCTCCATAGACCTGCACGACGAAACCCGACGCACTTTGACCCCTATGCACCCGCTTCCTGTGGGTGAGGTAACGCTGGCACTCTGGTGCTCCTGGGTAGAGAAACATCTCTAGTGTCTAGGTTTCAAGTTGTTAGGTTCTGGTCCATCCGGAAGACTCCTTTTCCTTTAACTTTGTGACTTTTACGCACCCATTGAAATCAATGAGTGCACACGTGTAACTTATACCACTGCACACGCATCCTGTGGGCCTCCTGGTCACTAACTACAGTTAGCTCCTTGTCGTCCCAGCGATTCCCAAGGCCCTAGGCCTTCCTTCCTTTCTATTCGTGGTTCTTATACCACTATTTTAGTATATGGTTTTGCTGGCCACCTGGCCCATCCATAATTGTGCAACTTTTGTATATATAAACACTGCCTTGTTTTAAATGAATGTGCTTCTGTGCTCATAAAGAGTATAGGGGATACTTTTAGTAAATAAATACATAAATATTTTGAATATATATCTGTGTGGTGTCCTTTCATTTGGTATTCAAGGAGGTTACATATGGTAAAACAGCTGGCTTCACATGCCCTCAAGAGTTTAGCCTACAGACTGCACTGTCCAAGCTACCACTAGGATAGCTGGTCTATCAAGGTTGACTTCAACCACCACCATAAGGGTTGTTTGGCATGGTATAAGGTGATCACTAGAATTAGTAAACAGCATATACCAGGCCAACTTCTCACACACTGCACTACCCTAAACTGTAAAACACAACCCCCTACACTGCACAAACACCACTGCACTACCCTAAACCCTAAAACAATACCCCCAGCACGACCCCCTACACTACACAAGCACCACTGCACTACCCTAAACACTACCCTCAGCACGAATCCCTATACTACCCAAACACCACTGCACTACCCTAAACCCTAAATCTACCCCCAGCACATCCCCCTACATTACACAAACACCACTGCACTACCCTAAACCCTAAAACACTACCCCCAGCAAGACCCTTACACTACACAAACACCACTGCACTACCCTAAACCCTAAAACATTACCCCTAGCACGACCCCATACACTACCTAAACACCACTGCTCTACCTTAAACCCTACATCTACCCCAGCACAACCCCCTACACTACCCAAACACCACTGCACTACCCTAAACCCTAAAACACGACCCTCTACACTACACAAACACCACTGCACTACCCTAAACCCTTAAACACTACCCTTAGCACAACCCCCTACACTACCCAAACATCACTGCACTAGCCAAAATCCTAAAACACTACCCCTAGCACGACCCCCTACACTACCTAAACACCACTGCACTACCCTCAACCCTACATCTACCCCCTGCACAACCCCCTACCTTAGACAAACACCACTACACTATGCTACACCATAAAACACTACCCCCAGCACGACCCCCTACACTACACAAACACCACTGCACTACCCTAAACCCTAAAACTCTACCCCTAGCACGACCCCCTACACTAGCCAAACACCACTGCACTACCCTAAACCCTAAAATACTTACCCCAGCACGACCCCCTTCATCATACAAACACCACTGCACTACCCTAAAACCTGAAACACTACCCCCAGCATGACCCCCCCATATTACCAAAGCACCACTCCACTACCCTAAACCCTAAATCACTTACCCCTGCACGACCCCCTACACAACACAAACACCACTGCGCTACCTTACACCCTAAAACACTAAAACACTACTCCAGTACAACCCCTACACTACACAAACACCACTTCACAACCCTAAACCCTAAAACTACCCCCAGCATGACCCCCTACACTACCCAAACACCACTGCACTACCCTAAACCGTAAAACACAACCCCCTACACTACACAAACACCACTGCACTGCCCTAAACCCTAAAACACTTACCCCAGCACGACCCCCTTCATCACAAAAACACCACTGCACTACCCTGAAACCTGAAACACTACCCCTAGCACGACCCCCCATATTACCAAAGCACCACTCACTACCCTAAACCCTAAATCACTTTCCCCTGCATGACCCCCTACACAACACAAACACCACTGCGCTACCTTACACCCTAAAACACTACCCCCGTACGACCCCTACACTACACAAACACCACTTCACAACCCTAAACCCTAAAAAATACCCCCAGCACGACCCCCTACACTACCAAAACACCACTGCACTACCCTAAACCGTAAAACACAACCCCCTACACTACACAAACAACACTGCACTACCCTAAACCCTAAAACACTGCCCTCAGCACGACCCCCTACACTACCCAAACACCACTGCACTGCCCTAAATCCTAAAACCCTTCCACCAGCACGATTCTCCTACACTACCCAAACACCACTGCACTGCCCCAAAACACAAACCCCCTACACTACACAAACACCACTGCCCTATCCTAAACCCAAATACACTACCCCAGCATGACACCCTACACTACACAAACACCACTGCACTACCCTAAACCCTAAAACACTACCCCCGGCAGGACCCCCTACACTACCCAAACACCACTGCACTACCCTAAACCCTACAACACAACCCCCAGCATGACCCTCTACACTTCCCAAACATCACAGCACTACCCTAAAACCCGACCCCTACACTAGACAAACACCACTGCACTACCCTAAACCCTAAAACACTTACCCCAGCACGACCCCCTACACTACACAAACACCACTGCACTACCCTAAACCCTAAAACACTACCCCAGCATGACCCCCTACACTACACAAACACCACTGCGCTAAACCCTAAATCTACACACAGCACAACCCCTTACACTACACAAACACCACTTCACTACCCTAAACCCTAAAACACTACTCCCAGCACAACCCCCTTCACTACACAAACACCACTGCACTACCCTAAACCCTAAAACAAGACCCCTACACCACCCAAACACCACTGCACTGCCCTAAACCCTAAAACACTTCCACCAGCACGATCCCCATACACCACACAAACACCACTGCACTGCCCTAAACCCTAAAACCCTACCCCCAGCAAGACCCCCTACATTACCCAAACACCAATGTATTATCCTAAACCCTAAATCTACTCCCAGTATCACCCCTACACTACACAAACACAACTGCACTACCCTAAACCCTAAAACACTACCCCAGCACGCCCCCTACACTACACAAACACCACTGCACTACCCTACACCCTAAAAGACTACCTCCAGCGTGACCCCCTACACTACCCAAAAACCACTGCCCTACCCTAAACCCTAAAACACTACCCCCAGCAAGACCCCCTGCACTACCTAAACACCACTGCACTACCCAAAACCCTAAAACACTGCCCCCAGCACGACCCCATAGACTACACAAACACCACTGCGCTATCTTAAACCCTAAATCTACCCCCAGCACGACCCCTACACCACCCAAACACCACCGCACTACCCTAAACCCTAAATCTACCCGCAGCATGACCCCCTACACCACACAAACACCACTGCACTACCCTAAACCTTAAAGCACTACTACCAGCTTGACCCCATACACTACACAAACACCTCAGCACTACCGTAAACCCTAAAAAACTACCCACAGCAAGACCCCCTACACTACCAAAACACCACTGCACTACCCTAAACCCTAAAACGCAACCCCAGCACGAACCCCTATACTACACAAACACCACTGCACTACCCTAAACCATAAATCACTACCCCTAGCACGAACCCCTACACTACACAAACACCACTGAACTACACTAAAAGCTGAAACACTACCCCAAGCACGGCCCCTACACTACACAATAACCACTGTACTACCCTAAACGCTAAAACACTACCCCCAGCACGACTCCCTTCACTACCCAAACACAACTGCACTACCCTAACCCCAAAAACAATACGCCCAGCACGACCCAAACACTACCCAAACACCACTGCACTACCCTAAACCCTAAAACACGACCCCCTACACCACACAAACACCACTGCACTACCCTAAACCCTAAAACACTACCCTCAGCACGACCCCCTACACTACATAAACACCACGGCACTACACTAAACCCTAAACCTCTACCCACAGCAAGACCCCCTACACTACCAAAACACCACTGCACTACCCTAAACCCTAAAACACTACCCTCAGCACGACCCCCTACACTACATAAACACCACGGCACTACACTTAACCCTAAACCTCTACCCACAGCAAGACCCCCTACACTACCAAAACACCACTGCACTACCCTAAACCCTAAAACACTACCCCTAGCATGAACCCCTACACTTCACAAACGGCACTGCACAACCCTAAACCCTAAAACACTATCCCAAGCACAACCACCTACACTACACAAACACCACTGCACTACCCTAAACCCTTAAACACTTCCCCCAGCACAACCCCCTACACTACCCAAACATCACTGCACTAACCAAAACCCTAAAACACTACCCCTGCACTACCCCCTACACTTCCCAAACACCAATGCACTATGCTACACGATAAAAGACTACCCCCAGCACTACCCCCTACACTACACAAACACCACTGCACTACCCTAAACCCTAAAACACTACCCCTATTACGACCCCCTACACTAGCCAAACACCACTGCACTACCCTAAACCCTAAAACACTTACCCCAGCACGACCCCCTTCATCACACAAACACCACTGCACTACCCTAAAACCTGAAACACAACCCCCAGCACAACCCCCTATATTACCAAAGCACCACTCCACTACCCTAAATCACTTACCCCTGCACGACCCCCTACACCACACAAACACCACTGCGCTACCTTACACCCTAAAACACTACCCCAGTACGACCCCTACACTACCCAAACACAATATCACAACCCTAAACCCTAAAAACTACCCTCAGCACGACCCCCTACACTACTCAAACACCACTGCACTACCCTAAACCGTAAAACACAACCCCCTACACTACACAAACACCACTGCACTACCCTAAACCCTAAAACACTATCCCAGCATTACACCCTACACTACACAAACACCACTGCACTACCCTAAAACATTACCCCTAGCACGACCCCATACACTACCTAAACACCACTGCTCTACCTTAAACCCTACATCTACCCCAGCACAACCCCCTACACTACCCAAACACCACTGCACTACCCTAAACCCTAAAACACGACCCCCTACACTACACAAACACCACTGCACTACCCTAAACCCTTAAACACTACCCCCAGCAGAACCCCATTGTTGGACAGGCCACATGAAGGGCTTGCTCCCTCCCCGCATGACAGGGCCCGAGCCCCGGCCCCCCAGGTGTTACCCACAGAAGCAACCCGCACCCCGTCCCAAGACGGGATTCCTGCCCCCGGACATCTCTGTATCATGGGGCCGAACCACTACCGGCTCCCTCGCCCGGCCCGGCTGCCATCTTGGACACTGCACCACGAGGCTGCATGGCCTCAGCTCGACCCTAACCCTGGGCCTGGCCAGGCCCCGACATCCCGGCACCACCATCCACCCAGGAGGTGAACGGACCACTTGGCAGGTCAATGGGAGAAAGAAGTGTCGATGGCTCTCCCCCGCCAGGTGCCGATCGCCCCCAGCTCCCCCGGGCGCTGGCTCCACCCCCCTGCTGGGTGTCTGGACTCCCTCATCCCGGACCTCCCGACCTCCAAGTGCGAGGGTCCGGACATCAAAGGGCGCCAGACCTATAACTGGGGCAGCTCCAGAGCAGGAAGGCAGTTGTATCCTGGAGTCGAGAGACACCGTGAAGAACTCATCCTTGACGGACTACTGGTGCTGCCGTAGTCCTGCCTTGTGAACTATCATCCTGCCTGCTGGCGCTGCCGCAACCTTCTGCATCCTTCATCCTCGTCGGGACCTGCTGGCGCTGCCGCGGACTGTTGTAACTACCATCCTCGTCGGGACCTGCTGGCGCTGCCGCGGACCGTTGTAACTACCATCCTCGTCGGGACCTGCTGGCGCTGCCGCGGACCGTTGTAACTACCATCCTCGCCGGGACCTGCTGGCGCTGCCGCGGACCGTTGTAACTACCACCTTCACCGGGACCTGCTGGCGCTGCCGCGGTCCGTCCATCTCGAACGCCGAGCTCGAGGATTGTGAGCTATCCATCATACCATCGCATCTACCTGATTGGTAACAAGACTGTCCCGCTACCCCCTTTCCCAACCAAGAGACTAGAATCGAGGGGACCCCTGAGTCCTGACCTCCTTGTGCCATTCTATCGTACCTAAAGACTGCTTATAAAGAACGTTAAACCTTATCATTGTGTGGTGTACCTCTGTGGGGGGGAAGTTATTTGTCTGTACGATCGCTGGAGACGACTCTCCCCGGAGACCTCTCCCCTTGTCCTCGGCCGACCCTCCCGGTCCGTCTAACATTGGTGGCCAGCGGCGCGATCCGAATCAACGCGTAATCGTACAGAGAGTAACTCACCCCACGACGAAACCACAATGACAACCAAAGAGAGCGGATCCACCGAGAAATTCCAAATGGAGAAATTGGAAGAGTACAGCCATCGTGAGTTGAAACAATTCTGCATTGAACTAGGCATTGCTACCACCGGTCTGAGTACTAAAGACGATTTCAAGCACGCCATTGAGTCGTGGGCAGAAACCGGGGCCGCCAGACCCCCGGACCAAAACATTGCAGCATCAGAGAGGAACACCACGGCTCCCGAGGAGCGAAGAACGGGCCTCTCGCAGGAAGAGATCCAAGAGAGAGAGAAAAACAGACTACATGAGTTAGAAATGGCACGGCTCAAAATGGACGGTGAACTAAAATTAGCCGAACAAAAACTGAACCTAGAACATCTGCGGCTCCGAGAAGAACGGGAAGAAAAACAGAGGCAGAGAGAGCTCGAAGAAAAGAGATTAGCGTACGAGCACGAGCGCAAACTGGCAGAAATAGACCTACGGAAGCAGAACAAAGAACTGGAGGTGCCCGAGCAACCGCGCACCCCAGGAGCGACAGAAAAGAAAGTCCACATCCCCAAGGATGTCGTTCGAGAGTATGTCCGAGAGGACGACATACAACAGTGGTTCAAGGCCTACGAGATCGCCATGACCTCCCACCGGATCGATCGAAGTGACTGGGGAGCCGGTCTATGGGGGAGGTTCGTCAATGAAGGCCGCGATGCCCTGTTACAGCTCCCAGACCATCTGATGTCATCCTATGATCACATGAAGGCTGCCCTCCTCACCCGATATGGGCTCACACCCGAAATGTACCGCCAGAGGTTCCGAGACTGCACCCGGATCCCGGGTACAACTTGGGTGGAATATGTCAACTATTTCAGCCGAGCCTTCGAGGGTTGGATCAAGGGAAGCCACGTAACGACCTACGAGCAACTTTTTAATCTCATGGTGTGGGAGCACCTCTCTAACAACTGCTTCGTCGAGCTCAGGCAGCACCTCCTCGACAGTAAATTGACTGACCCACGGCAACTCGCCGCCGAAGCTGACCGGTGGGAAAGCACCCGAGTAGGCCGGAGAGGGCCGCACGAACAGAACCGGAACAATCAAGGTCAGCACCGTCCCCGAGGAGGAGGAGGAGGTCAGGGACGAGGAAGAGACACCGTCCCGGCCGCTCCCACTGCCAGCACCCCGCCCCCGGCCAGCCGGGGCAACCCCCCGATGCGCCCGGGGTTCCGAGCCAATATCACGTGTCACCGATGCCAGCGAGTCAGCCACTACGCCAATGACCCGAACTGTCCACAGAACCAAACTCCGAGACCCCGCCAGGTAGCTGCCGCCGCCCTGGGGGGAGAACAAATCTCCGAAGAACAGGAAGAATGCGAACAGGAACGACAAGAGTGGGAACCGGCCGCCATGGTTCTAGCGTGCCTAGGGGGAAGAGACATGGTCCCGCGGGCTCCCCTACCCGCCAACACCAGAAAATATAGTCAGTGGGTGAACATTAATGGACGCCGGGCCGAAGCACTACGTGACACGGGGGCCAGTGTGATGGCCGTCCGCTGTCACCTGGTAAAACCAGAGCAGATCCTGCCGAACATTCTCTGCCCCGTCCGTTCAGCCGACAACTCGGAGAGTCTATGTCGGATGGCCTGCGTCCCCTTCGAATGGGGAGGAGTCTCCGGCATGTTGAAGGTGACGGTCCGAGATGATGCCCCCGTGGACTGTCTCCTGGGGAATGATCTTGAGAGTTCCCCGTGGGCCGCCGTAGAAAGAAGAGAGCACCTGGGGATGTTGGGCCTCCCGGACTGGGCGTGCGTAACCACCCGGTCCATGGCCGCCCGGGCCATCCCCCGATCAGAAGAACCAGAATGGCCAGCACCTCCTCCCCCGATCGCTCCAGTAGAGGACACCGACCATACCGACCCCCCAGAGCAAACCCCCGAAGGGCTCGCTCAGCCCCAGGACCTTCCCGACCTGGCTCAGTGGCGTCAAGAAGGGGGGCCCGCCCAGGAACAGTTCCATCAAGAACAGAAGACCTGTCCCTCCCTCGAGGGACTCCGCCAGCAAGCCCTCGCCCAGAGCGCAGGGGACACCACCGGAGCCCATTGGATCTATTGGGACAACGACCTATTGTACAGTGAACAGAGAATCGCAGAGTTAGGGGCCAGTCGAGTGCTGGTGGTGCCCCTCCGTTTTAGAGACTTCCTGTTAAATTTGGCCCGCAATGTCCCTCTGGCTGGACACCTGGGCCAGGACAAAACCTACAGTCGCCTGGTGACCCACTTTTTCTGGCCAAAGATGAGAAACGACGTCCTCAACCACTGCCGGTCCTGCCCCACGTGCCAGGCCAGCGGGAAGAGCGGCCGCAAACTCAAAGCACCTCTGCAACCCTTCCCAGTTGTCACCACCCCGTTCGAGAGGGTGGGAATAGACATTGTGGGGCCCCTGGACCCCCGTACCGCACAAGGACATCGGTTCATCCTGGTACTGGTGGACCACGCCACCCGCTACCCCGAGGCTGTGCCCCTGCGAACTGTAACAGCCCCGGTGGTCGGCCGGGCCTTAATGGGGATCTTCTCCCGGGTGGGCTTCCCCCGAGAAGTCGTCAGCGACAGAGGCACAAACTTTATTTCGAAATATATGAAGTCCCTCTGGCAACAGTGCGGGGTCACCTACCGATTCACGACCCCCTATCACCCTCAAGGAAACGGACTAGTCGAGCGGTTCAACCGCACGCTCAAGGGAATGATTGGGGGGTTGGAAGAGCCCCTCCGTCGCCAGTGGGATGTGCTACTTCCGTGCCTCCTCTTCGCATATCGAGAAGTCCCCCAGAAGTCCCTCGGCTTTAGCCCTTTCGAACTCTTGTACGGGCACCCTGTGCGAGGGCCCCTCAGCCTAGTCAAAGAAGGTTGGGAGATGGCCCCCCTAAAGACCCCTCCAGACGTCTTCAAGTACCTCCTGACCCTACGCAATCAGACCAGGCGATTCAGAGAAAAGGCGAAAGCGAACCTTGAGGCCAGTCAGGAGGACATGAAAAAATGGTACGATCAAAATGCCTCCTCCATCGAATTCGAACCTGGCCAACAAGTGTGGGTGATGTCCCCCACCGAGCCATGTGCCTTGCAGGACAAGTGGACGGGGCCCTTCAAAGTGGTCGAGCGCAAGAGCCCCGTCACCTATCTCATCGATGTGGAATCTCCACGGAACCCCCTCCGGGTCCTCCACACCAACAGACTCAAACCCCACTTTGTGCGCTCGGAGCTCAGCCTCCTGATGGCTACAGACAGTGGAGCGGAAGAAGACTCCGAGCCTCTCCCTGATCTCCTGAAGACTCGTGAGAAAGATGGTTCCGTGGACGGGGTCCGACTCTCAGATGCCCTCACCCCGGAACAGCGCCAAGGCTGCCGGGACCTCCTGCTGCAGTTTGCGACCTTGTTTTCCCTCACCCCAGGGGTCACCCCCTGGTGCTTGCACGACGTGGACACTGGGGACAGTCCCCCTATCAGACACCGGGCGTACCGCGTACCAGATTGGGTACGGGCCTGCATCCAAGAGGAGGTATCAAAGATGCTCACGCTCGGGGTCATCGAGCCCTCGGACAGCCCCTGGGCCAGCCCGGTCGTGCTGGTCCCCAAAGCTGCTGCCCCCGGCACCACTCCTGAGCTCCGATTCTGCGTCGACTATCGGGGCTTGAATGCTGTCACCAGAACCGACGCTCATCCCATCCCCCGAGCGGATGAACTGATCGACCGCATGGGGGCTGCCCGCTACCTCAGCATCTTCGACCTGACAGCGGGCTACTGGCAGATCGGTCTCACAGCCCGGGCCCAAGAACGATCCGCCTTTTCTACCCCCGATGGCCACTACCACTTCAAAGTCATGCCATTCGGCATGAAGAATGCCCCAGCTACTTTTCAGCGACTAGTGAACCAGGTCTTGGCGGGACTCGAGGAGTTCAGCGCCGCCTACCTGGACGATATCGCTGTGTACAGCCGCCACTGGTCCGACCACCTCCACCACCTCCGAGAGGTCCTGCAGGCCCTCCAACGAGCCGGCCTTACAATCAAGGCCGGCAAGTGCCAAATTGGTCAGGGGTCCGTGACCTATCTCGGACACCAGGTGGGAAGCGGTCTGGTGGCCCCTCTACAACTCAAGATCGCTGCCATCCAGTCCTGGCAGCCTCCAGTCACGCAGACCGAGGTCCGAGCCTTCTTGGGGCTCACCGGCTACTACCGGCGGTTCGTGAGGGACTATGGCAGCATTGTGGGGCCCCTCACGGGACTCACATCCAAAAACCACCCGAAGAAGGTCAACTGGACCCCAGACTGTCAAGCGGCCTTCGAGAAGCTGAAAGCCGCCATGTGCACTGCTCCTGTGCTCCAGGCCCCCGACTACAGTCGGGAATTCATCGTACAAACAGATGCCTCCGACCATGGCATCGGGGCGGTCCTCTCCCAGTTGAACTCCGAGGGACTTGACCAACCAGTGGCCTTCATCAGCAGACGCCTCCTGGCCCGAGAACAGCGCTGGAGCACCATCGAGAGGGAGGCCTTTGCAGTGGTGTGGGCCCTCAAAAAGCTCCGGCCCTATCTCTTCGGTACCCACTTCCGGGTGCAAACAGATCATCGGCCCCTGCAGTGGCTAATGCAGATGCGGGGGGAAAACCCCAAACTATTGCGTTGGTCCATCTCCCTGCAGGGGATGGACTTCACTGTGGAACACCGACCGGGCCAAGACCACGCCAATGCGGATGGCCTGTCACGCTTTTTCCGCCTCGACGAGGAGAGTCCCCAAGAGGATGGGTGACTCTCCCCACCTTCAGCTGGGGGGGACGCATGTTGGACAGGCCACATGAAGGGCTTGCTCCCTCCCCGCATGACAGGGCCCGAGCCCCGGCCCCCCAGGTGTTACCCACAGAAGCAACCCGCACCCCGTCCCAAGACGGGATTCCTGCCCCCGGACATCTCTGTATCATGGGGCCGAACCACTACCGGCTCCCTCGCCCGGCCCGGCCGCCATCTTGGACACTGCACCACGAGGCCGCATGGCCTCAGCTCGACCCTAACCCTGGGCCTGGCCAGGCCCCGACATCCCGGCACCACCATCCACCCAGGAGGTTAACGGACCACTTGGCAGGTCAATGGGAGAAAGAAGTGTCGATGGCTCTCCCCCGCCAGGTGCCGATCGCCCCCAGCTCCCCCGGGCGCTGGCTCCACCCCCCTGCTGGGTGTCTGGACTCCCTCATCCCGGACCTCCCGACCTCCAAGTGCGAGGGTCCGGACATCAAAGGGCGCCAGACCTATAACTGGGGCAGCTCCAGAGCAGGAAGGCAGTTGTATCCTGGAGTCAAGAGACACCGGGAAGAACTCATCCTTGACGGACTACTGGTGCTGCCGTAGTCCTGCCTTGTGAACTATCATCCTGCCTGCTGGCGCTGCCGCAACCTTCTGCATCCTTCATCCTCGTCGGGACCTGCTGGCGCTGCCGCGGACCGTTGTAACTACCATCCTCGTCGGGACCTGCTGGCGCTGCCGCGGACCGTTGTAACTACCATCCTCGTCGGGACCTGCTGGCGCTGCCGCGGACCGTTGTAAGTACCATCCTCGTCGGGACCTGCTGGCGCTGCCGCGGACCGTTGTAACTACCATCCTCGCCGGGACCTGCTGGCGCTGCCGCGGACCGTTGTAACTACCACCTTCACCGGGACCTGCTGGCGCTGCCGCGGTCCGTCCATCTCGAACGCCGAGCTCGAGGATTGTGAGCTATCCATCATACCATCGCATCTACCTGATTGGTAACAAGACTGTCCCGCTTTCCCAACCAAGAGACTAGAATCGAGGGGACCCCTGAGTCCTGACCTCCTTGTACCATTCTATCGTACCTAAAGATTGCTTATAAAGAACGTTAAACCTTATCATTGTGTGGTGTACCTCTGTGGGGGGGAAGTTATTCGTATGTACGATCGCTGGAGACGGCTCTCCCCGGAGACCTCTCCCCTTGTCCTCGGCCGACCCTCCCGGTCCGTCTAACACCCATAACTACCCAAACATCACTGCACTAGCCAAAATCCTAAAACACTATCCTTAGCCCGACCCCCTACACTACCTAAACACCACTGCACTACCCTCAACCCTACATCTACCCACTGCACAACCCCCTACCTTACACAAACACCACTGCACTATGCTATACCATAAAACACTACCCCCAGCACGACCCCCTACACTACACAAACACCACTGCACTACCCTAAACCCTAAAACACTACCCCTAGCACGACCCCCTACACTAGCCAAACACCACTGCTCTACCTTACACCCTAAAACACTACCCCAGTATGACCCCTACACTACACAAACACCACTTCACAACCCTAAACCCTAAAAATTACCCCCAGCACGACCCCCTACACTTCCCAAACACCACTGCACTACCCGAAACCGTAAAACACAACCCCCTACACTACACAAACACCACTGCACTACCCTAAACCCTAAAACACTACCACCAGCATGACCCCCTACGCTACACAAACAACTCCGCACTGCCCTAAAAAACTACCCCAGCACGACCCCCTACACTTCCCAAACACCACTGTACTGCCCTAAACCCTAAAACATTACCCCAGCACGACCCACTACACTACTCAAACACCACTGCACTACCCTAAACCCTAAAACACTACACCCAGCGTGACCCCCTACACTACACAAACAACACAGCTCTACCCTAAACCCTAAAACATTACCCCCAGCACCACCCACTACACTACTCAAACACCACTGCACTATCCTAAACGCTAAATCTACCCCCAGTATGACCCCCTACACTACACAAACACCACTGCACTACCCTAAAACCTAAAACACTACCACCAGCACGACCCACTACGCTACACAAACAATTCCGCACTGCCCTAAAACACTACCCCAGCACGACCCCCTACACTACCCAAACACCACTGTACTGCCCTAAACCCTAAAATATTACCCCCAGCATGACCCACTACACCACTCAAACACCACTGCACTATCCTAAACGCTAAATCTACCCCAGTACGACCCCCTACACTACACAAACACCACTGCACTACCCTAAACCATAAAACACTACACCCAGCGTGACCCCCTACACTACACAAACAACACCGCTCTACCCTAAACCATAAAACACTACCCCCAGCGTGACCCCCTACACTACACAAGCACCACTGCACTATTCTAACCCTAAATCTACCCCCACCATGACCCCTATACTACCCAAACACCACTGCACTACCCTAAATGCTAAAACACTACATCCAGCACAACCCCCTACACTACACAAACACCACTGCACTACCCTAAACCCTAAAACACTACCCCAAGCACGACCCCCTACAGTACACAAACAGCACAACACTACCCTAAACCCTAAAAAACTACCCCAGCACAACCCCCTACTCTACCCAAACACCACTGCACTACCCTACACCCTTAAACACTACCCCAGCATGACCCCCTACACTACACAAGCACCACTGCACTACCCTAAACACTACCCTCAGCACGAATCCCTATACTACCCAAACACCACTGCACTACCCTAAACCATAAATCTACCCCCAGCACATCCCCCTACATTACACAAACACCACTGCACTACCCTAAACCCTAAAACACTACCCCTGCATGACCCCCTACACTACACAAACACCACTGCGCTACACTAAACCCTAAAACACTACCCCCAGTACGACCCCTACACTACACAAACACCACTGCACTACCCTAAACCCTAAAACATTAGCCCTAGCTAGACCCCATACACTACCTAAACACCACTGCACTACCTTAAACCCTACATCTACCCCAGCACAACCCCCTACACTAGCCAAACACCACTGCACTACCCTAAACCCTTAAACACTACCCCCAGCACAACCCCCTACACAACCCAAACATCACTGCACTAACCAAAATCCTAAAACACTACCCCTAGCACGACCCCCTACACTACCTAAACACCACTGCACTACCCTCAACCCTACATCTACCCCCTGCACAACCCCCTACCTTACACAAACACCACTGCACTATGCTACACCGTAAAACACTACCCCAGCACGACCCCCTACACTACACAAACACCACTGCACTACCCTAAACCCTAAAACACTACCCCTAGCACGACCCCCTACACTAGCCAAACACCACTGCACTACCCTAAACCCTAAAACACTTACCCCAGCACGACCCCCTTCATCACACAAACACCACTGCACTACCCTAAAACCTGAAACACTACCCCCAACATGACCCCCATATTACCAAAGCACCACTCCACTACCCTAAACCCTAAATCACTTACCCCTGCACGACCCCCTACACAACACAAACACCACTTCACAACCCTAAATCCTAAAAACTACGCCCAGCACGACCCCCTACACTACCCAAACACCACTGCACTACCCTAAACCGTAAAACACAACCCCCTACACTACACAAACACCAATGCACTACCCTAAACCCTAAAACACTACCCCCAGCATGACCCCCTACACTACCCAAACACCACTGTACTACCCTAAACCCTAAAACACTATCCCCAGTGTGACCCCTACACTACACAAACACCACTGCACTATCCTAAACCAGTAAATCTACCCCCTGCATGACCCCTATACTACCCAAACACCACTGCACTACCCTAAATGCTAAAACATTACATCCAGCATAACCCCCTACACTACACAAACACCACTGCACTACCCTAAAACACTACCCCAAGCACGACCCCCTACAGTACACAAACAGCACAACACTAACCTAAACCCTAAAAAACTACCCCCAGCACAACCCCCTGCACTACACAAGCACCACTGCACCACCCTAAACACTACCCTCAGCACGAATCCCTATACTACCCAAACACCACTGCACTTCCTTAAACCCTAAATCTACCCCCAGCACATCCCCCTACATTACACAAACACCACTGCACTACCCTAAACCCTAAAACACTACCCCTGGCACGACCCCCTACACTAGCCAAACACCACTGCATTACCCTAAACCCTAAAACACTTACCCCAGCACGACCCCCTTCATCACACAAACACCACTGCACTACCCTAAAACCTGAAACACTACCCCCAGCACGACCCCCCATATAACCAAAGCACCACTCCACTACCCTAAACCCTAAATCACTTACCCCTGCACGACCCCCTACACAACACAAACACCACTGCGCTACCTTACACCCTAAAACACTACCCCAGTACGACCCCTACACTACACAAACACCACTTCACAACCCTAAACCCTACAACACTACCCCTAGCTCGACCCCTACACTACCCAAACACCACTGCACTACCCTAAACCATAAAACACAACCCCCTACACTACACAAACACCACTGCACTACCCTAAACCCTAAAACACTACCCCTGGCACGACCCCCTACACTAGCCAAACACCACTGCATTACCCTAAACCCTAAAACACTTACCCCAGCACGACCCCCTTCATCACACAAACACCACTGCACTACCCTAAAACCTGAAACACTACCCCCAGCACGACCCCCCATATAACCAAAGCACCACTCCACTACCCTAAACCCTAAATCACTTACCCCTGCACGACCCCCTACACAACACAAACACCACTGCGCTACCTTACACCCTAAAACACTACCCCAGTACGACCCCTACACTACACAAACACCACTTCACAACCCTAAACCCTACAACACTACCCCTAGCTCGACCCCTACACTACCCAAACACCACTGCACTACCCTAAACCATAAAACACAACCCCCTACACTACACAAACACCACTGCACTACCCTAAACCCTAAAACACTACCCCTAGCTCGACCCCCTACACTAGCCAAACACCACTGCACTGCCCTAAACCCTAAAACACTTACCCCAGCACGACCCCCTTCATCACACAAACACCACTGCACTACCCTAAAACCTGAAACACTACCCCCAGCCCGACCTCCCATATTACCAAAGCACCACTCCACTACCCTAAACCCTAAATCACTTACCCCTGCACGACCCCCTACACAACACAAACACCACTGCGCTACCTTATACCCTAAAACACTACTCCAGTACGACCCCTACACTACACAAACACCACTTCACAACCCTAAACCCTACAACACTACCCCTAGCTCGACCCCTACACTACCCAAACACCACTGCACTACCCTAAACCATAAAACACAACCCCCTACACTACACAAACACCACTGCACTACCCTAAACCCTAAAACACTACCCCTAGCTCGACCCCCTACACTAGCCAAACACCACTGCACTGCCCTAAACCCTAAAACACTTACCCCAGCACGACCCCCTTCATCACACAAACACCACTGCACTACCCTAAAACCTGAAACACTACCCCCAGCACGACCCCCCATATTACCAAAGCACCACTCACTACCCTAAACCCTAAATCACTTACCCCTGCACGACCCCCTACACAACACAAACACCACTGCGCTACCTTACACCCTAAAACACTACCCCAGTACGACCCCTACACTACACAAACACCACT
The DNA here is from genome assembly GCF_964204655.1 of Triturus cristatus. Lineage (NCBI taxonomy): Eukaryota > Metazoa > Chordata > Amphibia > Caudata > Salamandridae > Triturus > Triturus cristatus. Next base: position 733,128,147 of record NC_140579.1, on the reverse strand, counting down.
TCACAACCCTAAACCCTAAAAACTACCCCCAGCACGACCCCCTACATTACCCAAACACCACTGTGTAGGAGAGTAGGGTCTGCTATGCTATGGTCACCCCAAATTTTTGCTTTTGCTTCACTGGTTTTATGACTTAGTGTGGCTGTGGGCCTGCTAATCAGACCCACAGCCCTGCTGCTCTCTCCCTAAATTAATGCCAATGCAAGCTAGGTGCATTACCAATTGGAACTGGTTCACCTTACTGGACCCTGTAACAGTGTACCCCAGGTACCCAGGACATAGGTGTATCCAAGGCCTACCAGGGGCTGCAGCATGTATTATGCCACCCCTGGCCTGGCCTCACTATTTGACACAACTGGCTGATCACTCAGCTGGGGTAAGTTGGTGTAATCACCTCTTACTTAGATATAGTATATCTATATCTAACATATCTGGACACATGGTAACGTATCAGTCACTCCTATGGCAGGCCTTAACAATCCTGGAGGCAGAGTGCTTGGTTTCATGTGAGATGGTGCTCTGGCATCAGCTGAACCTGTCTGCAGCTTTCGGAACAACGTCCTTTAGCTGTTTCATGATATTTCCATACCATATACTCTTAAGTGCATTATGTACCTCGCGGTCAAATGCTAACTCTGGTTTGGCTTTATCAAAACATGTCGAGTAAGGTGTCATACGATTTGGAATACTACCCCCTCGCCAATACTGGTGACGGGTGTAGCATTCCACCCTTCTAGAGGGACACGACATGTACCTAACCTGAAACCCGGGAAAGTTAGACAGAGCCTCAGCATCACAAAATGGATGCTGCCACCACAGACACAAGTCTGCCCTCCTGCTGCTGGGAGTCCTTCCAGCTTGGGAGGTGTGGACCAAGGGTTTCCTGTCAGGGGAGGTGCTTGCACCACCCCAGACAGGATTTTGTGTAGTGGGTTAGGGAGGGCTGAATAGATTGAGACATGCCTGGGGCACACAAGGTGTCCCTGCGCATATGCCAGTTCAAACCGGAGCTGGGGCTCTCCAGCCCCAGTCCTGGCGTGAAAATGGACAAAGGAAAGGGGGTATAACCGCCCCCCTTCCTGGTCCCACCCAGAGGAGGGACCTAGCAGGTAATCCGGCCCCTAGATTTGGAATAAGAGTAGGAGCTGTGTCCCAAGACTTCAGATCATCCTGAAACTCGACTTTAATAAGAAGAACTACTGGACTTTGACGTTCTGCTGCACAGAAGACTGAAGAGAATCTCCCTTGTGGCCAAGGAGTGACCACCCTGTGAATACAGGCACCATCCAGCAACTCACTGACTGCTTTGCCGCCGCCTCCCGCCGGAGACCGAGCCCAGAGCCCAACAAGACCCAGACTCCCAGACATCTCTGAGCCAGATCCACAGTCCCTGCAAAGAAGAGACCCGTGGAGGTACAGAGAGACGTGGGACCGGCCATCTTGGAACGTCCACGACAAGCTGACTGCGCAGCACCTGAGGCATCCTCAACACTGTGCTTTAGGCCCTGAGAAGCCCCAACACCGAGCAGCATTTGCACCAAAGACCAGCCCTCCAGCATCCACGAGATCTGCGTGGGGCCCTTCTGCTTTTTGCCACTCAACGCGTCATTCCGGTTACTGGCCCGTTGGCTTGTGGCCATCTTGGCGACGAAAACTACAACTAACACTGCTGGTCTGGTTGCTCCAGACTGGCCCTTGCTCCTGTGAAAAGGAGCAGCCCCTCTGACCTTGCTGGCCAGAGCACCAAGCTTCCCTCGATTCCTGCGTGGCTTGCATTAGCCAAGGCCTGTTTGCTCCGATCAAGAAGCCGACACCGCCATCAGCTAGACCCTTCGTGGGACAGCTCGTGAGTGACTCCTGGACGTCGTCGACCTCTTCACTTTCACGTGGCTGCAGAGACAAGCTTCCTTTCTTCACCCGTTGGCACCCGATATCGCCTGGTTCCTTCCTGGTGCCACGCCGGTCACTGGCTAGTGACTTTGAACACTGTCCCCTCTGCTTGCAGGTCGTCTACTCTTCAGATCCATCCTTGGATCCACCGGAACTCTTCCTGCCTGGCCGCCTGCAGCATCTTCATCCTCAGGCTCCATAGACCTGCACGACGAAACCCGACGCACTTTGACCCCTATGCACCCACTTCCTGTGGGTGAGGTAACGCTGGCACTCTGGTGCTCCTGGGTAGAGAAACATCTCTAGTGTCTAGGTTTCAAGTTGTTAGGTTCTGGTCCATCCGGAAGACTCCTTTTCCTTTAACTTTGTGACTTTTACGCACCCATTGAAATCAATAGGTGCACACGTGTAACTTATAACACTGCACACGCATCCTGTGGGCCTCCTGGTCACTAACTACAGTTAGCTCCTTGTCGTCCCAGCGATTCCCAAGGCCCTAGGCCTTCCTTCCTTTCTATTCGTGGTTCTTATACCACTATTTTAGTATATGGTTTTGCTGGCCACCTGGCCCATCCATAATTGTGCAACTTTTGTATATTTAAACACTGCCTTGTTTTAAATGAATGTGCTTCTGTGCTCATAAAGAGTATAGGGGATACTTTTAGTAAATAAATACATAAATATTTTGAATATATATCTGTGTGGTGTCCTTTCATTTGGTATTCAAGGAGGTTACATATGGTAAAACAGCTGGCTTCACATGCCCTCAAGAGTTTAGCCTACAGACTGCACTGTCCAAGCTACCACTAGGATAGCTGGTCTATCAAGGTTGACTTCAACCACCACCATAAGGGTTGTTTGGCATGGTATAAGGTGATCACTAGAATTAGTGAGCAGCATATACCAGGCCAACTTCTCACACACTGCACTACCCTAAACTGTAAAACACAACCCCCTACACTGCACAAACACCACTGCACTACCCTAAACCCTAAAACACTACCCCCAGCACGACCCCCTACACTACACAAGCACCACTGCACTACCCTAAACACTACCCTCAGCACGAATCCCTATACTACCCAAACAACACTGCACTACCCTAAACCCTAAATCTACCCCCAGCACATCCCCCTACATTACACAAACACCACTGCACTACCCTAAACCCTAAAACACTACCCCCAGCACGACCCTTACACTACACAAACACCACTGCACTACCCTAAACCCTAAAACATTACCCCTAGCACGACCCCATACACTACCTAAACACCACTGCTCTACCTTAAACCCTACATCTACCCCAGCACAACCCCCTACACTACCCAAACACCACTGCACTACCCTAAACCCTAAAACACGACCCCCTACACTACACAAACACCACTGCACTACCCTAAACCCTTAAACACTACCCCCAGCACAACCCCCTACACTACCCAAACATCACTGCACTAGCCAAAATCCTAAAACACTACCCCTAGCACGACCCCCTACACTACCTAAACACCACTGCACTACCCTCAACCCTACATCTACCCCCTGCACAACCCCCTACCTTACACAAACACCACTACACTATGCTACACCATAAAACACTACCCCAGCACGACCCCCTACACTACACAAACACCACTGCACTACCCTAAACCCTAAAACTCTATCCCTAGCACGACCCCCTACACTAGCCAAACACCACTGCACTACCATAAACCCTAAAATACTTACCCCAGCACGACCCCCTTCATCACACAAACACCACTGCACTACCCTAAAACCTGAAACACTACCCCCAGCATGACCCCCCATATTACCAAAGCACCACTCCACTACCCTAAACCCTAAATCACTTACCCCTGCACGACCCCTACACAACACAAACACCACTGCGCTACCTTACACCCTAAAACACTACCCCAGTACGACCCCTACACTACACAAACACCACTTCACAACCCTAAACCCTAAAACTACCCCCAGCATGACCCCCTACACTACCCAAACCCCACTGCACTACCCTAAACCGTAAAACACAACCCCCTACACTACACAAACACCACTGCACTGCCCTAAACCCTAAAACACTTACCCCAGCACGACCCCCTTCATCACATAAACACCACTGCACTACCCTGAAACCTGAAACACTACCCCTAGCACGACCCCCCATATTACCAAAGCACCACTCACTACCCTAAACCCTAAATCACTTTCCCCTGCACGACCCCCTACACAACACAAACACCACTGCGCTACCTTACACCCTAAAACACTACCCCCGTACGACCCCTACACTACACAAACACCACTTCACAACCCTAAACCCTAAAAAATACCCCCAGCACGACCCCCTACACTACCAAAACACCACTGCACTACCCTAAACCGTAAAACACAACCCCCTACATTACACAAACAACACTGCACTACCCTAAACCCTAAAACACTACCCTCAGCACGACCCCCTACACTACCCAAACACCACTGCACTGCCCTAAATCCTAAAACCCTTCTACCAGCACGATTCTCCTACACTACCCAAACACCACTGCACTGCCCCAAAACACGAACCCCCTACACTACACAAACACCACTGCCCTATCCTAAACCCAAATACACTACCCCAGCATGACACCCTACACTACACAAACACCACTGCACTACCCTAAACCCTAAAACACTACCCCCGGCAGGACCCCCTACACTACCCAAACACCACTGCACTACCCTAAACCCTAAAACACAACCCCCAGCATGACCCTCTACACTACCCAAACATCACAGCACTACCCTAAAACCCGACCCCTACACTAGACAAACACCACTGCACTACCCTAAACCCTAAAACACTTACCCCAGCACGACCCCCTACACTACACAAACACCACTGCACTACCCTAAACCCTAAAACACTACCCCAGCATGACCCCCTACACTACACAAACACCACTGCGCTAAACCCTAAATCTACACACAGCACAACCCCCTACACTACACAAACACCACATCACTACCCTAAACCCTAAAACACTACTCCCAGCACAACCCCCTTCACTACACAAACACCACTGCACTACCCTAAACCCTAAAACAAGACCCCTACACCACCCAAACACCACTGCACTGCCCTAAACCCTAAAACACTTCCACCAGCACGATCCCCATACACTACACAAACACCACTGCACTGCCCTAAACCCTAAAACCCTACCCCCAGCAAGACCCCCTACATTACCCAAACACCAATGTACTATCCTAAACCCTAAATCTACTCCCAGTATCACCCCTACACTACACAAACACAACTGCACTATCCTAAACCCTAAAACACTACCCCAGCACGCCCCCCTACACTACACAAACACCACTGCACTACCCTACACCCTAAAAGACTACCTCCAGCGTGACCCCCTACACTACCCAAAAACCACTGCCCTACCCTAAACCCTAAAACACTAACCCCAGCACGACCCCCTGCACTACCTAAACACCACTGCACTACCCAAAACCCTAAAACACTGCCCCCAGCACGACCCCATAGACTACACAAACACCACTGCACTATCCTAAACCCTAAATCTACCCCCAGCACGACCCCTACACCACCCAAACACCACCGCACTACCCTAAACCCTAAATCTACCCGCAGCATGACCCCCTACACCACACAAACACCACTGCACTACCCTAAACCTTAAAGCACTACTACCAGCTTGACCCCATGCACTACACAAACACCTCAGCACTACCGTAAACCCTAAAAAACTACCCACAACAAGACCCCCTACACTACCAAAACACCACTGCACTACCCTAAACCCTAAAACGCAACCCCAGCACGAACCCCTATACTACACAAACACCACTGCACTACCCTAAACCATAAATCACTACCCCTAGCACGAACCCCTACTCTACACAAACACCACTGAACTACACTAAAACCTGAAACACTACCCCAAGCACGGCCCCTACACTACACAATAACCACTGTACTACCCTAAACCCTAAAACACTACCCCCAGCACGACTCCCTTCACTACCCAAACACAACTGCACTACCCTAACCCCAAAAACAATACGCCCAGCACGACCCAAACACTACCCAAACACCACTGCAATACCCTAAACCCTAAAACACGACCCCCTACACCACACAAACACCACTGCACTACCCTAAACCCTAAAACACTACCCTCAGCACGCCCCCCTACACTACATAAACACCACGGCACTACACTAAACCCTAAACCTCTACCCACAGCAAGACCCCCTACACTACCAAAACACCACTGCATTACCCTAAACCCTAAAACACAACCCTAGCACGAACCCCTATATTACACAAACACCACTGCACTACCCTAAACCCTAAAACACTACCCCTAGCATGAACCCCTACACTTCACAAACGGCACTGCACAACCCTAAACCCTAAAACACTATCCCAAGCACGACCACCTACACTACACAAACACCACTGCACTACCCTAAACCCTTAAACACTTCCCCCAGCACAACCCCCTACAGTACCCAAACATCACTGCACTAACCAAAAACCTAAACCACTACCCCTGCACTACCCCCTACACATCCCAAACACCACTACACTACCCTAAACCCTAAAACACTACCCCCAGCACGACCCCTACACTACACAAACACCACTGCACTACCCTAAACCCTAAAACATTACCCTTAGCACGACCCCCTACATTACCTAAACACCAATGCACTACCCTAAACCATACATATAGCCCCAGCACAACCCCCTATACTACACAAACACCAATGCACTATGCTACACAATAAAACACTACCCCCAGCACGAACCCCTATACTACACAAACACCACTGCACTACCCTAAACCATAAATCACTACCCCTAGCACGAACCCCTACACTACACAAACACCACTGAACTACACTAAAACCTGAAACACTACCCCAAGCACGGCCCCTACACTACACAATAACCACTGTACTACCCTAAACCCTAAAACACTACCCCCAGCACGACTCCCTTCACTACCCAAACACAACTGCACTACCCTAACCCCAAAAACAATACGCCCAGCACGACCCAAACACTACCCAAACACCACTGCAATACCCTAAACCCTAAAACACGACCCCCTACACCACACAAACACCACTGCACTACCCTAAACCCTAAAACACTACCCTCAGCACGACCCCCTACACTACATAAACACCACGGCACTACACTAAACCCTAAACCTCTACCCACAGCAAGACCCCCTACACTACCAAAACACCACTGCGTTACCCTAAACCCTAAAACACAACCCTAGCACGAACCCCTATATTACACAAACACCACTGCACTACCCTAAACCCTAAAACACTACCCCTAGCATGAACCCCTACACTTCACAAACGGCACTGCACAACCCTAAACCCTAAAACACTATCCCAAGCACGACCACCTACACTACACAAACACCACTGCACTACCCTAAACCCTTAAACACTTCCCCCAGCAGAACCCCCTACAGTACCCAAACATCACTGCACTAACCAAAAACCTAAACCACTACCCCTGCACTACCCCCTACACATCCCAAACACCACTACACTACCCTAAACCCTAAAACACTACCCCCAGCACGACCCCTACACTACACAAACACCACTGCACTACCCTAAACCCTAAAACATTACCCTTAGCACGACCCCCTACATTACCTAAACACCAATGCCCTACCCTAAACCATACATATAGCCCCAGCACAACCCCCTATACTACACAAACACCAATGCACTATGCTACACAATAAAACACTACCCCCAGCACGACCCCCTACACTACACAAACACCACTGCACTACCCTAAACCCTAAAACACTACCCCTAGCACGACCCCCTACACTAGCCAAACACCACTGCACTACCCTAAACCCTAAAACACTTACCCCAGCACAACCCCCTTCATCACACAAACACCACTGCACTACCCTAAAACCTGAAACACTACCCCCAGCACAACCCCCTATATTACGAAAGCACCACTCCACTACCCTAAATCACTTACCCCTGCACGACCCCCTACACCACACAAACACCACTGCGCTACCTTACACCCTAAAACACTACCCCAGTACGACCCCTACACTACACAAACACAATATCACACCCCTAAACCCTAAAAACTACCCCCAGCACGACCCCCTACACTACCCAAACACCACTGCACTACCCTAAACCGTAAAACACAACCCCCTACACTACACAAACACCACTGCACTACCCTAAACCCTAAAACACTATCCCAGCATTACACCCTACACTACACAAACACCACTGCACTACCCTAAACCCTAAAACATTACCCCTAGCACGACCCCATACACTACCTAAACACCACTGCTCTACCTTAAACCCTACATCTACCCCAGCACAACCCCCTACACTACCCAAACACCACTGCACTACCCTAAACCCTAAAACACGACCCCCTACACTACACAAACACCACTGCACTACCCTAAACCCTTAAACACTACCCCCAGCACAACCCCATACACTACCCAAACATCACTGCACTAGCTAAAATCCTAAAACACTATCCTTAGCCCGACCCCCTACACTACCTAAACACCACTGCACTACCCTCAACCCTACATCTACCCCCTGCACAACCCCCTACCTTACACAAACACCACTGCACTATGCTATACCATAAAACACTACCCCCAGCACGACCCCGTACACTACACAAACACCACTGCACTACCCTAAACCCTAAAACACTACCCCTAGCACGACCCCCTACACTAGCCAAACACCACTGCTCTACCTTACACCCTAAAACACTACCCCAGTATGACCCCTACACTACACAAACACCACTTCACAACCCTAAACCCTAAAAATTACCCCCAGCACGACCCCCTACACTTCCCAAACACCACTGCACTACCCGAAACCGTAAAACACAACCCCCTACACTACACAAACACCACTGCACTACCCTAAACCCTAAAACACTACCCCTAGCTCGACCCCCTACACAAGCCAAACACCACTGCACTGCCCTAAACCCTAAAACACTTACCCCAGCACGACCCCCTTCATCACACAAACACCACTGCACTACCCTGAAACCTGAAACACTACCCCCAGCACGACCCCCATATTACCAAAGCACCACTCACTACCCTAAACCCTAAATCACTTTCCCCTGCAAGACCCCCAACACAACACAAACACCACTGCGCTACCTTACACCCTAAACACTACCCCCAGTACGACCCCTACACTACACAAACACCCCTTCACAAGCCTAAACCCTAAAACACTACTCCCAGCATGACCCCCTACACTAAACAAACTCCACGGCACTACCCTAAACCCTAAAACACTACCCCAGCAGTACCCCCAACACTACCCAAACACATCACTACCCTAAACCTTAAAACACTACCCCCAGCATCACCCCCTACACTACACAAATACCACTGCTCTACTCTACTGCTCTACCCTAAACCCTAAAACACTATCCCCAGCATGACCCCCTACACTACCGAAACACCACTGCACTACCCTAAACCCTAAAACACTACCTCCAGCATGACCCCCTGCACTACCCAAACACCACTCCACTACTCTAAACCCTAAAACATGACCCCCTACATTACACAAACAACACTGCACTACCCTAAACACTAAAACAGTACAACCAGCAGAACCCCCTACACTACCCAAACACCACTGCACAACCCTAAACCCTAAAACACGACACCCTACACTACACAAACACCACGGCACTACCCTAAACCCTAAAACACAAACCCAGCAGTACCCCCAACACTACCCAAACACATCACTACCCTAAACCCTAAAACACTACCCCCAGCATGACCCCCTACATTACACAAACAGCACTGCACTACTCTACTGCTCTACCCTAAACCCTAAAACACTACCCACAGCATGACCCCCTGCACTACCCAAACACCACTGCACTACCCTAAACCTTAAAACACGACCCCTACACTACACAAACACCACTGCACTACCCTAAAACCTACATCTACCCCAGCACGACCCCCTACACTACACAAACACCACTTCACTACCCTAAACCCTAAAACACTACTCCCAGCTTGACCCAATACACTACCCAAACACCACGGCACTACCCTAAACACTTAAAGACAACCCCCTACACTACACAAACACCACTGCACTACCCTAAACCCTAAAACACTACCCCCAGCTTGACCCCCTACACTACACAAATACCTCAGCACTACCGTAAACCCTAAAACACTACCCACCACAAGACCCCCTACACTACCAAAACACCACTGCACTACCCTAAACCCTAAAACACAACCCCAGCACGAACCCCTATACTACACCAACACCACTGCACTACCCTAAACTCTAAATCACGACCCTAGCATGAACCCCTACACCGCACAAACACCACTGCACTACACTAAAACCTGAAACACTACCCCAAGCACGACCCCTACACTACAAAATCACCACTGTACTGCCCTAAACCCTAAAACACTACCCCCAGCACGACTCCCTTCACTACCCAAACACAACTGCACTACCCTAAACCCAAAAACAATACGCACAGCACGACCCAAACACTACCCAAACACCACTGCACTACCCTAAACCCTAAAACACGACCCCCTACACCACACAAGCACCACTGCACTACCCTAAACCCTAAAATACTACCCTCAGCACGACCCCCTACACTACATAAACACCACGGCACTACACTAAACCCTAAACCTCTACCCACAGCAAGACCCCCTACACTACCAAAACACCACTGCATTACCCTAAACCCTAAAACACAACCCTAGCACAAACCCCTATACTACACAAACACCACTGCACTACCCTAAACCCAAAAACACTACCCCTAGCATGAACCCCTACACTTCACAAATGGCCCTGCACAACCCTAAACCCTAAAACACTATCCCAAGCACGACCACCTACACTACACAAACACCACTGCTCTACCCTAAACCCTAATACACTACCCCCAGCATGACCCCCTAAACTACCCAAACACCACTGCACTACCCTAAACCCTAAAACACTTCCTCCAGCATGACCCCCTGCACTACCCAAACACCACTGCACTACCCTAAACCCTAAAACACGACCCCCTACACTACACAAACACCACTGCACTGCCCTAAAACCTACATCTACCCCAGCATGACCCCCTACACTACACAAACACCACTTCACTACCCTAAACCATAAAACACTACTCCCAGCTCGACCCACTACACTATCCAAACACCACTGCACTACCCTAAACACTAAAACACAACCCCCTACACTACACAAACACCACTGCACTACCCTAAACCCTAAAACACTACCCCCAGCACGACCCCCTATGTTACACAAACAACTCCGCACTGCCCTAAAACACTACCCCAGGACAACTACCTACACTACCCAAACACCACTGCACTGCCCTAAACCCTAAAACCCTACCCCCAGCACGACCCACTACACTACTCAAACACCACTGCTCTATCCTAAATGCTAAATCTACCCCCAGTACGACCCCCTGCACTACACAAACACCGCTGCACTACCCTAAACCCTAAAACATTACACCCAGCGTGACCCCCTACACTACACAAACAACACTGATCTACTCTAAACCATAAAACACTACCCCCAGCGTGACTCCCTACACTACCCAAACACCACTGCACCACCCTAAACCCTAAAACACTATCCCCAGCGTGACCCCTACACTACACAAACACCACTGCACTATCCTAAAACCTAAATCTACCCCCAGCATGACCCCCTATACTACCCAAACACCACTGCATTACCCTAAATGCTAAAACACTACATCCAGAACAACCCCCTACGCTACACAAACACCACTGCACTACCCTAAACCCTAAAACACTACCCCCAGTACGACTCCCTATACTACCCAAACACCACTGCACTACCCTAAACCCTAAATCTACCCCCAGCACATCCCGCTACATTACACAAACACCACTGCACTACCCTAATCCCTAAAACACTGCCCCTGCACGACCCCCTACACTACACAAATACCACTGCACTACCCTAAACCCTAAAACACTACCCCCAGAATAACCCCTACACTACACAAACACCACTGCACTACCCTAAACCCTAAAATATTACCCCTAGCACGACCCCATACACTACCTAAACACAACTGCACTACCTTAAACCCTACATCTACCCCAGCACAACCCCCTATACTACCCAAACACCACTGCACTACCCTAAACCCTAAAACACGACCCCCAACACTACACAAACACCACTGCACTACGCTAAACCCTTAAACACTACCCCCAGCACAACCCCTTACACTACCCAAACATCACTGCACTAACCAAAATCCTAAAACACTACCCCTAGCATGACCCCCTACACTACCTAAACATCATTGCACTATACTTAACCCTACATCTACCTTCTGCACAACCACCTACACTACACAAACACTAGTGCACTATGCTACACCCTAAAATACTACCCCCAGCATGACCCCCTACACTACACAAACACCACTGCACTACCCTAAATCCAAAAACACTACCCCCTAGCACGACCCCCTACACTAGCCAAACACCACTGCACTACCCTAAACCCTAAAACACTTACCCCAGCACGACCCCCTTCATCACACAAACACCACTGCACTACCCTAAATCCTAAAACACTACCCCCAGTACGACCCCTACACTACACAAACACCACTTCACAACCCTAAACCCAAAAACACTACCTCCAGCACGACCTCCTACACTACCCAAACACCACTGCACTGCCCTAATCCCTAAAACCCTTCCACCAGCACGGTTCTCCTACACTACCCAAACACCACTGCACTGCCCTAAACCCAAAATCTACACCCAGCATGACCCCCTACTCTTCAGAAACACCACTGCACTAACCTAAACGCCAAACCACTAGCCCCAGCACAACCCCCTACAATACCCAAACACCATTACACTACCGTAAACCCTCAAACACTACCCCCGGCATGACCCCCGACACTACACAAATAACACAGCACTGCCCTAAACCCTAACACACTATCCCCAGCATGACCCCCTACACTACCACAACACCACTGCACTGCCCTAAACTCTAAAACACTACCCCCAGCATGACACCCTACACTACACAAACACAACTGCACTACCCTAAACCCTAAAACACTACCCCCAGCACGACCCCCTATGTTACACACACAACTCCGCACTGCCCTAAAACACTACCCCAGGACAACTACCTACACTACCCAAACACCACTGCACTGCCCTAAACCCTAAAACCCTACCCCCAGCACGACCCACTACACTACTCAAACACCACTGCTCTATCCTGAACGCTAAATCTACCCCCAGTACGACCCCCTGCACTACACAAACACCACTGCACTACCCTAAACCCTAAAACATTACACCCAGCGTGACCCCCTACACTACACAAACAACACTGATCTACTCTAAACCATAAAACACTACCCCCAGCGTGACTCCCTACACTACCCAAACACCACTGCACCACCCTAAACCCTAAAACACTATCCACAGCGTGACCCCCTACACTACACAAACACCACTGCACTATCCTAAAACCTAAATCTACCCCCAGCATGACCCCCTATACTACCCAAACACCACTGCATTACCCTAAATGCTAAAACACTACATCCAGAACAACCCCCTACGCTACACAAACACCACTGCACTACCCTAAACCCTAAAACACTACCCCCAGCACGACTCCCTGTACTACCCAAACACCACTGAACTACCCTAAACCCTAAATCTACCCCCAGCACATCCCGCTACATTACACAAACACCACTGCACTACCCTAATCCCTAAAACACTGCCCCCTGCACGACCCCCTACACTACACAAACACCACTGCACTACCCTAAACCCTAAAACACTACCCCCAGAATAACCCCTACACTACACAAACACCACGGCACTACCCTAAACCCTAACATATTACCCCTAGCACGACCCCATACACTACCTAAACACAACTGCACTACCTTAAACCCTACATCTACCCCAGCACAACCCCCTATACTACCCAAACACCACTGCACTACCCTAAACCCTAAAACACGACCCCCTACACTACACAAACACCACTGCACTACGCTAAACCCTTAAACACTACCCCCAGCACAACCCCCCACACTACCCAAACATCACTGCACTAACCAAAATCCTAAAACACTACCCCTAGCACGACCCCCTACACTACCTAAACATCACTGCACTATACTCAACCCTACATCTACCTTCTGCACAACCACCTACACTACACAAACACTAGTGCACTATGCTACACCCTAAAATACTACCCCCAGCATGACCCCCTACACTACACAAACACCACTGCACTACCCTAAATCCAAAAACACTACCCCCTAGCACGACCCCCTACACTAGCCAAACACCACTGCACTACCCTAAACCCTAAAACACTTACCCCAGCACGACCCCCTTCATCACACAAACACCACTGCACTACCCTAAATCCTAAAACACTACCCCCAGTACGACCCCTACACTACACAAACACCACTTCACAACCCTAAACCCAAAAACACTACCTCCAGCACGACCTCCTACACTACCCAAACACCACTGCACTGCCCTAATCCCTAAAACCCTTCCACCAGCACGGTTCTCCTACACTACCCAAACACCACTGCACTGCCCTAAACCCAAAATCTACCCCCAGCATGACCCCCTACTCTTCAGAAACACCACTGCACTAACCTAAACGCCAAACCACTAGCCCCAGCACAACCCCCTACAATACCCAAACACCATTACACTACCGTAAACCCTCAAACACTACCCCCGGCATGACCCCCGACACTACACAAATAACACAGCACTGCCCTAAACCCTAACACACTATCCCCAGCATGACCCCCTACACTACCACAACACCACTGCACTGCCCTAAACCCTAAAACACTACCCCCAGCATGACACCCTACACTACACAAACACAACTGCACTGCCCTAAACACAAAAGCACTACCTGCAGCACGACCCCCTACACTACCCAAACACCACTGCATTACCCTAAATCCTATATCGACCCCCAGCATGAACCCCTACACTACCCAAATGCCACTGCACTTCCCTAAAACACGAACACCCTACACTACACAAACACCACTGCACTATCCTAAACCTAAAAACACTACCCCCAGCATGACCCCTACACTAAAAAACACCACTTAACTACCCTAAACCCTAAAACACTACTCCCAGCACGACCCCCTACACTACCCAAACACCACTGCACTACCCTAAACACTAAAACATGACCCCCTACACTACACAAACACCAATGCACTACCCTAAACCCTAAAACACTACCCCCAGCATGACCCCCTACACTAAACAAACAACTCTGCACTGCCCTAAAACACTACCCCCAGCACGACCCCTTACACTACACAAACACCACTGCACTGCTCTAAACCCTAAAACACTTCAACCAGCACGATCCCCCTACACTACCCAAAAACCACTGCACTGCCCTAAACCCTAAAACCCTACCCCCAGCACGACCCCCTATACTACTCAAACACCACTGCACTATCCTAAACCCTAAATCTACCCCCAGAATGACTCCCTACACTACACAAACACCAGTGCACTACCCTAAACCCTAAAACACTACCCCAGAACGTCCCCCTACACTGCACAAACACCACTGCACTACCCTAAACCCTAAAACACTCTACCCAGCGTGACCCCTACACTACACAAACACCACTGCACTACCCTAAACCCTAAAACACTACCCTCAGTGTGACCCCCTACACTACCTAAGCACCACTGCACTACCCTAAATCCTAAAACACTACCCCCAGTGCGACCCCCCCACTACACAAACACCACTGCACTATCCTAAACCCTAAATCTACCCCCAGCATGACCCCCTACACTACCCAAACACCACTGAACTAACCTAAACTCTAAAACACTACCCCCAGCACAACCCCCTACACTACACAAACACCACTGCACTACCCTAAACCCTAAAACATTACCACTAGCATGACCTCTACACTGCCCAAACACTACTGCACTACCCTAAACTCTAAATCCACCCCTAGCACAGCCCCCTACCCTACACAAACACCACTGCACGACCCTAAACCCTAAAACACTACCCCCAGCACAAACCCGCATCACTACACAAACACCACTGCACTGCACTGCCCTAAACCCAAAAACACTACCCCCAGCACGACCCCTAAACTACTCAAACACCACTGCACTACTCTAAACCATAAAACACTACCCCCAGCAAGACCCCCGACAGTGCACAAACAGAACAGCACTACCATACACCCTTAAAAAACTTCTCCAGCATGACCCTCTACACTACACAAGCACCACTGCACTACCCTAAACACTAAAACACTACCCCCAGTACGACTCCCTACACTACCCAAAAACCACTGCACTACCCTAAACCCGAAATCTACCCCAGCACATCCCCCTACATTACACAAACACCACTGCACTACCCCAAACCGTAAACATTACCCCTAGCGCAACCCCATACACTACCTAAACACCACTGCACTACCCTAAACCCTACATCTACCACCAGCACAACCCCCTACACTACACAAGCACCACTGCACTATGCTACACCCTAAAACAATACCCCCAGCATGACCCCCTACACTACACAAACACCACTACACTACTCTAAACCCTAAAACACTACCCCTAGCATGACCCCTACACTAGCCAAACACCACTGCACTACCCTAAACCCTAAAACACTTACCCCAGCATGACCCCCTACACCACACAAACACAACTCCACTACCCTAAACCCTAAAACACTTACCCCAGCACGACCTCCTATACCACACAAACACCACTGCACTACCATAAACCCTAAAACACTACCCCCAGTACGACCCCTACACTACACAAGCAACACTGCACTACCTTAAACCCTAAAACACTACCAAAGCACTACCCCTTACACCACCCAAACACCACTGCACTAACCTAAACACTAAAACAAAACCCCCAGCACTACCCCTACACTACCCAAACAACACTGCGCTACCCTAAACCGCACAACACTACCCCCAGCAATTCCCCCTGCACTACCCAACACCACTGCACTATCCTTAACCCTAAAACACTACTCCAGCAGTACTCCCTACAGTACACAAACACAACTTCACTACCTAAAACCCTAAAACACTACCCCCAGCGTGACCCCCTACACTACGCAAACACCACTGCACTACCCTACTACACTACCCAAAACCCTAAAACACTACCCCCAGCATTACCCCCTACACTACCCAAACACCACTGCACTACCCTAAACCCTAAAACACTACCTCCAGCACGACCCCCTACACTACCCAAACACCACTGTACTAACCTAAACCCGAAAACATGACCCCCTACACTACACAAACAACACTGCACTACCCTAAACACTAAAACACTATCCCCAGCACATCCCCCTACACTACCCAAACACCACTGCACTACCCTAAACAATGAATCTACCCCAGCATGACCCCTACACTACACAAACACCACTTCACTACCCTGAACCCTAAAACACTAATGCCAGCACGACCCCCTACACTACCCAATCACCACTGCACTATCCTAAACTCTAAAACACAAACCCCTATACTACACAAACACCACTGCACTACCCTACACCCTAAAAGACTACCAGCAAATTGAACCACTATACTACAATAACACCACTGCATTACCCTAAACCCTAAAACACGACCCCAAGCACGACCCCTACATTACACAAACCCCACTGTACTACCCTAAACCCTTTAACACAACCCCCAGCACATCCCCCTACACTACCCAAACATCAATGCTCTAACCTAAACCCTCAACCCTAAAACACTAACCCAGCACTAACCCGTACACTACCCAAATAGCACTGCTCTACCCTAAACCCTAAAACACTACCACCAGCACGACCCCTACACCACACAAACACAACTCCACTACCCTAAACCCTAAAACACTTACCCCAGCACGACCTCCTATACCACACAAACACCACTGCACTACCATAAACCCTAAAACACTACCCCCAGTACGACCCCTACACTACACAAGCAACACTGCACTACCTTAAACCCTAAAACACTACCAAAGCACTACCCCCTACACCACCCAAACACCACTGCACTAACCTAAACACTAAAACAAAACCCCCAGCACTACCCCTACACTACCCAAACAACACTGCGCTACCCTAAACCGCACAACACTACCCCCAGCAATACCCCCTGCACTACCCAACACCACTGCACTATCCTTAACCCTAAAACACTACTCCAGCAGTACTCCCTACAGTACACAAACACAACTTCACTACCTAAAACCCTAAAACACTACCCCCAGCGTGACCCCCTACACTACACAAACACCACTGCACTACCCTACTACACTACCCAAAACCCTAAAACACTACCCCCAGCATTACCCCCTACACTACCCAAACACCACTGCACTACCCTAAACCCTAAAACACTACCTCCAGCATGACCCCCTACACTACCCAAACTCCACTGTACTAACCTAAACCCGAAAACATGACCCCCTACACTACACAAACAACACTGCACTGCCCTAAACACTAAAACACTATCCCCAGCACATCCCCCTACACTACCCAAACACCACTGCACTACCCTAAACAATAAATCTACCCCAGCATGACCCCCTACACTACACAAACACCACTTCACTACCCTGAACCCTAAAACACTAATGCCAGCACGACCCCCTACACTACCAAATCACCACTGCACTATCCTAAACTCTAAAACACAAACCCCTACACTACACAAACACCACTGCACTACCCTACACCCTAAAAGACTACCAGCAAATTGAACCACTATACTACAATAACACCACTGCATTACCCTAAACCCTAAAACACGACCACAAGCACGACCCCTACATTACACAAACCCCACTGTACTACCCTAAACCCTTTAACACAACCCCCAGCACATCCCCCTACACTACACAAACACCACTGCACTACCCTAAACCCTAAATCTACCCCAGCATGACCCCCTACACTACACAAACACAACTTAACTACCCTAAACCCTAAAACACTACTCCCAGCACGATCCCCTACACTACCCAAACACCACTGCACTACCCTAAACACTAAAACACGACCCCCTTCACTACACAAACACCACTGCACTACCCTAAACCCTAAAACACTACCCCCAGCATGAACCCCTACACTACACAATAAACTCTGCACTGCCCTAAAACACTACCCCCAGCACGACCACTTACACTACCCAAACACCACTGCACTGCCGTAAACCCTAAAACATTTCAACCAGCATGATCCCCCTACACTACACAAAAACCACTGCACTGCCCTAAACCCTAAAACCCTACCCCCAGCACGACACCCTATACAACTCAAATACCACTGCACTATCCTAAACCCTAAATATACCCCCAGAATGACCCCCTACACTACACAAACACCAGTGCACTACCCTAAACACTAAAACACTACCCCAGAACGTCCCCCTATACTACACAAACACCACTGCACTACCCTAAACCCTAAAACACTATACCCAGCATGACCCCCTACACTACCCAAACACCACTGCACTACCCTAAACCCTAAATTACTACCCCCAGTGCGACCCTCTACACTACACAAACACCACTGCACTATCCTAAACCCTAAATCTACCCCCAGCATGACCCCATACACTACCCAAACACCACTGCACTACCCTAAACCCTAAAACACAACCCCAACACGAACCCCTATACTACACAAACACCACTGCACTAACCTAAACCCTAAAACACTATTCCTAGCATGAACCCCTACACTACACAAACCCCACTGCACTACCCTAAACCCTAAAACACTATCCCAAGCACGACCACCTACACTACACAATCACCACTATACTACCCTAAACCCTAAAACACTACCCCAGCACAACCCCTATACTTCCCAAACACCACTGCACTACCCTAAACCCTAAAACACTAGCCCCAGCACAACCCCCTACACTACACAAACACCAATGCATTATGCTACACCCTAAAACACTACCCCCAGCACGACCCCCTACACTACACAAACTCCACTGCACTTCCCTAAACCCTAAAACACTACCCCTAGCACGACCCCCTACACTAGCCAAACACTACTGCACTACCCTAAACCCTAAAACACTACCCCCAGATTGACCACTACACTACACAAACATCACTGCACTACCCCAAACCCTAAAATACTACCCCCAGCAATACCCCACACTACCCAAACACCACTGCACTACCCTAAACCCTAAAACACTACCCCCAGAACTGCCCCGAATACTACACAAATACCACTGCACTACCCTAAACCCTACAACACTACCCCCAGCAGTACCCACTACACTTCCCAACACCAATGCATTACCCTAAACTCTAAAACACTACTCCCAGCATGACCCCCTACACTACCCAAACACCACTGCACTGCCCTAAAACACTACCCCCAGCACGACCCCCTACACTACCCAAACACCACTGCATTACCCTAAATCCTATATCAACCCCCAGCATGAACCCCTACACTACCCAAATTCCACTGCACTTCCCTAAAACACGAACACCCTACAATACACAAACACCACTGCACTATCCTAAACCTAAAAACACTACCCCCAGCATGACCCCTACACTAAAAAACACCACTTAACTACCGTAAACCCTAAAACACTACTCCCAGCACGACCCCCTACACTACCCAAACACCACTGCACTACCCTAAACACTAAAACATGACCCCCTACACCACACAAACACCAATGCACTACCCTAAACCCTAAAACACTACCCCCAGCATGACCCCCTACACTAAACAAACAACTCTGCACTGCCCTAAAACACTACCCCCAGCACGACCCCTTACACTACACAAACACCACTGCACTGCTCTAAACCCTAAAACACTTCAACCAGCACGATCCCCCTACACTACCCAAAAACCACTGCACTGCCCTAAACCCTAAAACCCTACCCCCAGCACGACCCCCTATACTACTCAAACACCACTGCACTATCCTAAACCCTAAATCTACCCCCAGAATGACTCCCTACACTGCACAAACACCAGTGCACTACCCTAAACCCTAAAACACTACCCCAGAACGTCCCCCTACACTGCACAAACACCACTGCACTACCCTAAACCCTAAAACACTCTACCCAGCGTGACCCCTACACTACACAAACACCACTGCACTACCCTAAACCCTAAAACACTACCCTCAGTGTGACCCCCTACACTACCTAAGCACCACTGCACTACCCTAAATCCTAAAACCCTACCCCCAGTGCGACCCCCCACACTACACAAACACCACTGCACTATCCTAAACCCTAAATCTACCCCCAGCATGACCCCCTACACTACCCAAACACCACTGAACTAACCTAAACTCTAAAACACTACCCCCAGCACAACCCCCTACACTACACAAACACCACTGCACTACCCTAAACCCTAAAACATTACCACTAGCATGACCTCTACACTGCCCAAACACTACTGCACTACCCTAAACTCTAAATCTACCCCTAGCACAGCCCCCTACCCTACACAAACACCACTGCACGACCCTAAACCCTAAAACACTACCCCCAGCACAAACCCGCATCACTACACAAACACCACTGCACTGCACTGCCCTAAACCCAAAAACACTACCCCCAGCACGACCCCTAAACTACTCAAACACCACTGCACTACTCTAAACCATAAAATACTACCCCCAGCAAGACCCCCGACAGTGCACAAACAGAACAGCACTACCATACACCCTTAAAAAACTTCTCCAGCATGACCCTCTACACTACACAAGCACCACTGCACTACCCTAAACACTAAAACACTACCCCCAGCACGACTCCCTACACTACCCAAAAACCACTGCACTACCCTAAACCCGAAATCTACCCCAGCACATCCCCCTACATTACACAAACACCACTGCACTACCCTAAACCCTAAAACACTACCCCAGCACGTCCCCTACAGTACACAAACACCACTGCACTACCCTAAACTGTACATCTACCACCACCACAACCCCCTACACTACGCAAACACCACTGCACTATGCTACACCCTAAAACACTACCCCCAGCATGACCCCCTACACTACACAAACACCACTACACTACTCTAAACCCTAAAACACTACCCCTGGCATGACCCCTACACTAGCCAAACACCACTGCACTACCTTAAACCCTAAAACACTACCCAAGCACTACCCCCTACACCACCCAAACACCACTGCACTAACCTAAACCCTAAAACAAAACTCCCAGCACTACCCCTACACTACCCAAACAACACTGCGCTACCCTAAACCGTACAACACTACCCCCAGCAATACCCTCTACACTACCCAACACCACTGCACTATCCTAAACGCTAAAACACTACCCCCAGCGTGACCCCCTACACTACACAAACACCACTGCACTACCCTACTGCACTACCCTACTGCACTACCCAAAACCCTAAAACACTACCCCCAGCATTACACCCTACACTACCCAAACACCACTGCACTACCCTAAACCCTAAAACACTACCTCCAGCACGACCCCCTGCATTACCCAAACACCACTGTACTAACCTAAACCCTAAAACATAACCCCCTACACTACACAAACAACACTGCACTACCCTAAACACTAAAACACTACCCCAGCACAACCCCCTACACTACCCAAACACCACTGCACTACCCTAAACCATAAATCTACCCCAGCATGACCCCCTACACTACACAAACCCCACTTCACTACCCTGAACCCTAAAACACTACTGACAGCACGACTCCCTACACTACCCAATCACCACTGCACTATCCTAAACATTAAAACACAACCCCCTACACTACACAAACACCACTGCACTACCCTACACCCTAAAAGACTACCAGCAGCATGAACCCCTATACTACAAAAATACCACTGCATTACCCTAAACCCTAAAACACGACCACAAGCACGACCCCTACACTACACAAACACCACTGCACTACCCTAAACCCCAAAACAATACTCCCAGCAGAAGCCCCTACACTACCCAAATACCACTACACACCCTAAACCCTAAAACATAACCCCTTACACTACACAAACACCAATGCACTACCCTAAACCCTAAAACACTACCCCCAGCACGACCCCCAACACTACATAAACACCACGGCCTTACCCTAAACCCTAAAACACTACCCCAAGCACGACCCCCTACACTACACAAACACCTTATCACTACCCTAAACCCTTTAACATGACCCCCAGCACAACCCCCTACACTACCCAAACATCAATGCTCTAACCTAAACCCTAAAACACTACCCCAGCACTACCCCTTACACTACCCAAACACAACTACACTACCCTAAACCCTAAAACACTACCCCCAGCACGACCCCTACACTACACAAACACCACTGCACTACCCTAAACCCTAAACATTACCCCTAGTACGACCCCCTACACTACCTAAACACCACTGCACTACCCGAAACCCTACATATACCCCCAGCACAATCCCTACACTACACAAACACCACTGCACTATGCTACACCCTAAAACACTACCCCTAGCACGACCCCCTACACTACCAAAACACCACTGCACTACCCTAAACCCTAAAACACAACCCCTAGCATGAACCCCTACACTACACAAACACCACTGCACTACACTAAAACCTAAAACACTACCCCAAGCACGACTCCCTTCACTACCCAAACACAACTGTACTACCTAAACCCAAAAATAATATGCCCAGCACGACACAAACACTATTCAAACACCACTGCACTACCCTAAACCCTAAAACACGACCCCCTACACCACACAAACACCACTGCACTACCCTAAACCCTAAAACACTACCCTCAGCAGGACCCCCTACACTACATAAACACCACGGCACTACACTAAACCCTAAACCACTACCCACAGCAAGACCCCCTACACTACCAAAACACCACTGCACTACCCTAAACCCTAAAACACAACCCCAGCACAAACCCCTATACTACACAAACACCACTGCACTTCCCTAAACCCTAAAACACGACCCCTAGCATGAACCCCTACACTACACAAACACCACTGCACTACCCTAAACCCTAATACACTATCCCAAGCACGACCACCTACACTGCGCAAACACCACTGTACTACCCTAAACCCTAAAACACTACCCCAGCACTACCCCTTCACTTCCCAAACACCACTGCACTACCCTAAACACTAAAACACTAGCCCCAGCACGACCCCTACACTACACAAACACCACTGCACTACCCTAAACCCTAAAACATTACCCCTAGCACGACCCCCTACATTACCTAAACACCACTGCACTACCCTAAACCCTACACATAGCCCCAGCACAACCCCCTACACTACACAAACACCAATGCACTATGCTACACCCTAAAACACTACCCCCAGCACGACCCCCTACACAAACTCCACTGCACTTCCCTAAACCCTAAAACACTACACCTAGCACGACCCCCTACACTAGCCAAACACTACTTCACTACCCTAAACCCTAAAACACTACCCCCAGTTCGACCACTACACTACACAAACATCACTGCACTACCCAAAACCCTAAAATACTACCCCCAGCAATACCCCACACTACCCAAACACCACTGCACTACCCTAAACCCTAAAACACTACTCCCAGAACTACCCCGAATACTACCCAAATACCACTGCACTACCCTAAACCCTACAACACTACCCCCAGCAGTACCCCCTACACTTCCCAACACCAATGCATTATCCTAAACCCTAAAACACGACCCCTAGCATGAACCCCTACACTAAACAAACACCACAACACTACCCTAAACCCTAATACACTATCCCAAGCACGACCACCTACAATGCGCCAACACCACTGTACTACCCTAAACCCTAAAACACTACCCCAGCACTACCCCTTCACTTCCCATACACCACTGCACTACCCTAAACCCTAAAACACTAGCCCCAGCACGACCCCTACACTACACAAACACCACTGCACTACCCTAAACCCTAAAACATTACCCCTAGCACGACCCCCTACATTACCTAAACACCACTGCACTACCCTAAACCCTACACATAGCCCCAGCACAACCCCCTACACTACACAAACACCAATGCACTATGCTACACCCTAAAACACTACCCCCAGCACGACCCCCTACACAAACTCCACTGCACTTCCCTAAACCCTAAAACACTACACCTAGCACGACCCCCTACACTAGCCAAACACTACTTCACTACCCTAAACCCTAAAACACTACCCCCAGTTCGACCACTACACTACACAAACATCACTGCACTACCCAAAACCCTAAAATACTACCCCCAGCAATACCCCACACTACCCAAACACCACTGCACTACCCTAAACCCTAAAACACTACCCCCAGAACTACCCCGAATACTACCCAAATACCACTGCACTACCCTAAACCCTACAACACTACCCCCAGCAGTACCCCCTACACTTCCCAACACCAATGCATTATCCTAAACCCTAAAACATTACTCCCAGCATGACCCCCTACACTAAACAAACACCACAACACTACCCTAAACCCTAATACACTATCCCAAGCACGACCACCTACAATGCGCGAACACCACTGTACTACCCTAAACCCTAAAACACTACCCCAGCACTACCCCTTCACTTCCCATACACCACTGCACTACCCTAAACCCTAAAACACTAGCCCCAGCACGACCCCTACACTACACAAACACCACTGCACTACCCTAAACCCTAAAACATTACCCCTAGCACGACCCCCTACATTACCTAAACACCACTGCACTACCCTAAACCCTACACATAGCCCCAGCACAACCCCCTACACTACACAAACACCAATGCACTATGCTACACCCTAAAACACTACCCCCAGCACGACCCCCTACACAAACTCCACTGCACTTCCCTAAACCCTAAAACACTACACCTAGCACGACCCCCTACACTAGCCAAACACTACTTCACTACCCTAAACCCTAAAACACTACCCCCAGTTCGACCACTACACTACACAAACCTCACTGAACTACCCAAAACCCTAAAATACTACCCCCAGCAATACCCCACACTACACAAACACCACTGCACTACCCTAAACCCTAAAACACTACCCCCAGAACTACCCCGAATACTACCCAAATACCACTGCACTACCCTAAACCCTACAACACTACCCCCAGCAGTACCCCCTACACTTCCCAAAACCAATGCATTACCCTAAACCCTAAAACATTACTCCCAGCATGACCCCCTACACTAAACAAACACCACGACACTACCCTAAACCCTAAAACACTACCCCCAGCAGTACCCCAACACTACCCAACACATCACTACCCTAAACCCTAAAACACTACCCCCAGCATCACCCACTACACTACACAAATACCACTGCACTACCCTAAACTCTAAAAACACAACCCCCAGCATGACCTCCTGCACTACCCTAAAATACGACCCCTACACTACACAAACACCACTGCACTACCCTAAACCATAAATCTACCCCAGCATGACCCCCTACACTACACAAACACAACTTAACTACCCTAAACCCTAAAACACTACTCCCAGCACGATCCCCTACACTACCCAAACACCACTGCACTACCCTAAACCCTACATCTACCACCAGCACAACCCCCTACACTACACAAACACCACTGCACTATGCTACATCCTAAAACACTTCCCCCAGCATGACCCCCTACACTACCCAAACACCACTGCACTACCCTAAACACTAAAATACAACCCCCTACACTACACAAACACCACTGCACTACCCTATACCCTAAAACATTACCCCAGCACGACCCCCTACACTACCCAAACACCACTGCACTGCCCTAAACCCTAAAACCCTACGCCCAGCACTACCCACTACACTACTCAAACACCACTGCACTATCCTAAACGCTAAATCTACCCCCAGTACGACCCTCTACACTATACAAACACCACTGCAGTACCCTAAACCCTAAAACACTACACCCAGCGTGACCCCCTATACTACACAAACAACACCGCTCTGCCCTAAACCATAAAACACTACCCCCAGTGTGACCCCCTACACTACCCAAACACCACTGCACTACCCTAAACCCTAAAACGCTATCCCCAGCGTGACCCCCTACACTACACAAACACCACTGCACTATCCTAAACCCTAAATCTACCCCCAGCATGACCTCTATACTACCCAATCACCACTGCACTTCCCTAAATGCTAAAACACTACATCCAGCACAACCCACTACACTACACAAACACCACTGCACTACCCTAAACCCTAAAACACTACCCCAAGCACGACTCCCTACAGTACACAAACAGCACAACACTACCCTAAACCCTAAAAAACTACCCCCAGCACGAACCCCTACACTACCCAAACACCACTGCACTACCCTACACCCTTAAACACTACCCCAGCACGACCCGCTATACTACACAAGCACCACTGCACTACACTAAACACTAAAACACTACCCCCAGCACGACTCGCTATACTACCCAAACACCACTGCACTACCTAAAACCTTAAATCTACCCCCAGCACTTCCCCCTACATTACACAAACACCACTGCACTACCCTAAACCCTAAAACACTGCCGCCTGCACGACCCCCTACACTACACAAACACCACTGCACTACCCTAAACCCTAAAACACTACCCCCAGCACAAACCCTACACTACATAAACACCACTGCACTACCCTAAACTCTAAAACATTACCCCTAGCACGACCCCATACACTACAATAACACCACTGCACTACCTTAAACCCTACGTCTACCCCAGCACAACCCCCTACACTACACAAACACCACTGCACTACCCTAAAACATGACCCCCTACACTACACAAACACCACTGCACTACCCTAAACCATTAAACACTACCCTCAGCACAACCCCTACACTACCCAAACATCACTGCACTAAACAAAATCCTAAAACACTACCCTAGCACGACCCCCTACACTACCTAAACACCACTGCACTACCCTCAACCCTACATTTACCCC
The DNA here is from genome assembly GCF_964204655.1 of Triturus cristatus. NCBI lineage: Eukaryota > Metazoa > Chordata > Amphibia > Caudata > Salamandridae > Triturus > Triturus cristatus. The sequence continues at coordinate 733,099,963 of NC_140579.1, read as the reverse complement.
CTGCACAACCACCTATACTACACAAACACCACTGCACTATGCTACACCCTAAAACACTAACCCCAGCATGACACCCTACACTACACAAACACCACTGCACTACCCTAAATCCTATAACACTACCCCCAGCACGACCCCCTATATTACCAAAGCACCACTCCACTACCCTAAACCCTGAATCACTTACCCCTGCACGACGCCCTACACAACACAAACACCACAGCGCTACCTTACACCCTAAAACACTACCCCCAGTACGACCCCTACACTACACAAACACCACTTCACAACCCTAAACCCTAAAACACTTCAACCAGCACGATCCCCCTACACTACCCAAAAACCACTGCACTGCCCCAAACCCTAAAACCCTACCCCCAGCACGACCCCCTTACACTACTCAAACACCACTGCACTATCCTAAACCCTAAATCTACCCCCAGAATGACCCCCTACACTACACAAACACCAGTGCACTACCCTAAACCCTAAAACACTACCCCAGAACGTCCCCCAACACCACACAAACACCACTGCACTACCCTAAACCCTAAAACACTCTACCCAGCGTGACCCCTACACTACACAAACAACACTGCACTACCCTAAACCCTAAAACACTACCCACAGGGTGACCCCCTACACTACCTAAACACCACTGCACTACCCTAAACCCTAAAACACTACCCCCAGAGCGACCCCCTACACTACACAAACACCACTGCACTATCCTAAACCCTAAATCTACCCCCAGCATGACCCCTACACTACCCAAACACCACTGCACTAACCTAAACACTAAAACACTACCCCCAGCACAACCCCCTACACTACACAAACACCACTGCACTACCCTAAACACTAAAACACTACCCCCAGCACAACCCCCTACACTACCCAAACACCACTGCACTGCCCTAAACTCTATATCTACCCCTAGCACAGCCCCCTACCCTACACAAACACCACTGCACTACCCTAAACCCTAAAACACTACCCCCAGCACAAACCCGCATCACTACACAAACACCACTGCACTGCACTGCCCTAAAGCCAAAAACACTACCCCCAGCACGACCCCCTAAACTACTCAAACACCACTGCAATACTCTAAACCATAAAACACTACCCCGAGCAAGACCCCCGACAGTACACAAACAGAACAGCACTACCATACACCCTTATAAAATACTCCAGCACGACCCTCTACACTACACAAGCGTCACTGCACTACCCTAAACTCTAAAACACTATCCCCAGCACGACTCCCTACACTACCCAAACACCACTGCACTACCCTAAACCCGAAATCTACCCCCGTACATCCCCCTACATTACACAAACACCACTGCACTACCCTAAACCCTAAAACACTACCCCCAGCACGTCCCCTACAGTACACAAACACCACTGCACTACCCTAAACTGTACATCTACCACCACCACAACCCCCTACACTACGCAAACACCACTGCACTATGCTACACCCTAAACACTACCCCCAGCATGACCCCCTACACTACACAAACACCACTACACTACTCTAAACCCTAAAACACTACCCCTGGCATGACCCCTACACTAGCCAAACACCACTGCACTACCTTAAACCCTAAAACACTACCCAAGCACTACCCCCTACACCACCCAAACACCACTGCACTAACCTAAACCCTAAAACAAAACTCCCAGCACTAGCCCTACACTACCCAAACAACACTGCGCTACCCTAAACCGTACAACACTACCCCCAGCAATACCCTCTACACTACCCAACACCACTGCACTATCCTAAACCCTAAAACACTACTCCAGCAGTACTCCCTACAGTACACAAACAAAACTTCACTGCCCTAAACCCTAAAACACTACCCCCAGCGTGACCCCCTACACTACACAAACACCACTGCACTACCCTACTGCACTACCCTACTGCACTACCCAATACCCTAAAACACTACCCCCAGCATTACCCCCTACACTACCCAAACACCACTGCACTACCCTAAACCCTAAAACACTACCTCCAGCACGACCCCCTGCATTACCCAAATACCACTGCACTACCCTAAACCATAAATCTACCCCAGCATGACCCCCTACACTACACAAACCCCACTTCACTACCCTGAACCCTAAAACACTACTGACAGCACGACTCCCTACACTACCCAATCACCACTGCACTATCCTAAACACTAAAACACAACCCCCTACACTACACAAACACCACTGCACTACCCTACACCCTAAAAGACTACCAGCAGCATGAACCCCTATACTACAAAAATACCACTGCATTACCCTAAACCCTAAAACACGACCACAAGCACGACCCCTACACTACACAAACACCACTGTACTACCCTAAACCCCAAAACAATACTCCCAGCAGAAGCCCCTACACTACCCAAATACCACTACACACCCTAAACCCTAAAACATAACCCCTTACACTACACAAACACCAATGCACTACCCTAAACCCTAAAACACTACCCCCAGCATGACCCCCAACACTACATAAACACCACGGCCTTACCCTAAACCCTAAAACACTACCCCAAGCACGACCCCCTACACTACACAAACACCTTATCACTACCCTAAACCCTTTAACCTGACCCCCAGCACAACCCCCTACACTACCCAAACATCAATGCTCTAACCTAAACCCTAAAACACTACCCCAGCACTACCCCTTACACTACCCAAACACAACTACACTACCCTAAACCCTAAAACACTACCCCCAGCACGACCCCTACACTACACAAACACCACTGCACTACCCTAAACCCTAAACATTACCCCTAGTACGACCCCCTACACTACCTAAACACCACTGCACTACCCGAAACCCTACATATACCCCCAGCACAATCCCTACACTACACAAACACCACTGCACTATGCTACACCCTAAAACACTACCCCTAGCACGACCCCCTACACTACCAAAACACCACTGCACTACACTAAAACCTAAAACACTAATCCAAGCACGACTCCCTTCACTACCCAAACACAACTGTACTACCTAAACCCAAAAATAATATGCCCAGCACGACGCAAACACTATTCAAACACCACTGCACTACCCTAAACCCTAAAACACGACCCCCTACACCACACAAACACCACTGCACTACCCTAAACCCTAAAACACTACCCTCAGCAGGACCCCCTACACTACATAAACACCACGGCACTACACTAAACCCTAAACCACTACCCACAGCAAGACCCCCTACACTACCAAAACACTACTGCACTACCCTAAACCCTAAAACACAACCCCAGCACAAACCCCTATACTACACAAACACCACTGCACTTCCCTAAACCCTAAAACACGACCCCTAGCATGAACCCCTACACTACACAAACACCACTGCACTACCCTAAACCCTAATACACTATCCCAAGCACGACCACCTACACTGCGCGAACACCACTGTACTACCCTAAACCCTAAAACACTACCCCAGCACTACCCCTTCACTTCCCAAACACCACTGCACTACCCTAAACACTAAAACACTAGCCCCAGCACGACCCCTACACTACACAAACACCACTGCACTACCCTAAACCCTAAAACATTACCCCTAGCACGACCCCCTACATTACCTAAACACCACTGCACTACCCTAAACCCTACACATAGCCCCAGCACAACCCCCTACACTACACAAACACCAATGCACTATGCTACACCCTAAAACACTACCCCCAGCACGACCCCCTACACAAACTCCACTGCACTTCCCTAAACCCTAAAACACTACACCTAGCACGACCCCCTACACTAGCCAAACACTACTTCACTACCCTAAACCCTAAAACACTACCCCCAGTTCGACCACTACACTACACAAACATCACTGCACTACCCAAAACCCTAAAATACTACCCCCAGCAATACCCCACACTACCCAAACACCACTGCACTACCCTAAACCCTAAAACACTACCCCCAGAACTACCCCAAATACTACCCAAATACCACTGCACTACCCTAAACCCTACAACACTACCCCCAGCAGTACCCCCTACACTTCCCAACACCAATGCATTACCCTAAACCCTAAAACATTACTCCCAGCATGACCCCCTACACTAAACAAACACCACGACACTACCCTAAACCCTAATACACTATCCCAAGCACGACCACCTACAATGCGCGAACACCACTGTACTACCCTAAACCCTAAAACACTACCCCAGCACTACCCCTTCACTTCCCATACACCACTGCACTACCCTAAACCCTAAAACACTAGCCCCAGCACGACCCCTACACTACACAAACACCACTGCACTACCCTAAACCCTAAAACATTACCCCTAGCATGACCCCCTACATTACCTAAACACCACTGCACTACCCTAAACCCTACACATAGCCCCAGCACAACCCCCTACACTACACAAACACCAATGCACTATGCTACACCCTAAAACACTACCCCCAGCACGACCCCCTACACAAACTCCACTGCACTTCCCTAAACCCTAAAACACTACACCTAGCACGACCCCCTACACTAGCCAAACACTACTTCACTACCCTAAACCCTAAAACACTACCCCCAGTTCGACCACTACACTACACAAACATCACTGCACTACCCAAAACCCTAAAATACTACCCCCAGCAATACCCCACACTACCCAAACACCACTGCACTACCCTAAACCCTAAAACACTACCCCCAGAACTACCCCGCATACTACCCAAATACCACTGCACTACCCTAAACCCTACAACACTACCCCCAGCAGTACCCCCTACACTTCCCAAAACCAATGCATTACCCTAAACCCTAAAACATTACTCCCAGCATGACCCCCTACACTAAACAAACACCACGACACTACCCTAAACCCTAAAACACTACCCCCAGCAGTACCCCAACACTACCCAACACATCACTACCCTAAACCCTAAAACACTACCCCCAGCATCACCCACTACACTACACAAATACCACTGCACTACCCTAAACTCTAAAAACACAACCCCCAGCATGACCCCCTGCACTACCCTAAAATACGACCCCCTACACTACACAAACACCACTGCACTACCCTAAACCCTAAATCTACCCCAGCATGACCCCCTACACTACACAAACAAACTTAACTACCATAAACCCTAAAACACTACTCCCAGCACGATCCCCTACACTACCCAAACACCACTGCACAACCCTAAACACTAAAAGACGACCCCCTTCACTACACAAACACCACTGCACTACCCTAAACCCTGAAACACTACCCCCAGCACGACAACTTACACTACCCAAACACCACTGCACTGCCGTAAACCCTAAAACACTTCAACCAGCACAATCCCCCTACACTACACAAAAACCACTGCACTGCCCTAAACCCTAAAACCCTACCCCCAGCACGACCCCTATACAAACCAAATACCACTGCACTATCCTAAACCCTAAATATACCCCCAGAATGACCCCCTACACTACACAAGCACCAGTGCACTACCCTAAACACTAAAACACTACCCCAGAACGTCCCCCTACACTACACAAACACCACTGCACTACCCTAAACCCTAAAACACTATACCCAGCATGAACCCCTACACTACACAATAAACTCTGCACTGCCCTAAAACACTACCCCCAGCACGACCACTTACACTACCCAAACACCACTGCACTGCCGTAAACCCTAAAACACTTCAACCAGCATGATCCCCTACACTACACACAAACCACTGCACTGCCCTAAACCCTAAAACCCTACCCCCAGCACGACCCCCTATACAACTCAAATACCACTGCACTATCCTAAACCGTAAATATACCCCCAGAATGACCCCCTACACTACACAAACACCAGTGCACTACCCTAAACACTAAAACACTACCCCGGAACGTCCCCCTACACTACACAAACACCATTGCACTACCCTAAACCCTAAAACACTATACCCAGCATGACCCCTACACTACACAAACAACACTGCACTACCCTAAACCCTAAAACACCACCCTCAGTGTGACCCCCTACACTACCCAAACACCACTGCACTACCCTAAACCCTAAATTACTACCCCCAGTGCGACCCCCTACACTACACAAACACCACTGCACTATCCTAAACCCTAAATCTACCCCCAGCATGACCCCCTACACTACCCAAACACCACTGGACTAACCTAAACCCTAAAACACTACCCCCAGGACAAACCCGCATCACTACACACACACCACTGCACTGCACTGCCCTAAACCCAAAAACACTACCACCAGCACGACCCCCTAAACTACTCAAACACCACTGCACTACCCTAAACCATAAAACACTACCCCCAGCAAGACCCCCGACAGTACAGCAGAACAGCACTACTATACACCCTTAAGAACTACTCCAGCACGACCCTCTACACTACACAAGCACCACTGCACTACCCTAAACAGTAAAACACTACCCCAGCACAACTCTCTACACTACCCAAACACCACTGCACTACCCTAAACCCGAAATCTATCCCCAGCACATCCCCCTACATTACACAAACACCACTGCACTACCCTAAACCGTAAAACTCTACCCCCAGCACTACCCCTACACTACACAAACAACACTGCACTACCCTAAACCGTAAACATTACCCCTAGAACAATCCCATACACTACCTAAACACCACTGCACTACCCTAAACCCTACATCTACCACCAGCACAACCCCCTACACTACACAAACACCACTGCACTATGCTACATCCTAAAACACTACCCCCAGCATGACCCCCTACACTACCCAAACACCACTGCACTACCCTAAACACTAAAATACAACCCCCTACACTACACAAACACCACTGCACTACCCTAAACCCTAAAACATTACCCCAGCACGACCCCCTACACTACCCAAACACCACTGCACTGCCCTAAACCCTAAAACCCTACGCCCAGCACTACCCACTACACTACTCAAACACCACTGCACTATCCTAAACGCTAAATCTACCCCCAGTACGACCCTCTACACTACACAAACACCACTGCAGTACCCTAAACCCTAAAACACTACACCCAGCGTGACCCCCTATACTACACAAACAACACCGCTCTGCCCTAAATCATAAAACACTACCCCCAGTGTGACCCCCTACACTACCCAAACACCACTGCACTACCCTAAACCCTAAAACGCTATCCCCAGCGTGACCCCCTACACTACACAAACACCACTGCACTATCCTAAACACTAAATCTACCCCCAGCATGACCTCTATACTACCCAATCACCACTGCACTTCCCTAAATTCTAAAACACTAGATCCAGCACAACCCCATACACTACACAAACACCACTGCACTACCCTAAACCCTAAAACACTACCCCAAGCACGACCCCCTACAGTACACAAACAGCACAACACTACCCTAAACCCTAAAAAACTACCCCCAGCACGACCCCCTACACTACCCAAACACCACTGCACTACCCTACACCCTTAAACACTACCCCAGCACGACCCGCTATACTACACAAGCACCACTGCACTACACTAAACACTAAAACACTACCCCCAGCACGACTCGCTATACTACCCAAACACCACTGCACTACCCTAAACCTTAAATCTACCCCCAGCACTACCCCTTACACTACCCAAACACAACTACACTACCCTAAACCCTAAAACACTACCCCCAGCACGACCCCTACACTACACAAACACCACTGCACTACCCTAAACCCTAAACATTACCCCTAGTACGACCCCCTACACTACCTAAACACCACTGCACTACCCGAAACCCTACATATACCCCCAGCACAACTCCTACACTACACAAACTCCACTGCACTATGCTACACCCTAAAACACTACCCCTAGCACGACCCCCTACACTACCAAAACACAACTGCACTACCCTAAACCCTAAAACACAACCTCTAGCATGAACCCCTACACTACACAAACACCACTGCACTACACTAAAACCTAAAACACTACCCCAAGCACGACTCCCTTCACTACCCAAACACAACTGTACTACCTAAACCCAAAAATAATATGCCCAGCACGACGCAAACACTATTCAAACACCACTGCACTACCCTAAACCCTAAAACACGACCCCCTACACCACACAAACACCACTGCACTACCCTAAACCCTAAAACACTACCCTCAGCAGGACCCCCTACACTACATAAACACCACGGCACTACACTAAACCCTAAACCACTACCCACAGCAAGACCCCCTACACTACCAAAACACCACTGCACTACCCTAAACCCTAAAACACAACCCCAGCACAAACCCCTATACTTCACAAACACCACTGCACTTCCCTAAACCCTAAAACACGACCCCTAGCATGAACCCCTACACTACACAAACACCACTGCACTACCCTAAACCCTAATACACTATCCCAAGCACGACCACCTACACTGCGCGAACACCACTGTACTACCCTAAACCCTAAAACACTACCCCAGCACTACCCCTTCACTTCCCAAACACCACTGCACTACCCTAAACACTAAAACACTAGCCCCAGCACGACCCCTACACTACACAAACACCACTGCACTACCCTAAACCCTAAAACATTACCCCTAGCACGACCCCCTACATTACCTAAACACCACTGCACTACCCTAAACCCTACACATAGCCCCAGCACAACCCCCTACACTACACAAACACCAATGCACTATGCTACACCCTAAAACACTACCCCCAGCACGACCCCCTACACAAACTCCACTGCACTTCCCTAAACCCTAAAACACTACACCTAGCACGACCCCCTACACTAGCCAAACACTACTTCACTACCCTAAACCCTAAAACACTACCCCCAGTTCGACCACTACACTACACAAACATCCCTGCACTACCCAAAACCCTAAAATACTACCCCCAGCAATACCCCACACTACCCAAACACCACTGCACTACCCTAAACCCTAAAACACTACCCCCAGAACTACCCCGAATACTACCCAAATACCACTGCACTACCCTAAACCCTACAACACTACCCCCAGCAGTACCCCCTACACTTCCCAACACCAATGCATTACCCTAAACCCTAAAACATTACTCCCAGCATGACCCCCTACACTAAACAAACACCACGATACTACCCTAAACCCTAATACACTATCCCAAGCACGACCATCTACAATGCGCGAACACCACTGTACTACCCTAAACCCTAAAACACTACCCCAGCACTACCCCTTCACCTCCCATACACCACTGCACTACCCTAAACCCTAAAACACTAGCCCCAGCACGACCCCTACACTACACAAACACCACTGCACTACCCTAAACCCTAAAACATTACCCCTAGCATGACCCCCTACATTACCTAAACACCACTGCACTACCCTAAACCCTACACATAGCCCCAGCACAACCCCCTACACTACACAAACACCAATGCACTATGCTACACCCTAAAACACTACCCCCAGCACGACCCCCTACACAAACTCCACTGCACTTCCCTAAACCCTAAAACACTACACCTAGCACGACCCCCTACACTAGCCAAACACTACTTCACTACCCTAAACCCTAAAACACTACCCCCAGTTCGACCACTACACTACACAAACATCACTGCACTACCCAAAACCCTAAAATACTACCCCCAGCAATACCCCACACTACCCAAACACCACTGCACTACCCTAAACCCTAAAACACTACCCCCAGAACTACCCCGCATACTACCCAAATACCACTGCACTACCCTAAACCCTACAACACTACCCCCAGCAGTACCCCCTACACTTCCCAAAACCAATGCATTACCCTAAACCCTAAAACATTACTCCCAGCATGACCCCCTACACTAAACAAACACCACGACACTACCCTAAACCCTAAAACACTACCCCCAGCAGTACCCCAACACTACCCAACACATCACTACCCTAAACCCTAAAACACTACCGCCAGCATCACCCACTACACTACACAAATACCACTGCACTACCCTAAACTCTAAAAACACAACCCCCAGCATGACCCCCTGCACTACCCTAAAATACGACCCCCTACACTACACAAACACCACTGCACTACCCTAAACCCTAAATCTACCCCAGCATGATCCCCTACACTACACAAACACAACTTAACTACCCTAAACCCTAAAACACTACTCCCAGCACGATCCCCTACACTACCCAAACACCACTGCACAACCCTAAACACTAAAAGACGACCCCCTTCACAACACAAATACCACTGCACTACCCTAAACTCTAAAAACACAACCCCCAGCATGACCCCCTGCACTACCCTAAAATACGACCCCCTACACTACACAAACACCACTGCACTACCCTAAACCCTAAATCTACCCCAGCATGATCCCCTACACTACACAAACACAACTTAACTACCCTAAACCCTAAAACACTACTCCCAGCACGATCCCCTACACTACCCAAACACCACTGCACAACCCTAAACACTAAAAGACGACCCCCTTCACAACACAAACACCACTGCACTACCCTAAACCCTGAAACACTACCCCCAGCACGACAACTTACACTACCCAAACACCACTGCACTGCCGTAAACCCTAAAACACTTCAACCAGCACAATCCCCCTACACTACACAAAAACCACTGCACTGCCCTAAACCCTAAAACCCTACCCCCAGCACGACCCCCTATACAAACCAAATACCACTGCACTATCCTAAACCCTAAATATACCCCCAGAATGACCCCCTACACTACACAAGCACTAGTGCACTACCCTAAACACTAAAACACTACCCCAGAACGTCCCCCTACACTACACAAACACCACTGCACTACCCTAAACCCTAAAACACTATACCCAGCATGAACCCCTACACTACACAATAAACTCTGCACTGCCCTAAAACACTACCCCCAGCACGACCACTTACACTACCCAAACACCACTGCACTGCCGTAAACCCTAAAACACTTCAACCAGCATGATCCCCTACACTACACACAAACCACTGCACTGCCCTAAACCCTAAAACCCTACCCCCAGCACGACCCCCTATACAACTCAAATACCACTGCACTATCCTAAACCGTAAATATACCCCCAGAATGACCCCCTACACTACACAAACACCAGTGCACTACCCTAAACACTAAAACACTACCCCAGAACGTCCCCCTACACTACACAAACACCACTGCACTACCCTAAACCCTAAAACACTATACCCAGCATGACCCCTACACTACACAAACAACACTGCACTACCCTAAACCCTAAAACACCACCCTCAGTGTGACCCCCTACACTACCCAAACACCACTGCACTACCCTAAACCCTAAATTACTACCCCCAGTGCGACCCCCTACACTACACAAACACCACTGCACTATCCTAAACCCTAAATCTACCCCCAGCATGACCCCCTACACTACCCAGACACCACTGGACTAACCTAAACCCTAAAACACTACCCCCAGGACAAACCCGCATCACTACACACACACCACTGCACTGCACTGCCCTAAACCCAAAAACACTACCACCAGCACGACCCCCTAAACTACTCAAACACCACTGCACTACCCTAAACCATAAAACACTACCCCCAGCAAGACCCCCGACAGTACAGCAGAACAGCACTACTATACACCCTTAAGAACTACTCCAGCACGACCCTCTACACTACACAAGCACCACTGCACTACCCTAAACAGTAAAACACTACCCCAGCACAACTCTCTACACTACCCAAATACCACTGCACTACCCTAAACCCGAAATCTATCCCCAGCACATCCCCCTACATTACACAAACACCACTGCACTACCCTAAACCGTAAAACTCTACCCCCAGCACTACCCCTACACTACACAAACAACACTGCACTACCCTAAACCGTAAACATTACCCCTAGAACAATCCCATACACTACCTAAACACCACTGCACTACCCTAAACCCTACATCTACCACCAGCACAACCCCCTACACTACACAAACACCACTGCACTATGCTACATCCTAAAACACTACCCCCAGCATGACCCCCTACACTACCCAAACACCACTGCACTACCCTAAACACTAAAATACAACCCCCTACACTACACAAACACCACTGCACTACCCTAAACCCTAAAACATTACCCCAGCACGACCCCCTACACTACCCAAACACCACTGCACTGCCCTAAACCCTAAAACCCTACGCCCAGCACTACCCACTACACTACTCAAACACCACTGCACTATCCTAAACGCTAAATCTACCCCAGTACGACCCTCTACACTACACAAACACCACTGCAGTACCCTAAACCCTAAAACACTACACCCAGCCTGACCCCCTATACTACACAAACAACACCGCTCTGCCCTAAATCATAAAACACTACCCCCAGTGTGACCCCCTACACTACACAAACACCACTGCACTACCCTAAACCCTAAAACGCTATCCCCAGCGTGACCCCCTACACTACACAAACACCACTGCACTATCCTAAACCCTAAATCTACCCCCAGCATGACCTCTATACTACCCAATCACCACTGCACTTCCCTAAATTCTAAAACACTAGATCCAGCACAACCCCATACACTACACAAACACCACTGCACTACCCTAAACCCTAAAACACTACCCAAAGCACGACCCTCTACAGTACACAAACAGCACAACACTACCCTAAACCCTAAAAAACTACCCCCAGCACGACCCCCTACACTACCCAAACACCACTGCACTACCCTACACCCTTAAACACTACCCCAGCACGACCCGCTATACTACACAAGCACCACTGCACTACACTAAACACTAAAACACTACCCCCAGCACGACTCGCTATACTACCCAAACACCACTGCACTACCCTAAACCTTAAATCTACCCCCAGCACATCCCCCTACATTACACAAACACTACTGCACTACCCTAAACCCTAAAACACTGCCGCCTGCACGACCCCCTACACTACACAAACACCACAGCACTACCCTAAACCCTAAAACACTACCCCAGCACAAACCCTACACTACATAAACACCACTGCACTACCCTAAACTCTAAAACATTACCCCTAGCACGACCCCATACACTACATTAACACCACTGCACTACCTTAAACCCTACGTCTACCCCAGCACAACCCCCTACACTACCCAAACACCACTGCACTACCCTAAAACATGACCCCCTACACTACACAAACACCACTGCACTACCCTAAACCATTAAACACTACCCTCAGCACAACCCCTACACTACCCAAACATCACTGCACTAAACAAAATCCTAAAACACTACCCCTAGCACGACCCCCTACACTACCTAAACACCACTGCACTACCCTCCACCCTACATCTACCCCCTGCACAACCACCTATACTACACAAACACCACTGCACTATGCTACACCCTAAAACACTAACCCCAGCATGACCCCCTACACAACACAAACACCACTGCGCTACCTTACACCCTAAAACACTACCCCCAGTACGACCCCTACACTACACAAACACCACTTCACAACCCTAAACCCTAAAACACTTCAACCAGCATGATCCCCCTACACTACCCAAAAACCACTGCACTGCCCCAAACCCTAAAACCCTACCCCCAGCACGACCCCCTTACACTACTCAAACACCACTGCACTATCCTAAACCCTAAATCTACCCCCAGAATGACCCCCTACACTACACAAACACCAGTGCACTACCCTAAACCCTAAAACACTACCCCAGAACGTCCCCCAACACCACACAAACACCACTGCACTACCCTAAACCCTAAAACACTACCATCAGTGTGACCCCCTACACTACCTAAACACCACTGCACTACCTTAAACCCTAAAACACTACCCCCAGAGCGACCCCCTACACTACACAAACACCACTGCACTATCCTTAACCCTAAATCTACCCCCAGCATGACCCCTACACTACCCAAACACCACTGCACTAACCTAAACTCTAAAACACTACCCCCAGCACAACCCCCTACACTACACACACACCACTGCACTACCCTAAACCCTAAAACATTACCCCTAGCACGACCCCTACACTACCCAAACACCACTGCACTGCCCTAAACCCTATATCTACCCCTAGCACAGCCCCCTACCCTACACAAACACCACTGCACTACCCTAAAGCCAAAAACACTACCCCCAGCACGACCCCCTAAACTACTCAAACACCACTGCACTACTCTTAACCATAAAACACTACCCCCAGCAAGACCCCCGACAGTACACAAACAGAACAGCACTACCATACACCCTTATAAAATACTCCAGCATGACCCTCTACACTACACAAGCATCACTGCACTACCCTAAACACTAAAACACTATCCCCAGCACGACTCCCTACACTACCCAAACACCACTGCACTACCCTAAACCCGAAATCTACCCCCGTACATCCCCCTACATTACACAAACACCACTGCACTACCCTAAACCCTAAAACACTACCCCCAGCACGTCCCCTACACTACACAAACACCACTGCACTACCCTAAACTGTACATCTACCACCAGCACAACCCCCTACACTACACAAACACCACTGCACTATGCTACACCCTAAAACACTACCCCCAGCATGAACCCCTACACTACACAAACACCACTACACTACTCTAAACCCTAAAACACTACCCCTGGCATGACCCCTACACTAGCCAAACACCACTGCACTACCTTAAACCCTAAAACACTACCCAAGCACTACCCCCTACACCACCCAAACACCACTGCACTAACCTAAACCCTAAAACAAAACTCCCAGCACTACCCCTACACTACCCAAACAACACTGCGCTACCCTAAACCGTACAACACTACCCCCAGCAATACCCTCTACACTACCCAACACCACTGCACTATCCTAAACCCTAAAACACTACTCCAGCAGTACTCCCTACAGTACACAAACAAAACTTCACTGCCCTAAACCCTAAAACACTACCCCCAGCGTGACCCCCTACACTACACAAACACCACTGCACTTCCCTACTGCACTACCCTACTGCACTACCCAAAACCCTAAAACACTACCCCCAGCATTACCCCCTACACTACCCAAACACCACTGCACTACCCTAAACCCTAAAACACTACCTCCAGCACGACCCCCTGCATTACCCAAACACCACTGTACTAACCTAAACCCTAAAACATGACCCCCTACACTACACAAACAACACTGCACTACCCTAAACACTAAAACACTACCCCAGCACAACCCCCTACACTACCCAAACACCACTGCACTACCCTAAACCATAAATCTACCCCAGCATGACCCCCTACACTACACAAACCCCACTTCACTACCCTGAACCCTAAAACACTACTGACAGCACGACTCCCTACACTACCCAATCACCACTGCACTATCCTTAACACTAAAACACAACCCCCTACACTACACAAACACCACTGCACTACCCTACACCCTAAAAGACTACCAGCAGCATGAACCCCTATACTACAAAAATACCACTGCATTACCCTAAACCCTAAAACACGACCACAAGCACGACCCCTACACTACACAAACACCACTGTACTACCCTAAACCCCAAAACAATACTCCCAGCAGAAGCCCCTACACTACCCAAATACCACTACACACCCTAAACCCTAAAACATAACCCCTTACACTACACAAACACCAATGCACTACCCTAAACCCTAAAACACTACCCCCAGCACGACCCCCAACACTACATAAACACCACGGCCCTACCCTAAACCCTAAAACACTACCCCAAGCACGACCCCCTACACTACACAAACACCTTATCACTACCCTAAACCCTTTAACACGACCCCCAGCACAACCCCCTACACTACCCAAACATCAATGCTCTAACCTAAACCCTAAAACACTACCCCAGCACTACCCCCTACACTACCCAAACACCACTACACTACCCTAAACCCTAAAACACTACCCCCAGCACGACCCCTACACTACACAAACACCACTGCACTACACTAAACCCTAAACATTACCTCTAGTACGACCCCCTACACTACCTAAACACCACTGCACTACCCGAAACCCTACATATACCCCCAGCACAACCCCTACAGTACACAAACACCACTGCACTATGCTACACCCTAAAACACTACCCCTAGCACGACCCCCTACACTACACAAACACCACTGCACTACACTAAAACCTAAAACACTACCCCTAGCATGAACCCCTACACTACACAAACACCACTGCACTACACTAAAACCTAAAAAACTACCCCAAGCACGACTCCCTTCACTACCCAAACACAACTGTACTACCTAAACCCAAAAATAATATGCCCAGCACGACGCAAACACTATTCAAACACCACTGCACTACCCTAAACCCTAAAACACGACCCCCTACACCACACAAACACCACTGCACTACCCTAAACCCTAAAACACTGCCCCTCAGCAGGACCCCCTACACTACATAAACACCACGGCACTACACTAAACCCTAAACCACTACCCACAGCAAGACCCCCTACACTACCAAAACACCACTGCACTACCCTAAACCCTAAAACACAACCCCAGCACAAACCCCTATACTACACAAACACCACTGCACTTCCCTAAACCCTAAAACACGACCCCTAGCATGAACCCCTACACTACACAAACACCACTGCACTACCCTAAACCCTAATACACTATCCCAAGCACGACCACCTACACTGCGCGAACAACACTGTACTACCCTAAACCCTAAAACACTACCCCAGCACTACCCCTACACTTCCCAAACACCACTGCACTACCCTAAACCCTAAAACACTAGCCCCAGCACGACCCCTACACTACACAAACACCACTGCACTACCCTAAACCCTAAAACATTACCCCTAGCACGACCCCCTACATTACCTAAACACCACTGCACTACCCTAAACCCTACACATAGCCCCAGCACAACCCCCTACACTACACAAACACCAATGCACTATGCTACACCCTAAAACACTACCCCCAGCACGACCCCCTACACAAACTCCACTGCACTTCCCTAAACCCTAAAACACTACACCTAGCACGACCCCCTACACTAGCCAAACACTACTTCACTACCCTAAACCCTAAAACACTACCCCCAGTTCGACCACTACACTACACAAACATCACTCCACTACCCACAACCCTAAAATACTACCCCCAGCAATACCCCACACTACCCAAACACCACTGCACTACCCTAAACCCTAAAACACTACCCCCAGAACTACCCCGAATACTACCCAAATACCACTGCACTACCCTAAACCCTACAACACTACCCCCAGCAGTACCCCCTACACTTCCCAACACCAATGCATTACCCTAAACCCTAAAACACTACTCCCAGCATGACCCCCTACACTAAACAAACACCACAACACTACCCTAAACCCTAAAACACTACCCCCAGCAGTACCCCAACACTACCCAACACATCACTACCCTAAACCCTAAAACACTACCCCCAGCATCACCCACTACACTACCCAAACACCACTGCACTACCCTAAACCCTAAAACACTACCCCCAGAACTACCCCGAATACTACCCAAATACCACTGCACTACCCTAAACCCTACAACACTACCCCCAGCAGTACCCCCTACACTTCCCAACACCAATGCATTACCCTAAACCCTAAAACACTACTCCCAGCATGACCCCCTACACTAAACAAACACCACGACACTACCCTAAACCCTAAAACACTACCCCCAGCAGTACCCCAACACTACCCAACACATCACTACCCTAAACCCTAAAACACTACCCCCAGCATCACCCACTACACTACACAAATACCACTGCACTACCCTAAACTCTAAAAACACTACTCCCAGCACGACCCCCTACACTACCAAAACACCACTGCACTACCCTAAACCTTAAAACACAACCCCCAGCATGACCCCCTACACTACCCAAACATCACTACACTACCCTAAACCTTAAAACACAACCCCCAGCATGACCCCCTGCACTACCCTAAAATACGACCCCCTACACTACACAAACACCACTGCACTACCCTAAACCCTAAATCTACCCCAGCATGACCCCCTACACTACACCAACACAACTTAACTACCCTAAACCCTAAAACACTACTCCCAGCACGATCCCCTACACTACCCAAACACCACTGCACAACCCTAAACACTAAAAGACGACCCCCTTCACTACACAAACACCACTGCACTACCCTAAACCCTAAAACACTACCCCCAGCACGACAACTTACACTACCCAAACACCACTGCACTGCCGTAAACCCTAAAACACTTCAACCAGCACGATCCCCCTACACTACACAAAAACCACTGCACTGCCCTAAACCCTAAAACCCTACCGCCAGCACGACCCCCTATACAAACCAAATACCACTGCACTATCCTAAACCCTAAATATACCCCCAGAATGACCCCCTACACTACACAAGCACCAGTGCACTACCCTAAACACTAAAACACTACCCCAGAACGTCCCCCTACACTACACAAACACCACTGCACTACCCTAAACCCTAAAACACTATACCCAGCATAACCCCTACACTACACAAACAACACTGCACTACCCTAAACCCTAACACACCACCCTCAGTGTGACCCCCTACACTAGCCAAACACCACTGCACTACCCTAAACCCTAAAACACTATCCCCAGTGCGACCCCTACACTACACAAACACCACTGCACTATCCTAAACCCTAAATCTACCCCCAGCATGACCCCCTACACTACCCAAACACCACCGCACTAACCTAAACTCTAAAACACTACCCCCGCACAACCCCCTACACTACACAAAAACCACTGCATTACCCTAAACCCTAAAACATTACCCCAGCACGACCCCCTACACTACCCAAACACCACTGCACTACCATAAACTCTAAATCTACCCCTAGCACAACCCCCTAACCTACACAAACACTACTGCAAAACCCTAAACCCTAAAACACTACCCCCAGCACAAACCCGCATCACTACACAAACACCACTGCACTGCACTGCACTGCCCTAAACCCAAAAACACTACCACCAGCACGACCCCCTAAACTACTCAAACACCACTGCACTACCCTAAACCATAAAACACTACCCCCAGCAAGACCCCCGACAGTACACAAACAGAACAGCACTACCATACACCCTTAAAAACGACTCCAGCACGACCCTCTACACTACACAAGCACCACTGCACTACCCTAAACACTAAAACACTACCCCCAGCACGACTCCCTACACTACCCAATCATCACTGCATTACCCTAAACCCGAAATCTACGCCCTGCACATCCCCCTACATTACACAAACACCACTGCACTCCCCTAAACCCTAAAACACTACCCCCAGCATGACCCCTACACTACACAAACACCACTGCACTACCCTAAACCGTAAACATTACCCCTAGAACAACTCCATACACTACCTAAACACCACTGTACTACCCTAAACCCTATATCTACCACCAGCACAACCCCCTACACTACACAAACACCACTGCACTATGCTACATCCTAAAACACTACCCCCAGCACGACCACCTACACTACCCAAACACAACTGCACTACCCTAAACACGAAAATACAACCCCCTACACTACACAAACGCCACTGCACTACCCTAAACCCTAAAACAATACCCCCAGCACGACCCCCTACACTACCCAAACACCACTGCACTGCCCTAAACCCTAAAACACTACGCCCTGCACGACCCACTACACTACTCAAACACCACTGCACTATCCTAAACCATAAAACACTACCCCCAGCGTGACCCCCTACACTACCCAAACACCACTGCACTACCCTAAACCCTAAAACGCTATCCACAGCGTGACCCCCTACACTACACAAACACCACTGCACTATCCTAAACCCTAAATCTACCCCCAGCATGACCCCCTATACTACCCAAACACCACTGCACTTCCCTAAATGCTAAAACACTATATCCAGCACAACCCCCTACACTACACAAACACCACTGCACTACCCTAAACCCTAAAACACTACCCCAAGCACGACCCCCTACAGTACACAAACAGCACAACACTACCCTAAACCCTAAAAAACTACCCCCAGCATGACCCCCTACACTACACAAACTACACTGCAAATCCCTAAACCCTAAAACACTACCCCTACCACGACCCCCTACACTAGCCAAACACTACTGCACTACCCTAAACCCAAAAACACTACCCCCAGTTCGACCACTACACTACACAAACATCACTGCACTACCCAAAACCCTAAAATACTACCCCAGCAATACCCCACACTACCCAAACACCACTGCATTACCCTAAACCGTAAAACACTGCCCCAGAACTACCCCGAATACTACACAAATACCACTGCACTACCCTAAACCCTACAACACTACCCCCAGCAGTACCCCAACACTACCCAACACATCACTACCCTAAACCTTAAAACACTACCCCCAGCATCACCCCTACACTACACAAATACCACTGCACTACCCTAAACTCTAAAACACTACTCCCAGCACGACCCCCTACACTACCAAAACACCACTGCACTACCCTAAACCTTAAAACACAACCCCCAGCATGACCCCCTACACTACCCAAACATCACTACACTAACCTAAACCTTAAAACACAACCCCCAGCATGACCCCCTACACTACCCAAACATCACTGCACTACCCTAAAATACGACCCCCTACACTACACAAACACCACTGCACTACCCTAAACCCTAAATCTGCCCCAGCATGATCCCCTACACTACCCAAACACCACTGCACTACCCTAAACCGTAAACATTACCCCTAGAACAACTCCATACACTACCTAAACACCACTGTACTACCCTAAACCCTATATCTACCACCAGCACAACCCCCTACACTACACAAACACCACTGCACTACCCTAAACCCTAAAACACTATACCCAGCATAACCCCTACACTACACAAACAACACTGCACTACCCTAAACCCTAACACACCACCCTCAGTGTGACCCCCTACACTAGCCAAACACCACTGCACTACCCTAAACCCTAAAACACTATCCCCAGTGCGACCCCTACACTACACAAACACCACTGCACTATCCTAAACCCTAAATCTACCCCCAGCATGACCCCCTACACTACACAAACACCAATGCACTATGCTACACCCTAAAACACTACCCCCAGCACGACCCCCTACACAAACTCCACTGCACTTCCCTAAACCCTAAAACACTACACCTAGCACGACCCCCTACACTAGCCAAACACTACTTCACTACCCTAAACCCTAAAACACTACCCCCAGTTCGACCACTACACTACACAAACATCACTCCACTACCCACAACCCTAAAATACTACCCCCAGCAATACCCCACACTACCCAAACACCACTGCACTACCCTAAACCCTAAAACACTACCCCCAGAACTACCCCGAATACTACCCAAATACCACTGCACTACCCTAAACCCTACAACACTACCCCCAGCAGTACCCCCTACACTTCCCAACACCAATGAATTACCCTAAACCCTAAAACACTACTCCCAGCATGACCCCCTACACTAAACAAACACCACAACACTACCCTAAACCCTAAAACACTACCCCCAGCAGTACCCCAACACTACCCAACACATCACTACCCTAAACCCTAAAACACTACCCCCAGCATCACCCACTACACTACCCAAACACCACTGCACTACCCTAAACCCTAAAACACTACCCCCAGAACTACCCCGAATACTACCCAAATACCACTGCACTACCCTAAACCCTACAACACTACCCCCAGCAGTACCCCCTACACTTCCCAACACCAATGCATTACCCTAAACCCTAAAACACTACTCCCAGCATGACCCCCTACACTAAACAAACACCACGACACTACCCTAAACCCTAAAACACTACCCCCAGCAGTACCCCAACACTACCCAACACATCACTACCCTAAACCCTAAAACACTACCCCCAGCATCACCCACTACACTACACAAATACCACTGCACTACCCTAAACTCTAAAAACACTACTCCCAGCACGACCCCCTACACTACCAAAACACCACTGCACTACCCTAAACCTTAAAACACAACCCCCAGCATGACCCCCTACACTACCCAAACATCACTACACTACCCTAAACCTTAAAACACAACCCCCAGCATGACCCCCTGCACTACCCTAAAATACGACCCCCTACACTACACAAACACCACTGCACTACCCTAAACCCTAAATCTACCCCAGCATGACCCCCTACACTACACCAACACAACTTAACTACCCTAAACCCTAAAACACTACTCCCAGCACGATCCCCTACACTACCCAAACACCACTGCACAACCCTAAACACTAAAAGACGACCCCCTTCACTACACAAACACCACTGCACTACCCTAAACCCTAAAACACTACCCCCAGCACGACAACTTACACTACCCAAACACCACTGCACTGCCGTAAACCCTAAAACACTTCAACCAGCACGATCCCCCTACACTACACAAAAACCACTGTACTGCCCTAAACCCTAAAACCCTACCGCCAGCACGACCCCCTATACAAACCAAATACCACTGCACTATCCTAAACCCTAAATATACCCCCAGAATGACCCCCTACACTACACAAGCACCAGTGCACTACCCTAAACACTAAAACACTACCCCAGAACGTCCCCCTACACTACACAAACACCACTGCACTACCCTAAACCCTAAAACACTATACCCAGCATAACCCCTACACTACACAAACAACACTGCACTACCCTAAACCCTAACACACCACCCTCAGTGTGACCCCCTACACTAGCCAAACACCACTGCACTACCCTAAACCCTAAAACACTATCCCCAGTGCGACCCCTACACTACACAAACACCACTGCACTATCCTAAACCCTAAATCTACCCCCAGCATGACCCCCTACACTACCCAAACACCACCGCACTAACCTAAACTCTAAAACACTACCCCCCGCACAACCCCCTACACTACACAAAAACCACTGCATTACCCTAAACCCTAAAACATTACCCCAGCACGACCCCCTACACTACCCAAACACCACTGCACTACCATAAACTCTAAATCTACCCCTAGCACAACCCCCTACCCTACACAAACACTACTGCAAAACCCTAAACCCTAAAACACTACCCCCAGCACAAACCCGCATCACTACACAAACACCACTGCACTGCACTGCCCTAAACCCAAAAACACTACCACCAGCACGACCCCCTAAACTACTCAAACACCACTGCACTACCCTAAACCATAAAACACTATCCCCAGCAAGACCCCCGACAGTACACAAACAGAACAGCACTACCATACACCCTTAAAAACGACTCCAGCACGACCCTCTACACTACACAAGCACCACTGCACTACCCTAAACACTAAAACACTACCCCCAGCACGACTCCCTACACTACCCAATCATCACTGCATTACCCTAAACCCGAAATCTACGCCCTGCACATCCCCCTACATTACACAAACACCACTGCACTCCCCTAAACCCTAAAACACTACCCCCAGCATGACCCCTACACTACACAAACACCACTGCACTACCCTAAACCGTAAACATTACCCCTAGAACAACTCCATACACTACCTAAACACCACTGTACTACCCTAAACCCTATATCTACCACCAGCACAACCCCCTACACTACACAAACACCACTGCACTATGCTACATCCTAAAACACTACCCCCAGCACGACCACCTACACTACCCAAACACAACTGCACTACCCTAAACACGAAAATACAACCCCCTACACTACACAAACGCCACTGCACTACCCTAAACCCTAAAACAATACCCCCAGCACGACCCCCTACACTACCCAAACACCACTGCACTGCCCTAAACCCTAAAACACTACGCCCTGCACGACCCACTACACTACTCAAACACCACTGCACTATCCTAAACCATAAAACACTACCCCCAGCGTGACCCCCTACACTACCCAAACACCACTGCACTACCCTAAACCCTAAAACGCTATCCACAGCGTGACCCCCTACACTACACAAACACCACTGCACTATCCTAAACCCTAAATCTACCCCCAGCATGACCCCCTATACTACCCAAACACCACTGCACTTCCCTAAATGCTAAAACACTATATCCAGCACAACCCCCTACACTACACAAACACCACTGCACTACCCTAAACCCTAAAACACTACCCCAAGCACGACCCCCTACAGTACACAAACAGCACAACACTACCCTAAACCCTAAAAAACTACCCCCAGCATGACCCCCTACACTACACAAACTACACTGCAAATCCCTAAACCCTAAAACACTACCCCTACCACGACCCCCTACACTAGCCAAACACTACTGCACTACCCTAAACCCAAAAACACTACCCCCAGTTCGACCACTACACTACACAAACATCACTGCACTACCCAAAACCCTAAAATGCTACCCCCAGCAATACCCCACACTACCCAAACACCACTGCATTACCCTAAACCGTAAAACACTGCCCCAGAACTACCCCGAATACTACACAAATACCACTGCACTACCCTAAACCCTACAACACTACCCCCAGCAGTACCCCAACACTACCCAACACATCACTACCCTAAACCTTAAAACACTACCCCCAGCATCACCCCTACACTACACAAATACCACTGCACTACCCTAAACTCTAAAACACTACTCCCAGCACGACCCCCTACACTACCAAAACACCACTGCACTACCCTAAACCTTAAAACACAACCCCCAGCATGACCCCCTACACTACCCAAACATCACTACACTAACCTAAACCTTAAAACACAACCCCCAGCATGACCCCCTACACTACCCAAACATCACTGCACTACCCTAAAATACGACCCCCTACACTACACAAACACCACTGCACTACCCTAAACCCTAAATCTGCCCCAGCATGATCCCCTACACTACCCAAACACCACTGCACTACCCTAAACCGTAAACATTACCCCTAGAACAACTCCATACACTACCTAAACACCACTGTACTACCCTAAACCCTATATCTACCACCAGCACAACCCCCTACACTACACAAACACCACTGCACTACCCTAAACCCTAAAACACTATACCCAGCATAACCCCTACACTACACAAACAACACTGCACTACCCTAAACCCTAACACACCACCCTCAGTGTGACCCCCTACACTAGCCAAACACCACTGCACTACCCTAAACCCTAAAACACTATCCCCAGTGCGACCCCTACACTACACAAACACCACTGCACTATCCTAAACCCTAAATCTACCCCCAGCATGACCCCCTACACTACCCAAACACCACCGCACTAACCTAAACTCTAAAACACTACCCCCCGCACAACCCCCTACACTACACAAAAACCACTGCATTACCCTAAACCCTAAAACATTACCCCAGCACGACCCCCTACACTACCCAAACACCACTGCACTACCATAAACTCTAAATCTACCCCTAGCACAACCCCCTACCCTACACAAACACTACTGCAAAACCCTAAACCCTAAAACACTACCCCCAGCACAAACCCGCATCACTACACAAACACCACTGCACTGCACTGCCCTAAACCCAAAAACACTACCACCAGCACGACCCCCTAAACTACTCAAACACCACTGCACTACCCTAAACCATAAAACACTACCCCCAGCAAGACCCCCGACAGTACACAAACAGAACAGCACTACCATACACCCTTAAAAACGACTCCAGCACGACCCTCTACACTACACAAGCACCACTGCACTACCCTAAACACTAAAACACTACCCCCAGCACGACTCCCTACACTACCCAATCATCACTGCATTACCCTAAACCCGAAATCTACGCCCTGCACATCCCCCTACATTACACAAACACCACTGCACTCCCCTAAACCCTAAAACACTACCCCCAGCACGGCCCCTACACTACACAAACACCACTGCACTACCCTAAACCGTAAACATTACCCCTAGAACAACTCCATACACTACCTAAACACCACTGTACTACCCTAAACCCTATATCTACCACCAGCACAACCCCCTACACTACACAAACACCACTGCACTATGCTACATCCTAAAACACTACCCCCAGCACGACCACCTACACTACCCAAACACAACTGCACTACCCTAAACACGAAAATACAACCCCCTACACTACACAAACGCCACTGCACTACCCTAAACCCTAAAACAATACCCCCAGCACGACCCCCTACACTACCCAAACACCACTGCACTGCCCTAAACCCTAAAACACTACGCCCTGCACGACCCACTACACTACTCAAACACCACTGCACTATCCTAAACCATAAAACACTACCCCCAGCGTGACCCCCTACACTACCCAAACACCACTGCACTACCCTAAACCCTAAAATGCTATCCACAGCGTGACCCCCTACACTACACAAACACCACTGCACTATCCTAAACCCTAAATCTACCCCCAGCATGACCCCCTATACTACCCAAACACCACTGCACTTCCCTAAATGCTAAAACACTATATCCAGCACAACCCCCTACACTACACAAACACCACTGCACTACCCTAAACCCTAAAACACTACCCCAAGCACGACCCCCTACAGTACACAAACAGCACAACACTACCCTAAACCCTAAAAAACTACCCCCAGCATGACCCCCTACACTACACAAACTACACTGCAAATCCCTAAACCCTAAAACACTACCCCTACCACGACCCCCTACACTAGCCAAACACTACTGCACTACCCTAAACCCAAAAACACTACCCCCAGTTCGACCACTACACTACACAAACATCACTGCACTACCCAAAACCCTAAAATACTACCCCCAGCAATACCCCACACTACCCAAACACCACTGCATTACCCTAAACCGTAAAACACTGCCCCAGAACTACCCCGAATACTACACAAATACCACTGCACTACCCTAAACCCTACAACACTACCCCCAGCAGTACCCCAACACTACCCAACACATCACTACCCTAAACCTTAAAACACTACCCCCAGCATCACCCCTACACTACACAAATACCACTGCACTACCCTAAACTCTAAAACACTACTCCCAGCACGACCCCCTACACTACCAAAACACCACTGCACTACCCTAAACCTTAAAACACAACCCCAGCATGACCCCCTACACTACCCAAACATCACTACACTAACCTAAACCTTAAAACACAACCCCCAGCATGACCCCCTACACTACCCAAACATCACTGCACTACCCTAAAATACGACCCCCTACACTACACAAACACCACTGCACTACCCTAAACCCTAAATCTGCCCCAGCATGATCCCCTACACTACCCAAACACCACTGCACTACCCTAAACCGTAAACATTACCCCTAGAACAACTCCATACACTACCTAAACACCACTGTACTACCCTAAACCCTATATCTACCACCAGCACAACCCCCTACACTACACAAACACCACTGCACTATGCTACATCCTAAAACACTACCCCCAGCACGACCACCTACACTATCCAAACACAACTGCACTACCCTAAACACTAAAATACAAACCCCTACACTACACAAACACCACTGCACTACCCTAAACCCTAAAACAATACCCCAGCACGACCCCCTACACTACCCAAACACCACTGCACTGCCCTAAAGCCTAAAACACTACACCCTGCACGACCCACTACACTACTCAAACACCACTGCACTATCCTAAACCATAAAACACTACCCCCAGCGTGACCCCCTACACTACCCAAACACCACTGCACTTCCCTAAATGCTAAAACACTACATCCAGCACAACCCCCTACACTACACAAACACCACTGCACTACCCTAAACCCAAAAACACTACCCCAAGCACGACCACTACACTACACAAACATCACTGCACTACCCAAAACCCTAAAATACTTCCCCCAGCAATACCCCACACTACCCAAACACCACTGCATTACCCTAAACCGTAAAACACTGACCCAGAACTACCCCGAATACTACACAAATACCACTGCACTACCCTAAACCCTACAACACTACCCCCAGCAGTACCCCAACACTACCCAACACATCACCACCCTAAACCCTAAAACACTACCCCCAGCATCACCCCTACACTACACAAATACCACTGCACTACCCTAAACACTAAAAGACGACCCCCTACACTACCAAAACACCACTGCACTACCCTAAACCTTAAAACACAACCCCCAGCATGACCCCCTACACTACCCAAACATCACTACACTAACCTAAACTTTAAAACACAACCCCCAGCATGACCCCCTACACTACCCAAACATCACTACACTACCCTAAAATACGACCCCCTACACTACACAATCACCACTGCACTACCCTAAACCCTAAATCTGCCCCAGCATGACCCCCTACACTACACAAACACAACTTAACTACCCTAAACCCTAAAACACTACTCCCAGCACGATCCCCTACACTACCCAAACACCACTGCACAACCCTAAACACTAAAAGACGACCCCCTTCACTACACAAACACCACTGCACTACCCTAAACCCTAAAACACTACCCCCAGAACGACCACTTACACTACCCAAACACCACTGCACTGCCGTAAACCCTAAAACACTTCAACCAGCACGATCCCCCTACACTACACAAAAACCACTGCATTGCCCTAAACCCTAAAACCCTACCCCCAGCACGACCCCTATACAACTCAAATACCACTGCACTATCCTAAAACCTAAATATACCCCCAGAATGACCCCCTACACTACACAAGCACGAGTGCACTACCCTAAACACTAAAACACTATACCCAGCATGACCCCTACACTACACAAACAACACTGCACCACCCTAAACCCTAAAACACCACCCTCAGTGTGACCTCCTACACTACACAAACACCACTGCACTACCCTAAACCCTAAGACATTACCCCTAGCACGACCCCTACACTACCCAAACACCACTGCACTACCCTAAACTCTAAATCTACCCCTAGCACAACCCCCTACCCTACACAAACACCACTGCACTACCCTAAACCCTAAAACACTACCCCCAGCACAAACCCGCATCACTACACAAACACCACTGCACTGCACTGCCCTAAACCCAAAAACACTACCACCAGCAAGACCCCCGACAGTACACAAACAGAACAGCACTACCATACACCCTTAAAAAATACTCCAGCACGACCCTCTACACTACACAAGCACCACTGCACTACCCTAAACACTAAAACACTACCCCCAGCAGGACTCCCTACACTACCCAATCACCACTGCACTACCCTAAACCCGAAATCTATGCCCAGCACATCCCCCTACATTACACAAACACCACTGCACTACCCTAAACCCTAAAACACTACCCCCAGCACGACCCCTACACTACACAAACACCACTGCACCACCCTAAACCGTAAACATTACCCCTAGAACAACTCCATACACTACCTAAACACCACTGTACTACCCTAAACCCTATATCTACCACCAGCACAACCCCCTACACTACACAAACACCACTGCACTATGCTACATCCTAAAACACTACCCCCAGCACGACCACCTACACTACCCAAACACAACTGCACTACCCTAAACATGAAAATACAACCCCCTACACTACACAAACGCCACTGCACTACCCTAAACCCTAAAACAATACCCCCAGCACGACCCCCTACACTACCCAAACACCACTGCACTGCCCTAAACCCTAAAACACTACGCCCTGCACGACCCACTACACTACTCAAACACCACTGCACTATCCTAAACCATAAAACACTACCCTCAGCGTGACCCCCTACACTACCCAAACACCACTGCACTACCCTAAACCCTAAAACGCTATCCACAGCGTGACCCCCTACACTACACAAACACCACTGCACTATCCTAAACCCAAAATCTACCCCCAGCATGACCCCCTATACTACCCAAACACCACTGCACTTCCCTAAATGCTAAAACACTACATCCAGCACAACCCCCTACACTACACAAACACCCCTGCACTACCCTAAACCCTAAAACACTACCCCAAGCACGACCCCCTACAGTGCACAAAAAGCACAAAACTACCCTAAACCCTAAAAAACTACCCCCAGCATGACCCCCTACACTACACAAACTACACTGCAAATCCCTAAACCCTAAAACACTACCCCTACCACAACCCCCTACACTAGCCAAACACTACTGCACTACCCTAAACCCAAAAACACTACCCCCAGTTCGACCACTACACTACACAAACATCACTGCACTACCCAAAAACCCTAAAATACTACCCCCAGCAATACCCCACACTACCCAAACACCACTGCATTACCCTAAACCGTAAAACACTGCCCCAGAACTACCCCGAATACTACACAAATACCACTGCACTACCCTAAACCCTACAACACTACCCCCAGCAGTACCCCAACACTACCCAACACATCACTACCCTAAACCTTAAAACACTACCCCCAGCATCACCCCTACACTACACAAATACCACTGCACTACCCTAAACTCTAAAACACTACTCCCAGCACGACCCCCTACACTACCAAAACACCACTGCACTACCCTAAACCTTAAAACACAACCCCCAGCATGACCCCCTACACTACCCAAACATCACTACACTAACCTAAACCTTAAAACACAACCCCCAGCGTGACCCCCTACACTACCCAAACATCACTGCACTACCCTAAAATATGACCCCCTACACTACACAAACACCACTGCACTACCCTAAACCCTAAATCTGCCCCAGCATGACCCCCTACACTACACAAACACAATTTAACTACCCTAAACCCTAAAACACTACTCCCAGCACGATCCCCTACATTACCCAAACACCACTGCACTACCCTAAACCGTAAACATTACCCCTAGAACAACTCCAAACACTACCTAAACACCACTGTACTACCCTAAACCCTATATCTACCACCAGCACAACCCCCTACACTACACAAACACCACTGCACTATGCTACATCCTAAAACACTACCCCCAGCACGACCACCTACACTACCGAAACACAACTGTACTACCCTAAACACTAAAATACAACCCCCTACACTACACAAACGCCACTGCACTACGCTAAACCCTAAAACAATACCCCCAGCACGACCCCCTACACTACCCAAACACCACTGCACTGCCCTAAACCCTAAAACACTACGCCCTGCACGACCCACTACACTACTCAAACACCACTGCACTATCCTAAACCATAAAACACTACCCCCAGCGTGACCCCCTACACTACCCAAACACCACTGCACTACCCTAAACCCTAAAACGCTATTCACAGCGTGACCCCCTACACTACACAAACACCACTGCACTATCCTAATCCCTAAATCTACCCCCAGCATGACCCCCTATACTACCCAAACACCACTGCACTTCCCTAAATGCTAAAACACTACATCCAGCACAACCCCCTACACTACACAAACACCACTGCACTACCCTAAACCCTAAAACACTACCCCAAGCACGACCCCCTACAGTACACAAACAGCACAACACTACCCTAAACCCTAAAAAACTACCCCCAGCATGACCCCCTACACTACACAAACTCCACTGCAAATCCCTAAACCCTAAAACACTGCCCCTAGCACGACCCCCTACACTAGCCAAACACTACTGCACTACCCTAAACCCAAAAACACTACCCCCAGTTCGACCACTACACTACACAAACATCACTGCACTACCCAAAACCCTAAAATACTACCCCCAGCAATACCCCACACTACCCAAACACCACTGCATTACCCTAAACCGTAAAACACTGGCCCAGAACTACCCCAAATACTACACAAATACCACTGCACTACCCTAAACCCTACAACACTACCCCCAGCAGTACCCCAACACTACCCAACACATCACTACCCTAAACCCTAAAACACTACGCCCAGCATCACCCCTACACTACACAAAATTCACTGCACTACCCTAAACTCTAAAACACTACTCCCAGCACGACCCCCTACACTACCAAAACACCACTGCACTACCCTAAACCTTAAAACACAACCCCCAGCATGACCCCCTACACTACCCAAACATCACTACACTAACCTAAACCTTAAAACACAACCCCCAGCATGACCCCCTACACTACCCAAACATCACTACACTACCCTAAAATACGACCCCCTCCACTACACAAACACCACTGCACTACCCTTAATCCTAAATCTGCCCCAGCATGACCCCCTACACTACACAAACAAAACTTAACTACCCTAAACCCTAAAACACTACTCCGAGCACGATCCCCTACACTACCCAAACACCACTGCACAACACTAAACACTAAAAGACGACCCCATTCACTACACAAACACCACTGCACTACCCTAAACCCTAAAACACTACCCCCAGAACGACCACTTACACTACCCAAACACCACTGCACTGCCGTAAACCCTAAAACACTTCAACCAGCACGATCCCCCTACACTACACAAAAACCACTGCACTGCCCTAAACCCTAAAACCCTACCCCCAGCACGATCCCTATACAACTCAAATACCACTGCACTATCCTAAAACCTAAATATACCCCCAGAATGACCCCCTACACTACACAAGCACGAGTGCACTACCCTAAACACTAAAACACTACCCCAGAACGTCCCCCTACACTACACAAACACCACTGCACTACCCTAAACCCTAAAACACTATACCCAGCATGACCCCTACACTACACAAACAACACTGCACCACCCTAAACCCTTAAACACTACCCTCAGTGTGACCCCCTACACTACACAAACACCACTGCACTATCCTAAACCCTAAATCTACCCCCAGCATGACCCCCTACACTACCCAAACACCACTGCACTAACCTAAACTCTAAAACACTACCCCCAGCACAACCTCTACACTACACAAACACCACTGCACTACCCTAAACCCTAAGACATTACCCCTAGCACGACCCCCTACACTACCCAAACACCACTGCACTACCCTAAACTCTAAATCTACCCCTAGCACAACCCCCTACCCTACACAAACACCACTGCACTACCCTAAACCCTAAAACACTACCCCCAGCACAAACCCGCATCACTACACAAACACCACTGCACTGCACTGCCCTAAACCCAAAAACACTACCCCCAGCAAGACCCCCGACAGTACACAAACAGAACAGCACTACCATACACCCTTAAAAAATACTCCAGCACGACCCTCTACACTACACAAGCACCACTGCACTACCCTAAACACTAAAACACTACCCCCAGCAGGACTCCCTACACTACCCAATCACCACTGCACTACCCTAAACCCGAAATCTATGCCCAGCACATCCCCCTACATTACACAAACACCACTGCACTACCCTAAAACACTACCCCCAGCACGACCCCTACACTACACAAACACCACTGCACTACCCTAAACCGTAAACATTACCCCTAGAACAACTCCATACACTACCTAAACACCACTGTACTACCCTAAACCCTACATCTATCACCAGCACAACCCCCTACACTACACAAACACCACTGCACTATGCTACATCCTAAAACACTACCCCCAGCACGACCACCTACACTACGCACACACAACTGCACTACCCTAAACACTAAAATACAACCCCCTACACTACACAAACACCTCTGCACTACCCTAAACCCTAAAACATTACCCCCAGCATGACCCCCTACACTACCCAAACACCACTGCACTACCCTAAACCCCAAAAAGCTATCCCCAGCGTGACCCTCTACACTACACAAAAACCACTGCACTATCCTAAACGCTAAATCTACCCCCAGCATGACCCCCTATACTACCCAAACACCACTGCACTTCCCTAAATGCTAAAACACTACATCCAGCACAACCCCCTACACTACACAAACACCACTGCACTACCCTAAACCCTAAAACACTACCCCAAGCACGACACCCAACAGTACACAAACAGCACAACACTACCCTAAACCCTAAAAAACTACCCCCAGCATGACCCCCTACACTACCCAAACACCACTGCACTGCCCTACACCCTTAAACACTACCCCAGCACGACCCTCTACACTACACAAGCACCACTGCACTACACTAAACACTAAAACACTACCCCCAGCACGACTCGCTATACTACCCAAACACCACTGCACTATCCTAAACCTTAAATCTACCCCCAGCACATCCCCTACATTACACAAACACCACCGCACTACCCTAAATCCTAAAAGACTGCCGCCTGCATGACCCCCTACACTACACAAACACCACTGCACAACCCTAAACCCTAAAACACTACCCCAGCACGACCCCTACACTACACAAACACCACTGCACTACCCTAAACCCTAAAACATTACCCCTAGCATGACCCCCTACATTACCTAAACACCACTGCACTACCCTAAACCCTACATATAGCCCCAGCACAACCCCCTACACTACACAAACACCAATGCACTATGCTACACCCTAAAACACTACCCCCAGCACGACCCCCTACACTACACAAACTCCACTGCACTTCCCTAAAACCTAAAACACTACCCCTAGTACGACCCCCTACACTAGCCAAACACTACTGCACTACCCTAAACCCCAAAACACTACCCCAGTTCGACCACTACACTACACAAACATCACTGCACTACCCAAAACCCTAAAATACTACCCCCAGCAATACCCCACACTACCCAAACACCACTGCATTACCCTTAACCCTAAAACACTACCCCAGAACTACCCCGAATACTACACAAATACCACTGCACTACCCTAAACACTACAACACTACCCCCAGCAGTACCCCTACACTTCCCAACACCACTGCATTACCCTAAACCCTAAAACACTACTCCCAGCATGACCCCTTACACTAAACAAATACCACGGCACTACCCTAAACCCTAAAACACTACCCCCAGCAGTACCCCAACACTACCCAACACATCACTACCCTAAACCCTAAAACACTACCCCCAGCATCACCCCCTACACTACACAAATACCACTACACTACCCTAAACTCTAAAACACTACTCCCAGCACGACCCCCTACACTACCAAAACACCACTGCACTACCCTAAACCTTAAAACACAATCCCCCGCATGACCCCCTACACTACCCAAACATCACTACACTACCCTAAAGGTTAAAAAACACAACCCCCAGCATGACCCCCTACACACCCCAAACATCACTGCACTACCCTAAAACACGACCCCCTACACTACACAAACACCACTGCACTACCCTAAACCCTAAATCTACCCCAGCATGACCCCCTACACTACACAAACACAACTTAACTACCCTAAACCCTAAAACACTACTCCCAGCACGATCCCCTACACTACCCAAACACCACTGCAGTACCCTAAACACAAAAACACGACCCCCTACACTACACAAACCCCTTCTGCACTACCCTAATCCCTAAAACACTACCCCCAGCATGAACCCCTACACTACACAATCAACTCTGCGCTGCCCTAAAACACTACCCCCAGCACAACCAGTTACACTACGCAAACACCACTGCACTGCCCTAAACCCTAAAAAACTTCAACCAGCACGATCCCCCTACACTACCCAAAAACCACTGCACTGCCCTAAACCCTAAAACCCTACCCCCAGCACGACCCCCTATACAACTCAAATACCACTGCACTATCCTAAACCCTAAATATACCCCCAGCATGACCCCTACACTACACAAACAACACTGCACTAGCCTAAACCTTAAAACACCACCCTCAGTGTGACCCCCTACACTACCCAAACACCACTGCACTACCCTAAACCCTAAAACACTACCCCCAGCACAACCCCCTACACTACACAAACACCACTGCACTACCCCAAACCCTAAAACATTACCCCTATCACGACCCCCTACACTACCCAAACACCACTGCACTACCCTAAACTCTTAATCTACCCCTGGCACAACCCCCTACCCTACACAAACACCACTGCACTACCCTAAACCCTAAAACACTACCCCCAGCACAAACCCGCATCACTACACAAACACCACTGCACTGCACTGCCCTAAACCCCAAAACACTACCACCAGCACGACCCCCTAAACTACTCAAACACCACTGCACTACCCTAAACCATAAAACACTACCCCCAGCAAGACCCCCGACAGTACACAAACAGAACAGCACTACCATACACCCTTAAAAACTACTCCAGTACGACCCAACACACTACACAAGCACCACTGCACTACCCTAAACACTAAAACACTACCCCCAGCATGACTCTCTACACTACCCAAACACCACTGCACTACCCTAAACCTGAAATCTACCCCCAGCACATCCCCCTACATCACACAAACACCACTGCACTACCCTAAACCCTAAACACTACCCCCAGCACTACCCATACACTACACAAACAACAATTCACTACCCTAAACCGTAAACATTACCCCTAGAAAAACCCCATACACTACCTAAACACCACTGCACTACCCTAACCTCTACATCTACCACCAGCACAAACCCCTACACTACACAAACACCACTGCACTATGCTACATCCTAAAACACTACCCCCAGCACGACCCCCTACACTATCCAAACACCACTGCACTACCCTAAACACTAAAATACAACCCCCTATACTACACAAACACCACTGCACTACCCTAAACCCTAAAACATTACCCCCAGCACGACCCCCTACACTACCCAAACACTACTGCATTGCCCTAAACCCTAAAACCCTACGCCCAGCACTACCCACTACACTACTCAAACACCACTGCAATTTCCTAAACTCTACATCTACCCCCAGTACGACCCTCTACACTACACAAACACAACTGCAGTACCCTAAACCCTAAAACACTACACCCAGCGTGACCCCCTACACTACACAAACAACACCGCTCTACCCTAAACCATAAAACACTACCCCCAGCGTGACCCCCTACACTACGCAAACACCACTGCACTACCCTAAACCCTAAAACGCTATCCCCAGCGTGACCCCCTACACTACACAAACACCACTGCACTATCCTAAACCCTAAATCTACCCCCAGCATGACCCCCTATACTACCGAAACACCACTGCACTTCCCTAAATGCTAAAACACTACCCCCAGCACAACCCCCTACACTACACAAACACCACTGCACTACCCTAAACTCTAAATCTACCCCTAGCACAACCCCCTACCGTACACAAACACCACTGCACTACCCTAAACCCTAAAACACTAACCCCAGCACAAACCCGCATCACTACACAAACACCACTGCACTGCACTGCTCTAAACCCAAAAGCACTACCACCAGCAAGACCCCCGACCGCACACAAACAGAACAGCACTACCATACACCCTTAAAAACTACTCCAGCACGACCCTCTACACTACACAAGCACCACTGCACTACCCTAAACACTAAAACACTACCCCCAGCACGACTCCCTACACTACCCAATCACCACTGCACTACCCTAAACCCGAAATCTATGCCCAGCACATCCCCCTACATTACACAAACACCACTGCACTACCCTAAACCCTAAAACACTACCCCCAGCACGACCCCTACACTACACAAACACCACTGCACTACCCTAACCCATACACATTACCCCTAGAACAACTCCATACACTACCTAAACACCACTGTACTACCCTAAACCCTACATCTACCACCAGCACAACCCCCTACACTACACGAACACCACTGCACTATGCACTATGCTACATTCTAAAACACTACCCCCAGCACGACCACCTACACTACCCAAACACAACTGCACTACCCTGAAACACTTAAATACAACCCCCTACACTACACAAACACCACTGCACTACCCTAAACCCTAAAACATTACCCCCAGCACGACCCCCTACACTACCCAAACACCACTGCACTGCCCTTAACCCTAAAACCGTACGCCCTGCACGACCCACTACACTACCCAAACACCTCTGCACTACCCTAAACCCCAAAAAGCTATCCCCAGCGTGACCCCCTACACTACACAAACACCACTGCACTATCCTAATCCCTAAATCTACCCCCAGCATGACCCCCTATACTACCCAAACACCACTGCACTTCCCTAAATGCTAAAACACTACATCCAGCACAACCCCCTACACTACACAAACACCACTGCACTACCCTAAACCCTAAAACACTACCCCAAGCACGACCCCCAACAGTACACAAACAGCATAACACTACCCTAAACCCTAAAAAACTACCCCCAGCATGACCCCCTACACTACCCAAACACCACTGCACTGCCCTACACCCTTAAACACTACCCCAGCACGACCCTCTACACTACACAAGCACCACTGCACTACACTAAACACTAAAACACTACCCCAGCACGACTCGCTATACTACCCAAACACCACTGCACTATCCTAAACCTTAAATCTACCCCCAGCACATCCTCTACATTACACAAACACCACTGCACTACCCTAAACCCTAAAACACTGCCGCCTGCATGACCCCCTACACTACACAAACACCACTGCACTACCCTAAACCCTAAAACACTGCCCCCAGCACGGCCCCTACACTACACAAACACCACTGCACTACCCTAAACCTTAAAACATTACCCCTAGCACGACCCCCTACATAACCTAAACACCACTGCACTACCCTAAACCCTACATATAGCCCCAGCACAACCCCCTACACTACACAAACACCAATGCACTATGCTACACCCTAATACACTACCCCCAGCACGACCCCCTACACTACACAAACTCCACTGCACTTCCCTAAACCCTAAAACACTACCCCTATTACGACCCCCTACACTAGCCAAACACTACTGCACTACCCTAAACCCAAAAACACTACCCCCAGTTCGACCACTACACTACACAAACATCACTGCACTACCCAAAACCCTAAAATACTACCCCCAGCAATACCCCACACTACCCAAACACCACTGCATTACCCTTAACCCTAAAACACTACCCCAGAACTACCCCGAGTACTCCACAAATACCACTGCACTACCCTAAACACTACAACACTACCCCCAGCAGTACCCCCTACACTTCCCAACACCACTGCATTACCCTAAACCCTAAAACACTACTCCCAGCATGACCCCCTACACTAAACAAACACCATGGCACTACCCTAAACCCTAAAACACTACCCCCAGCAGTACCCCAACACTACCCAACACATCACTACCCTAAACCCTAAAACACTACCCCCAGCATCACCCCCTACACTACACAAATACCACTACACTACCCTAAACTCTAAAACACGACTCCCAGCACGACCCCCTACACTACCAAAACACCACTGCACTACCCTGAACCTTAAAACGCAACCCCCAGCATGACCCCCTACACTACCCAAACATCACTACACTACCCTAAAGGTTAAAAAACACAACCCCCAGCATGACCCCCTACACTACCCAAACATCACTGCACTACCCTAAAACAAGACCCCCTACACTACACAAACACAACTTAACTACCCTGAACCCTAAAACACTACTCCAAGCACGATCCCCTACACTACCCATTCACCACTGCAATACCCTAAACACAAAAACACGACCCCCTACACTACACAAACCCCTTCTGCACTACCCTAATCCCTAAAACACTACCCCCAGCATGAACCCCTACACTACACAATCAACTCTGTACTGCCCTAAAACACTACCCCCAGCACAACCACTTACACTACGCAAAAACCATTGCACTGCCCTAAACCCTAAAAAACTTCAACCAGCACGATCCCCCTACATTACCCAAAAAACACTGCACTGCCCTAAACCCTAAAACCCTACCCCCAGCACGACACCCTATACAACTCAAATACCACTGCACTATCCTAAACCCTAAATATACCCCCAGCATGACCCCTACACTACACAAACAACACTGCACTAGCCTAAACCTTAAAACCCCACCCTCAGTGTGACCCCCTACACTACCCAAACACCACTGCACTACCCTAAACCCTAAAACACTACCCTCAGCACAACCCCCTACACTACACAAACACCACTGCACTACCCCAAACCCTAAAACATTACCCCTATCACGACCTCCTACACTACCCAAACACCACTGCACTACCCTAAACTCCTAATCTACCCCTAGCACAACCCCCTACCCTACACAAACACCACTGCACTACCCTAAACCCTAAAACACTACCCCCAGCACAAACCCGCATCACTACACAAACACCACTGCACTGCACTGCCCTAAACCCCAAAACACTACCACCAGCACGACCCCCTAAACTACTCAAACACCACTGCACTACCCGAAACCATAAAACACTACCCCCAGCAAGACCCCCGACAGTACACAAACAGAACAGCACTACCATACACCCTTAAAAACTACTCCAGTACGACCCTCTACACTACACAAGCACCACTGCACTACCCTAAACACTAAAACACTACCCCCAGCATGACTCTCTACACTACCCAAACACCACTGCACTACCCTAAACCTGAAATCTACCCCCAGCACATCCCCCTACATCACACAAACACCACTGCACTACCCTAAACCCTAAAACACTACCCCCAGCACTACCCATACACTACACAAACAACAATTCACTACCCTAAACCGTAAACATTACCCCTAGAAAAACCCCATACACTACCTAAACACCACTGCACTACCCTAACCTCTACATCTACCACCAGCACAAACCCCTACACTACACAAACACCACTGCACTATGCTACATCCTAAAACACTACCCCCAGCACGACCCCCTACACTATCCAAACACCACTGCACTACCCTAAACACTAAAATACAACCCCCTATACTACACAAACACCACTGCACTACCCTAAACCCTAAAACATTACCCCCAGCACGACCCCCTACACTACCCAAACACTACTGCATTGCCCTAAACCCTAAAACCCTACGCCTAGCACTACCCACTACACTACTCAAACACCACTGCAATATCCTAAACTCTACATCTACCCCCAGTACGACCCTCTACACTACACAAACACAACTGCAGTACCCTAAACCCTAAAACACTACACCCAGCGTGACCCCCTACACTACACAAACAACACCGCTCTACCCTAAACCATAAAACACTACCCCCAGCGTGACCCCCTACACTACGCAAACACCACTGCACTACCCTAAACCCTAAAACGCTATCCCCAGCGTGACCCCCTACACTACACAAACACCACTGCACTATCCTAAACCCTAAATCTACCCCCAGCATGACCCCCTATACTACCCAAACACCACTGCACTTCCCTAAATGCTAAAACACTACCCCCAGCACAACCCCCTACACTACACAAACACCACTGCACTACCCTAAACTCTAAATCTACCCCTAGCACAACCCCCTACCCTACACAAACACCACTGCACTACCCTAAACCCTAAAACACTAACCCCAGCACAAACTCGCATCACTACACAAATACCACTGCACTGCACTGCCCTAAACCCAAAAACACTACCACCAGCAAGACCCCCGACAGTACACAAACAGAACAGCACTACCATACACCCTTAAAAACTACTCCAGCACGACCCTCTACACTACACAAGCACCACTGCACTACCCTAAACAATAAAACACTACCCCCAGCACGACTCCCTACACTACCCAATCACCACTGCACTACCCTAAACCCGAAATCTATGCCCAGCACATCCCCCTACATTACACAAACACCACTACACTACCCTAAACCCTAAAACACTACCCCCAGCACGACCCCTACACTACACAAACACCACTGCACTACCCTAACCCGTAAACATTACCCCTAGAACAACTCCATACACTACCTAAACACCACTGTACTACCCTAAACCCTACATCTACCACCAGCACAACCCCCTACACTACACGAACACCACTGCACTATGCACTATGCTACATTCTAAAACACTACCCCCAGCACGACCACCTACACTACCCAAACACAACTGCACTACCCTAAACACTAAAATACAACCCCCTACACTACACAAACACCACTGCACTACCCTAAACCCTAAAACATTACCCCCAGCACGACCCCCTACACTACCCAAACACCACTGCACTGCCCTTAACCCTAAAAGCGTACGCCCTGCACGACCCACTACACTACTCAAACACCACTGCACTGTCCTAAACCATAAAACACTACCCCCAGCGTGACCCCCTACACTACCCAAACACCACTGCACTACCCTAAACCCCAAAAAGCTATCCCCAGCGTGACCCCCTACACTACACAAACACCACTGCAGTATCCTAATCCCTAAATCTACCCCCAGCATGACCCCCTATACTACCCAAACACCACTGCACTTCCCTAAATGCTAAAACACTACATCCAGCACAACCCCCTACACTACACAAACACCACTGCACTACCCTAAACCCTAAAACACTACCCCAAGCACGACCCCCAACAGTACACAAACAGCATAACACTACCCTAAACCCTAAAAAACTACCCCCAGCATGACCCCCTACACTACCCAAACACCATTGCACTGCCCTACACCCTTAAACACTACCCCAGCACGACCCTCTACACTACACAAGCACCACTGCACTACACTAAACACTAAAACACTACCCCCAGCATGACTCGCTATACTACCCAAACACCACTGCACTATCCTAAACCTTAAATCTACCCCCAGCACATCCTCTACATTACACAAACACAACTGCACTACCCTAAACCCTAAAACACTGCCGCCTGCATGACCCCCTACACTACACAAACACCACTGCACTACCCTAAACCCTAAAACACTACCCCCAGCACGACCCCTACACTACACAAACACCACTGCACTACCCTAAACCCTAAAACATTACCCCTAGCACGACCCCCTACATTACCTAAACACCACTGCACTACCCTAAACCCTACATATAGCCCCAGCACAACCCCCTACACTACACAAACACCAATGCACTATGCTACACCCTAAAACACTACCCCCAGCACGACCCCCTACACTACACAAACTCCACTGCACTTCCCTAAACCCTAAAACACTACCCCTAGTACGACCCCCTACACTAGCCAAACACTACTGCACTACCCTAAACCCAAAAACACTACCTCCAGTTCGACCACTACACTACACAAACATCACTGCACTACCCAAAACCCTAAAATACTACCCCCAGCAATACCCCACACTACCCAAACACCACTGCATTACCCTTAACCCTAAAACACTACCCCAGAACTACCCCGAGTACTCCACAAATACCACTGCACTACCCTAAACACTACAACACTACCCCCAGCAGTACCCCCTACACTTCCCAACACCACTGCATTACCCTAAACCCTAAAACACTACTCCCAGCATGACCCCCTATACTAAACAAACACCACGGCACTACCCTAAACCCTAAAACACTACCCCCAGCAGAACCCCAACACTACCCAACACATCACTACCCTAAACCCTAAAACACTACCCCCAGCATCACCCCCTACACTACACAAATACCACTACACTACCCTAAACTCTAAAACACTACTCCCAACACGACCCCCTACACTACCAAAACACCACTGCACTACCCTGAACGTTAAAACAGAACCCCCAGCATGACCCCCTACACTACCCAAACATCACTACACTACCCTAAAGGTTCAAAAACACAACCCCCAGCATGACCCCCTACACTTCCCAAACATCACTGCACTACCCTAAAACAAGACCCCCCTACACTACACAAACACCACTGCACTACCCTAAACCCTAAATCTACCCCAGCATGACCCCCTACACTAGACAAACACAACTTAACTACCCTAAACC
Source organism: Triturus cristatus (assembly GCF_964204655.1). Taxonomy (NCBI): domain Eukaryota; kingdom Metazoa; phylum Chordata; class Amphibia; order Caudata; family Salamandridae; genus Triturus; species Triturus cristatus. The sequence goes on along the minus strand of NC_140579.1, from coordinate 733,055,941 downwards.
CTAAAACACTACTCCCAGCACGATCCCCTACACTACCCAAACACCACTGCAATACCCTAAACACAAAAACACGACCCCCTACACTACACAAACCCCTTCTGCACTACCCTAATCCCTAAAACACTACCCCCAGCATGAACCCCTACACTACGCAATCAACTCTGTACTGCCCTAAAACACTACCCCCAGCACAACCACTTACACTACGCAAACACCACTGCACTGCCCTAAACCCTAAAAAACTTCAACCAGCACGATCCCCTACATTACCCAAAAAACACTGCACTACCCTAAACCCTAAAACCCTACCCCCAGCACGACACCCTATACAACTCAAATACCACTGCACTATCCTAAACCCTAAATATACCCCCAGCATGACCCCTACACTACACAAACAACACTGCACTAGCCTAAACCTTAAAACACCACCCTCAGTGTGACCCCCTACACTACCGAAACACCACTGCACTACCCTAAACCCTAAAACACTACCCCCAGCACAACCCCCTACACTACACAAACACCACTGCACTACCCCAAACCCTAAAACATTACCCCTATCACGACCCCCTACACTACCCAAACACCACTGCACTACCCTAAACTCTTAATCTACCCCTAGCACAACCCCCTACCCTACACAAACACCACTGCACTACCCTAAACCCTAAAACACTACCCCCAGCACAAACCCGCATCACTACACAAACACCACTGCACTGCACTGCCCTAAACCCAAAAACACTACCACCAGCACGACCCCCTAAATTCTCAAACACCACTGCATTATCCGAAACCATAAAACACTACCCCCAGCAAGACCCCTGACAGTACACAAACAGAACAGCACTACCATACACCCTTAAAAACTACTCCAGCACGACCCTCTACACTACACAAGCACCACTGCACTACCCTAAACACTAAAACACTACCCCCAGCATGACTCCCTACACTACCCAGTCACCACTGCACTACCCTAAACCCGAAATCTATGCCCAGCACATCCCCCGTACATTATACAAACACCACTGCACTACCCTAAACCCTAAAACACTACCCCCAGCACGACCCCTACACTACACAAACACCACTGCACTACCCTAAACCGTAAACATTACCCCTAAAACAACTCCATACACTACCTAGACACCACTGTACTACCCTAAACCCTACATCTACCACCAGCACAACCCCCTACACTACACAAACACCACTGCACTATGCTACATCCTAAAACACTACCCCCAGCACGACCACCTACACTACCCAAACACAACTGCACTACCCTAAACACTAAAATACAACCCCATACACTACACAAACACCACTGCACTACCCTAAACCCGAAAACATTACCCCCAGCACGACCCCCTACACTACCCAAACACCACTGCACTGCCCTTAACTCTAAAACCCTACGCGCATGACCCACTACACTACTCAAACACCACTGCACTGTCCTAAAAACCATAAAACACTACCCCCAGCATGACCCCCTACACTACCCAAACACCACTGCACTACCCTAAACCCTAAAAAGCTATCCCCAGCGTGACCCCCTACACTACACAAACACCACTGCTGTATCCTAAACCCTAAATCTACCACCATCATGACCCCCTATACTACCCAAACACCACTGCACTTCCCTAAATGCTAAAACACTACCCCCAGCACAACCCCCTACACTACACAAACACCACTGCACTACCCCAAACCCTAAAACATTACCCCTAGCACGACCCCCTACACTACCCAAACACCACTGCACTACCCTAAACTCTTAATCTACCCCTAGCACAACCCCCTACCCTACACAAACACCACTGCACTACCCTAAACCCTAAAACACTACCCCCAGTACAAACCCGCATCACTTCACAAACACCACTGCACTGCACTGCCCTAAACCCAAAAACACTACCACCAGCACTGCCCCCTAAACTACTCAAACACCACTGCACTACCCTAAACCATAAAACACTACCCCCAGCAAGACCCCCGACAGTACACAAACAGAACAGCACTACCACACACCCTTAAAAACTACTCCAGCACGACCCTCTACACTACACAAGCACCACTGCACTACCCTAAACACTAAAACACTACCCCCAGCACGACTCTCTACACTACCCAAACACCACTGCACTACCCTAAACCCGAAATCTACCCCCAGCACATCCCCCTACATTACACAAACACCACTGCACTACCCTAAACCCTAAAACACTACCCCCAGCACTACCCATACACTACACAAACAACACTGCACTACCCTAAACCGTAAACATTACCCCAGAACAACCCCATACACTACCTAAACACCACTGCACTACCCTAAACGCTACATCTACCACCAGCACAAACCCCAACACTACACAAACACCACTGCACTATGCTACATCCTAAAACATTACCCCCAGCACGACCCCCTACACTACCCAAACACTACTGCATTGCCCTAACCCCTAAAACCATACGCCCAGCACTACCCACTACACTACTCAAACACCACTGCACTATCCTGAACGCTAAATCTACCCCCAGTACGACCCTCTACACTACACAAACACCACTGCAGTACCCTAAACCCTAAACCACTACACCCAGCGTGACCCCCTACACTACACAAACAACACCGCTCTACCCTAAACCATAAAACACTACCCCCAGCGTGACCCCCTACACTACCCAAACACCACTGCACTACCCTAAACCCAAAAACGCTATCCCCAGCGTGACCCCCTACACTACACATACACCACTGCACTATCCTAAACCCTAAAACGCTGCCGCCTGCATGACCCCCTACACTACACAAACACCACTGCACTACCCTAAACCCTAAAACACTACCCCCAGAATGACCCCTACACTACACAAACACCACTGCACTACCCTAAACCTTAAAACATTACCCCTAGCACAACCCCCTACATTACCTAAACACCACTGCACTACCCTAAACCCTACATATAGACCCAGCACAACCCCCTACACTACACAAACACCAAAGAACTATGCTACACCCTAAAACACTACCCCCAGCACGACCCCCTACACTACACAAACTCCACTGCACTTCCCTAAACCCTAAAACACTACCCCTAGCACGACCCCCTACACTAGCCAAACACTACTGCACTACACTAAACCCAAAAACACTACCACCAGTTCGACCACTACACTACACAAACATCACTGCACTACCCAAAACCCTAAAATACTACCCCCAGCAATACCCCACACTACCCAAACACCACTGCATTACCCTAAACCCTAAAACACTACCCCAGAACTACCCTGAATACTACACAAATACCACTGCACTACCCTAAACCCTACAACACTACCCCCAGCAGTACCCCAACACTACCCAACACATCACTACCCTAAACCCTAAAACACTACCCCCAGCATCACCCCCTACACTACACAAATACCACTGCACTACCCTAAACTCTAAAACACTACTCCCAGCACGACCCCCTACACTACCAAAACACCACTGCACTACCCTGAACCTTAAAACACAACCCCCTAAACTACTCAAACACCACTGCACTACCCTAAACCATAAAACACTACCCCCAGCAAGACCCCCAACAGTACACAAACAGAACAGCACTACCATACACCCTTAAAAACTACTCCAGCACGACCCTCTACACTACACAAGCACCACTGCACTACCCTAAACACTAAAACACTACCCCCAGCACGACTCGCTACACGCCCCAAATACCACTGCACTACCCTTAACCCGAAATCTATCCCCAGCACATCCCCCTACATCACACAAACACCACTGCACTACCCTAAACCCTAAAACACTACCCCCAGCACTACCCATACACTACACAAACAACAATGCACTACCCTAAACGGTAAACATTACCCATAGAACAACCCCATACACTACCTAAACACCACTGCACTACCCTAAACTCTACATCTGCCACCAGCACAAACCCCTACACTACACAAACACCACTGCACTATGCTACATCCTTAAACACTACCCTCAGCACGACCCCCTACACTATCCAAACACCACTGCACTACCCTAAACACTAAAATACAACCCCCTATTCTACACAAACACCACTGCACTACCCTAAACCCTACAACATTACCCCCAGCACGACCCCCTACACTACCCAAACACTACTGCATTGCCCTAAACCCTAAAACCCTATGCCCAGCACTACCCACTACACTACTCAAACACCACTGCACTATCCTAAATGCTACATCTACCCCCAGTACGACCCTCTACACTACACAAACACAACTGCAGTACCCTAAACCCTAAAACACTACACCCAGCGTGACCCCCTATACTACACAAACAACACCTCTCTACCCTAAACCATAAAACACTACCACCAGCGTGACCCCTACACTACGCAAACACCACTGCACTACCCTAAACCCTAAAACGCTATCCCCAGCGTGACCCCCTACACTACACAAACACCACTGCACTATCCTAAACCCTAAATCTACCCCCAGCATGACCCCCTATACTACCCAAACACCACTGCACTACCCTAAACCCTAAAACACTACCCAAGCACGACCCCATACAGTACACAAACAGCAAAACACTACCCTAAACCCTAATAAACTACCCCCAGCAGGACCCCCTACACTACACAAACACCACTGCACTACCCTACACCCTTAAACACTACCCCAGCACGACCCTCTACACTACACAAGCACCACTGCACTACACTAAACACTAAAACACTACCCCCAGCACGACTCGCTATACTACCCAAACCCCACTGCACTACCCTAAACCTTAAATCTACCCCCAGCACATCCCCCTACATTATACAAACACCACTGCACTACCCTAAACCCTAAAACACTGCCGCCTGCACGACCCCCTACACTACACAAACACCACTGCACTACCCTAAACCCTAAAACTCTACCCCCAGCACAACCCCTACACTACATAAACACCACTGCACTACCCTAAACTCTAAAACATTACCCCTAGCACGACCCCATACACTACCTAAACACCACTGCACTACCCTCAACCCTACATCTACCCCCTGCACAACCACCTACACTACACAAACACCACTGTACTATGCTACACCCTAAAACACTACCCCCAGCATGACCCCCTACACTACACAAACTCCACTGCACTACCCTAAATCCTATACCACTATCCCTAGCACGACCCCCTACACTAGCCAAACACCACTGCACTACCCTAAACCCTAAAACACTTACCCCAGCACGACCCCCTTCATCACACAAACACCACTCCACTACCCTAAAACCTAAAACCTAAAACACTACCCCCAGCACGACCCCCTATATTATCAAAGCACCACTCCACTACCCTAAACCCTAAATTACTTACCCCTGCACGACCCCCTACACAACACAAACACCACTGTGCTACCTTACACCCTAAACACTACCCCAGAGCGACCCCTACGCTACACAAACACCACTTCACAACCCTAAACCCTAAAACACTACCCCCAGCACGACCCCCTACACTACCCAAACACCACTGCACTCACCTAAACGGTAAACCACTAGCCCCAGCACAACCCCCTACAATACCCAAACACCACTAAACTGCCGTAAACCCCAAAACACTACCCCCGGCATGATGGCCTACACTACACAAAAAACACAGCACTGCCCTAAACCCTAAATCACTATCCTCAGCATGACCACCTACACTACCACAACACCACTGCACTGCCCTAAACCCTAAAACACAACCCCCAGCATGACACCCTACACTACACAAACACAACTGCACTGCCTAAGCACTAAAACACTACCTGCAGCACGACCCCCTACACTACCCAAACACCACTGCATTACCCTAAACCCTATATCGACCCCCAGCATGAACCCCTACACTACCCAAATACCACTGCACTTCCCTAAAACACGACCCTCTACACTACACAAGCACCACTGCACTACACTAAACACTAAAACACTACCCCCAGCATGACTCGCTATACTACCCAAACACCACTGCACTACCCTAAACCTTAAATCTACCCCCAGCACATCCCCCTACATTAAACAAACACCACTGCACTATCCTAAACCCTAAAACACTGCCACCTGCATGACCCCCTACACTACACAAACACCACTGCACTACCCTAAACCCTAAAACACTACCCCCAGCACGACCCCTACACTACACAAACACCACTGCACTACCCTAAACCCTAAAACATTACCCCTAGCACGACCCCCTACATTACCTAAACACCACTGCACTACCCTAAACCCTACATATAGCCCCAGCACAACCCCCTACACTACACAAACACCAATGCACTATGCTACACCCTAAAACACTACCCCCAGCACGACCCCCTACACTACCCAAACACCACTGCACTCACCTAAACGGTAAACCACTAGCCCCAGCACAACCCCCTACAATACCCAAACACCACTGCACTACCCTAAACCCTAAAAAACTACCCCCAGCACGACCCCCTACACTACCCAAACACCACTGCACTCACCTAAACGGTAAACCACTAACCCCAGCACAACCCCCTACAATACCAAAACACCACTAAACTGCCGTAAACCCAAAAACACTACCCCCGGCATGACCGCCTACACTACACAAACAACGCAGCACTGCCCTAAACCCTAAATCACTATCCCCAGCATGACCACCTACACTACCACAACACCACTGCACTGCCCTAACCCTAAAACACAACCCCCAGCATGACACCCTACACTACACAAACATAACTGCACTGCCTAAGCACTAAAACACTACCTGCAGCACGACCCCCTACACTACCCAAACACCTCTGCATTACCCTAATCCCTATATCGACCCCCAGCATGAACCCCTACACTACCCAAATACCACTGCACTTCCCTAAAACCCGACCCTCTACACTACACAAGCACCACTGCACTACACTAAACACTAAAACACTACCCCCAGCATGACTCGCTATACTACCCAAACACCACTGCACTACCCTAAACCTTAAATATACCCCCAGCACATCCCCCTACATTAAACAAACACCACTGCACTATCCTAAACCCTAAAACACTGCCACCTGCATGACCCCCTACACTACACAAACACCACTGCACTACCCTAAACCCTAAAACACTACCCCCAGCACGACCCCCTACACTACACAAACTCCACTGTACTTCCCTAAACCCTAAAACACTACCCCTATCACGACCCCCTACACTAGCCATACACTACTGCACTATCCTAAACCCAAAAACAGTACCCCCAGTTCGACCACTACACTACACAAACATCACTGCACTACCCAAAACCCTAAAATACTACCCCCAGCAATACCCCACACTACCCAAACACCACTGCATTACATAAACCCTAAAACACTATCCCAGAAGTACCCCGAATACTACACAAATACCACTGCACTACCCTAAACCCTACAACACTACCCCCAGCAGTACCCCAACACTACCCAACACATCACTACCCTAAACCCTAAAACACTACCTCCAGCATCACCCCTACACTACACAAATACCACTGCACTACCCTAAACTCTAAAACACTACTCCCAGCAGGACCCCTACACTACCAAAACACCACTGCACTACCCTAAACCTTAAAACACAACCCCCAGCATGACCCCCTACACTACCCAATCATCACTACACTACCCAAAACCTTAAAACACAACCCCCAGCATGACCCCCTACACTACCCAAACACCATTGCACTACCCTAAACCCTAAATCTACCCCAGCATGACCCCCTACACTACACAAACACAACTTAACTACCCTAAACCCTAAAACACTACTCCCAGCACGATCCCCTACACTACCCAAACACCACTGCACAACCCTAAGCACTAAATGACGACCCCCTTCACTACAAAAACACCACTGCACTACCCTAAACCCTAAAACACAACCCCCAGCACGACCACTTACACTACCCAAACACCACTGCACTGCCTTAAACCCTAAAACACTTCAACCAGCACGATCCCCCTACACTACACAAAAACCACTGCACTGCCCTAAACCCTAAAACCCTACCCCAGCACGACCCCTATACAACTCAAATACCACTGCACTATCCTAATCCCTAAATATACCCCCAGAATGACCCCCTACACTACACAAGCACCAGTGCACTACCCTAAACACTAAAACACTACCCCAGAACGTCCCCTACACTACACAAACACCACTGCACTACCCTAAACCCTAAAACACGATACCCAGCATGACCCCTACACTACACAAACAACACTGCACTACCCTAAACCCTAAAACACCACCCTCAGTGTGACCCCCTACACTACCCAAACACCACTGCACTACCCTAAACCCTAAAACACTACCCCCAGTGCGATCCCCTACACTACACAAACACCACTGCACTATCCTAAACCCTAAATCTACCCCCAGCATGACCCCCTACACTACCCAAACACCACTGCACTAACCTAAACTCTAAAACACTACCCCCAGCACAACCCCCATACACTACACAAACGCCACTGCACTACCCTAAACCCTAAGACATTACCCCTAGCACGACCCCCTACACTACCCACACACCTCTGCACTACCCTAAACCATAAAACACTACCCCCAGCAAGACCCCCGACAGTACACAAACAGAACAGCACTACCATATACCCTTAAAAACTACTCCAGCACGACCCTCTACACTACACAAGCACCACTGCACTACCCTAAACACTAAAACACTACCCCAGCACGACTCCCTACACTACCCAATCACCACTGTACTACCCTAAACCCGAAATCTACGCCCAGCACATCCCCCTACATTACACAAACACCACTGCACTACCCTAAACCCTAAAATACTACCCCCAGCACGACCCCTACACTACACAAACACCACTGCACTACCCTAAACCGTAAACATTACCCCTAGAACAACTCCATACACTACCTAAACACCACTGTACTACCCAAAACCGATCATCTACCACCAGCACAACCCCCTACACTACACAAACACCACTGCACTATGCTACATCCTAAAACACTACCCCCAGCACGACCACCTACACTACCCAAATACAACTGCACTACCCTAAACACTAAAATACAACCCCCTACACTACACAAACACCACTGCACTACCCTAAACTCTAAAACATTACCCCCAGCACGACCCCCTACACTACCCAAACACCACTGCACTGCCCTAAACCCTAAAACCCTACGCCCTGCACGACCCACTACACTACTCAAACACCACTGCACTATCCTAAACCATAAAACACTACCCCCAGCGTGACCCCCTACACTACCCAAACACCACTGCACTACCCTAAACCCTAAAACGCTATCCCCAGCGTGACCCCCTACACTACACATACACCACTGCACTATCCTAAACCCTAAATCTACCCCAAGCATGACCCCCTATACTACCCAAACACCACTGCCCTTCCCTAAATGCTAAAACACTACATCCAGCACAACCCCCTTCACTACACAAACACCACTGCACTACCCAAAACGCTAAAACACTACCCCAAGCACCACCCCCTACAGTACACAAAAAGCACAACACTACCCTAAACCCTAAACAACTACCCCCAGCATGACCCCCTACACTACCCAAACACCACTGCACAGCCCTACAGCCTTAAACACTACCCCAGCACGGCCCTCTACACTACACAAGCACCACTGCACTACACTAAACACTAAAACACTACCCCCAGCATGACTCACTATACTACCCAAACACCACTGCACTACCCTAAACCTTAAATCTACCCCCAGCACATCCCCCTACATTACACAAACACCACTGCACTACCCTAAACCCTAAAACACTGCCGCCTGCATGACCCCCTACACTACACAAACACCACTGCACTACCCTAAACCCTAAAACACTACCCCCAGCACGACCCCTACACTACACAAACACCACTGCACTACCCTAAACCCTAAAACATTACCCCTAGCACGACCCCCTATATTACCTAAACACCACTGCACTACCCTAAACCCTACATATATCCCCAGCACAACCCCCTACACTACACAAACACCAATGCACTATGCTACACCCTAAAACACTACCCCCAGCACGACCCCCTACACTACACAAACTCCACTGCACTTCCCTAAACCCTAAAACACTACCCCTAGCACGACCCTCTACACTAGCCAAACACTACTGCACTACCCTAAACCCAAAAACACTACCCCCAGTTTGACCACTACACTACACAAACATCACTGCACTACCCAAAACCCTAAAATACTACCCCCAGCAATACCCCACACTACCCAAACACCACTGCATTACCCTAAACCCTAAAACACTACCCCAGAACTACCCCGAATACTACACAAATACCACTGCACTACCCTAAACCCTACAACACTACCCCCAGCAGTACCCCCTACACTTCCCAACACCACTGCATTACCCTAAACCCTAAAACACTACTCCCAGCATGACACCCTACACTAAACAAACACCACAGCACTACCCTAAACCCTAAAACACTACCCCCAGCATCACCCCTACACTACACAAATACCACTGCACTACCCTAAACTCTAAAACACTACCCCCAGCATGAACCCCTACACTACACAATCAACTCTGCACTGCCCTAAAACACTACCCCCAGCACAACCACTTACACTACGCAAACACCACTGCACTGCCCTAAACCCTAAAAAACTTCAACCAGCACGATCCCCCTACACTACCCAAAAACCACTGCACTGCCCTAAACCCTAAAATCCTATCCCCAGCACGACCCCCTATACAACTCAAATACCACTGCACTATCCTAAACCCTAAATATACCCCCAGCATGACCCCTACACTACACAAACAACACTGCACTAGCCTAAACCTTAAAACACCACCCTCAGTGTGACCCCCCTACACTACCCAAACAGCACTGCACTATCCTAAACCCTAAAACACTACCCCCAGCACAACCCCCTACACCAGGGGTCTTCAAAGTGTGGGGCGCGACCCCCAGGGGGGCCGTGAAGTGATGGAAAGGGGGTCGCGCATTCCCGGTCACACTTCTGCGAGGCACAACAAGGGATTCAGCCCCCCTCCTCCCCCGTAGTGTGTCTCAGCTCGAGCTGCTGTGGGCTCCGCTGGGCTGTCTGCAGTCTTATCTCCTGAGTTTTTCACAGGTCGTTAAGGACCATTTGCAGATTTACATACCTTTTGTAAAGTGCTTACTGACTTTTTCTAGTTCCAGTACTCCCTGGGTCCCAACTCTGCCTTTTCCTTACATTTGTATTTTACAGTTACAGCAGTAGTGTGAGAATGCATTTCATGAAAATAAATATAAAGTAGGGTTGCAAGAAGAAAAATACCAGCCATTTGATGATTAAAGAGCCTGCAAAGGCCTCCTCTTGACACTAAATGGGATTGTAAATAAAATCATATGCATTCATTCGTAATGTGACTTTTCTGTCTTTGTTCCCTTTAATTATCAGTCATGAATCATTGAGGCAGCCATAGAACACAATTAAAAGTGCTTTCTATTTATATTTGCTGTTCCAAGTACGCTCAGATGAGTGCTGAAATATACAGCTTTAGGTGACTGCTTATTTTTGTACCGTCTGGGACATCAAAATAATGAGCTGGCAACCCTAACCATAGGAGTGGAAGTTTGTTGCAGGATCAGCACATTATTTATTTATTTCCTCCACCCTCAATCCCTGAATAATGTCATAATAGCAATAGTTTAACTTACATCTTAAACCCTACGCTGCCGTCAATAATATGCTGAGTTACTTCAAGTGTCTGGGAATGCACCCTGCATTCAGAGAACTCACTTCTCATTCTCGCACTTCACTTTCACGCTCACCCTGCACTCACAGCGATCGCAATGCACTCACACTGATCACCATGCGCTCACATCATTCACCCTCTCACACTGCACTCACAGTGATCACTCTGCAATCACAATGCACTTGCGTTGTTCACCCTGTACCTCAGCCTGCGGTCACACCACTCATATGCACTCATGTGACACCTCATTCACCTGTCCCCTCACTGCTCAATTTGCAATTTGCTCAAACAAACCCATTATTAACCATGCATTCATTCGTCCCACTCTGCACTTATATCCGCACCCAAATTCATGGTCACCTCACTCACCCTGCAGTCACTCCTCTTTCCCTACTCTCACACTGTTGCATCAATCACCGTGCACTCACATGGGCACACTTCTCATCCACCGAGTGCAGAGGGTTAATGTGCCTGCTACAAAGAACATGTACTATGCAGATCACAGAACTGTGAGTAAACTGAGTAGCACTATAAAAAAAAATGTTTGTCAGAAAGGTGCTACAGAGAGATGAGGTGCTTTGTTGGTGAGTGGTAGTGAGGGAATTTATGGAGAAGGAGGAAACGGGGATGGGGCACCAAAAAAGACTGCTGCGCCATGTGTGGCCAGTGCTATGGCCAGCCCTGCCTGGGAGTGTAGGCCCCCTCGCGAAGTTTGGGTCTAGTCGCTCCCATGCTTCTGCCTACTACTATTATTATTTACATTTGTAGTGTGCTGCTATTACCAAAAGGTGTCCTGGGGCTAATAGCCATCTGCTGCCTGAAGGCAAATGAGAAACATACAGAAGGGGAAGGAGAACCAGCCAAAAGGGGTGACCTACAGAGCATAGAGGCAGGTTTTTATATCTTCCTAAAAGATAATAGAGTCTTGGTGGAGCGAAGCAAAGGAGGGTGCACGTTCCATAACTGTGTGGCCTGCACCAAAACAGCAAGACAGACAATTCGTGCCTTCCTGAATTAGGGAACAATAAGCAGAGTGGCACAGGCCAAGAGGAGCATACGGGTCCGACCCGTGTGCTCGGTGAGGAGAGATGAGAGGATGAGAAAGTACAGCAAGGGAGTGAGAGAATTCGATTGAAGAGATCAGGGATGAGGAGAAATGTGAAGTGCTGAAGGGAAGTGCAGACACGCAAGAAGTGAGTGTGAGGGTAAGTTGCGGGCACAGAGGAGGGCTACTATCAAACTGTGAGAGAAGATAGCTGAGAGATGATCTGTGACCTAAAAAGTAATTTGATGCAACATTGGTGAGGGACAGCAGCGATAGGGGAAGAGAGGGAGTACTGGGGTGGGTGCTGAGCAGTGATTTGTAATTAAACATGTGTCAGGGACCTCACCAGTAGGCCACTGCAACTTTAACCGCCCACCCATTGCCTTGCATGTGCGGCCAATGACAATACCTATGCAACTACCGACCATAACACTGTACAAGTGTGACTATTTCAAGCCCCCAAAGCTATAAGAATGGCCTGGATGTCAGGAGTTTATCGTTTTTAATGTATATTGAATTAATAAACGGCTGTTCTGCTCATCTCTAAATTACACAGACAGAGCCATCAAGTGGCAGATGGTCATAGTGCCAGTGTGCACAATTAGGTGCCAGTGCGGAGCACCGGAAACCACTTGCTCAAATTAAGCACTAGTGCTGAGGTAACAGGGGAGAGGGACATTGGTTCAAGAAGGTGTGAAAAAACAAAGGATAGATGTGAAAGATGAATGGGGGACTGGAGAGGTGTAAGATACAAATAGACAACAATTTGAACGGAGAGACTTGAGATGAATGAGAAGTGCAGATGGGCACGGGAGGTGACAGGGCCAGAGAGGCCATGAGATAAATGCGAGAAACTGTTAGAGATGAGGGCAGTGGAAAGGCAGAATGGCAAGAGGTGATTAAGGGTGAAGTGAGAAGTTGAATGGGGAGAGTTTAGAAGTTGTAAGAAGGGGTGAAATAAAATGGCCTGCAAAGTGAGAGAGGGATAGAGGAGAGGAGAGAGGGATGGAAGGTAGGGGTGAGAGGAAAGTGGCATGGGTAAATTGCTTAACTCTGCACAAGACCGCCAGGGTTTTAAGGGACCCCTGCTGCTCCCGGCCAGGGCCAGGTGAGCTTCTAATATGGCAGCACGTATTCCTGCGGAGTGGAAGGCCCATCTCAAAGGTTGACTAGACATGTTTCTGATGTTAATTGCTGTATTTTGGTTATAAACTGGTATTGATGGGGTGAAATCTTTCCTCAGTGTTACTGTGTGCAAAAAAATTAAAAAAAATGAAGCAATTCTATCCCAAAAAAACGCTGCATCACATAACATTATTTAAATTTTCTTCCCACACAATTTAGTCAAGCCTGTCGTGTAATTTGGTCCTCACCTGTCTCGTAATTTCAGAAGCCCTACCTACAGGTTTAGAAATGTTTATCAGGAGGGGGTCCTTACGACTGAAAATGTTGACAGGGGGGTCTCGGCACCCAAAAGTTTGAATACCTCTGCCCTACACTACACAAACACCACTGCACTACCCCAAACCCTAAAACATTACCCCTAGCACGACCCCCTACACTACCCAAACACCACTGCACTACCCTAAACTCTTAACCCCTTCGATGCTCATGACGGAACGGTTCCGTCATGAGCATCGGTTGAGCTGTGCTCATGACGGAACCGCTCCGTCATGAGCACAGCCCCCGGGGGAAGCGCTGGCGCTCCCCCCCTGGGGCATCGATCGTGCCCCCACAGAGGGGGATGGCAGCGGAAGAGTTTCCGCTGCCACCCCCGAGCCCCCCCACGCTTCCCCATGACGTCAGCGCGCACAGCGCGCGCCGGCGTCATCAGGAAGCGTTGGACGCGCTGGAATCCATTTCTTCCAGCGCGTCCAAGGGGGTAGAGGTAGGTTTTCTTGTCCGGTGGGGGCCGCGGCGGTGAAATTTGTAGTCTTGAGGCATCGGGGGAGAGGAAAGAGTATTTCCTCTCCCCTGATGTCTCAATACAGGGCATTCCTGCTCCACGATCGCGCACAGCGTCGCGATCGTGGAGCAGGGATGCCCCACTAGACACCAGGGATATTTTTTTCTTTATTTGGGAAGCGACCCCTTGGGCAAGGGTCGCTTCCTAGGCGGCCAAATGATTTTGAAGACTTTTCTGCCCCCCCTGGGGGCAGATCGGTCGTCTTTCTGACCGTTTCTGCCCCCAGGGGGGGCAGAAAAGCCCACTAGACACCAGGGATGACTTTTTCATAATTTAGGAGGCGACCCCTTGGGCAAGGGTCACTTCCTAGGGGTGCCAATTTTTGTGAAGTCTTTTCTGCCCCCCCTGGGGGCAGATCGGTCTTCTTTCTGCCCGTTTCTGCCCCCAGGGGGGCAGAAAAGCCCACTAGACACCAGGGATGTCTTTTTAGTTATGTAGGAAGCGACCCCTTGGGCAAGGGTCGCTTCCTAGGGGTGCCACATTATTCGAAGACTTTTCTGCCCACTAGTCACCAGGGAAGTCTTTTAGGAAGCGACCCCTTGGGCAAGGGTCGCTTCCTAGGCGGGCATAATAATTTGAAGACTTTTCTGCCCCCCCTGGGGGCAGATCGGTCGTCTTTCTGCCCGTTTCTGCTCCCAGGGGGGGGGGGCAGAAAAGGCCACTAGACACCAGGGATGTCTTCTTTTTTATTTAGGAAGCGACCCCTTGGCAAAAACTGTTTGCATTTGTGCTCGATGTGTATTTTCTTGTCTTGTGAGTAATGTGTTTTTTTTTCTTCTTTCTAGTTGGATATCGTTGGTTTTTGCTGTGTCACTGCAAAGTAGGTTCTGGTGAGTGTAGCTGTCTCTTGTAATTGAATTCTATAGTTTTTGAGTACATTGATCATTGTGATAAAGGTACACATTTCGTTACTTACTTGGTTTGCACATTGTTGGTTGTTGTTGACTTGTTTGTGCAGTCTTCAATCTTAGTAAGTATAATGGCTAGCCGCAGGATGACTGCTCAGCAGGTTGTTGGTTTGCTGTTTGAGTCTTCCTCTGATATTGGTTCAGAGACTGACTCTGCATCTGAGGGAGAGGAGGCAGGGGATGATTCTGGCAGTGAGTTGTCTCTCCGTATGGAGTCATCGGATGATGAAGATACTCTTAGTGCGGATGAAGTGCCTGTGTTAGAGGCGGAGACTGATGTGCCGATAGTGCGGCAAGAGGCATCTGTGCTGCAGCCTGGGGCTGCAAGGCTTCCCGTTGGTGTAGTGCGGCAAGAGGCATCTGGGCTGCAGGCTGGGGCTGCAAGGCTTCCCTTTGAAAGTGATGACCTCTGGGTTGCCCCTGGCATGGTGCAGCCGGCATTGCCAGAGTTTACTGGTGTTCCAGGGTCTAGAGTGAATACTGAAAACTTTTTGCCGGTCAATTTTTTTCAGTTGTTTATGGACGATGTGTTTTTTGCAGAGATTGTTGAGCAGACTAATTTGTATGCCGAACAGTTTTTGAGGGACAACAGTGCCAGTCTTAAGCCATACTCTAGAGCTGCCCGGTGGACTCCCACAAATGTTGAAGAGATGAAGAAGTTCTTGGGTTTAACTTTTTTGATGGGCTTGCTAAGGAAGCCATCAATGTCTTCATATTGGTCTAGCAGTCCCTTGATGGCAACGTCTATTTTTCCGGCAGTCATGACTCGTGACAGGTATTTGCTTCTGCTTCGGATGATGCATTTTGTTGATAATGGTTTAGCGTTGCCACGAGATCACCCTGACTGTGACCGTCTTTTTAAGATTAGGCCTGTCCTTGATCACTTTGTTGATCGATTTTCTGAGATTTATGCCCCTGGGAAAGAAATTGCAGTGGATGAGTCTTTGGTGTTGTTCAAGGGCCGCTTGGTTTTTAGGCAATACATTCCTAGTAAGAGGGCACGCTATGGAATAAAGCTGTATATGCTGTGTGACAGTAGGACTGGATATGTCTCTAATTTCAGGGTGTACACCGGTAAGGAATCTAGGTTTAACCTCCCTGGTTGTCCGTCCACTTTTGGAGTGACTGAGAAAATTGTTTGGGAACTTGGAAGAGGATTTTTTAACAAAGGCCACCATTTATATGTAGATAACTTCTACACTGGTGTGCGGTTGTTCAGGGAATTGGCCAAAGTGGACACTCTTGCTTGTGGCACAATCCGCTCTAACCGTAAAGGTTTCCCGAAAGAACTTGTTTGTCAAAAGCTTGTGCGGGGACAGTGCAGTGCGTTGCGTTGCCAGGAGCTTCTTGCTGTGAAGTTTACAGACAGGAGAGATGTCTACATGCTGACTACCATCCATGATGAAAGCACTGCACCTGTGACTGTTTGGGGTCAGGTCGCTGAAGCGCGCAAACCTGTGTGCATTTTAGACTATAATAGGCACATGGGTGGTGTTGACAGAGTAGATCAGAGGTTGGAACCTTACACTGCTCTTCGTAAGGCTTACATTTGGTACAAGAAGTTGGCTATCCATCTTTTCCACTTGGCAATGTTTAATGCTTTTGTTGTGTTCCAGGATTCTTGCCCTGAGTCAAAGATGACTTTTGCTAAGTTTCAGGAGTCTGTAATAGGCAGCCTTGTTGTAGTGGAACAGGCAAGTGTTCCTAGAGTTGGACTGGTGGAGGATGTTGCTAGATTGAAAGAACGCCACTTTCCAGATCACATTCCTCCCACACCCGCAAAAGATTTTCCCAGTAGGAGATGTAGAGTCTGTTGGCGAAAAGGTTTGTGGAAGGAGAGTCGTATGTACTGCCCCGACTGTCCTTCTCATCCTGCACTGTGTCTCTCTGCTTGTTTTAGAGCGTACCACACACGAAAGAATTTTTGGGAGGATTCTTGAGTGGTAAAGTGAACTGCCTGGTCTGTATTCTTTGGATAATTTGATTCTGTTTCAAGGTTGGTGTTAGTGCAATGTATTTAGTTGCTGATTTTCTGTTAGAAGATTTGTATCTATTTGCAATTTGTTTGTGTTTTTATTTTTTTCTAAAAAAAATCCTAAATGTGATGGCGGTGTGTGTAGGCTTGCGCTTGGCTGTTGGTGTGTGTGGACTGGCACTTGGTTGGTGGTGTGCGTGGAATGGTGCTTGGCTGGCGGTGTGCATGGACTGGCGGTGTGCGTTGACTGGTGCGTGGCTGGTGGTGTGCGTGAACTGGAGCTTGGCTGGCAGTGTGCGTGGAATGGTGCTTGGCAGGCGGTGTGCGTGGACTGGTACTTGGCTGGCGGTGTGTGTGGACTGGTGGTGTGTGTGGACTGGTGCTTGGCTGGTGGTGTCCGTGGACTGGAGCTTGGCTGGTGGTGTGCGTGTACTGGAGCGTGGCTGGCGGTGTGCGTGGAATGGTGCTTGGCTGGCGGTGTGCGTGGACTGGTACTTGGCTGGCGGTGTGCGTGGACTGGTGGTGTGTGCGGACTGGTGCTTGGCTGGTGGTGTCCGTGGACTGGCGCTTGGCTAGCGGTGTGCGTGGACTGGTGTTTGGCTAGCGGTGTGTGTGGACTGGTGCTCTGCTGGCTGTGTGTGAGTAGTGACTTTCTGCTGGTCACTACACACACTGCTAGCTGAGTGCCACTCCACGCAATCCATCAGCCTGTGTAGTTGCTGTGTCTGGATTGTGGGCGTGTGAAAGTGATGGGCCCTTGAATGGCGCTGTGTGCTGGTGTGAGTTTTGTTATGTGATGGGCCCGCGGCTGGCGGTGTGAATGGTTTTGTATGTCTCACACGTATGAAAGGTGTATGAATGGCCTGTAAAGAGGTTGGTGCCTTGTCGTGGCTTTACAGCTCACGAGCTGTGAGTCAATGGTTCAGTTTCTCGCCCTTTCAATTATTACCAGTGCATTTCATTTCTGTGAAATCACTTGCTAATACAATTGGATCTACTGAACCATCACTCACCCTCGTGCCAAATCCAACCAGTATGTGTGTGTGCTTGCGGATTAGATGGCTGTGCAGTAATATTTGTCTTTCTGAAGCAGGGTGTACCTTGTCCCTTTTTGGTGAATTTTGTAATGTGTTGCTTTTGTGCCTGGTGGTGCGAATGGTCTTGTTTGTATCACGTATGAAAGGTGTGTGAATGGCCTGTAAAGTGGTTGGTGCCTTGACGTGGCTTTACAGCTCACGAGCTGTGAGTCATTGGTTTGGTTTTTTGTGAATTTAATTATTGACAGTGCATTTCATTTTTGTGAAATCCCTTGTTAATAAAATGTAATACACTGAACCATGACTCGCCCTAGTGCCAAATCCAATCAGTATGTGTGTGTGTTTGAGGAATAGATGGTTGTGCAGGAATCTTTGTCTTTAGTTTCTCTGCCAAGGTACACTTTCCATGCAAGAATAACCCACCAACTGTAGATATTGTCGAAAACCCATGGGAGTTCATGGTGATGTCTCTCTTGTGAATTCAAAATTTTTTTTTATCCCCAATGTCCTGCAAACCTCAAAATGTCTGCCACATTTTCTTTGCAATATTATTCCAAAATTCTCACGCTGTAGGAACAATAGTTAATCTGGTTTTGCAAGGGGGGTCACTTTGGTTTTTGGCCCGGTGCTCGGCGGCCATCTAGGGAAACCTACCAAACCCATGCATTTCTGAAAACTAGACACCCGGCGGCTTCCAGGGAGGTATGGCTTGCGTGGATCCCCCAACGTTTCCTTACCCAGAATCCCCTGCAAACCTCAATTTTTGCTGAAAAAATCACTATTTTCACACATTTTGGGGTGGGAAAGTAGTGACATCACAGGGCTCACACAAATTTACCACCACCCAGCGTTCCCCCAGGTCTCCCGGTAAAAATGGTGCCTCACTTGTGTGGGAGGCCCAAGTACCCGCGGCAGGCAAGGGCCCAAAACGTAGTGAGGCGACATCAAAATGGCCTATCGCAAAACCACCTGGTTTTGCAAGGGGGTCACTTTGGTTTTTGGCCCGGTGCTCGGCGGCCATCTAGGGAAACCTACCAAACCCATGCATTTCTGAAAACTAGACACCCGGCGGCTTCCAGGGAGGTATGGCTTGCGTGGATCCCCCAACGTTTCCTTACCCAGAATCCCCTGCAAACCTCAATTTTTGCTGAAAAAATCACTTTTTTCACACATTTTGGGGTGGGAAAGTAGTGGCATCACCGGGCTCACACAAATTTACTACCACCCAGCGTTCCCCCAGGTCTCCCGGTAAAAATGGTGCCTCACTTGTGTGGGAGGCCCAAGTACCCGCGGCAGGCAAGGGCCCAAAACGTAGTGAGGCGACATCAAAATGGCCTATCGCAAAACCACCTGGTTTTGCAAGGGGGGTCACTTTGGTTTTTGGCCCGGTGCTCGGCGGCCATCTAGGGAAACCTACCAAACCCATGCATTTCTGAAAACTAGACACCCGGGGGCTTCCAGGGAGGTATGGCTTGCGTAGATCCCCCAACGTTTCCTTACCCAGAATCCCCTGCAAACCTCAATTTTTGCTGAAAAAATCACTTTTTTCACACATTTTGGGGTGGGAAAGTAGTGGCATCACCGGGCTCACACAAATTTACCACCACCCAGCGTTCCCCCAGGTCTCCCGGTAAAAATGGTGCCTCACTTGTGTGGGAGGCCCAAGTACCCGCGGCAGGCAAGGGCCCAAAACGTAGTGAGGCGACATCAAAATGGCCTATCGCAAAACAACCTGGTTTTGCAAGGGGGGTCACTTTGGTTTTTGGCACGGTGCTCGGCGGCCATCTAGGGAAACCTACCAAACCCACCCATTTCTGAAAACTAGACACCCGGCGGCTTCCAGGGAGGTATGGCTTGCGTGGATCCCCCAACGTTTCCTTACCCAGAATCCCCTGCAAACCTCAATTTTTGCTGAAAAAATCACTTTTTCACACATTTCGTGGTGGGAAAGTAGTGGCATCACCGGGCTCACACAAATTTACCACCACCCAGCGTTCCCCCAGGTCTCCCGGTAAAAATGGTGCCTCACTTGTGTGGGAGGCCCAAGTACCCGCGGCAGGCAAGGGCCCAAAACGTAGTGAGGCGACATCAAAATGGCCTATCGCAAAACCACCTGGTTTTGCAAGGGGGTCACTTTGGTTTTTGGCCCGGTGCTCGGCGGCCATCTAGGGAAACCTACCAAACCCACGCATTTCTGAAAACTAGACACCCGGCGGCTTCCAGGGAGGTATGGCTTGCGTGGATCCCCCAACGTTTCTTACCCAGAATCCCCTGCAAACCTCAATTTTTGCTGAAAAAATCACTTTTTTCACACATTTTGGGGTGGGAAAGTAGTGGCATCACCGGGCTCACACAAATTTACCACCACCCAGCGTTTCCCCAGGTCTCCCGGTAAAAATGGTGCCTCACTTGTGTGGGAGGCCCAAGTACCCGCGGCAGGCAAGGGCCCAAAACGTAGTGAGGCGACATCAAAATGGCCTATCGCAAAACCACCTGGTTTTCCAAGGGGGGTCACTTTGGTTTTTGGCCCGGTGCTCGGCGGCCATCTAGGGAAACCTACCAAACCCACGCATTTCTGAAAACTAGACACCCGGCGGCTTCCAGGGAGGTATGGCTTGCGTGGATCTCCCAACGTTTCCTTACCCAGAATCCCCTGCAAACCTCAATTTTTGCTGAAAAAATCCCTTTTTCACACATTTTGGGGTGGGAAAGTAGTGGCATCACCGGGCTCACACAAATTTACCACCACCCAGCGTTCCCCCAGGTCTCCTGGTAAAAATGTGCCTCACTTGTGTGAGAGGCCCAAGTACCCGCGGCAGGCAAGGGCCCAAAACGTAGTGAGGCGACATCAAAATGGCCTATCGCAAAACCACCTGGTTTTGCAAGGGCGGTCACTTTGGTTTTTGGCCCGGTGCTCGGCGGCCATCTAGGGAAACCTACCAAACCCACGCATTTCTGAAAACTAGACACCCGGCGGCTTCCAGGGAGGTATGGCTTGTGTGGATCCCCCAACGTTTCCTTACCCAGAATCCCCTGCAAACCTCAATTTTTGCTGAAAAAATCACTTTTTTCACACATTTTGGGGTGGGAAAGTAGTGGCATCACCGGGCTCACACAAATTTACCACCACCCAGCGTTCCCCCAGGTCTCCCGGTAAAAATTATGCCTCACTTGTGTGGGAGGCCCAAGTACCCGCGGCAGGCAAGGGCCCAAAACGTAGTGAGGCGACATCAAAATGGCCTATCGCAAAACCACCTGGTTTTGCAAGGGGGGTCACTTTGGTTTTTGGCCCGGTGCTCGGCGGCCATCTAGGGAAACCTACCAAACCCATGCATTTCTGAAAACTAGACACCCGGCGGCTTCCAGGGAGGTATGGCTTGCATGGATCCCCCAACGTTTCCTTACCCAGAATCCCCTGCAAACCTCAATTTTTGCTGAAAAAATCCCTTTTTCACACATTTTGGGGTGGGAAAGTAGTGGCATCACCGGGCTCCCACAAATTTACCACCACCCAGCGTTCCCCCAGGTCTCCCGGTAAAAATGTGCCTCACTTGTGTGAGAGGCCCAAGTACCCGCGGCAGGCAAGGGCCCAAAACGTAGTGAGGCGACATCAAAATGGCCTATCGCAAAACCACCTGGTTTTGCAAGGGCGGTCACTTTGGTTTTTGGCCCGGTGCTCGGCGGCCATCTAGGGAAACCTACCAAACCCACGCATTTCTGAAAACTAGACACCCGGCGGCTTCCAGGGAGGTATGGCTTGCGTGGATCCCCCAACGTTTCCTTACCCAGAATCCCCTGCAAACCTCAATTTTTGCTGAAAAAATCACTTTTTTCACACATTTTGGGGTGGGAAAGTAGTGGCATCACCTGGCTCACACAAATTTACCACCACCCAGCGTTCCCCCAGGTCTCCCAGTAAAAATGGTGCCTCACTTGTGTGGGAGGCCCAAGTACCCGCGGCAGGCAAGGGCCCAAAACGTAGTGAGGCGACATCAAAATGGCCTATCGCAAAACCACCTGGTTTTGCAAGGGGGGGTCACTTTGGTTTTTGGCCCGGTGCTCGGCGGCCATCTAGGGAAACCTACCAAACCCATGCATTTCTGAAAACTAGACACCCGGCGGCTTCCAGGGAGGTATGGCTTGCGTGGATCCCCCAACGTTTCCTTACCCAGAATCCCCTGCAAACCTCAATTTTTGCTGAAAAAATCCCTTTTTCACACATTTTGGGGTGGGAAAGTAGTGGCATCACCGGGCTCACACAAATTTACCACCACCCAGCGTTCCCCCAGGTCTCCCGGTAAAAATGGTGCCTCACTTGTGTGGGAGGCCCAAGTACCCGCGGCAGGCAAGGGCCCAAAACGTAGTGAGGCGACATCAAAATGGCCTATCGCAAAACCACCTGGTTTTGCAAGGGGGTCACTTTGGTTTTTGGCCCGGTGCTCGGCGGCCATCTAAGGAAACCTACCAAACCCACGCATTTCTGAAAACTAGACACCCGGCGGCTTCCAGGGAGGTATGGCTTGCGTGGATCCCCCAACGTTTCTTACCCAGAATCCCCTGCAAACCTCAATTTTTGCTGAAAAAATCACTTTTTTCACACATTTTGGGGTGGGAAAGTAGTGGCATCACCGGGCTCACACAAATTTACCACCACCCAGCGTTCCCCCAGGTCTCCCGGTAAAAATGGTGCCTCACTTGTGTGGGAGGCCCAAGTACCCGCGGCAGGCAAGGGCCCAAAACGTAGTGAGGCGACATCAAAATGGCCTATCGCAAAACCACCTGGTTTTCCAAGGGGGGTCACTTTGGTTTTTGGCCCGGTGCTCGGCGGCCATCTAGGGAAACCTACCAAACCCACGCATTTCTGAAAACTAGACACCCGGCGGCTTCCAGGGAGGTATGGCTTGCGTGGATCCCCCAACGTTTCCTTACCCAGAATCCCCTGCAAACCTCAATTTTTGCTGAAAAAATCCCTTTTTCACACATTTTGGGGTGGGAAAGTAGTGGCATCACCGGGCTCACACAAATTTACCACCACCCAGCGTTCCCCCAGGTCTCCTGGTAAAAATGTGCCTCACTTGTGTGAGAGGCCCAAGTACCCGCGGCAGGCAAGGGCCCAAAACGTAGTGAGGCGACATCAAAATGGCCTATCGCAAAACCACCTGGTTTTGCAAGGGCGGTCACTTTGGTTTTTGGCCCGGTGCTCGGCGGCCATCTAGGGAAACCTACCAAACCCACGCATTTCTGAAAACTAGACACCCGGCGGCTTCCAGGGAGGTATGGCTTGCGTGGATCCCCCAACGTTTCCTTACCCAGAATCCCCTGCAAACCTCAATTTTTGCAGAAAAAATCACTTTTTTCACACATTTTGGGGTGGGAAAGTAGTGGCATCACCGGGCTCACACAAATTTACCACCACCCAGCGTTCCCCCAGGTCTCCCGGTAAAAATGATGCCTCACTTGTGTGGGAGGCCCAAGTACCCGCGGCAGGCAAGGGCCCAAAACGTAGTGAGGCGACATCAAAATGGCCTATCGCAAAACCACCTGGTTTTGCAAGGGGGGTCACTTTGGTTTTTGGCCCGGTGCTCGGCGGCCATCTAGGGAAACCTACCAAACCCATGCATTTCTGAAAACTAGACACCCGGGGGCTTCCAGGGAGGTATGGCTTGCGTAGATCCCCCAACGTTTCCTTACCCAGAATCCCCTGCAAACCTCAATTTTTGCTGAAAAAATCACTTTTTTCACACATTTTGGGGTGGGAAAGTAGTGGCATCACCGGGCTCACACAAATTTACCACCACCCAGCGTTCCCCCAGGTCTCCCGGTAAAAATGGTGCCTCACTTGTGTGGGAGGCCCAAGTACCCGCGGCAGGCAAGGGCCCAAAACGTAGTGAGGCGACATCAAAATGGCCTATCGCAAAACAACCTGGTTTTGCAAGGGGGGTCACTTTGGTTTTTGGCACGGTGCTCGGCGGCCATCTAGGGAAACCTACCAAACCCACCCATTTCTGAAAACTAGACACCCGGCGGCTTCCAGGGAGGTATGGCTTGCGTGGATCCCCCAACGTTTCCTTACCCAGAATCCCCTGCAAACCTCAATTTTTGCTGAAAAAATCACTTTTTCACACATTTCGTGGTGGGAAAGTAGTGGCATCACCGGGCTCACACAAATTTACCACCACCCAGCGTTCCCCCAGGTCTCCCGGTAAAAATGGTGCCTCACTTGTGTGGGAGGCCCAAGTACCCGCGGCAGGCAAGGGCCCAAAACGTAGTGAGGCGACATCAAAATGGCCTATCGCAAAACCACCTGGTTTTGCAAGGGGGTCACTTTGGTTTTTGGCCCGGTGCTCGGCGGCCATCTAGGGAAACCTACCAAACCCACGCATTTCTGAAAACTAGACACCCGGCGGCTTCCAGGGAGGTATGGCTTGCGTGGATCCCCCAACGTTTCTTACCCAGAATCCCCTGCAAACCTCAATTTTTGCTGAAAAAATCACTTTTTTCACACATTTTGGGGTGGGAAAGTAGTGGCATCACCGGGCTCACACAAATTTACCACCACCCAGCGTTTCCCCAGGTCTCCCGGTAAAAATGGTGCCTCACTTGTGTGGGAGGCCCAAGTACCCGCGGCAGGCAAGGGCCCAAAACGTAGTGAGGCGACATCAAAATGGCCTATCGCAAAACCACCTGGTTTTCCAAGGGGGGTCACTTTGGTTTTTGGCCCGGTGCTCGGCGGCCATCTAGGGAAACCTACCAAACCCACGCATTTCTGAAAACTAGACACCCGGCGGCTTCCAGGGAGGTATGGCTTGCGTGGATCTCCCAACGTTTCCTTACCCAGAATCCCCTGCAAACCTCAATTTTTGCTGAAAAAATCCCTTTTTCACACATTTTGGGGTGGGAAAGTAGTGGCATCACCGGGCTCACACAAATTTACCACCACCCAGCGTTCCCCCAGGTCTCCTGGTAAAAATGTGCCTCACTTGTGTGAGAGGCCCAAGTACCCGCGGCAGGCAAGGGCCCAAAACGTAGTGAGGCGACATCAAAATGGCCTATCGCAAAACCACCTGGTTTTGCAAGGGCGGTCACTTTGGTTTTTGGCCCGGTGCTCGGCGGCCATCTAGGGAAACCTACCAAACCCACGCATTTCTGAAAACTAGACACCCGGCGGCTTCCAGGGAGGTATGGCTTGTGTGGATCCCCCAACGTTTCCTTACCCAGAATCCCCTGCAAACCTCAATTTTTGCTGAAAAAATCACTTTTTTCACACATTTTGGGGTGGGAAAGTAGTGGCATCACCGGGCTCACACAAATTTACCACCACCCAGCGTTCCCCCAGGTCTCCCGGTAAAAATTATGCCTCACTTGTGTGGGAGGCCCAAGTACCCGCGGCAGGCAAGGGCCCAAAACGTAGTGAGGCGACATCAAAATGGCCTATCGCAAAACCACCTGGTTTTGCAAGGGGGGTCACTTTGGTTTTTGGCCCGGTGCTCGGCGGCCATCTAGGGAAACCTACCAAACCCATGCATTTCTGAAAACTAGACACCCGGCGGCTTCCAGGGAGGTATGGCTTGCATGGATCCCCCAACGTTTCCTTACCCAGAATCCCCTGCAAACCTCAATTTTTGCTGAAAAAATCCCTTTTTCACACATTTTGGGGTGGGAAAGTAGTGGCATCACCGGGCTCCCACAAATTTACCACCACCCAGCGTTCCCCCAGGTCTCCCGGTAAAAATGTGCCTCACTTGTGTGAGAGGCCCAAGTACCCGCGGCAGGCAAGGGCCCAAAACGTAGTGAGGCGACATCAAAATGGCCTATCGCAAAACCACCTGGTTTTGCAAGGGCGGTCACTTTGGTTTTTGGCCCGGTGCTCGGCGGCCATCTAGGGAAACCTACCAAACCCACGCATTTCTGAAAACTAGACACCCGGCGGCTTCCAGGGAGGTATGGCTTGCGTGGATCCCCCAACGTTTCCTTACCCAGAATCCCCTGCAAACCTCAATTTTTGCTGAAAAAATCACTTTTTTCACACATTTTGGGGTGGGAAAGTAGTGGCATCACCTGGCTCACACAAATTTACCACCACCCAGCGTTCCCCCAGGTCTCCCAGTAAAAATGGTGCCTCACTTGTGTGGGAGGCCCAAGTACCCGCGGCAGGCAAGGGCCCAAAACGTAGTGAGGCGACATCAAAATGGCCTATCGCAAAACCACCTGGTTTTGCAAGGGGGGGTCACTTTGGTTTTTGGCCCGGTGCTCGGCGGCCATCTAGGGAAACCTACCAAACCCATGCATTTCTGAAAACTAGACACCCGGCGGCTTCCAGGGAGGTATGGCTTGCGTGGATCCCCCAACGTTTCCTTACCCAGAATCCCCTGCAAACCTCAATTTTTGCTGAAAAAATCCCTTTTTCACACATTTTGGGGTGGGAAAGTAGTGGCATCACCGGGCTCACACAAATTTACCACCACCCAGCGTTCCCCCAGGTCTCCCGGTAAAAATGGTGCCTCACTTGTGTGGGAGGCCCAAGTACCCGCGGCAGGCAAGGGCCCAAAACGTAGTGAGGCGACATCAAAATGGCCTATCGCAAAACCACCTGGTTTTGCAAGGGGGTCACTTTGGTTTTTGGCCCGGTGCTCGGCGGCCATCTAAGGAAACCTACCAAACCCACGCATTTCTGAAAACTAGACACCCGGCGGCTTCCAGGGAGGTATGGCTTGCGTGGATCCCCCAACGTTTCTTACCCAGAATCCCCTGCAAACCTCAATTTTTGCTGAAAAAATCACTTTTTTCACACATTTTGGGGTGGGAAAGTAGTGGCATCACCGGGCTCACACAAATTTACCACCACCCAGCGTTCCCCCAGGTCTCCCGGTAAAAATGGTGCCTCACTTGTGTGGGAGGCCCAAGTACCCGCGGCAGGCAAGGGCCCAAAACGTAGTGAGGCGACATCAAAATGGCCTATCGCAAAACCACCTGGTTTTCCAAGGGGGGTCACTTTGGTTTTTGGCCCGGTGCTCGGCGGCCATCTAGGGAAACCTACCAAACCCACGCATTTCTGAAAACTAGACACCCGGCGGCTTCCAGGGAGGTATGGCTTGCGTGGATCCCCCAACGTTTCCTTACCCAGAATCCCCTGCAAACCTCAATTTTTGCTGAAAAAATCCCTTTTTCACACATTTTGGGGTGGGAAAGTAGTGGCATCACCGGGCTCACACAAATTTACCACCACCCAGCGTTCCCCCAGGTCTCCTGGTAAAAATGTGCCTCACTTGTGTGAGAGGCCCAAGTACCCGCGGCAGGCAAGGGCCCAAAACGTAGTGAGGCGACATCAAAATGGCCTATCGCAAAACCACCTGGTTTTGCAAGGGCGGTCACTTTGGTTTTTGGCCCGGTGCTCGGCGGCCATCTAGGGAAACCTACCAAACCCACGCATTTCTGAAAACTAGACACCCGGCGGCTTCCAGGGAGGTATGGCTTGCGTGGATCCCCCAACGTTTCCTTACCCAGAATCCCCTGCAAACCTCAATTTTTGCAGAAAAAATCACTTTTTTCACACATTTTGGGGTGGGAAAGTAGTGGCATCACCGGGCTCACACAAATTTACCACCACCCAGCGTTCCCCCAGGTCTCCCGGTAAAAATTATGCCTCACTTGTGTGGGAGGCCCAAGTACCCGCGGCAGGCAAGGGCCCAAAACGTAGTGAGGCGACATCAAAATGGCCTATCGCAAAACCACCTGGTTTTGCAAGGGGGGTCACTTTGGTTTTTGGCCCGGTGCTCGGCGGCCATCTAGGGAAACCTACCAAACCCACGCATTTCTGAAAACTAGACACCCGGCGGCTTCCAGGGAGGTATGGCTTGCATGGATCCCCCAACGTTTCCTTACCCAGAATCCCCTGCAAACCTCAATTTTTGCTGAAAAAATCCCTTTTTCACACATTTTGGGGTGGGAAAGTAGTGGCATCACCGGGCTCCCACAAATTTACCACCACCCAGCGTTCCCCCAGGTCTCCCGGTAAAAATGTGCCTCACTTGTGTGAGAGGCCCAAGTACCCACGGCAGGCAAGGGCCCAAAACGTAGTGAGGCGACATCAAAATGGCCTATCGCAAAACCACCTGGTTTTGCAAGGGCGGTCACTTTGGTTTTTGGCCCGGTGCTCGGCGGCCATCTAGGGAAACCTACCAAACCCACGCATTTCTGAAAACTAGACACCCGGCGGCTTCCAGGGAGGTATGGCTTGCGTGGATCCCCCAACGTTTCCTTACCCAGAATCCCCTGCAAACCTCAATTTTTGCTGAAAAAATCACTTTTTTCACACATTTTGGGGTGGGAAAGTAGTGGCATCACCTGGCTCACACAAATTTACCACCACCCAGCGTTCCCCCAGGTCTCCCAGTAAAAATGGTGCCTCACTTGTGTGGGAGGCCCAAGTACCCGCGGCAGGCAAGGGCCCAAAACGTAGTGAGGCGACATCAAAATGGCCTATCGCAAAACCACCTGGTTTTGCAAGGGGGGGTCACTTTGGTTTTTGGCCCGGTGCTCGGCGGCCATCTAGGGAAACCTACCAAACCCATGCATTTCTGAAAACTAGACACCCGGCGGCTTCCAGGGAGGTATGGCTTGCGTGGATCCCCCAACGTTTCCTTACCCAGAATCCCCTGCAAACCTCAATTTTTGCTGAAAAAATCCCTTTTTCACACATTTTGGGGTGGGAAAGTAGTGGCATCACCGGGCTCACACAAATTTACCACCACCCAGCGTTCCCCCAGGTCTCCCGGTAAAAATGGTGCCTCACTTGTGTGAGAGGCCCAAGTACCCGTGGCAGGCAAGGGCCCAAAACGTAGTGAGGCGACATCAAAATGGCCTATCGCAAAACCACCTGGTTTTGCAAGGGGGGTCACTTTGGTTTTTGGCCCGGTGCTCGGCGGCCATCTAGGGAAACCTACCAAACCCACGCATTTCTGAAAACTAGACACCCGGCGGCTTCCAGAGAGGTATGGGTTGCGTGGATCCCCCAAAGTTTCCTTACCCAGAATCCCCTGCAAACCTCAATTTTTGCTGAAAAAATCACTCTTTTCACACATTTTGGGGTGGGAAAGTAGTGGCATCACTGGGCTCACACAAATTTACCACCACCCAGCATTCCCCCAGGTCTCCCGGTAAAAATGGTGCCTCACTTGTGTGGGAGGCCCAAGTACCCGCGGCAGGCAAGGGCCCAAAACGTAGTGATGGGACATTTGGGATTTGCAATGTTGATGTCGCCTCACTACGTTTTGGGCCCTTGCCTGCCGCGGGTACTTGGGCCTCCCACACAAGTGAGGCACCATTTTTACCGGGAGACCTGGGGGAACGCTGGGTGGTGGTAAATTTGTGTGAGCCCGGTGATGCCACTACTTTCCCACCCCAAAATGTGTGAAAAAGGGATTTTTTCAGCAAAAATTGAGGTTTGCAGGGGATTCTGGGTAAGGAAACGTTGGGGGATCCACGCAAGCCATACCTCCCTGGAAGCCACCGGGTGTCTAGTTTTCAGAAATGCATGGGTTTGGTAGGTTTCCCTAGATGGCCGCCGAGCACCGGGCCAAAAACCAAAGTGACCCCCCTTGCAAAACCAGGTGGTTTTGCGATAGGCCATTTTGATGTCGCCTCACTACGTTTTGGGCCCTTGCCTGCCGCGGGTACTTGGGCCTCCCACACAAGTGAGGCACCATTTTTACCGGGAGACCTGGGGGAACGCTGGGTGGTGGTAAATTTGTGTGAGCCCAGTGATGCCACTACTTTCCCACCCCAAAATGTGTGAAAAAAGTGATTTTTTCAGCAAAAATTGAGGTTTGCAGGGGATTCTGGGTAAGGAAACGTTGGGGGATCCATGCAAGCCATACCTCCCTATAAGCCGCCGGGTGTCTAGTTTTCAGAAATGGGTGGGTTTGGTAGGTTTCCCTAGATGGCCGCCGAGCACCGTGCCAAAAACCAAAGTGACCCCCTTGCAAAACCAGGTTGTTTTGCGATAGGCCATTTTGATGTCGCCTCACTACGTTTTGAGCCCTTGCCTGCTGCGGGTACTTGGGCCTCCCACACAAGTGAGGCACCATTTTTACCGGGAGACCTGGGGGAATGCTGGGTGGTGGTAAATTTGTGTGAGCCCGGTGATGCCACTACTTTCCCACCCCAAAATGTGTGAAAAAAGTGATTTTTTCAGCAAAAATTGAGGTTTGCAGGGGATTCTGGGTAAGGAAACGTTGGGGGATCCACGTAAGCCATACCTCCCTGGAAGCCGCCGGGTGTCTAGTTTTCACAAATGTCTGGGTTTGGTAGATTTCCCTAGGTGCCGGCAGGGCTAGAGTTCAAAAACTACAGCTAGTCACTTAGCCAAAAAAGGATCATTTTTCACTGCAAAATTGAGGTGTGACCACGTTGCGTTTTGCGCCGTTTCCTGTCGCGGGCACTAGGCCGACCCGCACAAATGAGGTACCATTTTTCTTGTAGGACTTTGGGGAATGCGGGGTGGGTGGAAATTTGTGGATCCACGCAGATTCCAGAACTTTCCATCCCAGAAATGTGGGGAAAATGTGTTTTTTTTTTGTCATTTTTTTATGTTTGCAAGGGATTCTGGGTAACAGACCATGGAGGGAGGCAGTCAAGTCACCCCATCCTGGATTCCCCTGGGTGTCTAGTTTTCAAAAATGTATAGGTTTGCTAGGTTTCCCTAGGTGCCGGCTGGGCTAGGGTTCAAAAACTACAGCTAGTCACTTAGCCAAAAAAGGGTCATTTTTCACTGCAAAATTGAGGTGTGACCACGTTGCGTTTTGCGCCGTTTCCTGTCGCGGGCACTAGGCCGACCCGCACAAGTGAGGTACCATTTTTCTCGTAGGACTTTGGGGAACGCGGGGTGGGTGGAAATTTGTGGATCCACGCATAATCCAGAACTTTCCATCCCAGAAATGTGGGGAAAATGTGTTTTTTATGTCATTTTTTTACGTTTGCAAGGGATTCTGGGTAACAGACCATGGAGGGAGGCAGTCAAGTCACCCCATCCTGGATTCCCCTGGGTGTCTAGTTTTCAAAAATGTATAGGTTTTCTAGGTTTCCCTAGGTGCCGGCTGGGCTAGGGTTCAAAAACTACAGCTAGTCACTTAGCCAAAAAAGGGTCATTTTTCACTGCAAAATTGAGGTGTGACCACGTTGCGTTTTGCGCCGTTTCCTGTCGCGGGCACTAGGCCAACCCGCACAAGTGAGGTACCATTTTTCTCATAGGACTTTGGGGAACGCGGGGTGGGTGGAAATTTGTGGATCCACGCAGATTCCAGAACTTTCCATCCCAGAAATGTGGGGGAAATGCGTTTTTTTTGTCATTTATTTACGTTTGCAAGGGATTCTGGGTAACAGACCATGGAGGGAGGCAGTCAAGTCACCCCATCCTGGATTCCCCTGGGTGTCTAGTTTTCATAAATGTATAGGTTTTCTAGGTTTCCCTAGGTGCCGGCTGGCCTAGGGTTAAAAAAATACAGCTAGTCACTTTGCCAAAAAAGGGTCATTTTTCACTGCAAAATTGAGGTGTGATCACGTTGCGTTTTGCGCCGTTTCCTGTCGCGGGCACTAGGCCGACCCGCACAAGTGAGGTACCATTTTTCTCGTAGGACTATGGGGAACGCGGGGTGGGTGGAAATTTGTGGATCCACGCAGATTCCAGAACTTTCCATCCCAGAAATATGGGGAAAATGTGTTTTTTTTGTCATTTTTTTACGTTTGCAAGGGATTCTGGGTAACAGACCATGGTGGGAGGCAGTCTAGTGACCCCATCCTGGATTCCCCTGGGTGTCTAGTTTTCAAAAATGTATAGGTTGCTAGGTTTCCCTAGCTGCCGGCTGGGCTAGGGTTCAAAAACTGCAGCTAGTCACTTTGCCAAAAAAGGGTCATTTTTCACTGCAAAATTGAGGTGTGACCACGTTGCGTTTTGCGCCGTTTCCTGTCGAGGGCACTAGGCCGACCCACACAAGTGAGGTACCATTTTTCTCGTAGGACTTTGGGGAACGCGGGGTGGGTGGAAATTTGTGGATCCATGCAGATTCCAGAACTTTCCATCCCAGAAATGTGGGGAAAATGTGTTTTTTTTGTCATTTTTTTACGTTTGCAAGGGATTCTGGGTAACAGACCATGGTGGGAGGCAGTCAAGTCACCCCATCCTGGATTCCCCTTGGTGTCTAGTTTTCAAAAATGTATAGGGTTGCTAGGTTTCCCTAGGTGCCGGCTGGGATAGGGTTCAAAAACTACAGCTAGTCACTTTGCCAAAAAAGGGTCATTTTTCACTGCAAAATTGAGGTGTGACCACGTTGCGTTTTGCGCCGTTTCCTGTCGCGGGCACTAGGCCGACCCGCACAAGTGAGGTACCATTTTTCTTGTAGGACTTTGGGGAATGCGGGGTGGGTGGAAATTTGTGGATCCACGCAGATTCCAGAACTTTCCATCCCAGAAATGTGGGGAAAATGTGTTTTTTTTTTGTCATTTTTTTATGTTTGCAAGGGATTCTGGGTAATAGACCATGGAGGGAGGCAGTCAAGTCACCCCATCCTGGATTCCCCTGGGTGTCTAGTTTTCAAAAATGTATAGGTTTGCTAGGTTTCCCTAGGTGCCGGCTGGGCTAGGGTTCAAAAACTACAGCTAGTCACTTAGCCAAAAAAGGGTCATTTTTCACTGCAAAATTGAGGTGTGACCACGTTGCGTTTTGCGCCGTTTCCTGTCGCGGGCACTAGGCCGACCCGCACAAGTGAGGTACCATTTTTCTCGTAGGACTTTGGGGAACGCGGGGTGGGTGGAAATTTGTGGATCCACGCATAATCCAGAACTTTCCATCCCAGAAATGTGGGGAAAATGTGTTTTTTATGTCATTTTTTTATGTTTGCAAGGGATTCTGGGTAACAGACCATGGAGGGAGGCAGTCAAGTCACCCCATCCTGGATTCCCCTGGGTGTCTAGTTTTCAAAAATGTATAGGTTTTCTAGGTTTCCCTAGGTGCCGGCTGGGCTAGGGTTCAAAAACTACAGCTAGTCACTTAGCCAAAAAAGGGTCATTTTTCACTGCAAAATTGAGGTGTGACCACGTTGCGTTTTGCGCCGTTTCCTGTCGCGGGCACTAGGCCGACCCGCACAAGTGAGGTACCATTTTTCTCATAGGACTTTGGGGAACGCGGGGTGGGTGGAAATTTGTGGATCCACGCAGATTCCAGAACTTTCCATCCCAGAAATGTGGGGGAAATGCGTTTTTTTTGTCATTTATTTACGTTTGCAAGGGATTCTGGGTAACAGACCATGGAGGGAGGCAGTCAAGTCACCCCATCCTGGATTCCCCTGGGTGTCTAGTTTTCATAAATGTATAGGTTTTCTAGGTTTCCCTAGGTGCCGGCTGGGCTAGGGTTCAAAAAATACAGCTAGTCACTTTGCCAAAAAAGGGTCATTTTTCACTGCAAAATTGAGGTGTGATCACGTTGCATTTTGCGCCGTTTCCTGTCGCGGGCACTAGGCCGACCCGCACAAGTGAGGTACCATTTTTCTCGCAGGACTATGGGGAACGCGGGGGGGTGGAAATTTGTGGATCCACGCAGATTCCAGAACTTTCCATCCCAGAAATATGGGGAAAATGTGTTTTTTTTGTCATTTTTTTACGTTTGTAAGGGATTCTGGGTAACAGACCATGGTGGGAGGCAGTCTAGTGACCCCATCCTGGATTCCCCTGGGTGTCTAGTTTTCAAAAATGTATAGGTTTGCTAGGTTTCCCTAGGTGCCGGCTGGGCTAGGGTTCAAAAACTGCAGCTAGTCACTTTGCCAAAAAA
This sequence comes from Triturus cristatus, assembly GCF_964204655.1. Classification (NCBI taxonomy): domain Eukaryota; kingdom Metazoa; phylum Chordata; class Amphibia; order Caudata; family Salamandridae; genus Triturus; species Triturus cristatus. The sequence continues at coordinate 733,021,363 of NC_140579.1, read as the reverse complement.
GGGTCATTTTTCACTGCAAAATTGAGGTGTGACCACGTTGCGTTTTGCGCCGTTTCCTGTCGAGGGCACTAGGCCGACCCGCACAAGTGAGGTACCATTTTTCTCGTAGGACTTTGGGGAACGCGGGGTGGGTGGAAATTTGTGGATCCACGCAGATTCCAGAACTTTCCATCCCAGAAATGTGGGGAAAATGTGTTTTTTTTGTCATTTTTTTACGTTTGCAAGGGATTCTGGGTAACAGACCATGGTGGGAGGCAGTCAAGTCACCCCATCCTGGATTCCCCTTGGTGTCTAGTTTTCAAAAATGTATAGGGTTGCTAGGTTTCCCTAGGTGCCGGCTGGGATAGGGTTCAAAAACTACAGCTAGTCACTTTGCCAAAAAAGGGGTCATTTTTCACTGCAAAATTGAGGTGTGACCACGTTGCGTTTTGCGCCGTTTCCTGTCGCGGGCACTAGGCCGACCCGCACAAGTGAGGTACCATTTTTCTCGTAGGACTTTGGGGAACGCGGGGGGGGGTTGAAATTTGTGGATCCACGCACATTCCAGAACTTTCCATCCCAGAAATGTGGGGAAAATGTGTTTTTTTTGTCATTTTTTTACGTTTGCAAGGGATTCTGGGTAACAGACCATGGTGGGAGGCAGACAAGTCACTCCATCCTGGATTCCCCTGGGTGTCTAGTTTTCAAAAATGTATAGGTTTTCTAGGTTTCCCTAAGTGCCGGCAGGGCTAGGGTTCAAAAACTACAGCTAGTCACTTTGCCAAAAAAGGGTCTTTTTCACTGCAAAATTGAGGTGTGACCACGTTGCGTTTTGTGCCGTTTCCTGTCGCGGGCACTAGGCCGACCCGCACAAGTGAGGTACCATTTTTCTCGTAGGACTTTGGGGAACGCGGGGTGGGTGGAAATTTGTGGATCCACGCAGATTCCAGAACTTTCCATCCCAGAAATGTGGGGAAAATGTTTTTTTTTTGTCATTTTTTTACGTTTGCAAGGGATTCTGGGTAACAGACCATGGTGGGAGGCAGTCAAGTCACCCCATCCTGGATTCCCCTGGGTGTCTAGTTTTCAAAAATGTATAGGTTTGCTAGGTTTCCCTAAGTGCCGGCAGGGCTAGGGTTCAAAAACGACAGCTAGTCACTTTGCCAAAAAAGGGTCATTTTTCACTGCAAAATTGAGGTGTGACCACGTTGCGTTTTGCGCCGTTTCCTGTCGCGGGCACTAGGCCGACCCGCACAAGTGAGGTACCATTTTTCTCTTAGGACTTTGGGGAACGCGGGGTGGGTGGAAATTTGTGGATCCACACAGATTCCAGAACTTTCCATCCCAGAAATGTGGGGAAAATGTTTTTTTTTTGTCATTTTTTTACGTTTGCAAGGGATTCTGGGTAACAGACCATGGTGGGAGGCAGTCAAGTGACCCCATCCTGGATTCCCCTGGGTGTCTAGTTTTAAAAAATGTATAGGTTTGCTAGGTTTCCCTAGGTTCTGGCAGGGCTAGGGTTCAAAAACTATAGCTAGTCACTTTGCCAAAAAGGGGTCATTTTTCACTGCAAAATTGAGGTGTGACCACGTTGTGTTGTGCGCCGTTTCCTGTCGCGGGCACTAGGCCGACCCGCACAAGTGAGGTACCATTTTTCTCGTAGGACTTTGGGGAACGCGGGGTGGGTGGAAATTTGTGGATCCACGCAGATTCCGGGACTTTCCATCCCAGAAATGTGGGGAAAATGTGTTTTTTTTGTCATTTTTTTACGTTTGCAAGGGATTCTGGGTAACAGACCATGGTGGGAGGCAGTCAAGTGACCCCATCCTGGATTCCCCTGGGTGTCTAGTTTTCAAAAATGTATAGGTTTGCTAGGTTTCCCTAGGTTCTGGCAGGGCTAGGGTTCAAAAACTACAGCTAGTCACTTTGCCAAAAAGGGGTCATTTTTCACTGCAAAATTGAGGTGTGACCACGTTGCGTTTTGCGCCGTTTCCTGTCGCGGGCACTAGGCCGACCCGCACAAGTGAGGTACCATTTTTCTCATAGGACTTTGGGGAACGCGGGGTGGGTGGAAATTTGTGGATCCACGCAGATTCCAGACCTTTCCATCCCAGAAATGTGGGGAAAATATGTTTTTTTTGTCATTTTTTTACGTTTGCAAGGGATTCTGGGTAACAGACCATGGTGGGAGGCAGTCAAGTCACCCCATCCTGGATTCCCCTGGGTGTCTAGTTTTCAAAAATGTATAGGTTTGCTAGGTTTCCCTAGGTGCCGGCAGGGCTAGGGTTCAAAAACTACAGCTAGACTCATCGCAAAAAAAGTGTAAATTTTCAGTGTGAAAATGTGGTGTGTTCAGCTTAGGTTTTGAGCCACTTCCTGTCGTGGGCACTATGCCTACCCACACAAGTGAGGTACCATTTTTATCGGGAGACTTAGGGTAGTTCAGATTTGTAAAGCAACTGTTATTACCTATTGATTTTGGATGCATTTCTCCCGTCCAAATGAAAGACATTGTGTAAAAAAAAGTCATTTTGAAAAATGACCAATAATTGTCATGCAAGTATGAGTATTCCCAATTTCGAAAATGTGCAAATATGCACTGTTTCTAAACTCTGTAGTTTGTTCCCATTTCAGAAATACATAGGTGTCTTTCATACCGATTTTTCCATGTATACATTTTCCCACAATAATTGCTATAGACCCGGAACAAAAAAAAAAAACCATTACAAAATGCTGCTCAGTTTTTTACTCTGGGTTCGTTGGGCTCTTGGGGAACCTACAAGTCCTATATATCCCCACAACCAGGAAGGTCCAGTGGATGTAACAGTACATTGCTTTCTAAGAGATGTGATAATTAGAAGAAGTTACAGGTGAAAACGTTGACTCAAATGGCTGCTTTGTTCAACTAATTTTTAATCTTTCCTATATTTAACTGTTAGTTTCTATAAAGAAACCTTGATGGATCTACATAAATTACCCCTTGCTGAATTCAGAATTTTGTCTACTTTCCAAAAATGTATAGCTTTCCAGGGTCCATTATTGTTTTTGTACCCATTTCTACCATTAACTGGAAGGAGGTTGAAAGCACAAAAAATAGCAAAAAGAGGGTATGTCCCAGAAAAATGCCAAAACTGTGTAAAAAATGTTGGTTTTCTGACAAAATTCTGTCATTCCCTAAAAGCTGGAGAAATGGTGATTTGAGCCCCACAAACCCTTTTTTGATACCATTTGCAGAGAAAAACCCAGAAGCTTTCATTTGCAGCCCGTTTTTCCCATTTTTCACAAAAAAACCAAAATTTTGCTGTATTTTGACTAATTTCTGGGAACCCTCTAGGAGAATCCACAAACCCTGGGTACCTTTAGAATCCCCAGGATGTTGGAAGAAAAGGACGCAAATTTGGCGTGGATACCTAATGTGGTCAAAAGTTACAGGGGCCTAAGCGCGCACTTCCCCAAATAGCCCAAAAAAGGCTTAGCACAGGAGGGGAAAAGGCCTAGCAGCGAAGGGGTTAATCTACCCCTGGCACAACCCCCTACCCTACACAAACACCACTGCACTACCCTAAACCCTAAAACACTACCCCCAGCACAAACCCGCATCACTACACAAACACCACTGCACTGCACTGCCCTCAACCCAAAAACACTACCACCAGCACGACCCCTTAACTACTCAAACACCACTGCACTACCCTAAACCATAAAACACTACCCCCAGCAAGACCCCCGACAGTACACAAACAGAACAGCACTACCATACACCCTTAAAAACTACTCCAGCACGACCCTCTACACTACACAAGCACCACTGCACTACCCTAAACACTAAAACACTACCCCCAGCACGACTCTCTACACTACCCAAACACCACTGCACTACCTTAAACCCGAAATCTACCTCAGCACATCCCCCTACATTACACAAACACCACTGCACTACCCTAAACCCTAAAACACTACCCCCAGCACTACCAATACACTACACAAACAACACTGCACTACCCTAATCCCTAAAACGCTATCCCCAGCATGACCCCCTACACTACACAAACACCACTGCACTATCCTAAACCCTAAATCTACCCCCAGCATGACCCCCTATACTACCCAAACACCACTGCACTTCCCTAAATGCTAAAACACTACATCCAGCACAACCCCCTACACTACACAAACACCACTGCACTACCCTAAACCCTAAAACACTACCCCAAGCACGACCCCCGACAGTATACAAACAGCACAACACTACCCTAAACCCTAGAAAACTACCCCAGCACGACCCCCTACACTACACAAACACCACTGCACTACCCTACACCCTTAAACACTACCCCAGCACGACCCTCTACACTACACAAGCACCACTGCACTACACTAAACACTAAAACACTACCCCCAGCACAACTCGCTATACTACCCAAACACCACTGCACTACCCTAAACCTTAAATCTACCCCCAGCACATCCCCCTACACTACACAAGCACCACTGCACTACACTAAACACTAAAACACTACCCCCAGCACAACTCGCTATACTACCCAAACACCACTGCACTACCCTAAACCTTAAATCTACCCCCAGCACATCCCCCTACATTACACAAACACCACTGCACTACCCTAAACCGTGAAACACAACCCCCTACACTACACAAACACCACTGCACTACCCTAAACCCTAAAACACTACCCCCAGCACGACCCCCTACACTACCCAAACACCACTGCACTAACCTAAACGGTAAACCACTAGCCCCAGCACAACCCCCTACAATACCCAAACACCACTACACTGCCGTAAACCCAAAAACACTACCCCCGGCATGACCCCCTACACTACACAAACAACACAGCACTGCCCTAAACCCTAAAACACTATCCCCAGCATGACCCCCTACACTACCACAACACCACTGCCCTAAACCCTAAAACACAACCCCCAGTATGACACCCTACACTACACAAACACAACTGCACTGCCCTAAACACTAAAACACTACCTGCAGCACGACCCCCTACACTACCCAAACACTACTGCATTACCCTAAACCCTATATCGACCCCAGCATGAACCCCTACACTACCCAAATACCACTGCACTTCCTTAAAACACGAACCCCCTACACTACACAAACACCACTGCACTATCATAAACCCAAAAACACTACCCCCAGCCTGACACCCTACACTACACAAACACCACTGCACTACCCTAATCCCCAAAAAACACTACCCCGGCAGGACCCTCTACACTACCCAAACACCACTGCACTACCCAAAACCCTAAAACACAACCCCCAGCATGACCCCTACACTACCCAAACATCACAGCACTACCCTAAAACCCGACCCCCTACATTAGACAAACACCACTGCACTACCCTAAACCCTAAAACACTTACCCCAGCACGACCCCCTACACTACACAAACACAACTGCATTACCCTAAATCCTAAATTACTACCCCCAGCATGACACCCTACACTACACAAACACCACTGCACTAAACCCTAAATCTACCCCCAGCACGACCCCCTACACTACACAAACACTACTCTCAGCACAACCCCTTTTAGTACACAAACACCACTGCACTACCCTAAACCCTAAAACAAGACCCCCTATACTACCCAAAAAGCACAGCACTGCCCTAAACCCTAAAACACTTCCACCAGCACGATCCCCATACACTACACAAACACCACTGCATGCCGTAAACACTAAAACCCTACCCCCAGCATGACCCCCTACACTACCCAAACACCACTGCACTATCCTAAACCCTAAATCTACTCCCAGTTTCACCCCCTACACTCCACAAACACCACTGCACACCCTAAACCCGAAAGACTACCCCAGCACGTCCCCCTAAACTACACAAACACCACTGCACTACCCTACACCCTAAAACACTACCCCCAGCGTGACCCCCTACACTACCCAAACACCACAACACTACCCTAAACCCTAAAACACAACCCCCGTGCGAACTCCTACTCTACACAAACCCCACTGGACTACCATAAACCCTCAATCTTCCCCCAGCATGACCCCCTACACTACCCAAACACCACTGCACTACCCTAAACCCTAAAACAATACCCCCAGCACTAGCCCTACACTACCCAAACACCACTGAACTACCCTAAACCCTAAAACACTACCCCCAATACTACACAAACACCACTGAAATACCCTAAACCCTAAAACACTACCCCCCGCACGACCCTCTACACTACACAAGCAACACGGCACTACCCTATACACTAAAACACTACCCCCAGCACGACTCCCTATACTACCCAAACACAACTGCATTACCCTAAATCCTAAAACACTACCCACAGCATGACCCCCTACACTACACAAACACCACTGCACTAAACCTTAAATCTACCCCCAGCACGACCCCCTACACTACACAAACACCTCTTCACTACCCTAAACCCTAAAACAATACTCCCAGCACAACCCCCTTTACTACACAAACACCACTGCACTACCCTAAACCCTAAAACAAGACCCCCTACACTACCTAAACAGCACTGCACTGCCCTAAACCCTAAAACCCTTCCACCAGCACGATCCCCATACACTACACAAACACCACTGCACTGCCCTAAACCCTAAAACCCTACCCCCAGCCTGACCCCATACACTACCCAAACACCACTGCACTATCCTAAACCCTAAATCTACTCCCAGTTTCACCCCTATACTACACAAACACCACTGCACACCCTAAACCCTAAAACACTATCCCCAGCATGACCCCCTACACTACCCAAACACCACAACACTACCCTAAACCCTAAAACACAACCCCCGTGCGACCCCCTACTCTACACAAACCCCACTGGACTACCATAAACCCTAAATCTTCCCCCAGCATGACCCCCTACACTACCCAAACACCACTGCACTACCCTAAACACTAAAACACTACCCCTAGCACAACCCCCTACAATACCCAAACACCACTGCACGCCCTAAACCCTAAAACACAACCCCCGGCATGACCCCCTACACTACACAAACACAACTGCTCTGCCCTAAACCCTACAACACTACCCCCAGCATGACCCCCTACACCACCCAAACACCACAGCACTACCCTAAACCCTAAAACACTACCCCCAGCATGACCCCCTACACTACAAAAACACCACTGCACTGCCCTAAGCCCTAAAACACTACCTTTAGCAGGACCCCGTATACTACCCAAACACAACTGCATTACCCTAAACCCTAAATCTACCCCCAGCATGACCCCCTACAATACCCAAACACCACTGCACTACACTAAACCCAAAAACACTACCCCCAGCATGACACCCTACACTACCCAAACACCACTGCACTACCCTAAACCTTAAAACACAACCCTCAGCATGACCTTCTACACTACCCAAACATCACTACACTACCCTAAACCTTAAAACACAACCCCCAGCATGACCCCCTACACTACCCAAACATCACTGCACTACCCTAAAACACGACCCCCTACACTACACAAACACCACTGCACTACCCTAAATCTACCCCAGCATGAACCCCTACACTACACAAACACAACTTAACTGCCCTAAACCCTAAAACACTACTGCCAGCACGATCCCCTACACTACCCAAATACCACTGCACTACCCTAAACACTAAAACACGACCCCCTTCACTACACAAACACCACTGCACTCCCCTAAACCCTAAAACACTACCCCCAGCATGACCCCCTACACTACACAACCAACTCTGCACTGCCCTAAAACACTACCCCCAGCACGACGCCTTACACTACCCAAAAACCACTGCACTGCCCTAAACCCTAAACCTCTACCCCCAGCACAACCCCTATAATACTCAAATATCACTGCACTATCCTAAACCTAAAATCTACGTCCAGAATGACCCCCTACACTACACAAACACCACTGCACTACCCTAAACCCTAAAACACTATACCCAGCGTGACCCCTACACTACACAAACAACACTGCACTACTTTAAACCCTAAAACACTACCCTCAGTGTGACCCCCTACACTACCCAAACACCACTGCACTACCCTAAACCCTAAAACACTACCCCCAGCACAACCCCCTACAATACCCAAACACCACTGCACTGCCCTAAACCCTAAAACACTACCCCCGGCACGACCCCCTACACTACACAAACACAATTGCTCTGCCCTAAACCCTAAAACACTACCCCCAGCATGACCCCCTACACCACCCAAACACCACAGCACTACCCTAAACCCTAAAACACTACCCCCAGCATGACCCCCTACACTACAAAAACACCGCTGCACTGCCCTAAGCCATAAAACACTACCTTTAGCAGGACCCCGTACACTACCCAAACACCACTGCCTTACCCTAAACCCTAAATCTACCACCAGCATGACCCCCTACACTAACCAAACACCACTGCAGTACCCTAAACACTAAAACACTACCCCCAGCACAACCCCCTACAATACCCAAACACCACTGCACTACCCTAAACCCTGAACCACTACCCCAGCATGACACCCTACACTACCCAAACACCACTGCACTACCCTAAACTCAAAAAAACTACCCCCAGCACGACCCCCTACACTACCTAAACACCACTGCACTACCCTAAACCCTACATCTATCACCAGCACAACCCCCTACACTACACAAACACCACTGCACTATGCTACATCCTAAAACACTACCCCCAGCACGACCCCCTACACTACCCAAACACCACTGCACTACCCTAAACACTAAAATACAACCCCCTACACTACAGAAACACCACTGCACTACCCTAAACCCTAAAACATTACCCCCAGCACGACCCCATACACTACCAAAACACCACTGCACTGCCCTAAACCCTAAAACCCTATGCCCAGCATGACCCACTACACTACTCAAGCACCACTGCGCTATCCTAAACGCTAAATCTACCCCATTACGACCCTCTACAGTACACAACCACCACTGCAGTACCCTAAACCCTAAAATACTACACCCTGCGTGACCCCCTACACTACACAAACAACATCGCTCTACCCTAAACCATAAAACACTACCCACCGCGTGACCCCCTACACTACACAAACACCACTGCACTATCCTAAACCCTAAATCTACCCCCAGCATGACCCCCATACTACCCAAACACCACTGCACTTCCCTAAATGCTAAAACACTACATCCAGCACAACCCCCTAGACTACACAAACACCACTGCACTACCCTAAACCCTAAAACACTACCCCAAGCACAACCCCCTACAGTACACAAACAGCACAACACTACCCTAAACCCTAATAAAACTACCCCCAGCACGACCCCCTACACTACCCAAACACCACTGCTCTACCCTACACCCTTAAACACTACCCCAGCACGACCCTCTACACTACACAAGCACCACTGCACTACACTAAACACTAAAACACTACCCCAGCACGACTCGCTATACTACCCAAACACCACTGCACTACCCTAAACTTTAAATCTACCCCCAGCACATCCCTCTACATTACACAAACACCACTGCACTACCCTAAACCCTAAAATACTGCCACCTGCATGACCCCCTATACTACACAAACACCACTGCACTACCCTAAACCTTAAAACACTACCCATAGCACGACCCCTACACTACACAAACACCACTGCACTACCCGAAACCCTAAAACATTACCCCTAGCACGACCCCCTACATTACCTAAACACCACTGCACTACCCTAAACCCTACATATAGTCCCAGCACAACCCCCTACACTACACAAACACCAATGCACTATGCTACACCCTAAAACACTACCCCTAGCACGACCTCCTACACTACCCAAACACCACTGCACTACCCTAAACCCTAAAACACTACCCCCAGAACCCTACCCCAAATACTACACAAATACCACTGCACTACCCTAAACCCTACAACACTACCCCCAGCAGTACCCCTACACTTCCCAACAGCACTGCATTACCCTAAACCCTAAAACACTACTCCCAGCATGACCCCTACACTAAACAAACACCACGGCACTACCCTAAACCCTAAAACACTACCCCCAGCAGTACCCCAATACGACCCAACACATCACTACCCTAAACCCTAAAACACTACCCCCAGCATCACCCCCTACACTACACAAATACCACTGCACTACCCTAAACTCTAAAACACTACTCCCAGCATGACCCCCTACACTACCCAAACACCACTGCACTACCCTAAACACTAAAACACTACCCCCAGCACAACCCCCTACAATACCCAAACACCACTGCACTGCCCTAAACCCTAAAACACTACCCCCAGCATGACCCCCTACACTACCCAAACACCACTGCTCTGCCCTAAACCCTAAAACACTACTCCCGGCATGACCCCCTACACTACCCAAACACCACTGCTCTGCCCTAAATCCTAAAACACTACCCCCAGTATGACCCCCTACACTACAAAAACACCACTGCACTGCCCTAAGCCCTAAAACACTACCTTTAGCACGACCCCATACACTACCCAAACATCACTGCATTACCCTAAATCCTAAATCTACCCCCAGCATGACCCCCTACATTACCCAAACGCCACTGCACTACCCTAAACACTAAAATACAACCCCCTACACTACACAAACACCACTGCACTACCCTAAACCCTAAAACATTGCCCCCAGCACGACCCCCTACACTACCCAAACACCACTGCACTGCCCTAAACCCTAAAACCCTACACCCAGCACTACCCACTACACTACTCAAACACCACTGCACTATCCTAAACGCTAAATCTACCCCCAGTACGACCCTCTACACTAAACAGACACCACCGCATACCCTAAACCCTAAAACACTACACCCAGCGTGACCCCCTACACTACACAAACAAAACCGCTCTACCCTAAACCATAAAACACTACCCCCAGTGTGACCCCCTATACTACACAAACACCACTGCACTACCCTAAACCCTAAAACACTACCCCCAGCATGACCCCCTACACTACACAATCAACTCTGCACTGCCCTAAACACTACCCCCAGCACGACCCCTATACTTCTCAAATACCACTGCACTATCCTAAACCCTAAATCTACCCCCAGAATGACCCCCTACACTACACAAACACCACTGCACTACCCTAAACCCTTAAACACGACCACCTACACTACACAAACACACCTGCACTACTCTAAACCCTAAAACACTACCCTCAGTGTGACCCCCTACACTATCCAAACACCACTGCACTACCCTAAACCCTAAATCTACCCCCAGCATGACCCCCTACACTACCCAAACACCACTGCACTAACCTAAACACTAAAACACTACCCCCAGCACAACCCCCTACAATACCCAAACACCACTGCACTACCCTAAACCCTAAAACACTACCCCCAGCATGACACCCTACACTACCCAAACACCACTGCACTACCCTAAACTCTAAATCTACCCCTAGCACAACCCCCTACCCTACACAAACACCACTGCACTACCCTAAACCCTAAAACACTACCCCCAGCACAAACCCGCATCACTACACAAACACCACTGCACTACCCTAAACCATAAAACACTACCCCCGGCACGACCCCTACACTACACAAACACCACTGCACTACCCTAAACCCTAAAACATTACTCCTAGCAAAACCCCCTACATTACCTAAACACCACTGCACTACCCTAAACCCTACATATAGTCCCAGCACGACCCCCTACACTAGCCAAACACTACTGCACTACCCTAAACCCAAAAACGCTACCCCCAGTTCGACCACTACACTACACAAACATCACTGCACTACCCAAAACCCTAAAATACTACCCCCAGCAATACCCCACACTACCCAAACACCACTGCACTACCCTAAACCCTACAACACTACCCCCAGCAGTACCCCCTACACTTCCCAACAGCACTGCATTACCCTAAACCCTAAAACACTACTCCCAGCATGACCCCCTACACTAAACAAACACCACGGCACTACCTTAAACCCTAAAACACTACCCCCAGCAGTACCCCAACACTACCCAACACATCACTACCCTAAACCCTAAAACACTACCCCCAGCATCACCCCCTACACTACACAAATACCACTGCACTACCCTAAACTCTAAAACACTACTCCCAGCATGACCCCCTACACTACCAAAACACCACTGCACTACTCTAAACCCTAAATCTACCCCAGCACGATCCCCTACACTACCCAAACACCACTGCACTACCCTAAACACAAAAAAACGACCCCCTACACTACACAAACTCCTTCTGCACTACCCTAAACCCTAAAACACTACCCCCAGCATGAACCCATACACTACACAATCAACTCTGCACTGCCCTAAAACACTACCCCCAGCACGACCACTTACACTACGCAAACACCACTGCACTGCCCTAAACCCTAAAACACTTCAACCAGCACGATCCCCCTACACTACCCAAAAACCACTGCACTGCCCTAAACCCTAAAAACCTACCCCCAGCACGACCCCCTATACAACTCAAATACCACTGCACTATCCTAAACCCTAAATATACCCCCAGAATGACCCCCTACACTACACAAACACCAGTGCACTACCCTAAACACTAAAACACTACCCCAGAACGTCCCCCTACACTACACAAACACCACTGCACTACCCTAAACCCTAAAACACTATACCCAGCCTGACCCCTACACTACACAAACAACACTGCACTACCCTAAACTCTAATAGACCACCCTCAGTGTGACCCCCTACACTACCCAAACAACACTGTACTACCCTAAACTCTAAAACACTACCCCCAGCACGCCCCCCTACACTACCCAAACACCACTGCACTCTTAATCTACCCCTAGCACAACCCCCTACCCTACACAAACACCACTGCACTACCCTAAACCCTAAAACACTACCCCCAGCACAAACCCGCATCACTACACAAACACCACTGCACTGCACTACCCTAAACCCAAAAACACTACCCCCAGCAAGACCCCCCACAGTACACAAACAGAACAGTACTACCATACACCCTTAAAAACTCCTCCAGCACGACCCTCTACACTACACAAGCACCACTGCACTACCCTAAACACTAAAACACTACCCCCAGCACGACTCTCTACACTACCCAAACACCACTGCACTACCCTAAACCCGAAATCTATCCCCAGCACATCCCCCTACATTACACAAACACCACTGCACTACCCTAAACCCTAAAACACTACCCCCAGCACTACCCCTACACTACACAAACAACACTGAACTACCCTAAACCGTAAACATTACCCCTAGAACGACCCCATACACTACCTAAACACCACTGCACTACCCTATACCCTACATCTACCACCAGCCCAACCCCCTACACTACACAAACACCACTGCACTATGCTACATCCTAAAACACTATCCCCAGCACGACCCCCTACACTACCCAAAAACCACTGCACTACCCTAAACACTAAAATACAACCCCCTACACTACACAAACACCACTGCACTACCCTAAACCCTAAAACATTACCCCCAGCACGACCCCCTACACTACCCAAACACCACTGCACTGCCCTAAACCCTAAAACCCTACACCCAGCACTACCAACTACACTACTCAAACACCACTGCACTATCCTAAACGCTAAATCTACCCCCAGTACGACCCTCTACACTACACAAACACCTCTGCAGTACCCTAAACCCTAAAACACTACACCCAGCGTGACCCCCTACACTACACAAACAACACCGCACTACCCTAAACCCTAAAACACTACCCCCAGCATGACCCCTACACTAAACAAACACCACGGCACTACCCTAAACCCTAAAACACTACCCCCAGCAGTACCCCAATACGACCCAACACATCACTACCCTAAACCCTAAAACACTACCCCCAGCATCACCCCCTACACTACACAAATACCACTGCACTACCCTAAACTCTAAAACACTACTCCCAGCATGACCCCCTACACTACCCAAACACCACTGCACTACCCTAAACACTAAAACACTACCCCCAGCACAACCCCCTACAATACCCAAACACCACTGCACTGCCCTAAACCCTAAAACACTACCCCCAGCATGACCCCCTACACTACCCAAACACCACTGCTCTGCCCTAAACCCTAAAACACTACTCCCGGCATGACCCCCTACACTACCCAAACACCACTGCTCTGCCCTAAATCCTAAAACACTACCCCCAGTATGACCCCCTACACTACAAAAACACCACTGCACTGCCCTAAGCCCTAAAACACTACCTTTAGCACGACCCCGTACACTACCCAAACATCACTGCATTACCCTAAATCCTAAATCTACCCCCAGCATGACCCCCTACATTACCCAAACGCCACTGCACTACCCTAAACACTAAAATACAACCCCCTACACTACACAAACACCACTGCACTACCCTAAACCCTAAAACATTGCCCCCAGCACGACCCCCTACACTACCCAAACACCACTGCACTGCCCTAAACCCTAAAACCCTACACCCAGCACTACCCACTACACTACTCAAACACCACTGCACTATCCTAAACGCTAAATCTACCCCCAGTACGACCCTCTACACTAAACAGACACCACCGCATACCCTAAACCCTAAAACACTACACCCAGCGTGACCCCCTACACTACACAAACAAAACCGCTCTACCCTAAACCATAAAACACTACCCCCAGTGTGACCCCCTATACTACACAAACACCACTGCACTACCCTAAACCCTAAAACACTACCCCCAGCATGACCCCCTACACTACACAATCAACTCTGCACTGCCCTAAACACTACCCCCAGCACGACCCCTATACTTCTCAAATACCACTGCACTATCCTAAACCCTAAATCTACCCCCAGAATGACCCCCTACACTACACAAACACCACTGCACTACCCTAAACCCTTAAACACGACCACCTACACTACACAAACACACCTGCACTACTCTAAACCCTAAAACACTACCCTCAGTGTGACCCCCTACACTATCCAAACACCACTGCACTACCCTAAACCCTAAATCTACCCCCAGCATGACCCCCTACACTACCCAAACACCACTGCACTAACCTAAACACTAAAACACTACCCCCAGCACAACCCCCTACAATACCCAAACACCACTGCACTACCCTAAACCCTAAAACACTACCCCCAGCATGACACCCTACACTACCCAAACACCACTGCACTACCCTAAACTCTAAATCTACCCCTAGCACAACCCCCTACCCTACACAAACACCACTGCACTACCCTAAACCCTAAAACACTACCCCCAGCACAAACCCGCATCACTACACAAACACCACTGCACTACCCTAAACCATAAAACACTACCCCCGGCACGACCCCTACACTACACAAACACCACTGCACTACCCTAAACCCTAAAACATTACTCCTAGCACAACCCCCTACATTACCTAAACACCACTGCACTACCCTAAACCCTACATATAGTCCCAGCACGACCCCCTACACTAGCCAAACACTACTGCACTACCCTAAACCCAAAAACGCTACCCCCAGTTCGACCACTACACTACACAAACATCACTGCACTACCCAAAACCCTAAAATACTACCCCCAGCAATACCCCACACTACCCAAACACCACTGCACTACCCTAAACCCTACAACACTACCCCCAGCAGTACCCCCTACACTTCCCAACAGCACTGCATTACCCTAAACCCTAAAACACTACTCCCAGCATGACCCCCTACACTAAACAAACACCACGGCACTACCTTAAACCCTAAAACACTACCCCCAGCAGTACCCCAACACTACCCAACACATCACTACCCTAAACCCTAAAACACTACCCCCAGCATCACCCCCTACACTACACAAATACCACTGCACTACCCTAAACTCTAAAACACTACTCCCAGCATGACCCCCTACACTACCAAAACACCACTGCACTACTCTAAACCCTAAATCTACCCCAGCACGATCCCCTACACTACCCAAACACCACTGCACTACCCTAAACACAAAAAAACGACCCCCTACACTACACAAACTCCTTCTGCACTACCCTAAACCCTAAAACACTACCCCCAGCATGAACCCATACACTACACAATCAACTCTGCACTGCCCTAAAACACTACCCCCAGCACGACCACTTACACTACGCAAACACCACTGCACTGCCCTAAACCCTAAAACACTTCAACCAGCACGATCCCCCTACACTACCCAAAAACCACTGCACTGCCCTAAACCCTAAAAACCTACCCCCAGCACGACCCCCTATACAACTCAAATACCACTGCACTATCCTAAACCCTAAATATACCCCCAGAATGACCCCCTACACTACACAAACACCAGTGCACTACCCTAAACACTAAAACACTACCCCAGAACGTCCCCCTACACTACACAAACACCACTGCACTACCCTAAACCCTAAAACACTATACCCAGCCTGACCCCTACACTACACAAACAACACTGCACTACCCTAAACTCTAATAGACCACCCTCAGTGTGACCCCCTACACTACCCAAACAACACTGTACTACCCTAAACTCTAAAACACTACCCCCAGCACGCCCCCCTACACTACCCAAACACCACTGCACTCTTAATCTACCCCTAGCACAACCCCCTACCCTACACAAACACCACTGCACTACCCTAAACCCTAAAACACTACCCCCAGCACAAACCCGCATCACTACACAAACACCACTGCACTGCACTACCCTAAACCCAAAAACACTACCCCCAGCAAGACCCCCCACAGTACACAAACAGAACAGTACTACCATACACCCTTAAAAACTCCTCCAGCACGACCCTCTACACTACACAAGCACCACTGCACTACCCTAAACACTAAAACACTACCCCCAGCACGACTCTCTACACTACCCAAACACCACTGCACTACCCTAAACCCGAAATCTATCCCCAGCACATCCCCCTACATTACACAAACACCACTGCACTACCCTAAACCCTAAAACACTACCCCCAGCACTACCCCTACACTACACAAACAACACTGAACTACCCTAAACCGTAAACATTACCCCTAGAACGACCCCATACACTACCTAAACACCACTGCACTACCCTATACCCTACATCTACCACCAGCCCAACCCCCTACACTACACAAACACCACTGCACTATGCTACATCCTAAAACACTATCCCCAGCACGACCCCCTACACTACCCAAAAACCACTGCACTACCCTAAACACTAAAATACAACCCCCTACACTACACAAACACCACTGCACTACCCTAAACCCTAAAACATTACCCCCAGCACGACCCCCTACACTACCCAAACACCACTGCACTGCCCTAAACCCTAAAACCCTACACCCAGCACTACCAACTACACTACTCAAACACCACTGCACTATCCTAAACGCTAAATCTACCCCCAGTACGACCCTCTACACTACACAAACACCTCTGCAGTACCCTAAACCCTAAAACACTACACCCAGCGTGACCCCCTACACTACACAAACAACACCGCACTACCCTAAACCCTAAAACACTACCCCCAGCAGTACCCCAACACTACCCAACACATCACTACCCTAAACCCTAAAACACTACCCCCAGCATCACCCCCTACACTACACAAATACCACTGCACTACCCTAAACTCTAAAACACTACTCCCAGCATGACCCCCTACACTACCAAAACACCACTGCACTACCCTAAACCTTAAAACACAACCCCCAGCATGACCCCCTACACTACCCACACATCACTACACTACCATAAACCTTAAAACACAACCCCCAGCATGACCCCCTACACTACCCAAACATCACTGCACTACCCTAAAACACGACCCCCTACACTACAGAAACACCACTGCACTACTCTAAACCCTAAATCTACCCCAGCACGATCCCCTACACTACCCAAACACCACTGCACTACCCTAAACACAAAAAAACGACCCCCTACACTACATAAACTCCTTCTGCACTACCCTAAACCCTAAAACACTACCCCCAGCATGAACCCCTACACTACACAATCAACTCTGCACTGCCCTAAAACACTACCCCCAGCACGACCACTTACGCTACGCAAACACCACTGCACTGCCCTAAACCCTAAAACACTTCAACCAGCACGATCCCCCTACACTACCCAAAAACCACTGCACTGCCGTAAACCCTAAAACCCTACCCCCAGCACGACCCCCTATAGAACTCAAATACCACTGCACTAACCTAAACCCTAAATATACCCCCAGAATGACCCCCTACACTACACAAACACCACTGCACTACCCTAAACCCTAAAACACCACCCTCAGTGTGACCCCCTACACTACCCAAACAACACTGCACTACCCTAAACCCTAAAACACTACCCCCAGCACAAACCCACATCACTACACAAACACCACTGCACTGCACTACCCTAAACCCAAAAACACTACCCCCCACAAGACCCCCGACAGTACACAAACAGAACAGCACTACCATACACCCTTAAAAACTCCTCCAGCACGACCCTCTACACTACACAAGCACCACTGCACTACCCTAAACACTAAAACACTACCCCCAGCACGACTCTCTACACTACCCAAACACCACTGCACTACCCTAAACCCGAAATCAATACCCAGCACATCCCCCTACATTACACAAACACCACTGCACTACCCTAAACCCTAAAACACTACCCCCAGCACTACCCCTACACTACATAAACAACACTGAACTACCCTAAACCGTAAACATTACCCCTAGAACAACCCCATACACTACCTAAACACCACTGCACTACCCTAAACCCTAAATCTACCACCAGCACAACCCCCTACACTACACAAACACCACTGCACTATGCTACATCCTAAAACACTATCCCCAGCACGACCCCTACACTACCCAAAAACCACTGCACTACCCTAAACACTAAAATACAACCCCCTACACTACACAAACACCACTGCACTACCCTAAACCCTAAAACATTACCCCCAGCACGACCCCCTAAACTACCCAAACACCACTGCACTGCCCTAAACCCTAAAACCCTACGCCCAGCACTACCCACTACACTACTCAAACACCACTGCACTATCCTAAACGCTAAATCTACTCCCAGTACGACCCTCTACACTACACAAACTCCACTGATGTACCCTAAACCCTAAAACACTACACCCAGCGTGACCCCCTACACTACACAAACAACAGCGCTCTACCCTAAACCATAAAACACTACCCCCAGCGTGACCCCCTACACTACCCAAACACCACTGCACTACCCTAAACCCTAAAACGCTATCCCCAGCGTGACCCCCTACACTACACAAACACCACTGCACAATCCTAAACCCTAAATCTACCCCCAGCATGACCCCCTATACTACCCAAACACCACTGCACTTCCCTAAATGCTAAAACACTACATCCAGCACAACCCCCTACACTACACAAACACCACTGCACTACCCTAAACCCTAAAACACTACCCCAAGCACGACCCCCTACAGTACACAAACAGCACAACACTACCCTAAACCCTAAAAAACTACACCCAGCACGACCCCCTACACTACCCAAACACCACTGCACTACCCTACACCCTTAAACACTACCCCAGCACGACCCTCTACACTAAAAAAGCACCACTGCACTACACTAAACACTAAAACACTACCCCCAGCACGACTCGCTATACTACCCAAACACCACTGCACTACCCTAAACTTTAAATCTACCCCCAGCACATCCCCCTACATTACACAAACACCACTGCACTACCCTAAACCCTAAAACACTGCCGCCTGCACGACCCCCTACACTACACAAACCCCACTGCACTACCCTAAACCCTAAAACACTACCCCCAGCATGACCCCTACTCTACATAAACACCACTGCACTACCCTAAACTCTAAAACATTACCCCTAGCACGACCCCATACACTACATTAACACCACTGCACTACCTTAAACCCTACATCTACCCCAGCACAACCCCCTACACTACCCAAACACCACTGCACTACCCTAAACCCTAAAACATGACCCCTACACTACACAAACACCACTGCACTACCCTAAACCATTAAACACTACCCTCAGCACAACCCCTACACTACCCAAACATCAGTGCACTAAACAAAATCCTAAAACACTACCCCTAGCACGACCCCCTACACTACCTAAACACCACTGCACTACGCTCAACCCTACATCTACCCCCTGCACAACCACCTACACTACACAAACACCACTGCACTACCCTAAATCCTATAACACTACCCCCAGCACGACCCCCTATATTACCAAAGCACCACTCCACTACCCTAAACCCTAAATCACTTACCCCTGCACGACCCCCTACAAAACACAAACACCACTGCGCTACCTTACACCCTGAAACACTACCCCCAGCACGACCCCCTACACTACCCAAACACCACTGCACTACCCTAAATCCTATAACACTACCCCCAGCACGACCCCCCATATTACCAAAGCACCACTCCACTACCCTAAACCCTAAATCACTTACCCCTGCACATCCCCCTACACAACACAAACACCACGGCGCTACCTTACACCCTACGCTACCATAACACCACTGCACTAACCTAAACGGTAAACCACTAGCCCCAGCACAGCCCCCTACAATACCCAAACACTACTAAACTGCCCTAAACCCTAAAACACTATCCCCAGCATGACCCCCTACACTACACAAACACAACTGCACTGCCCTAAACACTAAAACACTACCTGCAGCACGACCCCCTACACTACCCAAACACCACTGCATTACCCTAAACCCTATATCGACCCCCAGCATGAACCCCTACACTACCCAAATACCACTGCACTTCCCTAAAACACGAACCCCCTACACTACACAAACACCACTGCACTATCCTAATCCCAAAAACACTACCCCCAGCATGACACCCTACACTACACAAACACCACTGCACTACCCTAATCCCCAAAAAACACTACCCCCGGCAGGACCCCCTACACTACCCAAACACCACTGCACTACCCTAAACCCTAACACACAACCCCCAGCATGACCCCCTACACTACACAAACACCACTGCACTACCCTAATCCCCAAAAAACACTACCCCCGGCGGGACCCCCTACACTAGACAAACACCACTGCACTACCCTAAACCCTGAAACACTTACCCCAGCACGACCCCCTACACTACACAAACACAACTGCTTTACCCTAAATCCTAAAACATTACCCCCAGCATGACCCCCTACACTACACAAGCACCACTGCACTAAACCCTAAATCTACCCCCAGCACGACCCCCTACACTACACAAACACCTCTTCACTACCCTAAACCCTACAACACTACTCCCAGCACAACCCCCTTTACTACACAAACACCACTGCACACCCTAAACCCTAAAACACTACCCCAGCACGTCCCCCTAAACTACACAAACACCACTGCACTACCCTACACCCTAAAACACTACCCCCAGCGTGACCCCCTACACTACCCAAACACCACAACACTACCCTAAACCCTAAAACACAACCCCGTGCGACCCCCTACAATACCCAAACACCACTACACTGCCCTAAACCCTAAAATACTACCCCCGGCATGACCCCCTACACTACACAAACACAACTGCTCTGCCCTAAACCCTAAAACACTACCCCCAGTATGACCCCCTACACCACCCAAACACCACAGCACTGCCCTAAACCCTAAAACACTACCCCCAGCATGACCCCGTACACTACAAAAACACCACTGCACTGCCCTAAGCCCTAAAACACTACCTTTAGCACGACCCCGTACACTACCCAAACACCACTGCATTACCCTGAACCCTAAATCTACCCCCAGCATGACCCCCTACACTACCCAAACACCACTGCACTACCCTAAACACTAAAACACTACCCCCAGCACAACCCCCTACAATACCCAAACACCACTGCACTACCCTAAACCCTAAAACACTACCCCCAGCATGACACCCTACACTACCCAAACACCACTGCACTACCCTAAACTCTAAAACACTACTCCCAGTACGACCCCCTACACTACCCAAACACCACTGCACTACCCTAAACCTTGTAACACAACCCCCAGCATGACCTCCTACACTACCCAAACATCACTACACTACCCTAAACCTTAAAACACAAACCCCAGCATGACCCCCTACACTACCCAAAAACACGACCCCCTACACTACACAAACACCACTGCACTGCCCTAAACCCTAAAACACTACTTCCAGCACGATCCCTTACACTACCCAAACACCACTGCACTACCCTAAACACTAAAACATGACCCCCTACACTACACAAACACCACTGCACTACCCTAAACTCTAAAATACTACCCCCAGCATGACCCCCTACTCTACACAAACACCACTGGACTACCATAAACCCTAAATCTCCCCCCAGCATGACCTCCTACACTACCCAAACACCACTGCACTACCCTAAACACTAAAACACTACCCCAAGCACAACCCTCTACAATACCCAAACACCACTCCACTGCCCTAAACCCTAAAATACTACCCCCGGCATGACCCCCTACACTACACAAACACAACTGCTCTGCCCTAAACCCTAAAACACTACCCCCAGTATGACCCCCTACACCACCCAAACACAACAGCACTGCCCTAAACCCTAAAACACTACCCCCAGCATGACCCCGTACACTACAAAAACACCACTGCACTGCCCTAAGCCCTAAAACACTACCTTTAGCACGACCCCGTACACTACCCAAACACCACTGCATTACCCTGAACCCTAAATCTACCCCCAGCATGACCCCCTACACTACCCAAACACCACTGCACTACCCTAAACACTAAAACACTACCCCCAGCACAACCCCCTACAATACCCAAACACCACTGCACTACCCTAAACCCTAAAACACTACCCCCAGCATGACACCCTACACTACCCAAACACCACTGCACTACCCTAAACTCTAAAACACTACTCCCAGTACGACCCCCTACACTACCCAAACACCACTGCACTACCCTAAACCTTGTAACACAACCCCCAGCATGACCTCCTACACTACCCAAACATCACTACACTACCCTAAACCTTAAAACACAAACCCCAGCATGACCCCCTACACTACCCAAAAACACGACCCCCTACACTACACAAACACCACTGCACTGCCCTAAACCCTAAAACACTACTTCCAGCACGATCCCTTACACTACCCAAACACCACTGCACTACCCTAAACACTAAAACATGACCCCCTACACTACACAAACACCACTGCACTACCCTAAACTCTAAAATACTACCCCCAGCATGACCCCCTACTCTACACAAACACCACTGGACTACCATAAACCCTAAATCTCCCCCCAGCATGACCTCCTACACTACCCAAACACCACTGCACTACCCTAAACACTAAAACACTACCCCAAGCACAACCCTCTACAATACCCAAACACCACTGCACTTCCCTAAACCCTAAAACACTACACCCGGCATGACCCCCTACACTACACAAACACAACTGCTCTGCCCTAAACCCTAAAACACTACTCCCAGTATGACCCCCTACACCACCCAACCACCACAGCACTGCCCTAAACCCTAAAACACTATCCCCAGCATGACCCCCTACACTAAAAAAAAACCACTGCACTACCCTAAACACTAAAACATGACCCCCTACACTACACAAACACCACTGCACTACCCTAAACCCTAAAATACTACGCCCAGCATGACCCCCTACACTACACAATCAACTCTGCACTGCCCTAAAACACTACCCCCAGCACGACCCCTTATACTACCTAAACACCACTGCACTGCCCTAAACCCTAAAACACTTCAACCAGCACGATCCCCCTACGCTACCCAAAAACCACTGCACTGCCCTAAACCCTAAAACCCTACCCCAGAACGATCCCTTATACTACTCAAAAACCACTGCACTATCCTAAACCCTAAATCTACCCCCAGAATGACCCCCTACACTACACAAACACCATTGCACTACCCTAAACCCTAAAACACTATACCCAGCGTGACCCCTACACTACACAAACAACACTGCACTACTCTAAACCCTAAAACACTACCCTCAGTGTGACCCCCTACACTACCCAAACACCACTGCACTTCCGTTAACCCTAAAACACTACCCCCAGTGTCACCCCCTACACTACACAAACACCACTGCACTATCCTAAACCCTAAATCTACCCCCAGCATGACTCCCTACACTACCCAAACACCACTGCACTAAAATAAACTCTAAAAAAATACCCCCAACACAACGCCTACACTACACAAACACCACTGCACTACCCTAAACCCTAAAACATTACCCCTAGCACGACACCTACACTACCCAAACACCACTGCACTACCCTAAACTCTAAATCTACCCCTAGCACAACCCCCTACCCTACACAAACACCGCTGCACTACCTTAAACCCCAAAACACTTACCCCAGCACGACCCCCTACACTACACAAACACCACTGCACTACCCTAAACCCTTAAACACTACCCCCAGCATGACCCCTACACTACACAAACACCACTGCACTAAACCCTAAATCAACCCCCAGCATGACCCCTACACTACACAAACACCACTTCACTACCCTAAACCCTAAAACACTACTCCCAGCACAACCCCCTTCACTACACAAACACCACTGCACTACCCTAAACCCTAAAACAAGACCCCCTACACTACCCAAACACCACTGCACTGCCCTAAACCCTAAAACACTTCCATTATGACGATCCCCATACACTAC
This sequence comes from Triturus cristatus, assembly GCF_964204655.1. Lineage (NCBI taxonomy): Eukaryota > Metazoa > Chordata > Amphibia > Caudata > Salamandridae > Triturus > Triturus cristatus. Next base: position 732,996,492 of record NC_140579.1, on the reverse strand, counting down.
ACAAACACCACTGCACTGCCCTAAACCCTAAAACCCTACCCCCAGCATGACCCCCTACACTACCCAAACACCATTGCACTATCCTAAACCCTAAATCTACTCCCAGTTTCACCCCCTACACTACACAAATAGCACTGCACTACCCTAAACCCTAAAACACTACCCCAGCACGTCCCTCTAAACTACACAAACACCACTGCACTACCCTACACCGTAAAACACTACCCCCAGAATAATCCCCTACACTACCCAAACACCACAGCACTACCCTAATCCCTAAAACACAACCCCCGTGTGACCCCCTACTCTACACAAACAGCACTGGACTACCCTAAACCCTAAATCTTCCCCCAGCATGACCCCGTACACTACCCAAACACCACTGCACTACCCTAAACACTAAAACACTACCCCCAGCACCACCCCCTACAATACCCAAACACCACTGCACTGCCCTAAACCCTAAAACAGTACCCCCGGCACGACCCCCTACACTACACAAACACAACTGCTCTGCCCTCAACCCACAAACACTACCCCCAGCATGACCCCCTACACTACCCAAAGACCACAGAACTGCCCTAAACCCTAAAACACTACCCCAGCATGACCCCCTACACTACAAAAACACCACTGCACTGCCCTAAGCCCTAAAACACTACCTGTAGCACGACCCCGTACACTACCCAAATACCACTGCACAACCCTAAAACACGACCCCCTATACTACACTAACACCACTGCACTACCCCAAACCCTAAAACACTACCCCCAGCATGACACCCTACACTACCCAAACACCACTGCACTACCCTAAACTCTAAAACACTACTCCCAGCACGACCCCCTACACTACCCAAACACCACTGCACTACCCTAAACCTTTAAACAAAACCCCCAGCATGACCCCCTACACTACCCAAACATCACTACACTACCCTAAACCTTAAAACACAACCCCCAGCATGACCCCCTACACTACCCAAACATCACTGCACTACCCTAAAACACGACCCCCTACACTACACAAACACCACTGCATACCCTAAACCCTAAATCTACCCCAGCATGACCCCCTACACTACACAACTTAACTACCCTAAACCCTAAAACACTACTCCCAGCACGATCCCCTGCACAACCGAAACACTACTGCACTACCCTAAACTCAAAAACACGACCCTCTACACTACACAAACCCCTTCTGCACTACCCTAAACCCTAAAACAGTACCCCCAGCATTAACCCCTACACTACACAATCAATTCAGCACTGCCCTAAAACACTACCCCCAGCACGACCACTTACACTACGCAAACACCACTGCACTGCCCTAAACCCTAAAACACTTCAACCAGCACGATCCCCCTACACTACCCAAAAACCACTGCACTGCCCTAAACCCTATAACCCTACCCCCAGCACGACCCCCTATACAACTCAAATACCACTGCACTATCCTAAACCCTAAATATACCCCCAGAATGACCCCCTACACTACACAAACACCAGGCCACTACCCTAAACACTAAAACACTACCCCAGAACGTCCCCCTACACTACACAAACACCACTGCACTACCCTAAACCCTAAAACACTATACCCAGCATGACCCCTACACTACACAAACAACACTGCACTACCCTAAACCCTAAAACACCACCCTCAGTGTGACCCCCTACACTACCCAAACACCACTGCACTACCTTAAACTCTAAAACACTACCCCCAGCACGACCCCCTACACTACCCAAACACCACTGCACTACCCTAAACTCTTAATCTACCCCTAGCACAACCCCATACCCTTCACAAACACCACTGCACTACTGTAAACCCTAAAACACTACCCCAGCACAAACCCGCATCACTACACAAACACCACTGCACTGCACTGCTCTAAACACCAAAAACACTACCATCAGCACGATCCCCTAAACTACTCAAACACCACTGCACTACCCTAAACCATAAAACACTACCCCCAGCAAGACCCCGACAGTGCACAAACGGAACAGCACTACCATACACCTTTAAAAACTACTCCAGCACGACCCTCCACACTACACAAGCACCACTGCACTACCCTAAACACTAAAACACTACCCCCAGCACGACTCTCTACACTACCCAAACACCTCTGCACTACCCTAAACCCGAAATCTATCCCCAGCACATCCCCCTATATTACACAAACACCACTGCACTATCCTAAACCCTAAAACACTACCCCCAGCACTACCCCTACACTACCCAAACACCACTGCACTGCCCTAAACCCTAAAACCCTATGCCCAGCACTACCCAATACACTACTCAAACACCACTGCACTATCCTAAATGTTAAATCTACCCCCAGTATGACCCTCTACACTACACAAACACCACTGCAGTACCCTAAACCCTAAAACACTACACCCAGCGTGACCCCCTACACTACACAAACAACACCGCTCTACCCTAATCCATAAAACACTACCCCCAGCGTGACCCCCTACACTACCCAAACACCACTGCACTACCCTAAACCCTAAAATGTTATCCCCAGCGTGACCCCTTACACTACACAAACACCACTGCACTATCCTAAACCCTAAATCTACCCCCAGCATGACCCTCTATACTACCCAAACACCACTGCCCTTCCCTAAACGCTAAAACACTACATCCAGCACAACCCCCTACACTACACAAACACCACTGCACTACCCAAAACCCTAAAACACTATCCCAAGCACGACCCCCTACAGTACACAAACAGCACAACACTACCCTAAACCCTAAAAAAACTACCCCCAGCACGACCCCCTACACTACCCAAACACCACTGCACTACCCTACACCCTTAAAAACTACCGCAGCACGACCCTCTACACTACACATGCACCACTGCACTACACTAAACACTAAAACACTACCCCAGCACGACTCGCTATACTACCCAAACACCACTGCACTACCCTAAACCTTAAATCTACCCCCAGCACATCCCCCTACATTACACAAACACCACTCTACTACCCTAAACCCTAACATACTGCCACCTGCACGACCCCCTACACTACATAAACACCACTGCACTACCCTAAACCCTAAAACATTACCCCTAGCACAACCCCATACACTACATTAACACCACTGCACTACCTTAAACCCTACATCTACCCCAGCACAACCTCCTACACTACCCAAACACCACTGCACTACCCTAAACCCTAAAACATGACCCCCTACACTACACAAACACCACTGCACTACCCTAAACCATTAAACACTACCCTCAGCACAAACCCTACACTACCCAAACATCACTGCACTAAACAAAATCCTAAAACACTACCCCTAGCACGACCCCCTACACTACCTAAACACCACTGCACTACCCTCAACCCTACATCTACCCCCTGCACAACCACCTACACTACACAAACACCACTGCACTATGCTACACCCTAAAACACTACCCCCAGCATGACCCCCTACACTACACAAACACCACTGCACTACCCTAAATCCTACAACACTACCCCCAGCACGACCCCCTATATTACCAAAGCACCACTCCACTACCCTAAACACTAAATCACTTACCCCTGCACGACCCCCTACACAACACAAACACCACTGTGCTACCTTACACCCTAAAACACTAACCCCAGTACGACCCCTACATTACACAAACACCACTTCACAACCCTAAACCCTAAAACACTACCCCCAGCACGACCCCCTACACTACCCAAACACCACTGCATTACCCTAAACCGTAAAACACAACCCCCTACACTACACAAACACCACTGCACTATGCTACACCCTAAAACACTACCCCCAGCATGACCCCCTACACTACACAAACACCACTGCACTACCCTAAATCCTACAACACTACCCCCAGCACGACCCCCTATATTACCAAAGCACCACTCCACTACCCTAAACCCTAAATCACTTACCCCTGCACAACCCCCTACACAACACAAACACCACTGCGCTACCTTACACCCTAAAACACTAACCCCAGTACGACCCCTACACTACACAAACACCACTTCACAACCCTAAACCCTAAAACACTACCCCCAGCACGACCCCTTACACTACCCAAACACCACTGCACTAACCTAAACGGTAAACCACTAGCCCCAGCCCAACCCCCTACAATACCCAAACACCACTAAACTGCCCTAAACCCTAAAACACTATCCCCAGCATGACCCCCTACAGTACACAAACACAACTGCACTGCCCTAAACACTAAAACACTACCTGCAGCACTACCCCTACACTACCCAAACTCCACTGCATTACTCTAAACCCTATATCGACCCCCAGCATGAACCCCTACACAACCCTAATACCAGTGCACTTCCCTAAAACACGAACCCCCTACACTACACAAACACCACTGCACTATCCTAAACCCAAAAACACTACCCCCAGCATGACACCTTACACTACACAAACACCACGGCACTACCCTAATCCCCAAAAAACACTACCCCCGGCAGGACCCCCTACACTACCCAAACACCACTGCACTACCCTAAGCCCTAAAACACAACCCCCAGCATGACCCCCTACACTACCCACACATCACAGCACTACCCTTAAACCCGACCCCCTACACTAGACAAACACCACTGCACTACCCTAAACCCTAAAACACTTATCCCAGCACGACCCCCTACACTACACAAACACAACTGCATTACCCTAAATCCTAAAACACTACCCCCAGCATGACCCCCTACACTACACAAACACCACTGCACTAAACCCTAAATCTACCCCCAGCACGACCCCCTACACTACACAAACACTTCTTCAATACCCTAAACCCTAAAACACAACTCCCAGCACAACCCCCTTTACTACACAAACACCACTGCACTACCCTAAACCCTAAAACAAGACCCCCTACACTACCCAAACAGCACTGCACTGCCCTAAACCCTAAAACACTTCCACCAGCACGATCCCCATACACTACACAAACACCACTGCACTGCCCTAAACCCTATAACCCTACCCCCAGCACGACCCCCTATACAACTCAAATACCACTGCACTATCCTAAACCCTAAATATACCCCCAGATTGACCCCCTACACTACACAAACACCAGGCCACTACCCTAAACACTAAAACACTACCCCAGAACGTCCCCCTACACTACACAAACACCACTGCACTACCCTAAACCCTAAAACACTATACCCAGCATGACCCCTACACTACACAAACAACACTGCACTACCCTAAACCCTAAAACACCACCCTCAGTGTGACCCCCTACACTACCCAAACACCACTGCACTACCTTAAACTCTAAAACACTACCCCCAGCACGACCCCCTACACTACCCAAACACCACTGCACTACCCTAAACTCTTAATCTACCCCTAGCACAACCCCATACCCTTCACAAACACCACTGCACTACTGTAAACCCTAAAACACTACCCCAGCACAAACCCGCATCACTACACAAACACCACTGCACTGCACTGCTCTAAACACCAAAAACACTACCATCAGCACGATCCCCTAAACTACTCAAACACCACTGCACTACCCTAAACCATAAAACACTACCCCCAGCAAGACCCCGACAGTGCACAAACGGAACAGCACTACCATACACCTTTAAAAACTACTCCAGCACGACCCTCCACACTACACAAGCACCACTGCACTACCCTAAACACTAAAACACTACCCCCAGCACGACTCTCTACACTACCCAAACACCACTGCACTACCCTAAACCCGAAATCTATCCCCAGCACATCCCCCTATATTACACAAACACCACTGCACTATCCTAAACCCTAAAACACTACCCCCAGCACTACCCCTACACTACCTAAACACCACTGCACTGCCCTAAACCCTAAAACCCTATGCCCAGCACTACCCACTACACTACTCAAACACCACTGCACTATCCTAAATGTTAAATCTACCCCCAGTATGACCCTCTACACTACACAAACACCACTGCAGTACCCTAAACCCTAAAACACTACACCCAGCGTGACCCCCTACACTACACAAACAACACCGCTCTACCCTAATCCATAAAACACTACCCCCAGCGTGACCCCCTACACTACCCAAACACCACTGCACTACCCTAAACCCTAAAATGTTATCCCCAGCGTGACCCCTTACACTACACAAACACCACTGCACTATCCTAAACCCTAAATCTACCCCCAGCATGACCCTCTATACTACCCAAACACCACTGCCCTTCCCTAAACGCTAAAACACTACATCCAGCACAACCCCCTACACTACACAAACACCACTGCACTACCCTAAACCCTAAAACACTATCCCAAGCACGACCCCCTACAGTACACAAACAGCACAACACTACCCTAAACCCTAAAAAAACTACCCCCAGCACGACCCCCTACACTACCCAAACACCACTGCACTACCCTACACCCTTAAAAACTACCGCAGCACGACCCTCTACACTACACATGCACCACTGCACTACACTAAACACTAAAACACTACCCCAGCACGACTCGCTATACTACCCAAACACCACTGCACTACCCTAAACCTTAAATCTACCCCCAGCACATCCCCCTACATTACACAAACACCACTGTACTACCCTAAACCCTAACATACTGCCACCTGCACGACCCCCTACACTACATAAACACCACTGCACTACCCTAAACCCTAAAACATTACCCCTAGCACAACCCCATACACTACATTAACACCACTGCACTACCTTAAACCCTACATCTACCCCAGCACAACCTCCTACACTACCCAAACACCACTGCACTACCCTAAACCCTAAAACATGACCCCCTACACTACACAAACACCACTGCACTACCCTAAACCATTAAACACTACCCTCAGCACAAACCCTACACTACCCAAACATCACTGCACTAAACAAAATCCTAAAACACTACCCCTAGCACGACCCCCTACACTACCTAAACACCACTGCACTACCCTCAACCCTACATCTACCCCCTGCACAACCACCTACACTACACAAACACCACTGCACTATGCTACACCCTAAAACACTACCCCCAGCATGACCCCCTACACTACACAAACACCACTGCACTACCCTAAATCCTACAATACTACCCCCAGCACGACCCCCTATATTACCAAAGCACCACTCCACTACCCTAAACACTAAATCACTTACCCCTGCACGACCCCCTACACAACACAAACACCACTGTGCTACCTTACACCCTAAAACACTAACCCCAGTACGACCCCTACATTACACAAACACCACTTCACAACCCTAAACCCTAAAACACTACCCCCAGCACGACCCCCTACACTACCCAAACACCACTGCATTACCCTAAACCGTAAAACACAACCCCCTACACTACACAAACACCACTGCACTATGCTACACCCTAAAACACTACCCCCAGCATGACCCCCTACACTACACAAACACCACTGCACTACCCTAAATCCTACAACACTACCCCCAGCACGACCCCCTATATTACCAAAGCACCACTCCACTACCCTAAACCCTAAATCACTTACCCCTGCACAACCCCCTACACAACACAAACACCACTGCGCTACCTTACACCCTAAAACACTAACCCCAGTACGACCCCTACACTACACAAACACCACTTCACAACCCTAAACCCTAAAACACTACCCCCAGCACGACCCCTTACACTACCCAAACACCACTGCACTAACCTAAACGGTAAACCACTAGCCCCAGCCCAACCCCCTACAATACCCAAACACCACTAAACTGCCCTAAACCCTAAAACACTATCCCCAGCATGACCCCCTACAGTACACAAACACAACTGCACTGCCCTAAACACTAAAACACTACCTGCAGCACTACCCCTACACTACCCAAACTCCACTGCATTACTCTAAACCCTATATCGACCCCCAGCATGAACCCCTAGACAACCCTAATACCAGTGCACTTCCCTAAAACACGAACCCCCTACACTACACAAACACCACTGCACTATCCTAAACCCAAAAACACTACCCCCAGCATGACACCTTACACTACACAAACACCACGGCACTACCCTAATCCCCAAAAAACACTACCCCCGGCAGGACCCCCTACACTACCCAAACACCACTGCACTACCCTAAACCCTAAAACACAACCCCCAGCATGACCCCCTACACTACCCACACATCACAGCACTACCCTTAAACCCGACCCCCTACACTAGACAAACACCACTGCACTACCCTAAACCCTAAAACACTTACCCCAGCACGACCCCCTACACTACACAAACACAACTGCATTACCCTAAATCCTAAAACACTACCCCCAGCATGACCCCCTACACTACACAAACACCACTGCACTAAACCCTAAATCTACACCCAGCACGACCCCCTACACTACACAAACACTTCTTCAATACCCTAAACCCTAAAACTCAACTCCCAGCACAACCCCCTTTACTACACAAACACCACTGCACTACCCTAAACCCTAAAACAAGACCCCCTACACTACCCAAACAGCACTGCACTGCCCTAAACCCTAAAACACTTCCACCAGCATGAGCCCCATACACTACACAAACACCACTGCACTGCCCTAAACCCTAAAACCCTACCCCCAGCATGACCCCCTACACTACCCAAACACCACTGCACTATCCTAAACCCTAAATCTACTCCCAGTTTCACCCCCTACACTACACAAACACCACTGCACACCCTAAACCCTAAAACACTACCCCAGCACGTCCCCCTAAACTACACAAACCCCACCGGACTACCATAAATCCTAAATCTTCCCCCAGCATGACCCCCTACGCTACCCAAACACCACTGCACTACCCTAAACACTAAAACACTACCCCAGCACAACCCCCTACAATACCCAAACACCACTGCACTGCCCTAAACCCTAAAACACTACCCCCGGCACAACCCCCTACACTACACAAACACAACTGCTCTGCCCTAAACCCTAAAACACTAACCCCAGCATGACCCCCTACACCACCCAAACACCACAGCACTGCCCTAAACCCTAAAACACTACCCCAGCATGACCCCCTACACTACAAAAACACCACTGCACTGCCCTAAGCCCTAAAACACCACCTTTAGCACGACCCTGTACACTACCCAAACACCACTGCATTACCCTAAACCCTAAATCTACCCCCAGCATGGCCCCCTACACTACCCAAACACCACTGCACTACCCTAAACCCTAAAACACTACCCCCAGCATGACACCCTACACTACCCAAACACCACTGCACTACCCTAAACCCTAAAAAACTACCCCCAGCATGACCCCCTACAATACACAATCTACTCTGCACTGCCCTAAAACACTACCCCCAGCACGATCCCTTACACTACCCAAACACCACTGCACTGCCCTAAACCCTAAAACACTTCAACCAGCACGATCCCCCTACGCTACCCAGAAACCACTGCACTGCCCTAACCCTCAAACCCTACCCCCAGTACTACTCAAATACCACTGCACTATCCTAAACCCTAAAACTACCCCCAGAATGACCTCCTACACTACACAAACACCACTGCACTACCCTAAACCCTAAAACGCTATACCCAGCGTGACCCCTACACTACACAAACAACACTGCACTACTCTAAACCCTAAAACACTACCCTCAGTGTGACCCCCTACACTACACAAACAACACTGCACTACTCTAAACCCTAAAACACTACCCTCAGTGTGACCCCCTACACTACACAAACACCACTGCACAACCCTAAACCGTAAAACATTACCCCTAGCACGACCCCCTACACTACCTAAACACCACTGCACTACCGTAAACTCTAAATCTACCCATAGCACAACCCCCTACCCTACACAAACACCGCTGCACTGCCCTAAACCCAAAAACACCAACCCCAGCACGACCCCCTACACTACACAAACACCACTGCACTACCCTAAACCCTTAAACACTACCCCCAGCATGACCCCTACACTACACAAACACCACTGCACTAAACCCTAAATCAACCCCCAGCACGACCCCCTACACTACACAAACACCACTTCACTACCCTAAACCCTAAAACACTACTCCCAGCACAACTCCCTTCACTACACAAACACCACTGCACTACCCTAAACCCTAAAACAAGACCCCCTACACTACCCAAACACCACTGCACTACCCTAAACACTAAAACACTACTTCCAGCACAACCCCCTACAATACCCAAACGCCACTGCACTGCCCTAAACCCTAAAACAGTACTCCCGGCACGACCCCCTACGCTGCAGAAACACAACTGCTCTGCCCTAAACCCAAAAACACTACCCCCAGCATGACCCCCTACACTACCCAAACACCACAGCACTGCCCTAAACCCTAAAACACTATCCCCAGCATGACCCCCTACACTACAAAACCACCACTGCACTGCCCTAAGCCCTAAAACACTACCTTTAGCACGACCCCGTACACTACCCAAACACCACTGCATTACCCTAAACCCTAATTCTACCCCCAGCATGAACCCCTTCACTACCCAAATACCACTGCACAACACTAAAACACGACCCCCTACACTACACAAACACCACTGCACTACCCTAAACCCTTAAACACTACCCCAGCATGACCCCTACACTACACAAACACCACTGCACTAAACCCTAAATCAACCCCCAGCACGACCCCCTACACTACAAAAACACCACTTCACTACCCTAAACCTTAAAACACTACTCCCAGCACAACTCCCTTCACTACACAAACACCACTGCACTACCCTAAACCCTAAAACAAGACCCCCTACACTACCCAAACACCACTGCACTGCCCTAAACCCTAAAACACTTCCACCAGCACGATCCCCATACACTACACAAACACCACTGCACTGCCCTAAACCCGTAAATCCCTACCCCCAGCATGACCCCCTACACTACCCAAACACCACTGCACTACCCTAAACACTAAAATACTACTCCCAGCACAACCCCCTACAATACCCAAACACCACTGCACTGCCCTAAACCCTAAAACAGTAGTCCCGGCACGACCCCCTACACTGCACAAACACAACTGCTCTGCCCTAAACCCAAAAACACTACCCCCAGCATGACCCCTACACTACCCAAACACAACAGCACTGCCCTAAACCCTAAAACACTACCCCCAGCATGACCCCCTACACTACAAAAACACCACTGCACTGCCCTAAGCCCTAAAACACTACCTGTAGCACGACCCCATACACTACCCAAACACTACTGCATTACCCTAAACCCTAAATCTACCCCCAGCATGAACCCCTACACTACCCAAATACCACTGCACAACCCTAAAACACGACACCCTATACTACACTAATACCACTGCACTACCCTAAACCCTAAAACACTACCCCCAGCATGACACCCTACACTACCCAAACACCACTGCACTACCCTAAACTCTAAAACACTACTCCCAGCACGACCCCCTACACTACCTAAACACCACTGCACTACCCTAAACCTTAAAACAAAACCCCCAGCATGACCCCCTACACTACCCAAACATCACTACACTACCCTAAACCTTAAAACACAACCCCCAGCATGACCCCCTACACTACCCAAACATCACTGCACTACCCTAAAACACGACCCCCTACACTACACAAACACCACTGCACTACCCTAAACCCTAAATCTACCCCAGCATGACCCCCTACACTACACAACTTAACTACCCTAAACCCTAAAACACTACTCCCAGCACGATCCCCTACACTACCCAAACACCACTGCACTACCCTAAACACAAAAACACGCCCCCCTACACTACACAAACCCCTTCTGCACTACCCTAAACCCTAAAACACTACCCCAGCATGAACCCCTACACTACACAATCAACTCAGCACTGCCCTAAAACACTACCCCCAGCACGACCACTTACACCACGCAAACACCACTGCACTGCCCTAAACCCTAAAACACTTCAACCAGCACGATCCCCCTACACTACCCAAAAATCACTGCACTGCCCTAAACCCTAAAACCCTACCCCTAGCACGACCCCTATACAACTCAAATACCACTGCACTATCCTAAACCCTAAATATACCCCCAGAATGACCCCCTGCACGACACAAACACCAGTGCACTACCCTAAACACTAAAACACTACCCCAGAACGTCCCCCTACACTACACAAACACCACTGCACTGCCCTAAACCCTAAAACACTATACCCAGCATGACCCCTACACTACACAAACAACACTGCACTACCCTAAACCCTAAAACACCACCCTCAGTGTGACCCCCTACACTACCCAAACACCACTGCACTACCCTAAACCCTAAAACACTACCCCCAGCATGACCCCTACACTACACAAACAACACTGCACTACCCTAAACCCTAAAACACCACCCTCAGTGTGACCCCCTACCCTACACAAACACCACTGCACTACCCTACACCCTAAAACACTCCCCCAGCACAAACCCACATCACTACACAAACACCACTGCACTGCACTGCCCTAAACCCCAAAACACTATCCCCAGCACGACCCCTAAACTACTCGAACACCACTGCACTACCCTAAACCATAAAACACTACCCCCAGCAAGACCCCGACAGTACACATACAGAACAGCACTACCATACACCCTTAAAAACTACTCCAGCACAACCCTCTACGCTACACATGCACCACTGCACTACCCTACACACTAAAACACTACCCCCAGCACGACTCTCTACACTACCCAAACACCACTGCACTACCCTAAACCCGAAATCTATCCCCAGCACATCCCCCTATATTACACAAACACCACTGCACTATCCTAAACCCTAAAACACTATCCCCAGCACTACCCCTACACTACACAAACAAGACTGCACTACCCTAAACCGTAAACATTACCCCTAGAACAACCCCATACACTACCTAAACACCACTGCACTACCCTAAACCCTACATCTACCACCAGCACAACCCTCTACACTACACAAACACCACTGCACTACCATAAACCCTAAAACATTACCCCAGCACGACTCCCTACACTACCCAAACACCACTGCACTGCCCTAAACCCTTAAACCCTATGCCCAGCACTACCCACTACACTACTCAAACACCACTGCACTATCCTAAATGTTAAATCTACCCCCAGTATGACCCTCTACACTACACAAACACAACTGCAGTACCCTAAACCCTAAAATACTACACCCAGCGTGACCTCCTACACTACACAAACAACACCGCTCTACCCTAAACCATAAAACACTAACCCCAGCGTGACCCCTTACACTACCCAAACACCACTGCACTACCCTAAACCCTAAAATGTTATTCCCAGCGTGACCCCCTACACTACACAAACACCACTGCACTATCCTAAACCCTAAATCTACCCCCATCATGACCCCCTATACTACCCAAACACCACTGCACTTCCCTAAATGCTAAAACACTACATCCAGCACAACCCCCTACACTACACAAACACCACTGCACTACCCTAAACCCTAAAACACTACCCCAAGCACGACCCCCTACAGTACACAAACATCACAACACTACCCTAAACTCTAAAAAAACTACCCCAGCACGACCCCCTACACTACCCAAACACCACTGCACTACCCTACACCCTTAAACACTACCCCAGCACGACCCTCTACACTACACATGCACCACTGCACTACACTAAACTCTAAAACACTACCCCCAGCACGACTCGCTATACTACCCAAACACCACTGCACTACCCTAAACCTTAAATCTACCCCCAGCACATCCCCCTACATTACACAAACACCACTGCACTACCCTAAACCCTAACACACTGCCACCTGCACGGCCCCCTACACTACATAAACACCACTGCACTACCCTAAACCCTAAAACATTACCCATAGCACGACCCCATACACTACATTAACACCACTGCACTACCTTAAACCCTACATCTACTCCAGCACAACCCCCTACACTACCCAAACAGCACTGCACTACCCTAAACCCTAAAACATGACCCCCTACACTACACAAACACCACTGCACTACCCTAAACCATGAAACACTACCCTCAGCACAACCCCTACACTACCCAAACATCACTGCACTAAACAAAATCCTAAAACACTACCCCTAGAACGACCCCCTACACTACCTAAACACCACTGCGCTACCCTCAACCCTACATCTACCCCTGCACAACCACCTACACTACACAAACACCACTGCACTATGCTACACCCTAAAACACTACCCCCAGCATGACCCCCTACCCTACACAAACACCACTGCACTACCCTAAATCCTACAACACTACCCCGAGCACGACCCCCTATTTTACCAAAGCACCACTCCACTACCCTAAACCCTAAATCACTTACCCCTGCACGACCCCCTACACAACACAAACACCACTGCGCTACCTTATACCCTAAAACGCGATCCCCAGTATGACCCCTACACTACACAAACACCACTGCACTGCCCTAAACACTAAAACACTACCCCCAGCACGACACCCTACACTACCCAAACACCACTGCACTACCTTAAACCGTAAAACACAACCCCCTACACTACACAAACACCACTGCACTATGCTACACCCTAAAACACTACCCCCAGCATGACCCCCTACACTACACAAACACCACTGCACTACCCTAAATCCTACAACACTACCCCCAGCACGACCCCCTATATTACCAAAGCACCACTCCACTACCCTAAACCCTAAATCACTTACCCCTGCACAACCCCCTACACAACACAAACACCACTGCGCTACCTTACACCCTAAAACACTAACCCCAGTACGACCCCTACACTACACAAACACCACTTCACAACCCTAAACCCTAAAACACTACCCCCAGCACGACCCCCTACACTACCCAAATACCACTGCACTAACCTAAACGGTAAACCACTAGCCCCAGCCCAACCCCCTACAATACCCAAACACCACTAAACTGCCCTAAACCCTAAAACACTATCCCCAGCATGACCCCCTACAGTACACAAACACAACTGCACTGCCCTAAACACTAAAACACTACCTGCAGCACTACCCCCTACACTACCCAAACTCCACTGCATTACTCTAAACCCTATATCGACCCCCAGCATGAACCCCTACACTACCCAAATACCAGTGCACTTCCCTAAAACACGAACCCCCTACACTACACAAACACCACTGCACTATCCTAAACCCAAAACTACTACCCCCAGCATGACACCTTACACTACACAAACACCACGGCACTACCCTAATCCCCAAAAAACACTACCCCCGGCAGGACCCCCTACACTACCCAAACACCACTGCACTACCCTAAGCCCTAAAACACAACCCCCAGCATGACCCCCTACACTACCCACACATCACAGCACTACCCTTAAACCCAACCCCCTACACTAGACAAACACCACTGCACTACCCTAAACCCTAAAACACTTATCCCAGCACGACCCCCTACACTACACAAACACAACTGCATTACCCTAAATCCTAAAACACTACCCCCAGCATGACCCCCTACACTACACAAACACCACTGCACTAAACCCTAAATCTACCCCCAGCACGACCCCCTACACTACACAAACACTTCTTCAATACCCTAAACCCTAAAACACAACTCCCAGCACAACCCCCTTTACTACACAAACACCACTGCACTACCCTAAACCCTAAAACAAGACCCCCTACACTACCCAAACAGCACTGCACTGCCCTAAACCCTAAAACACTTCCACCAGCACGATCCCCATACACTACACAAACACCACTGCACTGCCCTAAACCCTATAACCCTACCCCCAGCACGACCCCCTATACAACTCAAATACCACTGCACTATCCTAAACCCTAAATATACCCCCAGCACGACCCCCTACACTACACAAACACAACTGCATTACCCTAAATCCTAAAACACTACCCCCAGCATGACCCCCTACACTACACAAACACCACTGCACTAAACCCTAAATCTACCCCCAGCACGACCCCCTACACTACACAAACACTTCTTCAATACCCTAAACCCTAAAACACAACTCCCAGCACAACCCCCTTTACTACACAAACACCACTGCAGTACCCTAAACCCTAAAACAAGACCCCCTACACTACCCAAACAGCACTGCACTGCCCTAAACCCTAAAACACTTCCACCAGCACGATCCCCATACACTACACAAACACCACTGCACTGCCCTAAACCCTAAAACCCTACCCCCAGCATGACCCCCTACACTACCCAAACACCACTGCACTATCCTAAACCCTAAATCTACTCCCAGTTTCACCCCCTACACTACACAAACACCACTACACACCCTAAACCCTAAAACACTACCCCAGCACGTCCCCCTAAACTACACAAACCCCACTGGACTACTATAAACCCTAAAATTTCCCCCAGCATGACCCCCTACGCTACCCAAACAGCACCGCACTACCCTAAACACTAAAACACTACCCCAGCACAACCCCCTACAATACCCAAACACCACTGCACTGCCCTAAACCCTAAAACACTACCCACGGCACAACCCCCTACACTACACAAACACAACTTCTCTGCCCTAAACCCTAAAACACTAACCCCAGCATGACCCCCTACACCACCCAAACACCACAGCACTGCCCTAAACCCTAAAACACTACCCCAGCATGACCCCCTACACTACAAAAACACCACTGCACTGCCCTAAGCCCTAAAACACCACCTTTAGCACGACCCTGTACACTACCCAAACACCACTGCATTACCCTAAACCCTAAATCTACCCCCAGCATGGCCCCCTACACTACCCAAACACCACTGCACTACCCTAAACACTAAAACACTACCCCCAGCACAACCCCCTACAATACCCAAACACCACTGCACTACCCTAAACCCTAAAACACTACCCCCAGCATGACACCCTATACTACCCAAACACCACTGCACTAACCTAAACTCTAAAACACTACTCCCAGCACGACCCCCTATACTACCCAAACACCACTGCACTACCCTAAACCTTAAAACACAACCCCCAGCATGACCGCCTACACTACCCAAACATCACTACACTACCCTAAACCTTAAAACACAACCCCCAGCATGACCCCTACATTACCCAAACATCACTGCACTACCCTAAAACATGACCCCCTACACTACAAAAACACCACTGCACTACCCTAAACCCTAAATCTACCCCAGCATGACCCCCTACACTACACAAACACAACTTAACTGCCCTAAACCCTAAAACACTACTCCCAGCACGATCCCGTACACTACCCAAACACCACTGCACTACCCTAAACACTAAAACACGACCCCCTACACTACACAAACACCACTGCACTACCCTAAACCCTAAAAAACTACCCCCAGCATGACCCCCTACAATACACAATCAACACTGCACTGCCCTAAAACACTACCCCCAGCACGACCCCTTACACTACCCAAACACCACTACACTGCCCTAAACCCTAAAACACTTCAACCAGCACGATCCCCCTACGCTACCCAGAAACCACTGTACTGCCCTAACCCTAAAACCCTACCCCCAGCACGACCCCCTATACTACTCAAATACCACTGCACTATCCTAAACCCTAAAACTACCCCCAGAATGACCTCCTACACTACACAAACACCACTGCACTACCCTAAACCCTAAAACGCTATACCCAGCGTGACCCCTACACTACACAAACAACACTGCACTACTCTAAACCCTAAAACACTACCCTCAGTGTGACCCCCTACACTACCCAAACACCACTGCACTACCCTAAACCCTAAAACACTACCCCCAGCATGACCCCCTACACTACACAAACACCACTGCACAACCATAAACCGTAAAACATTACCCCTAGCACGACCCCCTACACTACCTAAACACCACTGCACTACCCTAAACTCTAAATCTACCCATAGCACAACCCCCTATCCTACACAAACACCGCTGCACTGCCCTAAACCCAAAAACACTTACCCCAGCACGACCCCCTACACTACACAAACACCACTGCACTACCCTAAACCCTTAAACACTACCCCCAGCATGACCCCTACACTACACAAACACCACTGCACTAAACCCTAAATCAACCCCCAGCACGACCCCCTACACTACACAAACACCACTTCACTACCCTAAACCCTAAAACACTACTCCCAGCACAACTCCCTTCACTACACAAACACCACTGCACTACCCTAAACCCTAAAACAAGACCCCCTACACTACCCAAACACCACTGCACTACCCTAAACACTAAAACACTACTTCCAGCACAACCCCCTACAATACCCAAACACCACTGCACTGCCCTAAACCCTAAAACCGTACTCCCGGCACGACCCCCACACTGCACAAACACAACAGCTCTGCCCTGAACCCAAAAACACTACCCCCAGCATGACCCCCTACACTACCCAAACACCACAGCACTGCCCTAAACCATAAAACACTATCCCCAGCATGACCCCCTACACTACAAAACCACCACTGCACTGCCCTAAGCCCTAAAACACTACCTTTAGCATGACCCCGTACACTACCCAAACACCACTGCATTACCCTAAACCCTAAATCTACCCCAGCATGAACCCCTACACTACCCAAATACCACTGCACAACCCTAAAACACGACCCCCTACACTACACAAACACCACTGCACTACCCTAAACCCTTAAACACTACCCCAGCATGACCCCTACACTACACAAACACCACTGCACTAAACCCTAAATCAACCCCCAGCACGACCCCCTACACTACAAAAACACCACTTCACTACCCTAAACCTTAAAACACTACTCCCAGCACAACTCCCTTCACTACACAAACACCACTGCACTACCCTAAACCCTAAAACAAGACCCCCTACACTACCCAAACACCACTGCACTGCCCTAAACCCTAAAACACTTCCACCAGCACGATCCCCATACACTACACAAACACCACTGCACTGCCCTAAACCCTAAAACCCTACCCCCAGCATGACCCCTACACTACCCAAACACCACTGCACTATCCTAAACACTAAATCTACTCCCAGTTTCACCCCCTACACTACACAAACACCACTGCACTACCCTAAACCCTAAAACACTACTCCCAGCACAACTCCCTTCACTACACAAACACCACTGCACTACCCTAAACCCTAAAACAAGACCCCCTACACTACCCAAACACCACTGCACTACCCTAAACACTAAAACACTACTTCCAGCACAACCCCCTACAATACCCAAACACCACTGCACTGCCCTAAACCCTAAAACGGTACTCCCGGCACGACCCCCACACTGCACAAACACAACAGCTCTGCCCTGAACCCAAAAACACTACCCCCAGCATGACCCCCTACACTACCCAAACACCACAGCACTGCCCTAAACCATAAAACACTATCCCCAGCATGACCCCCTACACTACAAAACCACCACTGCACTGCCCTAAGCCCTAAAACACTACCTTTAGCATGACCCCGTACACTACCCAAACACCACTGCATTACCCTAAACCCTAAATCTACCCCAGCATGAACCCCTACACTACCCAAATACCACTGCACAACCCTAAAACACGACCCCCTACACTACACAAACACCACTGTTAAATGGTAGCGGCAGTTTCAGTCGATAACCTTTCAAGTATTTGCCCGGCGGTAATCGCCTCTTATACCACTCGATAATTTACCAATGAAAGAGGCAGGCGCCGGAGACTGGAAGGCAGGAAACAAAGTTTTATTCCGTCGGAGCAGAACACATCAGATCAGACAGCAAGGTATCGTCACGAGGTGCTCTAACCGCATCTCTGAGACCTGGTCTCTTATACACCGGTTTATTGCTTTATTACATATAGTACATTCTTGAGATTCTCTTGATGCCTGAAAGAACATCCCCTGAAGCCCCGGCTCAGATCCGATCCCACACATAGTTACAGTAGAGGTTCCCACCCTACCCGCAGTGGGAGATGGCTATCGCGCAGCAGGGAGTTCCGCTAATTCCCGGGGGTGTGTGCAACCGGCCGGGTCTCAGGGGGGTAGGGGCTTTGATCTACTGTAATCCCTTTGATGCGGGGTGTTTCCCTTACAGTAGGGGCAATAAACTGCATCCGCAGGGCTAGGTGATGGCCTGGGACCAGTTCAGACTATGGGGCGCAGAGGAAGGGGGTTATCAAAGGGGAGGCATGACCATGTATGGGTTGTCGGTCGGAAGTGGTTCCGTAGCAGGGTCGCGCAGAAAGAGAGGGTTTATGGCCTGTATGAGAGAGCGGGGGTGGCCAGCGCGCGGGGGATGCTCGCAGCGCCAAGGGGACCGCGCTGGCGATTGACAATGAGTGGGGAGAGAGTGGGGTGCCTAAAATGGCGGCCGTGCATTCGCTGTGCGTGGCGCTGGGGAGAGGCAAGATGGCGCAGATAATGTTCAGTTTGCAAGCTAAATTTCCACAGTCCTCCCTTTTAACATATCTCGCCAGCTTGTCCGGCCAATATTCACCTTTGTTAGCCTTTCAGTTACAGTATCGTCAATGTTCGTCATACATTTAAAGATACAGAGTCTTTAGGGTAGGCAGGAGTAATCTGACACATTTGTACATTGTCTCATACAGTTTGATAAGGTAGGCGAGGAGGAAGTACATTCAAAGTTGCAGTATAGTCGTGTACATGGCTGGTGTTGTATGAATGTTACTATACAAAGTTACATTTTCTTAACTTCTCAGTGTACAGTCGGAAGTGATTGATGCAACACCATAAAAACTTGATAAGAAGATAGTTAGTATAAAAAGGTGGTTGGGAGAGGATTTTCGACTTTGACATGGGTTCTTCTTTCCAGTGTCCTTTTTATGAAGAGCTATCACTGGTAAGCTCTCATTGTTGTTCTTCTTTCGTTGGCACTGTTGAGCACCGGCGGTTGAGCTAAGGTCCATCTCAAATCCAATTTCTCACGTTGCAGGGTGTGATCATTCATTGTTCTCCGACCACAGCCCTGTTTATTAACACAGTTCACCATAGGTACTTTGAGACAGGGTACCTGCCTTTTGTTCTTCTGTGGGTAGGTCAGATTCATAATCCATATAAAAGATGGTGAGAGAGAGAAGGGTGTGACGTGCTTCGGGACGCCGAGGGAAGAGGGGGTGGAGTGGGATCAGATCAAAAATGTGGACCAAGGGGAGCAGAATCTTCCAGCACTTGGCCCATCAATCGGGCCCGACGGGTTTGAGACTTCAGGCACGCTGGTCGGTGAGCAGGGGGCCTCGATGTAGCCCCTCGCGCTTATCATCCTGAAAATGGTGTCTCGTCCCACGCCCTTTTTGCTTCGTAGCCTCCCCCTTGGTCGATGTCATAGATGTTCCAAGGTCTGCAGCCAGGCTGTGCGTCACGTCCGACCCCTCCCTTCCGATGGCAGCACGTTATCTTTAAATGGGTACAAGAAACAAAAGTCTTAGAGAGTTGGCAGGGAAGACATTTACATACTTCATCCTTTCTCCCAACCACCGAGTAGTTGCGGACATGTTTTTATCGGTTGCTGCATGATTGGTGTCTTTTAACTCTGATGTTAGTGTGTGCGTTACTAATCTATTAATCATTGCTGTGGTGCAGGTTTCTGTGGGTGTCTCTGTCCATCGTCTGGCCCCCTAGGTGCCGATTCCTGCGCCCGATACTGGTTGCAGGAAGCCTGACATCTGTCAACCTTTTAGTCTATTAAAAATTCGAACCGGCTTCTCCGGCAGAGGCTCGTTCGTCTCAACACAAGTTTTGTTAATATATATATTTCCTTCCGAGGACTGCTAAGTTTATGAAAAGAAAGTGCGAGGTGCTACTGTCACGGGTTCACGGGTATCCATTTCGGGGAGGAACATAGGCTAAGCATTATTTTTGCTGGCGGCAATAGGTAACCCTTTAACAGTTTAGGCGATGTATTATTAGTGAGGCGGCTAATATAGGGCTGGGGTTATCTTGGGAGGGCGGGGTGCTTTAGACGTTCTATTTCGGGGTAATTGGGCGGGGGTAATTCTGGGCGGTGGAGATGGTGTCCCTTAAAAACAAAAACCACTGACATATAGTCCCCGTTTTGAGGGTCAGATTGGGGGACATCAGTCGTCTTACCTGTCCTTTCTTTCTCAGCCGATTAGGCTCAACATTTGCAAAAAGGAGAGGTAGTAACGTGGTAAAGTATGGTCGTTTTTGTTTCTGTCAATTTGTTCGAACACCACCGTGTTCAGGCCAATTATACACTTACCGAAAAGGTATGTGTCGTTAATTTGTTCAAGAAGAAAGAGGGCAAGAAAGAGCCTTTTTGTGAGGGAGGGGGAGAGAGAGGGAGAGAGGGGGAGAGAGAGAGAGAGAGAGAGAGAGAGAGAGAGAGAGAGAGAGAGACGTGTGCATCAAGTAGGCTATTTAACATACATACGACACAAAACGAGAGAGAGAGAGACATGGGTAAGATAATAGGCCACTTGGTGCACACACAACATGGAGGAGCATGGGTTTGTTCCATGTAAGAAAACACAGGCGGGGAAAAGACATAAATTCGGTGATCACGTGAACACAAATGCCGGGTAGGGTGTGACGGTACATGCATGCAAGACGGAGACTCAGGGCTACGTTGAGTATGGGGACCTCTCCTTTCCTGTCCTCTTTTTCTATGTTGCGTACTTTCAGTATTTTGTAGTTCATCCTAGGGGGTGTCGGACCCTTTATTCTCCTCCCTTTGATCGGTGGACGAGCGCTTCAATCATACAGTGACGCTCTCTTCAAGTGACCCAAATATAAAATGCATACACATTCATGCCGTATAATCGTAGTACACACGCACAATCATATCATACAGTTTTTCATGTTCCTAATGGTGGTCTGTAACTTTACGCACTATCTCACAACGTTTGTCTATGTTTTTCCCTGATATTGAACTCAGTGCGGTCCATGTCCACTCCACTCTTCAGTCGGAACTTCGTTGTGACCTATAGAGGGGAAAAAAGAGGGGAGGGGATGTGCAGTATTCAAAGTACCCCAGCGCGCGCAGACACGAAAAAGTTCTACTTACCACGTACCAAGCTAGTCGCAGGAATGGGTGATACCACAGACCTATTATTCTCTTTGTCCGAGACAAAGATGCTCTAATTTATTTCATTTCCTAAATTCGGGGTTCCCTTGTCATATATGCATTTCTCAATCGGTCGTGTATTAGGGTGCAAGATACCGTACCTTGCGTTCGGCATATACCCTGAGCGGTGGTTGACCATGGTTTAACAACTCTTGGAAAAGATAGGTGTGATGGGTACAAATTCCGTTAATCAAAAAGATTCAGGCAAATGGGGACTGCATTATCGGTTTTCTATTGCTTGGGGGTAACAATCATTTATTCAAATGAAGAAATCCCTATCAACCTATGTGATTAGTCATGGCACTGATTCCGTAATTCTTTCAAGAGACCCTTTATTTAAAACAATGTCAGCATACAAGATACGGGCCTATAACCGTTCAGGCCGGCCACGTGGTGGGGAGGCGGCGAGTGTCATAAGCAACGCTACTACGGCATAGAATCGGTTCCCTTGCCGCCCCTCCCCGACCATCATGTGTGGAAGCATTGCATATATATATATATATATCTGTTTAACACAAATGTCACGTGACTGGGACGCCACAAGGGTGTGTAGGCCTCTCCTACATCGGCGCCATCTTGGGGCGAGGTCGGGCCAGAGTACAGTCTAAGTCTTTCCATGAATTAGCTGTTGGACCAGAATCCCTTTCAGCAGTTCGAGAACTTTCGTTAGCGTAAATTTTGCATCAGCATGGCGTCACTGCGACCCCGTAGAAATGCCATGGTTCGTTCTTGGGGCGGGGCAGGAGGCGGGTTCTTCCGCCGACGCTTCGAACCAGTCTTTCTCACTGCACCAAGCGGAGGCAAGGTGGCTGCCGTCCGGGGCAAAGAGCAATGGCGGCGGTTTGTCCTTACCGGAAGTCCGCAGGAGTCGAATGTCAAATGACTCCAACCAATTCTGCAAGGCTGAGGGGAGCGTTCTGTCAAGGGTGGGGCCCATGCCCTAGCAAACAAGCTTTCGAGTCCAGAATTGTCTCACGGTGGGCCAGGCCTGGAACCGGAGGGGTCAACCGCCGGAGTTCAAGGGCAGCAGTAGCAGCAGCTCTTCGGTACGGCTATCGGAGAGGGGCCAACAGCAGCTACAGCGGCAGTTCAGATGGTATTGCCACCGGAGTGGTTCCAGTAGCAGCGACAACAGCAGTTCGGATGGTATCACCACCGGAGTGGGCCCCTGCTTACTTGGCTGCGGGGGCCCACTCCCCGCGTCGGGTGCTAGCGGCAGTCCTGGTGAACCCTGTGCCTGGGTGGTTGCCTGGCAGCCGCGTGCAGGGGTGCCGGCTCAGCCGAACGGCGAATGAAGCGGCAGGGCGCAACTCAGCTGGCTGACGTGTGAAAGATGCGGTTGGGGTGCCCTCATCTGCTGGCGAGCCTCCACCTGGGGAGGTGGGGGAGGCCCGTCCGCGTCGCCTCCCTCCGCCAGGGCGTCAGCCCTTAAAAGAAGAGGAGAATGGGAAGGTCCGCATAGCGTGCCAGGGTGAAATTCAGCAGGCCGATGAAAAAGATGGCTGGGTGCAGCTTAGCTGGCCGGCGAATCAAAGACGGTTGGGTGCAGCTTAGCTGGCCGGTGAGTCAAAGACGGTTGGGGTGCCCGGCGAGCCTCCACCTGGGGAGGTGGGGGAGGTCCGTCCGCGTCGCCTCCCCCCGCCAGGGCATCAGCCCTTATTGAAGAAAGAAGAAAGAAGACGGGTAGGCCCGTACAGCATGGCGGGCTCCGCCTTGGTGTTGCCCGAACTTCGGCGCTTCGTATAGCCTCCGGCCTATTCGCACAGTCGCCCGCCACTGATGTCAAGGGATTTTTGCATGGCTTTTATAGCCCAAAGTCAACTAAAAGAACCGCCCAAAACAGGCCAATGTTGCAATTTCGAGGAAGGAGAGGCGAGGACGGTGTCACGTGGACGTTAAGGCTTTGGGATGGAGGTTGCAGCAGACTGTCATGTAAATAGTTGTTTTAAAACGTGTTTTAACCTGTTTACCCTGTTGGTGTGTTTGTTATATCCTATAAGTTATTAAAATGTTATAACTATACTACTTCGTTGGAGTGTTTGTACATATTCGCAATCTGATGACGAGCACAAGGAGGTTACTGTGCAATCGGAAAAATAACATAGCCCAATTGTGCGCGATCTAGCCCTAGTTTGGTGACGTCGATGGTGGGTGTCAGCAGGCTTCCGTTTGTGCGGGATTTTGTCATGCTTATTGGGCGGGGTGGGCAGTAGGGCAGACATGTTTAGGTAGCGAGAGTAATGGAGTCGGGCTACCTCGTGGTCGTCTCGACCGTGAGCTTGACTCCTTCCCTTGGTTCCATATGTCCCACAAAGGGCTAACTCCTAGCGTTACTTTAGTTTTTGTAAGGTCAAAATGGATCCTACCAGTGCCTTTACTATCTTGTCGATTCCTGTTCGTTCATCCTTCGCTAGCCGATTCATTCTGGTGGACTCTTTCTTTCTCATCTCTGGGTCGTCTAACGTTATAGCCGACGTTGTGTTCAGCACAGGAGGCTCGGCCGGCGCGGAGGCCGTGAGGACCGAGGCCCCTGTGCTGCTTTCGTTCGTGTTCGGGGGTTGTGGGTGTTGCACTATTGATTGGGAGGGTGCATACGGAGGGGGCATGTAAATGATCGGGGGACCTAACAGTAATTCGTCATTCGTTCGCTGCTTGGAGGACAACTCAGGGTAGAGCAAAGAAGGGGTCCTAACAGCGTACTGGCCTGAGGTTTCGGGCTCCTGTCTTAGTTTAGTTTCCCTTCTCTCCTTTATGTCTTCTTCTAACTTTCTAGCGGCAAGGTGAGCTGCCTTTCGTAATTCCTTTTCTGCTTTTACTTCTTCCCTCTTTTTCCGTTGCGTCGCTTCTTTGCGCCACATGCCAATACTGTCAAGCATAGTAGGCGTCGTCTTATTGCTACGCAGAGCTATTTCTAGCGCTTCTATCTTATGGTCGTCGAAGGATCCCATCAGTGGCCACTGACTCTCGGGGTCCTTCTTTGTATATTTATGCCATAGCTTGGTATAAGCTACGGCGACTAGTCCATATTTAGTGAACATGTCCTTATTAGGGGTGCCCTCCAGTGGAGCCGGATGGTTCACCTCTAATAAGCGGTCCGGGCAGAACCAACTACCAATCAGTGGGGAGAAGATAGGCATGACGGGTTTCAACGGGGACAAAAGTCAGCATTACCTACCCTTCACTATTTGCAAAGACTAGACAGAATATTCCTATTCTACGTTATTTGCAAACAGAGAATATCTCAAAAAGCACTATTCTCCAAAACAATCAATGTTCGGACAATCAATCAATGGGGAGATAAAGATAGGCACGACGGGTTTCAACGGGGACAAAAGTCTGCGTTACCTACCCTTAACTATCTGCAAAGGGAGAGAGAGAGTATTTCTACTCCTCCCCGTTTGTAGACAGCGAATATCTCAAAGAGAACAATCAATGAGCACAATCAATGAGCAATACTAGTATTTCCAAAGCTTTAAACAATCAATCAATTATTTCGCATTTTGTCGTGTATCACGACCTTACCCGGACCGCGTGGACAGTTTCTCGTCTTCCGCCTCCAGCGCCCGATCGTCCTCTACTCTCCGTATTTGCCGCGGCACTCCTGATGGTTCCCAGTCAGGACCGTAGATCACTCGAGAGAGGTCTGCTCGGAACCAGTGAAGTTCGGATGATCGGCTGCCAGACGAGGGTCTATTGGGCAGGAGCTCTCCCGATCGTTGCAGTCGTTCACTCTGTCGTCGGGACCTCTCCCACTGGATCCACGTGTCGCTGATGGGCCCCACGTTTGGGACGCCAATTGTTAAATGGTAGCGGCAGTTTCAGTCGATAACCTTTCAAGTATTTGCCCGGCGGTAATCGCCTCTTATACCACTCGATAATTTACCAATGAAAGAGGCAGGCGCCGGAGACTGGAAGGCAGGAAACAAAGTTTTATTCCGTCGGAGCAGAACACATCAGATCAGACAGCAAGGTATCGTCACGAGGTGCTCTAACCGCATCTCTGAGACCTGGTCTCTTATACACCGGTTTATTGCTTTATTACATATAGTACATTCTTGAGATTCTCTTGATGCCTGAAAGAACATCCCCTGAAGCCCCGGCTCAGATCCGATCCCACACATAGTTACAGTAGAGGTTCCCACCCTACCCGCAGTGGGAGATGGCTATCGCGCAGCAGGGAGTTCCGCTAATTCCCGGGGGTGTGTGCAACCGGCCGGGTCTCAGGGGGGTAGGGGCTTTGATCTACTGTAATCCCTTTGATGCGGGGTGTTTCCCTTACAGTAGGGGCAATAAACTGCATCCGCAGGGCTAGGTGATGGCCTGGGACCAGTTCAGACTATGGGGCGCAGAGGAAGGGGGTTACCAAAGGGGAGGCATGACCATGTATGGGTTGTCGGTCGGAAGTGGTTCCGTAGCAGGGTCGCGCAGAAAGAGAGGGTTTATGGCCTGTATGAGAGAGCGGGGGTGGCCAGCGCGCGGGGGATGCTCGCAGCGCCAAGGGGACCGCGCTGGCGATTGACAATGAGTGGGGAGAGAGTGGGGTGCCTAAAATGGCAGCCGTGCATTCGCTGTGCGTGGCGCTGGGGAGAGGCAAGATGGCGCAGATAATGTTCAGTTTGCAAGCTAAATTTCCACACCACTGCACTACCCTAAACCCTTAAACACTACCCCAGCATGACCCCTACACTACACAAACACCACTGCACTAAACCCTAAATCAACCCCCAGCACGACCCCCTACACTACAAAAACACCACTTCACTACCCTAAACCTTAAAACACTACTCCCAGCACAACTCCCTTCACTACACAAACACCACTGCACTACCCTAAACCCTAAAACAAGACCCCCTACACTACCCAAACACCACTGCACTGCCCTAAACCCTAAAACACTTCCACCAGCACGATCCCCATACACTACACAAACACCACTGCACTGCCCTAAACCCTAAAACCCTACCCCCAGCATGACCCCTACACTACCCAAACACCACTGCACTATCCTAAACACTAAATCTACTCCCAGTTTCACCCCCTACACTACACAAACACCACTGCACTACCCTAAACCCTAAAACACTACCCCAGCACGTCCCTCTAAACTACACAAACACCACTGCACTACCCTACACCCTAAAACACTACCCCCAGCATGATCCCCTACACTACCCAAACATCATAGCACTACCCTAAACCCTAAAACACAACCCCCGTGCGACCCCCTACTCTACACAAACAGCACTGGACTACCCTAAACCCTAAATCTTCCCCCAGCATGACCCCCTACACTACCCAAACACCACTGCACTACCCTAAACACTAAAACACTACTCCCAGCACAACCCCCTACAATACCCAAACACCACTGCACTGCCCTAAACCCTAAAACAGTCCTACAATACCCAAACACCACTGCACTGCCCTAAACCCTAAAACAGTACTCCCGGCACGACCCCCTACACTGCACAAACACAACTGCTCTGCCCTAAACCCAAAAACACTACCCCCAGCATGACCCCCTACACTACCCAAACACAACAGCACTGCCCTAAACCCTAAAACACTACCCCCAGCATGACCCCCTACACTACAAAAACACCACTGCACTGCCCCAAGCCCTAAAACACTACCTGTAGCACGACCCCGTACACTACCCAAACACCACTGCATTACCCTAAACCCTAAATCTACCCCCAGCATGAACCCCTACACTACCCAAATACCACTGCACAACCCTAAAACACGACACCCTATACTACACTAATACCACTGCACTACCCTAAACCCTAAAACACTACCCCCAGCATGACACCCTACACTACCCAAACACCACTGCACTACCCTAAACTCTAAAACACTACTCCCAGCACGACCCCCTACACTACCTAAACACCACTGCACTACCCTAAACCTTAAAACAAAACCCCCAGCATGACCCCCTACACTTCCCAAACATCACTACACTACCCTAAACCTTAAAACACAACCCCCAGCATGACCCCCTACACTACCCAAACATCACTGCACTACCCTAAAACACAACCCCCTACACTACACAAACACCACTGCACTACCCTAAACCCTAAATCTACCCCAGCATGACCCCCTACACTACACAACTTAACTACCCTAAACCCTAAAACACTACTCCCAGCACGATCCCCTACACTACCCAAACACCACTGCACTACCCTAAACACAAAAACACGCCCCCCTACACTACACAAACCCCTTCTGCACTACCCTAAACCCTAAAACACTACCCCAGCATGAACCCCTACACTACACAATCAACTCAGCACTGCCCTAAAACACTACCCCCAGCACGACCACTTACACTACGCAAACACCACTGCACTGCCCTAAACCCTAAAACACTTCAACCAGCACGATCCCCCTACACTACCCAAAAATCACTGCACTGCCCTAAACCCTAAAACCCTACCCCCAGCACGACCCCCTATACAACTCAAATACCACTGCACTATCCTAAACCCTAAATATACCCCCAGAATGACCCCCTACACTACACAAACACCAGTGCACTACCCTAAACACTAAAACACTACCCCAGAACGTCCCCCTACACTACACAAACACCACTGCACTGCCCTAAACCCTAAAACACTATACCCAGCATGACCCCTACACTACACAAACAACACTGCACTACCCTAAACCCTAAAACACCACCCTCAGTGTGACCCCCTACACTACCCAAACACCACTGCACTACCCTAAACCCTAAAACACTACCCCCAGCATGACCCCTACACTACACAAACAACACTGCACTACCCTAAACCCTAAAACACCACCCTCAGTGTGACCCCCTACCCTACACAAACACCACTGCACTACCCTACACCCTAAAACACTCCCCCCAGCACAAACCCACATCACTACACAAACACCACTGCACTGCACTGCCCTAAACCCCAAAACACTATCCCCAGCACGACCCCTAAACTACTCAAACACCACTGCACTACCCTAAACCATAAAACACTACCCCCAGCAGTACACATACAGAACAGCACTACCATACACCCTTAAAAACTACTCCAGCACAACCCTCTACACTACACAAGCACCACTGCACTACCCTACACACTAAAACACTACCCCCAGCACGACTCTCTACACTACCCAAACACCACTGCACTACCCTAAACCCGAAATCTATCCCCAGCACATCCCCCTATATTACAAAAACACCACTGCACTATCCTAAACCCTAAAACACTACCCCCAGCACTACCCCTACACTACACAAACAAGACTGCACTACCCTAAACCGTAAACATTACCCCTAGAACAACCCCATACACTACCTAAACACCACTGCACTACCCTAAACCCTACATCTACCACCAGCACACCCCTCTACACTACACAAACACCACTGCACTACCCTAAACCCTAAAACATTACCCCAGCACGACTCCCTACACTACCCAAACACCACTGCACTGCCCTAAACCCTAAAACCCTATGCCCAGCACTACCCACTACACTACTCAAACACCACTGCACTATCCTAAATGTTAAATCTACCCCCAGTATGACCCTCTACACTACACAAACACAACTGCAGTACCCTAAACCCTAAAACACTACACCCAGCGTGACCCCCTACACTACACAAACAACACCGCTCTACCCTAAACCATAAAACACTAACCCCAGCGTGACCCCCTACACTACCCAAACACCACTGCACTACCCTAAACCCTAAAATGTTATTCCCAGCGTGACCCCCTACACTACACAAACACCACTGCACTATCCTAAACCCTAAATCTACCCCCATCATGACCCCCTATACTACCCAAACACCACTGCACTTCCCTAAATGCTAAAACACTACATCCAGCACAACCCCCTACACTACACAAACACCACTGCACTACCCTAAACCCTAAAACACTACCCCAAGCACGACCCCCTACAGTACACAAACATCACAACACTACCCTAAACTCTAAAAAAACTACACCCAGCACGACCCCCTACACTACCCAAACACCACTGCACTACCCTACACCCTTAAACACTACCCCAGCACGACCCTCTACACTACACATGCACCACTGCACTACACTAAACTCTAAAACACTACCCCCAGCACGACTCACTATACTACCCAAACACCACTGCACTACCCTAAACCTTAAATCTACCCCCAGCACATCCCCCTACATTACACAAACACCACTGCACTACCCTAAACCCTAACACACTGCCACCTGCACGACCCCCTACACTACATAAACACCACTGCACTACCCTAAACCCTAAAACATTACCCATAGCACGACCCCATACACTACATTAACACCACTGCACTACCTTAAACCCTACATCTACCCCAGCACAACCCCCTACACTACCCAAACAGCACTGCACTACCCTAAACCCTAAAACATGACCCCCTACACTACACAAACACCACTTCACTACCCTAAACCATGAAACACTACCCTCAGCACAACCCCTACACTACCCAAACATCACTGCACTAAACAAAATCCTAAAACACTACCCCTAGAACGACCCCCTACACTACCTAAACACCACTGCGCTACCCTCAACCCTACATCTACCCCTGCACAACCACCTACACTACACAAACACCACTGCACTATGCTACACCCTAAAACACTACCCCCAGCATGACCCCCTACCCTACACAAACACCACTGCACTACCCTAAATCCTACAACACTACCCCCAGCACGACCCCCTATATTACCAAAGCACCACTCCACTACCCTAAACCCTAAATCACTTACCCCTGCACGACCCCCTACACAACACAAACACCACTGCGCTACCTTATACCCTAAAACACTATCCCCAGTATGACCCCTACACTACACAAACACCACTGCACTGCCCTAAACACTAAAACACTACCTGCAGCACTACCCCCTACACTACCCAAACACCACTGCATTACCCGAAACCCTATATCGACCCCCAGCACAACCCCCTACAATACCCAAACACCACTAAACTGCCCTAAACCCTAAAACACTATCTCCAGCATGACCCCCTACACTACACAAACACCACTGCACTGCCCTAAACACTAAAACACTACTTGCAGCACTACCCCCTACACTACCCAAACACCACTGCATTACCCGAAACCCTATATCGACCCCCAGCATGAACTCCTACACTACCCAAATACCACTGCACTTCCCTAAAACACGAACCCCCTCCACTACACAAACACCACTGCACTATCCTAAACCCCAAAACACTACCCCCAGCATGACACCCTACACTACACAAACACCACTGCACTACCCTAATCCCCAAAATACACTACCCCCGACA